>NC_084665.1:117489578-118089578 GCF_028389875.1 Rhea pennata
TAAATTTTACAGTGTCATTATTCATGGCACTAATTCTGTAGCTGACATAAGGCAAAAGATAATAAAACAAGGAATTTAGCAGCCTGAGAAAATACATTTTAGAGTGTTCTCTCTGCAAGTGCATTTAGATGTGGACTCCTGAGATAATGCTAAGTAAAGGTTATCGATGAAAGGTAAGGTTTCAAATCATATTTGCTTATGCTTCTCCCCAAAGACAAATGGTATTCATTCAGAACGGGGCTTCGGAAGTTGCCTGTGCAGGAGCAGGAGCATCCTCTGCCTTAGCCCTCGTCAGAGAGAGAGTCTTGAGCAAATTAAAAGTTTATGAACTAACGTCCTCACACTTTGGGAAGAGTCTCCATACTATACTTTGTCAAGGGTGGTTAAGTGCAGAATACAAAATGTTAAACCCTGTTTTCAAAAGTGCATTTTAGTTAATATGTTTCAAGACATCATAACACTAACATGTCCTTGTTTTCAGTTTTGAATTGTTTTAGTGAAAAAATAATGGACAACTTGGAAAAGGTTTTGCAGTTAATATAGACATAGACTATAGGTATTTAGATCCTCTAAAGCATTTCTAGGATTGTATGGGTTACTAACCTGAACACCAAGAAAATAAAGATTAATTACCAGAGATAACTGAAATAACTAAAATAGGATAGCCTTCTTGAGGTTTACATATGTTGTGGGACTTGCAAAATTTAACACCTCCAGGGAAATCCTGAGAAGGGACAGCACCGGCATCTTTTAAATTATTTTGTTCTCTATTTGCTTTCTGAATCATATGTTGAATTCAGCCTTCAGGGTGGAGAGGGGGAGGAACATGTTCATCTTGTTCTAGTCTGCCTAATTTCATGCCTATTTTAATGAAAAAAAAATAGTTTATGAGGACCTCAGTGCAAACATGTGTTGTCAATGATTTGAAGACCATTAAATGGACTTTCCTGAGGTTCTTGTCTTTCACATTTCATTTCTGCATCACTGCTGAAGTGTCTTAGATTCTACCAAAATAAATAATGAGGAAAATTAGCGCCAGTGTATGCTCTGTCTGGGAAATGTTTGAGAAAATAAATAAATCAAGGCAGTCTACATTGCTCACTTTCCAAAGAAGTTTCTAAAAGATCTAGATTCTTAAAGTGCTTATATAAAAGAGCTTGAGTACCAAGAAAGTGCTGCAGAGAAACTGCAGTTGCTGCCCCCTCCACCCGGAATGTAAACCAGCAGCTCTCCTAGAACTAGATCGCACAAAGATGGTTACTAGTGTTTGATAAGACTAACAATGGGGAGCTTGATAACTAAATAGGTTTAATCACAGTCTTCGTAATACAGAGAAGGGTCTGTGGCCTGATGCTCTAGGTGATAACAAACAAGCTATAACACCATCAGTGGTTTCCACAGGACCAATACAAATTCAGCACAACATTCACCAAAGTAACTGTGGATATAAAAGGAATTGATATAGAGAGGGGAACAAGAAAGTCAAAATCTTTTTTGTTATAAGAGTGAAATGAAAAAAAATACATCCCTATGGACAAAGATGATAATGTGAAGCAGAAAATATGACAGAAGAAAATAAATTGAAGATATTTTTCTAAATTAATTAGAAATGATTTAAGTGTGAGGGAGAGGGTTTCCAATAGACTCAGTTTGTATGGTTTCATAGACAGATATAATCCTAAATGCTACAGTTTATCATGTGGTGTTGCTGGATTATATACGTTCATGTGAAAGACCTTTACTACTCTAGACATTTGAGGTCATGAGAAGATCAGCTAAAAGAAGAGTTTCAAAACACTTACTGACTAGAAGACTCACCATTCAAATCTTTTTCTGTTACTCTGTCCTAGTGGAAAAGTATAATAATTTTTCATAATGAGATCTTAGATCTATTCACTAATCATTAATCATCTTACTTGCTCTGAATCAGCAAGCGGGTCCAGATAGTCCTGGAAGAAAGCTGTGGTTTGAGCATCGGACAAGCTGCTCCTGCCAGAGGATCAGAGCCAGATGTATCCTATGGCTGGGGCTGGTGAGAGAAACAGTCTGGCCATATGACTGCAAAGCAACAAAGATCTTTTAGCATCATGACAGCAAGCAGAAATGGGATGGCTTAGAAGACCATTTCCAGCTTAATTATACCTAAGCTCTTATTTATTTTTGTACTACCAGACTGAAACAGGGAGATAGTTTTGAAGATTCTCTACTAGGTAAGAAAACATTGCCATTTTTTTTTTCCAGAGATAATTTACCATTCTGACATCAAAATCATCTCTTTACTAAGAACATGTATTCGGATTTCATTTCCCAGTGGAGAGGATTTCAGTGAAATTGAAATGGAGTATTTTCTAACTATAGTTTCAAATACTTCAACTTTTGACACTAGTCCATGAACTGAAGTGATGAATCGGTCAATAAGAACTCGATTTCTTCAGGAATCACAGCTCATTACTAATGTCATCATCTCAGAGATTAATTCTCCTTGAAGAACTGATACTAACTGAAGACTGAGGTGGAGGACAAACTATCTTGCTACACGCATAGCTACTTCTCCAAGAATCACTGCCTCCTCTGCAGAGGCCAGAGTGACATATGAACATGAAAACGTGTTTACGTGCAAATAAAATTATTTGGAACTGTATGTTCAACAATGTCACGTGGAGATAACAACAGTATTACCCCGTGCATTTAAGAACTGGGATCTCAAAGCACTATACCTCAGAACAGAATATATGACTACTGCAGTGATTGTAAGACATCCTATGAGAAACTGTTTCAATTTTTCTCCTGAAGCTCTTCCATTTTGTATAAATATTTAAATATTCATAGAAGAGAATATCACGGTGATACAGTAGGTTAAATGCTTCTGCTCTTACTGAGAAGACAGGATAAACAGCTATCAATTTTTTTAAAAAAAATAATTTTATACAAACTAGATCATTTGCAATTGAACAACTGAGGAAAGCTACAGCCCCACAGCATGATACCTAGAACATTCGCCAGGCAGGCAGAAGGTGAAGGAGCAATGTTTCATGGGGGATTTGCACTTAAGTCTCCCACATACCATATCAGTGTCCTAATTACTGACTGCATTGCTCCTGGCTAGTGTTGTAACCGGTGTCTGAAGTTTAGTACTGCGTTTCTACTGTTTATTTCTGTTAGAAATATCTACACTGGAAACAAAATGTTATGTCTGAGATCAAACTATATACTCCCTTTGATCCAGAATGAACAGTTTTCAGTCTTTGCCTCCTATGAGAAAAACTTTTTAAAAATCTACTCCAATTCAGTCATCATTTTTTAACGTTTAGGTCAGCCACCAAACAAAAAGTCAGCTATTGCACAGCCTTAAGAGAGCTCATCCTTCCCGTAAAGAAACAGCACAACATAAGTCATCAGTCAACAGGCTGGGACAGGGTCAGCTTGAAAAGCCATTGGCAACCCAGCATCAACAGCAGGAAGCACGCAGTAACAGATGAGTGAGCAATAGGCAAGAAAAAAATGGCAGTTTAACTTTTAAAATAGCAGATTTCTCAACAGTAGCACTAGCAGGCGGAGCAGTTGCATGTCAACATGGGCATCAAGAGGGGTATCTGGAAGTTCACCTTTCCCAGAAAATTGCAACTGGCTCAGGGTGAGCAACAAGAAACAAAACAGTATCAACTGGTGTCAGAGCGCCCAGCTCAGCATCACCTCCTTGAAATATAAAGACATCAAACAGGAAGTGAATTTGGTAGTCCAGAATAACTGATGATAATAGGAAAACTCTGATATCCCATCTTCAAACTACCCCCAAAAAAGCTGTTATTGCTGTTCTAGAGATCTTCCTGGGCTCATCTGAAAAGATTGTCAAGAGCAAAGTTGCAAATGGTTGTATAGATATATACTAGGTGCAAAAATTGACAGATTCTCACTATTCCTGCATTTGGTTGTCCAGGAAATACTACATGCCTCCCTGTCTTCTGAGCTGCCATACGGACCACTACTTCAAAGAATCTTTAGTGCTCATACCTAGGAATCAGGCTGAAATAAATTGTTTCCAAATTTCTCTTTGCAAGAGAAAATAACTTGATGAGAAAAATACTATGAGATCTAGCCGAAAGAAAATATAGCAATAGCCAAAAAGGTCACACTTGATCTAAATAAAGGACAGTAAAAGAAGGATTTTTCTCTTTCTCTTCTTTTCCCTCTCATTTCCTAGAAGCTTCAGAAAAACAGCAGCGTTAATAAGACAAGTAAGACTGCATGAAATATTGCTGCAGTTTGGATTATACTGTGATAATGAATTTTATTGTGATAAATTATTTGGATTATATTATGATTAATGACATCGTTCATGCAGGTAAAGATTTATTTTATAAATAAAAATAATTTAAATTATAATTCCATGTTTAGTATTAATAGTTCAGTATTTTAGAAAACATTAAGATTCCCATAATGAGTCCTAATATTGAACCATTTGTATTCCCTATAAGTTCTAATTTCATTAACTTATCCAGAAAATGCAATTATTCCTTTGTTATTGCGGATGAAAATACGTCCAGTATTGTGCAGCTGGAAACTTGTTTGTACGTATTCCTATGGCAAAATGAGAAGTAGGAAGAAAAGGAGCATAATGAAAGACTTGATACAAGCTCGGACAGCTGATTTTTTTAATGGAAATTTTTTTAATAGAAGAGCACAAACATGTATTTTTAAAAACTGGATGAACAAATAAGAATAGCTCTGGGCAGACCTAATCTGCATAGCTAGCACTTACAGTATGCATTAAAGAATTCAAGCTGACATTGACCTTGGCAGCACTTACAAAAGAAGAATTTTCACAAGGATGAACACATCCTACGCTGTGTCTTCAATTTTGTGAGCAGTCGTGATTTTTTTTTCAGTTTTAACTATGCTTATTTCTTTTACCTCTATTCTTTGTACTATATAATTATTTTCAGGCAACAACTTAGTAAATTCATGGGATAAAAGAACAATAGTATAGTGTAGTATAGTGAATAATAATTCAAACCTTCATGATATTTTTAAAAAAGATTCTCTTCTGAAAATATGTCAAAACATTTTTTTCTGCTTTTCCCCATACAAAAAAATGCTCACAGATATATTGCTAATTACTTTTTTTAAAAAAACAAATAATGTAAGTAGAAAGATATACAAAACATGAGTACACGACTATCCACAAATACTTATTTCTTAGAGAGCAAAAGAAGAGTTGTCTGTGTACTCTCATGGCCCTTTCTTTATGGCCCTGGCTTCAAAATCAAAGCCACGTCCAAGTTCCCCTTGACTCTCGCACTCCGTGAGTGCCTGGAAACTGAAGTTTTCTAACACTACTTTTCCCATGACCATTCCTACTAGAAGGCTGGCTCAGAACTGCCAGAATTAACACAGGCTTACAGAGAGGTGGAAATTCAGCACCTGTACATTTCCTAGGAACTTCTCCTTGGGAGATGGTAGTTCACCAGTGAGCTACCCCAACTGGCAAGTTATGCCATACTTATGAGGCACAAGCATGTAACAGGTGGGTTTTGGCAACAGCCCAAGCAGGTAAGTCCTGCAGGAGCTAGGCTGATCAGAGGCAAGGCCTGCTCTAGTTGTTTTGCATCGTGCTGCCAGAACCTTTGGCAAATTCAAGGATGAAAGCAGCTATGGAGAAGGAAGAAAGTAAGGCAAGAAGAATTAGTTGGTAGTTACAGTAAGGGGCACAAGGAGCTGGCTCCAGTGACACACAAAATATTCCTGTTTTTTTTAAGTAAGAGTCTTCTCTTCGGAATGCTTGAAGTGGATGAGAAGAACAAAACTCAAGATCTGTCTTCAAACTAATCTATATGACATCACTTTTCCTACAGTGAGCTCCCTGTCTGCGCATACTTATCACCCATCCCTCCACTCATGCATTCATGAACATACATCTCTAAAAATACTAAATAATTTTAAAACTGAAAATATTCATTTGTTTATAGTGGAGAAGTAAACTGAAGATTTCTTTCTTTGAACAGCTTGCTTTTTCGTCATTTTGCCTTAATTAAATATCACAGTGAAAAGCAATAAATAAATTAAGGGTACACTGAGAAACTGAAAATATGAATTGTGAGATCTTTGGGACAGGGACCATATCTTTATTTCATTATTTGACAGTAAAGAGTTTGTGAGTTTGTGGCTGGAGCTCCTGGATGCTATTGGAATACAAATCATCAAATGATAGAATTTAAATGCTGGAGAAGATTTTAAAAGGTCATGTATTTTGATGGTAGCTACAAATAAATAATAAAAATATTTTGATTTCCACAGTTAATAGAAGCACCTCTGGAATATGCTCTGCCTAAGTTTCCTCACCAGTCAATGGAGAAACAGTTCTGACAAAAAAAAACAATTCATGTCCTCTTAGAGCCTATTTAACTGCATTGACTGGGGTATCCCAAGTCAACTCAATATGTTTTTTATCTAGTCGCATGCAAATATCTAGTCGCATTGCTTTTATAATCATTGGCCAAAATATGCAATGCTGATACCTGAATGGCAAACCTATTAGTAATTCCAAAAATGACTTAGAGCATTATTTTCCATACAGTGGTTTCAAACATATATTCCCTTAACATTGTATATAGTTGATGTAAATGCTGTGCAACTGATTTGAAACACTGAATTTTTTGTTTCTAAGGTTTCAAGAGTGTCAGTTATTGGATCAGAAATTTCACAGGGCATATATGGAAATTCCTGCATCTCAAAAGAAATTTTATATTTCCATTGAATTTTGTCTTTTTTCCTCCTTTCTAATGGTGTGTTTGTGCAGGTGGTCAGAGATGTTTAAGATTAAATTGTATTCCTTGCTAAATAAGTAGATAGAATAAATTTTTGAAAAATAATAGAAACATTTTTGAAAAATAAAATTATTAATAATAATAAATAGTCTTATTCAATGAGCAATCAGAACAGAATTACAGAATAATTTGAACAGGAGGAGTCCTCTTGCAAACATCTGGTCCAACCTTCCCCAGCTCAAGCAGGGTCAGCTAAAGGTGGCTGCTCAGGAGTATGTCTAGTTGGATTTTGAATAGCTTTAAGGATAGACTTGGCAACCTGTTTCAGTGTTCAGCCACCCTCACAGTGAAGTGTTTTCTTATGTTCAAGTGGATTTTTTTATTTCAGTTAGTGCCCATTGTCTCTTGTCCTGTCAGTGGGCAAAACTGAGAGAAGTCTGGCTCTGCTTCCTTCAGGTATTTATGCACATTGCTAAGATCCCCCCAAGCCTTCTTTTCTCCAGACTGAAGAGTCCCAGCTCCCTCAGCCTCTCCTCATACGAGACATCCCACAACCTTCATCACCTTTGTGGCCCTTTGCTGAACTAGCTCCAGCATGTCCATGTCTGTCTTGCATTGGGGAGCACAGAATTGGACACAGATCTGGCCTCACAAGTGCTGAGTCTGGGACAGAAATGAGATGAAAAGATAACCTCTCTTGACCTACTGGCAATCCTCTACCTAATGCAGTCCAGGATTGGGCTGCTTTGCTGCAAGGATGCATTACTTTGCAGAAGTATCACTAGCTCCTTCTCCGCAAAACTCCTCTCCACCTGGTAAGCCCCCAGCTTGTCCTGGTGCATGGGGATATCATCCCCAGATGCAGGACTCTGCATTTCCCATTGTTGAACTTCATGATGTTGCTGCCTGCCCAATTCTTCATCCTCTCCAGATCACTATGAATGGCAGCACAACCATCTGCTATATCAGCCGCTCCTTCCAGTTTTGTGTTATCTGAAAACTTGCTGAGACTGTCAGTCCCATCATCTAGGTCATTAATGAAAATCTTAAACAGCGTTGGCCTCCCTATCAGCTTCTTGGAAGTACCACTAGTGATTGGCCTTCAGCTGGACTTTGTGCCACTGATCTCACTATTCTGAGCCCTGTAGTTTAGCCAGTTTTCAGTCCACCTCACTGACCACTTAGCTAGCCTGTACTCCATCAGCTTGTCTATGAGGATGTTAAAGGAGACAGTATTAAAAGCCTTACTAAAATCAAGGCAAACAACACCCACTGCTCTCCCCTAATCAGCTGAGACCATTGCAGAAGGGAGTGAAAGGATGCCATTGCACGTCAGCTAAGCATAATTTCTCTTTGTAAATCTATGTTGACTACTCCCGATCACCCTCCTGTCCTTCATGTGCCTGGAAATTGTTTCCCATTATCTTCCCAGGGATTGAGCTGAGGATGATCAGCCTGTAGTTCTCCAGATCTTCCTTCCGGTCTTTCTTGAAGATAGGGGTGACATTTTCTCCCTTCCAGTCCTCAGAAACCTCTCCCAATCACATGACCTTTCAAAGATAATCACGAGTGGTCTTGCAATGACATCAGCTGGCTCCCTCAGCACTCATCAGGGCAGAATGATATGTTGGGATGTCCATGTTGGGAGCAGAGTGTAGTATCAAAACTCGATGTGAATTTTAAGATCAGAAGTGAGCTTATTCTTAAACACATGAAGCTCTTTGGTAATGTTTATTCACAGATGTCCTGCCATCATCTCGCTTGATGAAGAATCTTCTATTATATACAGTCACTCCAAACCTTTCTCTGATTCCCTCCCTTCAAAAGTCTGTCACATGTTCTTGTTGGGAATCTATCTTGCCAACAGTAGAAGCAGTAAAAAGACTTTATCACCTATTCCAATTCAATTCCCTGAAAGAGACAATAGGTCTACTACAGGGATGCTGTTACTAAGCTGCATTTTAACAGTCTTGCATTCATTCGCTTATTAATTGCCCACACTTATCTAAAATACATGGAGAAAAGTAGGGTTAGCTTTGTATCCAGTCATTCAAAGGCAGATGAAAAAGATGCATTCAATTGCTGTTTATTAAAAAATCACATGTAGTATTGGTATATATAATAGAATTCAAGGCTTTCATTAGGCTATAATTGCATCTTTTTTGAATTAAATAAGCCATAGCTATATCCATTGTTATAGCAGCTGATAAAAATGATTCAGAAATGACATTTAGGCTTTTCAGTATAATAATTAAAATATAATCGCACTTCAACATCTGCATTTCCATTAAAGTCAGTTTTATTAATTAACTTTAAAAATATCACTGGATACCCTATCTATAATGAAAAAATCCAAAAACTATACACATTGCTTTAATAAAATATGTGAAGACACACAGCAAGATCTTTGGTTGGTGTATTTCAGCATAGTTCCAGTGAAGTCAATGGAATGGCACCAATTTATATAGCTGATTTACCCAGCTAATCACTCACATGCTTCTCTCCAGTGTAACAAGCTACCTGAGGTTTTCCAGTAGCAGTGGATTAAGGAGCTAAAGCTGGCATAAGGTCAATCTAGTATTCCCAATGCCAACCCTTCTGATATTTAAGATAAGGGCATGTTGTTAGCAGCTATCTCCTGCTGTACGATCACTGAAGCATGAAGTTTACATAACATCTTAGCTGGGCTAGACTTTCTAGCTGTTGTCTGCATAATTTGATTTTGGCTTCTTTGTTTGATTGATTGTTTTTGTTTAAGTTTGAGAATGCACTTTTGGATTTCCAGCATAATTTCCTGGGACAGTCTTGCTAAAGCTTGGCACAGTTAAACAGAAGGAAGTTTGACATTGAATATAAATTCAGAGGATTAGGACTTTGTCTCTTGCTCTGAAGCAAGTGGCCTGTTTGCCTCTGTATTCTACATGCAAGAGCATTCTAGCATTTTCATATAAGAACAGGTAAAGAGATACTTTGTAAAAAAATGAAAAAGATGCATTGATTTAAAGACAAATATATTTCTGACTTCTAAAACTGTATATAATACAGACAGTTACCATTTAACTCTTGGATATTTTAACAATATTTTAAAGATAGGTCTTAACTTGTATCAGATTTCTTGTATCTTATTTTTTTTACCAGACAACAAAGCTATTTCGTTTGATAATGATGAGAGAATTTAATGGAATTATTCCATATCCCCACCTTGGCATTGATTCTTGAAGGTTTAAGCCTAATCTGAGCTTCCAGGCATCCACAAGGTTAATATAAGGTAGAACATAAAGAACAAGGTATTTCAAGGAACACTGCATTCTTTTATTTCACTATTAGCAATGTGAATATTCATCATAAGTACCCTTTATTGGGATGATATCATTTCCAGATATGATTTATGAACATTCTTGATGCATTTGCACTAATTTAAGGATGAGGAAGGCCATTTTCATGATTCCACTCCAGAAACTAGTACCAAAGAGACAGTATTATGAGGTCTCCATTTGATTCTAGAAATTTTGGGGCCCAACCTCTGGATATCACACACCCGGATAAATCTGTGGTATGGCAGATGATGTAGACAAAAATCACTGTGGCTATCATCCTTGCAGAGATCTGTGAAACTGTATGACTAGTGAGTTTTTTTCAGATGGCTGACATCCAGTATCACCATGCTCTGAACATTGGCAGTGCCCAATTGTGCTAGCACCAGAGATTGTATGCATGTTTCTAAATCATGTCCATCAGAGGTGGCACAATTATCAAAACTGCAATTCCATTGTATTCCAAGCTTCATTAGCAATCGTATGTTCAACCCAGACAAGGATATGGGCTCTATGAAGTAAAAACACTTCTCTCTGAAGGTGTTGGAAGGGGAATGACAATGATACAGGCTTTCTGGAAGAGCACTGAGACCACAGAATGTGTTATAAATAAAGGATCACTTGCAAATTATAAGAAACCCTCTCATTGTCATCACCAACCATTGTGAATCTCAGATAGAGAAGTTGCTGGGAAAAAGTCATTCCTGAAAGCTAATTCACTTTGGCAGGGACTGTTTTCCCAACTGTGAGGAAAAAAAAAATAAAATAAAAAAAATAAAAAAAACAAGCAGAACATTGAGATACTGGGCAGTGTGCTCAGGTGATCCAGGTGGGGTGGACTAGATGATCTCCAGAGGTCCTTTCCAACTTCAACCACTCTGTGATAAGCCAGCTTTGCTTGCTCGGAGTCAGCTATATAAAACAGCGTTTAGCAAAATAATTTTAATCAGTTACTACAGTATAGGAAAACGCAGGAGAATTTTGAGGAGTTTGGCAATGGAAGCTAGCCAGACCATTCTGTGGCAAAAAGAGCATCCCCGGGGCATGTTAACCCACATCCATGGTCAAATGGCTGGGCCCGTGCAAGTGGCTACACCTGGTCTTTGAGTCAGCATCAGCAATGAGCTCAATATGCATACTGTGTGTGTGTGTATAGTAGATAAAAATCTTTTATAGTGCCCCCCGCAGTGTTCCTCACCATGGACCGTCGCTCAGCCATGCCTGGGATTCCCCCATGCCTTTACTTTCTCCATTGGGGAAACTGCAGAGGACCCCCTGCTTAGACGCAGAGGTAACAAACGCTCATTATTGACCACAGTGTGCCCTGTGTTTGTGCATCTGTCCTTGCTGGGGGTCCAGGTAGTCTCTGCCTCACCCTTACAATTGGTGTAGTCAGCAGAAGACACAAACGGCCATGGCCAAGGAGAGTGAAGGGAGAGGGCAAGAGCCAAGGAGAGGCTGCTTGCCCACATCTGCCAGAATGGCCTCAGACTGAGCAGTGGGGGCTGGTAGTTGTATTGCTTGCCACTCTGGTAGTACCTGAGCACTGGCCAGAGCTGGCACAGGGAGAAAATGTTACCCCAAAGGTGGCTGAATTCTCACTGAGGGCTATGCTCTTCCATGCCACTTCAGGAGCAACTTGAAAGCTAGTCAATGATCAGGATGGCACTGTTGATGGGCATTCAGGCCTTAAGTAATGAGGTATCATCTTTGCAGCAATGAGTAAAAGATCTGGAGAAGGAGAATGGAGATTTACATGATACAGAAGCAGTAGTACAGAAGTTGATTACAACCCAAACTGAAAAGGAGCCAGGAATTAACCCATACGGTACTGCAATTAGCTTTGTGAGTGGCTAACAAATGCTGTGCATGCTATGATAAAGCCCCAGCTACAGTTGCCCAGGTGAGAGCAATAATAACTAAACCCTCTCAGGACCCAGAGGAGTGGGATAGTAATATTTGGAGTACTTCATCTGGCTTCAAGGTTGAATTTGGATCAGGAGGAGAACTGGCTACTCCCCAGGTCCAACCTCTTGTGCATTTGAAGGAGGAGAGGCAAGTAGATAGGGACACAGACAGGAGCAATCTAGGATATACACCTTCAGGGAATTGCGTGACTTTCTAACTACTTTCCAGCAGGAGCCCAGGGAGTCTTTGTTAGTCTGGTTAGTGAGAGCATGGGATGCAGGTGCTGGATCTCTTACTCTCTTAAGAGAGGAACTGAATTTAATGAGACCCTTATCAACCAATGTTCAAGTACAGTATTACCTTACTCAATTAATTTCCAGCAGGAAATGTTGTTGCAGCTCCAACATTATATCAACGGCTGCGAGCCGCTGTGGCAGGTGCTTACCCATCCACAGGTGAATTAGCCACTACAGTGGGAGGATGGTGTACTTTTGAGGAAGGGACCAACGTGTTGCGGCAGCGAGGAGGGGAGCAACTGGGTTAGCAGATGGAGATGGACCAGATAGTGTGGCAAAATGCAGCAGATGAAAACACAAGTATTGAATCCCTACAGCCATTACTACTGGGCCACCTCATACAAGGAGGACTCTTTTGTATATCTTTTGCTTTGTATTATGTTATATTTTGATTTCATTGCTTTGTAAACTCCCTTGCCCCCATGCCCCATGCCCGTCTGAAGATTGGGGCAGCCTGTAACTGGCTTTCCAATGCAGGGTGGAATGTATGGGAAAACATGGAAGAATGTCGAGGAGACAGGCAATGGAAGCTAGCCAGACTGTTCTGTGAGAAAAAGAGCATCAACAGGGCATGCTGACCCAGAGGCATGGTCACATGGCTGGGCTTGTGCCTGTGTGGTGCTACAACTGGGCTTTGCACCGAAATTAGCAATGAGCTCAAACATGTACTGCATTCTGAGTTCTGAATTTCTTGGAGTAGGTGTGGAGGCAACCATAGGAAGGACAAAATATTCACAAATGGAAAATCCAAGCTCTTCCTGGTGCTGACAGCTGGACTTCTGCCACATGCTCTCCACTGCAAGGGAAGTGGAGTTTTGTTTAACACTGGCAAGTTCCTGTGACTTACTGCTTACTGTTCTTATGGAGATGCTGCTGCTGCCAGATTATCTTTCACTCTATGTAAAATCATCACAGACCTTTCAGCAGGTTCTAAGAAATTCTCTATGTTCATAAATAACGTGCTCTCTGTTGCCTGAGCCTACTGCTAGGAATGAGAAACAGTAAGGATCACCTAGATTCTTCACATGGAATGGATTTTGTAGAATAAGTAGAAAACAAAGTCATATATTTGTGAAGGTGGATAGTTGGTCACCATTGGTGGTAGGCCTGTGTTGCGCTGAATATACATTTTGCTTATACAGTTCGAAGGCTACAAGTGGTCAATAAATGCAGTGTGGCTGGTCACAGCATATGAACATGTTTATTTTTAAGCCTGTGTGATTGATTAGGGTATGAAAATAAAGTTTGGGCCTAGGCCAGTTGTAAGAATTTTCCCATCATGTCTCTCCTAGTTTAGCCAGAGCCTTGGAATATTTCTTAGCTCACTCCAGTGATCATCCTTGTGTCAACATTTCTTCCTTCAAAGACTGAGAGATCTAGAACCAGGTTTCTGAGAACTCAGCTCTTGCTGGGAAATTCTGCAAGGCAACAGGCTTTTTGATATATCTCCTCCATAGAACATTTATTTGGATTTGTCAGTCTTGTATTTAGAATCATAGAATCACAGAATCAGTAAGGTTGGAAGGGACCTCTGGAGATCATCTAGTCCAACCTCCCTGCTCAGCAGGGTCACCTAGAGCATGGTAGACAGGCTTGCATCCAAGCAGGCCTTGAAGAGCTCCAGACAAGGAGACTCCACAACCTCTCTGGGCAACCTGTGCCAGTGCTCCATCACTCTCACAGGGAAGAAATTCCCCCTCATGTTCAGGCAGAACTTCCTGTGCTTCAATTTCTGCCCATGGCCTCTTGTCCTGTCACACAGAGCAACTGAAAAGAGTTTGGCTCCGTCCGCCTGACATCCTCCCTTCAGGTACTTGTACACATTGATCAGATCCCTCCTCAGTCTTCTCTTCCCCAGGCTGAAGAGGCCCAGCTCTCGCAGCCGTTCCTCACAGGGCAGGTTCTCCAGCCCTCTGATCATCTTCATAGCCCTACACTGGACTCCCTCCAGTAGCTCCCTGTCTCTCTTGTCCTGGGGAGCCCAGGACTGGACACAGTACTCAAGATGAGGCCTCCCCAGGGCTGAGGAGAGGGGCAGGATCACCTCCCTCCACCTGCTGGCAACACTCTTCCTAATGCACCCCAGGAGACCATTGGCCTTCTTGGCCACAAGGGCACATTGCTGGCTCATGGTCAACTTGTCATCCACCAGCACTCCCAGGTCCTTCTCTGCAGAGCTGCTCTCCACAAGGTCAGACCACAGCTTGTACAGGTGCCTGGGGTTATTTCTCCCTAGGTGCAGCACTCTGCACTTGCCCTTGTTGAACCTCAGGAGGTTCCTCTCTGCCCAGCTCTCCAGCCTATCCAGGTCTCTCTGAATGGCAGCACAGCCCTCAGGTATATCAGCCACTCCTCCCAGCTTGGTATCATCAGCAAACTTGCTGAGGAGGCACTCTGTCCCCTCATCCAGGTTGTTGATGAAGAAGTTGAACAGGATGAGACCCAGTCCTGAGCCCTGGGTGACTCCACTAGCCACAGGCCTCCAGCTGGACTCCACACCACTGAAGACGACCCTCTGAGCTCTTTCAGGCAGTTCCCAATCCACCTCACTGTCCACTCGTCTAACCCACACTTCCTGAGCTTATCTAGGAGGATGTTATGGGAGACAGTGTCAAAAGCCTTGCTGAAGTCAAGGTACACAACATTCACTGCTCTCCCCTCATCTGCCCAGCCAGTCATTCCATCGTAGAAGGCTATCAGGTTGGTTAAGCAGGATTTCCCCTTGCTGAATCCATGCTGACTACTCCTGATCACCTTCTTTTCCTCCATATGTCTGGAGATGACATCCAGAATGAGCTGTTCCATCCCCTTTCCAAGGATGGAGGTGAGGCTGACCAGCCTAGAGTGGTCTCGGTCCTCCTTCTTGCCCTTCTTGAAGACTGGAGTGACATTGGCTTTCTTCCAGTCCTCAGGCCCCTCTCCAGTTCTCCAGGACCTTTCAAAGATGACGGGGAGCGGCCTGGCAACAACATCCGCCAGCTCCCTCAGTACCCGTGGGTGTATCCCATCTGGTCCCATGGATTTCTGGATGTCTAGCCTGCCCAGAAGGTCTCTAATCCTATCCTCAACTATCCTTTAGTTAATTGCCTAGTTGCCCATTAACTCTCTTAGACATTTACCTCTTTTGATATTTATGTGGATTAAGACTATAGCTAAAGCAAGAATAATGTCTCATCTTGTGGGCTCCAGAAATATCTTTTCCAGTAGCAGTCTCACATCTGTATCATCAAACTCTTAACGTGCAAGCTAGTATGTTTTACTATACAAATTACTTTTTCAGCCAGATGCATACCACTTTTGACCTGCAAGTAATAGTTTAGGAAAGAAAATGTTGTCCATCAGACACTTTTACTAGTTCATATGTGGGTAACAGAAATTCCAAATTATTAAATTTTCTTAGATTTTCTTAGATTTTATCATTGATTTTCATTTTATACTCAATTTCCTTTTCTTAGGTACTTTAATATGCTGATATAGTTACTATTACATATGTTATATTCTGAGGGTTGCATCTAAATAGATTCAACTACGTAGTGATTTGATCTCTGAACTTTTGTTAAATTTTATAGAATAATTTATTTATAGAAACATTTCCCTATCAATGCAGCTTGCTCAGCTTTCCTTGTGTCAGTTATAACTAAGTATAATTATAACCTAGGTTTTATCATCATCCCATCACTATTCTGTAATGCTTGTTATATTAAAATTCTCCCCCACTGCAATGTAAAACATGGCCCTTTGTAAAAATTCATGCAGTTGTATACAGAAGTCTTGTTCTGACATTTTAGTGATATTTCTGGCTTCATGCATATATTTTTCTTGCTGTGTTCCACTTCAGTTGAAACTGTCACTATTCTTTATTAGAAACACAGACATCAGTGTATTATCAAGTATTAACAGATATCCCTATCTCATATTTGTATGCCTCAGTTCAACCCAAATTTCCCCTAATATTTGAGATATACAGGCTGTAGAATTTATGTACTAGTGTTGTGCCTTCATTTTGCAGGCAGTGAAATTGGCCATCTCATAGTAAGATATTTGCACAAATTTTAATTTTTTCTCTGCTTTGAATTTCAGAAGTCTTCTTTGTCTAATTGGACAAGTGCATGGAAATGAAGTATGTCAGAGGAAACTACCCCTGAGAACTAAAACACAATATTCCTATTTAGCAATATAAATTTAGCTTCCTGAAATTTTTTCCTGTACCTCCCTAAACATTTGCAAGAACTCACTTCAAAAACAGAGTTTTAAATAGTATATAAACATGCAGAAGATTTTAATAATGTGTAAGACAAAATTTCAACTGTATATTTTAATATGAGAAATAAAACAGATTTTATTAATATTATATAAACTTTAAAAGGACCTATTTTTTCCATTAAATTTCTACTAATGAACATACATTATAAATTTCTTTGCTATCAAATATTCACAGGAGTATTCCTAAATAAATCACTAGCAAATATTACAATATTAATATCTAAAAAACATGCACCATAAACATCAAACTACCAACATAAAAACTTAACATAAAAATATTTCAACAGTTTTCAGGCAGACTGATTTATTCTGAAGACTAATAAAGGAATCCAGTAAGTCATTTTAGATACGGATGAAGCTGTTTGGGCCTAGCTTTTCTTGATAGCCCAATCCTGATTGGGCCTCTGCATGTTTTCAGAGGCTGTACTCTTATAAGTTCACGTGACAAAAAGTATCCTGTATGTAAAAGAAATAAAAAATGAAAGTAAAATTAGAATAATGTATGATATATACTAGAATTACATACTGCCAAGACATGCCAATCAAATTAAACTGCAACTTCTCAGACCTTGACTACATCCACTCTTATGTCCAACTGTAGAATGTCTATCACATTATTTTAAGTTGAAGTTTTAATAATAACAATTGTGTCACATTTAAAGATTCCATCTAGTTAGAAAAGATCCTCAACCTAATTATGTAGATTTCCTAACAGATTAGGAAAGGTAGGTAAATCCATACAAAATATCTCTCATATGAGGAGAGTTTAGCCTGGAGAAGAGAAGGTTCAGGCAGATCTTAAAAATGTGTATAAATATCTGATGGGAGGGCATCAAGAGGCTCTTCTCAGTGGTGCCCAGTGACAGAACAAGATGCAATAGGCACAAAATGAAAAACAGAAAATTCCACTTGAAAGTAAGGACACACTCCTTCACTGTGAGGGTGGTTGAACACTGGATAGTTGCCCAGAGAAGTTGTACAGTCTCTGTCCTTGAAGCTATTCAAAATTTGACTGGATATGGTCCTCAGCAACCTGCTCTAGCTGTCCCTGTTTGGGCAGGGAGATTTGACTCCTCTCTAATCTCCACAGGTCCCTTCCAACCCCAGCTATTCTGTGAGTCTGTGTAGCATTCTGAGGAAGAAGGGACATACTGAGCATAATAGCATGTTGTAGTGCTTAACACTATTCTGAGGGATTTAAATGTGTAACTCCATATCAGAGTTGAGCATCTCTTCACTGGTGGTAATAATCATGATTCTCCTCCTAGTGCCACGCATTTTTCAGAAAGTATTACAGGAGGATGTGGTAGCATTCATTTTATGTTCCATAGTTTAACCACTAAAGTATACACCATGTAGGAAACTGGAGCATGATTCAGTCATCCTTTAGAAGCTGTTCTGTTTTGCATAAAATAATAACTCACTGGGGAAGAATGAAGGACTATGACCTTGTAAACTAGAGATTAGGACAATGAGTCATGTGGAAGAACTAATAAGCACACAACAAGGAAGGCTTTACATTTCTCAAAACCCTTTCCAGCTCTATTTTCTGTGCTTCCATAAAATGATGAAGCACTCAGCAATTAGCTAAGATATTAAATAGTGAGTCCATCAGAGCCTTAGGCACTCAATTAGGACCCTACTAAAGGAAGAAATAATATCTCTAAACCTTTCACCAAAATTTTAAATGATGGCATGAGAAAAACTCAAAACTGCATCCATAAGTGAATGATGATACTGCTGCTGTGTCTTTCATAAGACTCCCAGAGGTCAGTTGGAAGAGGAACTGCATTTCCTGGAAGTCCATCAAGTAGTGTGGGCTTATATCTAGCGTCGTAGTTAGTCATGCTGAATTGTAAAACTGCTGAAGAACAAATCTTGCACCACCACGGTGCTCATAATATCTCCTTTCCAATATAGCCATAGGTTTTTGAGGCCACAGTCACCTCAAGTAATCAAACAGTGGGATATAAACAGGTATCAACTATGTACTGCCCAATCTTTTTTCTAGATATGGGAGTAATATGCCAGATTATGCCACAGAGTTCTGGTAGTAGTTCAACTGGCTAAATTAAGAGGGTTGGACTGTAGTGGAAATGGAGTGATCACATCCAAAGTAACCAATCCAAACTATGTAAGAGCAGGTGTGATGGCTCAGAATCCCGTTGAAAAATAGAGGAAGGAGATAGCCACATTCAGCAGACTTCTGATATTAACTTCTGCCAGCACAGTAACTATAGCCCTCCCTCTGACAAAAAACAAATAAATCCTTCCTCCAGAATGATCCCTGTGGCAATGTTTAATATAAATGAAGAAGAATTCTCTCTGCCAACCATGGATAGGAGTGGACAGGAAAGATGTGAAGTATCTCAGGGAAAGAAGACACCCGTAGTTCCATACTTACTACTAACAAATGATCCAATTGAAAATGATGACATAGGGAGTATTAATATTTTTTTCTTCTTCCACTGGTAGTGGTCACATGTTGATTCTGACAAAGCTCTGGAAATAAGGTATAGACTCTTGCCCTAGAACCTTTGTTACAGGATAAAAGAGATGTTCCTTAGCAGTCAAAGGATCGTGGGGAAAAGGAAGTTGGTTATTGCTAAGGTTTGCTTCCAAATATTTCTGCAGAAGCTCAGATTGGAATTTGAAAGAGACTAGGAAGCAGTGTGAAGGAAATAATTGCTGCTAATGGAAATGAAGATGATGCACATCTTTCTTTGCCAATCGCCTTCTGGCCCAAAACAGAGGAAGAAGAAAGCTGATCCAAGTTTAGTCATTTTTTGATTCTCTACAGGACCCAAAATAACCTATCTAGAAAGCTTTAACACTATCTGAACGAAACTTGAAAGAAGATTGTAATATCAACCACTATATGCTTTTATACACAATACAGCATCTGGAATTTGAATTTTCACTAAACAATAACAACACCTACCGCAAGAGTCAGAGACTAGAATCAACCTGCCACAAAAAAGGCAGGTATGGAAACATCACTTTTGGAGATACCATAACTGTTTGACCATAATTCACAAACTCATTCAGAAATACAACTTCTGTGCTTTTTTTGAAATGAAAGTTGTTAGTTTAGTAAGAATTTTATCTGTGTAAAACTTCAGGTAATAGATCCTACAGCATTCCTAATGGGTTAGGATGATACAGAAAAAAATCTGCAATTGTCTCCTCGTTGGAAAAAAATTCCTGCACTGGAAAAAAATAAATCTGTGAGGAAAAAAAATACTCTTTAAAACTACAATAGGAAATGATGCAGAAAGGAGGATTTACTGATGGCTATGGGAGTAGAGCGAGAATAGCAATAAGCTTCATATTGTTCTTATTTATAATAAGGTTTTTCAAAATAGTGGTAGAATAGTATTCTTTATAATATTTTTACATTTTGTATATGACGTATTATCAGAAGATGACACATTTTTGATCAAAAAAAGAACTCCAGAGTTCATCTGTATACATCCAAGATTTTCAGTCCTATTTCATTGAATGGTCTGAATGAAGGAAAAAACTTGGGCAACAATTCTGAGATTACTGAAGTATGCATCAGTTTAAGGGGTGCAATGGGAAATAAAAGTGAAAATACCTGTACATGATTGGACTTACTGAGACACAAGTTATCTATAGCCTTTTGCTTAAAGTATTTTATCATTTCACTTCAGAATATAATAATAGACTTATTTTGCAACATATTTCCAAGTGCTGGAGAAGTCACAATAGCACACAAGCATGCTTTTGAAATTCTAACAAATCTATTGGCTATATCCTTCTGAATTTCCTTCTATAATGTTTCCAAGAGAGCTCTTCAAAGAAAAGTATGTGAAATCATGGTTTCCTTGCACTAGATCTTGGCTATATCAAAATGATTGGAGGCTCAGAGAAGTTTTTTCCAAAAGACTCCAAAACAAACAGAAAAGTCATATTGTTAAAGTTCTTATCCTCTATCCATAGAATAATAAAAGCTCATTGGCGTGAACTGTTCTGTGATAAAGACAGGATAGCTTTCTAGTAACTTTTATGTAAAATGTAATGGCTATGATAGAGAAAATCAAATAGGGAAGAAACAAATACAAATGTTTCAAACATAAGTTTATTAGTACTGGTATTTGTGTGTAACAGAAAAATATTATTCTTACCTCCCTCTTTCTGTAAATTATAACTTTGTTCCTTCATAAGTGAACAGGGTAAAAAAGCAGGGTCCCATGTATATGACTTCTTATCAAGTGAATCAAAATAGCCTTAAAAGAGAAGCATAAATACATTTATGTTTTTAACTAATTTGTATAAACTAGTGATTAGGTTTGGTTAATCTATTAATTTGTGGTTCTTGCTAATGTGGGTAAAATATGTATCAGCATGTTACAGTGAATAGTAATGAAGATACAAAGTCTCACCCTCAGAGAGACTTCTCAAAAGCTATCTATATATGTCATGAAGGGGGTTTTTATGTAGATATAATGATTTCATCTTTTAACATCTGATGATATACTGTTTGTTCCATTGGCTCCATTGGATCTTTTTATTCTAGAGTTAGGCAGAAAAGTGATCACTTAGTGAACAATTTATCCAATGTATCTAGTCAGGTTTTCATTCTTCATTGCACAGCATTCAGGTGTAACTTGCAGCCCCTTCTGCAGTTAAAATTCTGTGAACAGACTTCCCTCATGGGCTTTGCTGTGACACTTTTCTAATTGCTTCATGAACATTAATTACCTTCAAAAAAATCCCAGCAAAATTTATTTTATGGAGTTGGAGCCAAGTCCCTGAGAAATTAATTGCAGACGTCAGATTTGAGATAGTTGCATTTCTTTTCTCAAGAATTTACCAAATATGTAAAGCGTATCTCTTATTAATATCATTTGCAGCTGTAAGAACTCACTGCTTTTGCAGACTGAATTTCAAATATAAAATCTGAACACACACTGTTTGAAAAGTGTCTGAATATCTACCTATTACAGGAACTACTAGCAAGAAATGGTATAGCATTCAACTGGTTTTCTTCTTGGTGCCCTTTCCTTACTCATTATATACCTCTTGCTTCTGGGACAAATAAAGCAGAGGACCTAGAGATTACAAAGCAGATTTCTCAAATACTGCCTTAAGATGGGATTTTTTCTTTCCTTTTTTTAAACAATATCTAAAATTTAAACAGATATACTATTGCCCAGCTTTTGTGAGTTCCTGGCTTGTGGCCTGGAAGTGAGAATCATAGATGAGCTATACACGCTCCCTTTTCATCGGAACTTTTCAAGGAACTGCTCAGAACTGCACCATGGAAAAGATTAAGTGTAGAGTATGCTTAAAAACTTACTGCCTCTTACTGAGCTTGAGATCCTTAGTGTAGCAAACTGCTTTCATCCATTTGAGATCTATGTCCCAGAATTAACTTCTGAGGACAGATAACTAGTACTTGTTTTGCAGAAATAAGCAAGAATCACAAATGAAAAGTTAGTAGTGCATACTGTTTATGCACATACACGTGTCTGTTTAGCCATTACTTGAACTTCTGTTAAACTCTCCATTTTCTCAATGCAATGTTCTTTAAATAGAACATCCTAGTATCAGTGTCAGATGCAAGCACATGTAAATAGATTGTAAGGTTAGCTCTTGCGCTTATTTCCATGTTTTAAATCAGAGATTTAACAGGTGACTGCTACCATTGATCACCTAACTCCAAAATTAGTTTTTGTGAGTATTCTACCTCTCACTTCTATCATCTCTCATTGGAAGCCCAGAAAAAAACAGCCTTCTGCTTACTACACAAAATTGCTTTTAGAATGGTGATCTTGATTTTTGTAACACTGTAAAAGTTTTCTCTAGAACACATTGGTTGTATGGAAACAGTGACATCCTTTCTGAACACTATTCTTAGCCTGTATTCGCTGATTCTGTTATCTCTGTAAATGTGCCTATCTTACTAAGTATGTGACTATTTTATCATTTTCAGGGCTTGTTACAGTGAGGTCCAAGACAAAAGAAATAATCTAATGGAATTTGCACTGAGATCATTTTGAGCAATCTTGAGATTGAATTCCAAGCTATAGCTGCTACTTTCATAGTGTATTGATACTAAGAACAGTAGTAGTAGTAGTAGTAGTAGTAGTAGTAGTAGTAGTGCAGTTGTTTTGCATTTGGTTGCTCATAGGGAAGTAGCTTTTGTTCCATAGACTTTGCACAATTCAATGCATAAAAACAATCTACAATGCTTGGACTGTCCCAGACAAAAAGTCTTTCTAAACTCAGCTACTGTCCTGGAATTATTTGAACTCAGAAGTACACCTTTACAGCAAAACAAGTATTTGCCCCAAATTTTATATTTATTAACGTATTAGGCAGTAACTCCATGTGCTTACCTTCTGCAGTAGGTGAATGGAGAAATTCTTCACTTGATCGTCTTGAAATACAATATTCATTAGATGCTTTCTGCTCACCATTTCCACTTGATATTTTTTCTTTTAATGAACTTTGGTTAATGGCAATTATGTTTTGCCCTTCTATACTATCACAAATTGGAAAGGAAATACTTATTTCCTTTTGAGAAACATTTTTCACATTTTCATCTATTCCCTCAGAATTATTTAATTCAAAATAACTGTTATGTGAGTTTGTTTCCACACTGGACAAATTGTTTTCATTTCCCTTACTAATTTCATGAAACATACGTAGCTCTTCTAATACTAAATCAAATTTTCTCTTCAGTTCAAATTCATATCTAATTTTACTTTCTGAAGGTAAATACTCATCTTTTACATCTTCAAGGCATCTATTGTTCATTATGGAAAAATGTACTTGTAACTTCTCTTCTACAGCAATGAATATTTCAGATCCATCATCTGAATATGACATAATCAAGTCATCCATTACAGTCTCACATTGATTTTCATTAGTTACATGCATTTGTTCATCACTTATCTCTTCCTGTTCTTTTACATATTCAAGTTTTTGTTTCAAAGTTGCTGGCTCTAAACTGAATGTGTTAGTTGTCTGAGTTTGTCCATGTAACGAAAAATGCTCTATTTCTTCAGCCTCTCTTTGCAAATATACATCTGTCAGAGTAGGACTTCTTGCAGCTGGATATTGCAAAGTAGTGTGATTTTTTTCATACTGTTTTTGTTTCTCTGCACTTAAGGAACTCCTGCAATGTCCATCTTCACTTGTTACTGCATCTTTATTGACAAAAGAACTACCACCTAAAGGTGAAGTGACATACTGATAACTGCTTAAGAGGCTTGGAGATATATTTGCAGAATTTAAAAAAGTATCTGGATAGGTTTTGTCATTTGCTAAATGTGGGCTATATCCATCCATTTTTTTGCAACATTCAGGTTGGTTTATTTGGTTATTGTGTAACAGGAGAGAATTACACTTTTCCACAGTTGTTTTTGATTGTTCAGATAGAATTAAAACACCATGTAATTTAGCAGGCAAATTATGAACATTTTCTGAAGTAGTGACTGTGTTTTCTTCAGTGTATTTTTCTTTGACAGAATTATCTTGTTTTACAAGCAGGATCTGGTCCAAGTCTTCAGAATCAGTACTAATGGGAATTTTTTTATGTGTATCAAAAATAGAAAAATAATTTTTAGAAAGAAAATTATGACAATTCTCTTGCAACTCTCTAGACTTAACACACACTCTTTTAGCAGGATTTATATAATTAGAAGAACTCAAGCCTTCTTTCATGGTATATGTAACATCATTTACGGACTTTATACAATTTCTACATCCAGTAGTTTTGTGCCTTTTATTTTCATTTAAAACAAAAGAGAAAGTTTTAAGTCCTTTTCCATGCAAAAAACTATTACATCTTTTACTTGGCTTCTCGTGTTTTACTCTGGTTAGCAATATTTGCTGATTTGAACATTTACTATTTAACTTTTCAAATTTCATCTGTGAACTGGTAAGCAAATAATTAAAAAATTTAAGATTTGTTCCTGTCAGATACTCTATTTTTCTGATATTGGTGTAATACATCTTCCCTAACGAAGAATAATCAGAACTGCCCTCTGGTAACATTAGGCATTTAGCCACTAAAAGTTGCTTTTTCATATCCTTTTTGTCACTGACAAATGCAGAACAGGTGCTAATAAATCCTTTATTCCCTCTGCATAAGAGGCTCTGCTTTCTGACATATCTTCCCAAAGGTAATCCACTTTTTTGTTTACAAAAGGTTTCTTTGTGTAAGAAAGAGGATTTCTTTTCTCTACCTAATAATCTAGACAAATCTGTTTTCTGGCATTCATTATGTAATTCAAAACAAGTATTTTCTAGTAGTTTAGATTTTATGATGCATGGGTAAATTTCATATTTTTTATGAAAATCTGTATTTTGCCTTAAACTGTTATCTATGCATGGATTTAATGGAATTGGCTTTTTGCCACATAAAGGATGTTTCTCCACTTGCATATACTCTCCTTCAGCTGGTAATAAAATATTCTTGCTGATAAAAAAGGAAGCGAAAACTGTCTTCAGTATTTTCATGTTCTTATGATTTGAAATAATAGCTAGCAAACAAATGCATACATTACTGTTGTGACTCTTACTACTATTGCTTTTTACTAATTCCTGAGTATCATATTGCTGTTTTAATTGTTCACAAAAATGAAGACAATATAAAATACCATCTTCGTGGTATATGGGCATATCTTTATATAAAGATTCAGTCCATGGCCCGAACCTTCCAAATAATGTGTTCTGAAGTGAGAAATTTATTTTAAACCATTCCTTTCTCCTCAATATAGTGAAACTCACTTTTGTAGCTGGAAAACTCTGCACAATAATGTGAGGAAAACTTCTTTCAAATGTAATGTTTTTAATTAAAAATCTTTTGAAATCAAGTACTTCTGTTGTCAAGAGTTTTGATTCTGCTTCATGCAAACAAATACTACTGTTAGAATTATAAACATCACAGACTACGTTTAAGTTATTTTTCTCTAATGCTTCTGATATTACTGGAATACTTTCCTGTATATGAAATACTGTCACATTCTCTTTATTCCTGCTCCTCCTTGTTCTTTCCAAAATATCACTATAGCTTATATGTTTCTCATACTGAAGTTTTTCAATAATAATGTAAATGGGAACCTTTGATTTGTGGTCATCATCACCATCTGAGTTTTCCAGCATTTTGTCTTTGACATCATTTTTAACAAATGTTTGATTACATTCAGTATGAGTGCTATTGCCTCTGAAATAAGTTAGAGATTCTCGTGCTCTTTCTGCCTGTTTGCTAATTGGTTGGTAACTCTTTTCTTTAAATTCAGAAGCAGCAGATGAGGCTTTTACAGTACTTTTATCACTCTGCAATTGCTGTTCCTCTATCCCACGTATTTTGTGTACACAGTTTATTGGTTTAGCTTGCATCAAAGATGGTTGATTTTTAAAATTCTTCTTTTGCAACTCCTTCAAGCTAGTTGATGGCATTTTCTTATTTAATTTATTTGAAATACTAGGAAATTGAAATGTGTTCTCTTTCATTAAAAAATTAGGAATTTCTAGTGGTTGTATACTTTTAAAAGGTTTTAATGTAGGGATTATATAGGAGGAATAATTTTTTTCTTTATTTTCTCTTTCCATAGTTTCACTATCATTACTAGACCAATCTTTATCTTGTGTAGTACATGCTTTTTTCTCATTTTCTATGTGTGAAAATATAGAACTAGTGCCACACAGAAATGGAACCTGCAAAAGCTGGTATTGTCTCCACTTTTTATCAGAGACAGACTTATGACTTAACATTTCCATTTCAAACAAATCTCTGTTTAAGGATGTAACTGAAGAAAAGTGTTTAAGTTCATTATCACCATTTCTTTCATTATTTTGTTCTATATTGCTGTTCTGCTGCATCTGGGATGGGTTTATTGCATGGAAATTTTTACATGTTTTAGTAATAGTCCACACATTGTGTAGTTCTGTTTCAAAAGACTGTCCATGTCCCTTCAATGAAGTGTCACAATTTACAGTATTTTGATCTTCATCTTCAGGATTCCTTTTTTTGGAGGACAATTTGTCTTCTAATACGCTACACTGTAATTTTTCACCATTCCAAGTATGAAAATGGAAAAAATCTCTCATACAATTTTTTCTTTTTCTATCACAAGTTTCCTTTTCTAATAGCCAATCATTTTGTCTTTCTGTAAAATATGTAGGCTCAGTTGGTGACGTTTTATATCTGTTCACAGAGTGTACACTTTGTTCTAACTTTTGCTGCTCCTCTCTCTCTATGTTTTTATGATTGCTTTCTATTTTAACTCGCTTTGGATTTGGGTAGCATTCAGTTTCATCTGATGATGCAGATAAAAATCTTTTAGAACACATACTTTCCATGCTCACAAAAATAAAGTCTGTATTTGCTGTGACAGTCCTAAAAGTTAAAGAAACATTAAAGTATTAGACATAAATGGCTTTTTAATGATTTCTAGAATGTTTCAGAACACAAAATTAATAATTCTATCATATATACATGCTACCATATTGATATTTGCTCTGTATACAAAATAGGCCTGAGATGAAGACAGGATCACTAAGCAGCATTTAAAATCAAGATCTAAAATTTAAGATAGAAGCCACTTACTGCAGTTGCAGATGTATGTAAATTTAAAGTGGGTGATGATAATTTCACTGTGTCAACAGGAGGTAAATTGAAGAGATTGACTACAGTATTAACTTATTTGTCACATGGTATTTTTGCCAAGAATGAGTACTGAGAACAAGTATCAAGAAAATGACCACTGATCACCAGAATCTGGGGAGCAGGCTCTTTAAAGTAGTTAAAGCATAAAAAAAAAAAAAAAAAAAAAAAAAAAAAAGGCGCCAGTTAGTCATGTCTTCATTATGTGATAATTTGTATCATGGAACTTTAAGCCAGCTCATCATAAAAAAAATAGGTACTGTAAAACACTGTATCTGATTATAGCTTGACGTACAAAGAAACAAACTGCGGTAGAAGTCTATTATCTAGAATAATAAATAGCTTAGTATACATAACCTTAACTGCATGCCTCCTCCAGAAAAAAGAAAGTCAGTATCCTCATTTAACAACTAACCTACCTAATATGTGGAGCATTATTCGAGCAAAATGAAGTTTTATATACTCACTGAGGGAATTTTACTATTTCGTTAAAAGCAAATGATTTTTTTTCATTAAATATAACGGAGCTGTTCTTCAAATGTCAGCAACTTCTCACCGCCACCATATAAGCAAGCAGTAAACACTTGCAACGGACTAAATCGCCAGTATCTCCGAGCAACCCACGTAAAGATTTGGTCTCAGAGAAACAACGGGAACTGAGCTTAAAACACGTTTTGTGAGGTGTAATTCAGGGCATCAGCTTTCTCGCCGGGCCTGCACGGCTCAGGGATCAGGCCCGCGGGGCAGCCACGCCGCGGGCTGCGCCCGCCCTCGCTGCGCCGGCCCCGGAGGCGCACAGCCGCCGCCGCCGCCTCCCTCCCGCCGCCGGCGGTCAGGTTTTCCCCCGAGGGACGCAGCGCCCGGTCTCCGCCTCCCCTGTATCAGCGCCCGGGGCTGCCTCCCCGCCCTGAGGCGGTTTCCCCGCGCCGGCCGCGCCGCATCCCTGTCAGCGACGCCGCCCGCGCTCCCGCCCGCCGCGCCGCCACCTCACGGAGGCGGCCGCCCGCTTCCTCCCCGCGCTCGGGCCGTGCCTCGCCGCCCCGCGCCCCGCTGGCACCCGCGGCACGCAGGAAAGGGTCGGCGGGACGCGGGAGCCTGGCGAGCCGCAACCTGCTGCTCTCACTGAGCTCGGCCGCCGCCCAGACCCTCTCCGAGGGGCAGGGCCGCCCGCCCAGCGCTGCACACACTGACGGCGGGGCGCAGCCGCTGCAGGCGGCAGGGATCCCTCCGCCCCTTAGAGCCGCGGCGCCCCTTCGAGCCGCCTCACACCCCGTCGCTGCGGCGCGGTAGCTGCGCCATGTGTCCCTCCGCCTGGAAAAGAAATAGTCCGTGGGCGCTCGTGCAGCGGCCGGGCACCCACCCTCTTGGCACACCTCGAGAAAAGAAATGTCGCGATTTATGTGCAAAAGGCTGCCAAGATAACAGGCTGGGTTTCAAAACACTGCGCTTTGGTGCAACCCATCGGCAAATGGCTGCAGGCAGGATTTACAGAGGAACTTCAGGGCTGCAAAACTGCCCCTCCACGGGGAAATCGTGACGAGTCATACACTGACAAAAGTTAAAAATTACCAGGCGGTTCCTAACCAGTCTCCTCTTTCTTTGTCAACAGCTAATGTTCCTATTTCTGAAACATTAAAGTGATTACTAGGCTCGTAGGACGAGCGATGTTGCGCTGCTGAAGCATCTGCTAGTGGTAACTAAGAGGTTAAAAACTGTCCTTTGCTACTCCGTTATTCCAAAGGCATCAACTCTGCCTCACAATTCCCAGTTCTAAGAAAATTTTGCAGAAGGCTTTCAGAGATTTTGGAGGCAGGCTGCTGCCCCTCCGTCCTTCCCCGCAAGACGTGCTGCGGTCCGTTGCGGGGGACGTGACGCCGCGCGGCGCGGGCCCCCGGTCTGACTCGTTACGGCCCTTACGCTTTTATTTTCAGCAGATTTAGAGGCTTGATTTTGGTAAATAAAGATCAGGTTATGAAACAATTTTACTTCTAAACAGGAAAAACAAGTACATATGAAAAATTGCTTGAAGATCTTTTTTAAGCTGCTAAAATCAGAGGTAATGACTAAAAAGGGCCAAAATATCAGCCAGGAGACAACAGGATAATGATTATTTTGCTTCAGACCCACACATACTTAAAAATCTCCACCAATTCTTGTGGATATCAGGGTATGAATTTTCTGCTTGACACGACGCAATGTTACCCACAGCTCTTTCTGGTTTCCCCTGGAAATGCGAACAGGTGTGCCACCCGAGAGGAAATCAGTTCATTATCTCCAACACCAGAAAGTCCCAAAGTGACAGTTACTGTGAGAAAGAATGATGATAAGTAAAAAGGTTTGAGTAATAAATAAAAAGCCCGAATAAGGAAATGCTGCTGACTGAAGCTAAGCAACCTGCAGGCAATTATTTTTTTGAATGTTATATTTTTCTAAATTGTATAATTCCAGACAAAAAGAGCACTTATATACATAAATAGTCATGTTCATGGCCTTTTTTCACTGTTCTTTTCTTGATTAATCCACAGCAGAAAAGACATTCTTCTCTTATCTTTTTTTCACAGTAGCAAGCATTGATTCAGCCAAGGACATTACTCCAAAAATAACAAGTATTCATACAGCTTCATTCTTTTGAAATAGGTGTTTTCTGTTCCATTGCTGAAATTTCATTTCCAAAAGGTTACTTTTTAAAGTTTACTCTACACCAGCTGGTTGCTTCAAGTCCATCAAGGACTGGCAATAAAAATAGATATATCCATAGGGCCTGTTGTTGCAAATGCTTTTTTTAAGGTTTATAGTGCATACTGCAGTGAACAGCCCAGCAGATCCACTGTTCCTGGCAGTAAACATTGCACTCAGGAGTTTTATAGAACTGAGCCTTAAAATAGCTTTCTCTTGAATATTTCTACATTTATAAATAAAACCAGCTAATATCTACTTTCTAGTGCTTAATAAATAATACTAACTGAATCAGCCTTTAGTTAGCAAGATACTTAGTCCTTTTGTATTTCTAAAGAAAGAATAGTCTCATACAACCAATTAGAATACATTCACATTTTAAAATATTTAAAATACTGTATACAATGAGGGCCATAATATAAACTACAAATAGGAATTTAAGTCTTGTAACAGAGCAGCAGATTCACCATGACACTTATATTTGTTACTCCTTTGTATTGCAAAAGCATCCAGATAGTATCGCTGTAAGAGAAAGTATTTTATTTTTTTAGTTTCTGAAAGCGAAATGCTGTAGTGTTTACAACGGTTTCTAACATCTGCTGAACAGAGTATTTTCTCACTTGCCCATGAACTTAACAGTCCCTCAGCATGCATTGTGGGTTGCAAGTAAAAAAGGAATCAGGAGTAGTGAAAAAAATGGAATTATATGAAAAATAAAGAAGACCACTTTTTCTTGCATCTACACAGGTATAAATCAAGATTGTTTATTAAATCTCATCTAGTTGCTTCACATCTATGACATATTTTGTTGCATATAACTTAGATACCAAGCATAAAGTGGCAGGCTTTCACTGAAGTATATTCAATATTTTCAATTTCCAACTCATAAAAATTCTTTGTACATGCTACTAGTTTGCTGATATTACAAATTTAATATAGAACATTTCCAATGATAGAGTGGAAGAAGACATAATTATTTTTCCCTCTGTTCAATCCCATTTCAATCAGTATAATCACCATTTTACATATTGGCTCTAGAACTCTCATGATTTAAAATTTTTACTTTCTGTCAATTGGTTACAACTCCATCACACGTATCAGCTGTGTAACTATTATTGTCTTATATTTGCAGGTTGACAAAGTGGGTGCATAGGGGCTTTGTGACCACATCAACAAAGACATTTTGGATGCAACAACCAAAATCCAGAAATATCCCTTCATTTCAAACTATCTTTTAAAACTCTTATAAAAGGCTTTATATCTTCTTGTTGATGTTGTTTATAATATATAAAACTAGAAAAGCAAAACATTGCAAAATATAAAGAATGGTCAGGAACAAATATCAGCAGATTAAGTTAAATATGAACAGAGACAGTACCAAAAATAATATGATACTACTCTCTCTGATCACATCTTTTATTTCAGTTTAACCGTGCTGATGTAATGAGTTCAGTCAAAATTTTGTCCTTAATACAATTTGGATTTTTCTTTAAATTACTGATTTATTTTAAGTAAAACTTGCCTTCTTAATTTTGAAATTTCAAGACTGAAGGATTGTGAGAGTAGCTCACTCTCTCACACTGAATCATCAAGGATAATAATTAAGATTCTAAAGGTCATTTTCAAATTGAACTACTTTATTAGGAAATTCTTTTGTTCAAGAGACAATCTCCCGAATAACAACTTTGCATATAAAAGTATCTAGCTTTTTCATTATTATAAAGGTGCATATTGATACTGGTCTTATGAACAGGATCTTGATATTTAATGTTCTTAGAATCAGATTTTACAAAATATCCTTTCTTTGTCAGTGTTTCAATTCACACGTGTAACAATCACTTCATCATTAGAAGTAATTATCAATAAAGAAAAAAGTTGGTGCATGAAAATACTGCATAGTACTTTTTATCACAACTGCTGCATCTGCACCTCTAACTCACATGGTTCCTATGTTATTGTGAGTGAGTTTAAATAATAGCTTCAGTCCTGGGCTTTTAAGACTTTACAGTAAAGTTTTTTCTGGTAGAATAAAGATAGAATTTTGATTTTACCCAATGTGCTTTAAATCATAAGAAAAGTGACATCTCTGTGTATGATTTACGTATCTTAAGTTCACATTCTCAATAGAATGTCCATACTTCACTAATAAATAAAAAGTATGATGTAAGACGCACACTCTGTTACCTCCATAAGTATGCAAGCAACAGCTGTAGACAGTGATTCAGAAGTCTGTTATTCCCTCAAAACTGAACCTAAAACTGTCCCCCAAATCACAGGTTCCCTGGTAAGTTATTTAGGAAGTGGTTACTAAATGTTTAGTAGTATTTCTTGAAATTTCATTATTTTTATATTCCCTTTCATTCTTTGCACTGCATTTTGATTTTTGATTTTGTTTCTGCCCTTACAAATGGCGCCAACTCTTTCATGACCAACACAAAGTAACCCTCATAAAAAAATGAAGCTATTTCAAAAACAAATTGTTTTCTCTTGTAGCCTCTTACACAGTTAGATTCAAAGAAAAATATTGACGAAAAGCAAGGGGAACAAAGCATGTGGAGATCTAGTAGGCACTGTATCTTTGCCTTCTATAAAGCTGAGAGTAAAGGGAAGTGCAGGACAAAGGACCTCCTGTTTCACCCCGTGAAAAGGTATTGTACAAATCTGGCACAGATCATCTTCTCCCTGCACTAGTGCATCACTGTTACATGAGTGCCACAACAATGACTTGAATTCTTTGAAGATGGTTTGATGCTCTAATGCCCACTGATAATAGTCTTCTGTTGTTTTCCAAAGGAGTTCTTCTACATCTTTCGGGATATAAAAAAGATGCATGTTGAACATGCTTAAGACACATGTAAGAACTTAAGCCAGCCCTATTTATCTTCAGGGTGAATCATACTCTATGACCGTTCTTTTGTCCATGGTGATGAAGTCACTGTTCCGCTGCCTCCCGCCCTATGCATTTGACAGCTGTCACTTTGAATAAAAATTGTTGTTTATTAGACTTCATATTTTTGACACATTCTGTTCCTATCACCTGGTACACTGTTTGATCACACTGCTCTGCTGCTGTGATCATATCATTCTCTGTTATATTAACTCCTTGTACACTCCCAAAGATCTTCTCATTTTCCTGCTGAAGTACTCTGTTAAGGGCTTGATTCCATGATTCCAAAAAAAAGTAGCAAGAAAGGTATTTTGTATACAAAGCACTGAACACAAAGATATAAAGGTTCTTCATCCAATTTTATCTGCCACTATCCATCTTTTTCATAAAGAGCAATGAAAATAGTTCTGCCTGCCAGACAGTTCAAAACCTCTTTGTTGTAAGTCTGCAGTGCTGCTGAATTCAGGTCATACACATCCAAAGGCACTCAGAATGCAGTTTTATACTTGTCATGATAACAAAGCAATTAACTCAGTCTGTAGGATCTATAAACCTGACTTGCTCAAGATAGGGTGTGGAACATATGATCCTTTTCATAGAATAATAGAAAAATTTAGGTTGGAAGGCACCTCTGAAGATCATCTGGGCTAACAGCTTTTTAGATGCATCTAAGTTGTCTTAGATCTGGTTGCTCAGGGCTGTACAGTCAAGCTCTGAATATCTCCGTGGGTGGAGATTCCACAGTGCCTGTGGGTAACCTGTTCCGGTATTTGACTACTCTCATTGATTGTGATTTTTCCCTCTAATACCTAACTGGAATTTCCTTTGTTGAAACTCATGTTCCCTTATTCTATTCTTTTATTGTGGGACATTTTCACATGTATTACAACAGTACAAAACACTGTATGTGCTCACTAGAAGAAAATATCTATGTTTTTGAGTCATTTCCTCAGCTGTTGAATACGTTCAAAAAATTGTCCCTAACACCCCCACCTCCTGTCTGCTTGTTATGAAAAATCAGTTAGAGTCCTAAATTTTAAGACATTCATCTTCCTTTATCCAATGTTTCTGTCTTTTTAATCTCTATGATTATCATATACAAACTAAACTGTGTGCAATATGTGTGTAACAAATACTGATTCACTCATTCTTACAGTCATATCAGTTTCTGATAAAAAGCTACCTAAGCATAATAATTACATTTAAACAAACAACTCTCTAACATTTTTTCTCTAAATACATAGTGAAGATACAAAGAAGCTATGCTCCCTGATTGCTCTCTGAATTCTGTTTGCAGTTAAGAAGTTATGATTCACAGCCATGTGGTCAAGCTAAGTTTTAACCATAACTGCATATCAGTAATTTGCTGTGTCCTCAGTAATGAGCCTGGTTAACCACAAACACAGCACCACTTCTGCCCTTACTACATGGATGTATTGTACAAGCTACTGGGCTTAGTTGCTCAGGCAGCTCCTCAGAGAGGTGGGGACACCTCAGAGGTGGTAAAGTATTTCAAAATCTCATGGAAAAAACAGTTCTTGTTAGTGTAGAGGCTAAGTTTGAGCTATATATATGTAACATTCTGCAAAAGCATATAATCAAAGTACAAAATACCCACGGGACAAATGAGAAGTTTCATAAGTTATTTTTCTCTATATTGATTGGACCTCAGTTCCCATATAAAAATGAAAAAATAAACCAATTTGAACAGGTACTCTACTGTCTTAAGGCTGTACCAGTAGTGCAGATTACTGATATATAATTTCTTAACAATTTAAGGATGTTTCAGAGGCATAAAAATAATAAGCAATAATTTCAGTGATACTTTCCAGTTCTTGTCCTGCAAGGAATTTCTCGTAACTTTTTTGACATATCCAAAAACTATCTGGAAAAGTGTATGCATAGTAAGATGAAAATGTTTACTGATGATACTGGCTTATTTAGAGTAACATAAATTAGAACAAAATGTGAACAAGTGTAGAAGGACCTTACAAGCAGCTGAAATTCAATGTGGAGAAACTGATGCACATGGGTAAAAAATAGTCCTAGCTCCACATTTAAAATGATGGTATCTGAAAGTACCAGAATGGCATGGGAGCAAGCTCTTCAAGTTATGACAAACAGTTCATTGCAAATGTCGGTGTTCAATAACAGTCAAAAAAACAAGCTGAACATTAAGAATTATGACAAAAGACATAAAACAAACCAGAGAATATTAGTATACCAGTACGTAAATAAGTAAAGCACCTGCAACTTGAACCTCATTTTGTGAAGGATATTGTAGAACTAAAATGGCTCAGAGAAGGGCAGCAAGGATGATCAAAGGTTTGAAATTGCTTCTGTACTAGGACTCTTCTTCGATCTAGGGTGTATATCCTTAATCAGGATGTTATAGAGGTCTGAAAAACATGAGCAGCACAGCCAGGTAGATAGCAATTGAGTGTTCACTGTCTGTTCTGAGTCTTCCAACACAAGAAAGGGAGACATCAAATGAAGCTAGTGCAACACTGATCCAAAATAAACAGAAGGGGATTGTTCTTAACATCATGTATTGTTAAGCTGTGAAATTCTTTGTTCAAGAATTTTGTGGGTTTTAAAAGTTTTCATGGTTTAAAGGAGGACTGGAGAAAATCTATTAATTTTGGAAAAGAAATCTATGGAAATCTTGAATATGTCGAAAGTAAACAGACTAGAAATGTTTGGAGACTATGACAACTCTTAGGATATGCATCATACACGTTTTATCCCATTCTTACTCTCTTTACAAAGTGTCTGGACTCTTGGTTGCTGCCAGCTAGGATGCTAGGCTAGACTGAACGAGGTCTGACCCAGCGTGGCCACTTCCTTCTGCTTGTTTTATACTATTCATGGTTTTATAAACCTTTATCTTGTTCCTCATTAATCATCACCCTTCTTCAGCTAAAAGTCCCAGTGTTTTTTTTTTCCTAATACAAAAGCTGTTTCATGTCATTGATCATCTTTGATGGCTTTTTCTTATGTGCTTTTCCATTCTATTATATCATTTCTTCAGATGGGATGATCAGAATAGGTCTCATTATTCAAGACTTGGGCATACTATGGATTTATAGGATGGCATGGTAATATTTTCCCCAAAATTTCTTACTTCATTTTCTGTTTTGACTGCTGGTTAATGTGATTAATGTGTTAATGAATTACTGTTTTCGGAGGTTGGTTGCAACTTGGTAGAGTAGCAGTAACTATTATCCTAAATGCACATGTACAGTTAGAGTTATTTTTCTCCTATATATTAGTTCTCATTTGTCAGTAATGAAACTTATCTATGGTTTTATTACATAGTCACTTAATATTGTAGGATGATTTTAGGATTCTTCACAATCAACTGTAATTTTGACTATCCTGAATAACTGTTAACTGTCTTATGTACTTTTCCAGACCAATGAAAAATATCAAACCTAATTATTCATGAAATAAGAAGTAACTGGCCTTGTGCAGTTAATGCCACTTACGCAGGTTGAATATCCATCCTTCTTTAAACCTATTAAAGTTTTTTGCATTAGTTCTTATTTTCTCTTTTGATTACTCCAGTTTGAATTATATCCGAAAAGTTTCTGTCCACAGATAAAAAGAGTTTTTAATTATTTTTTTAGCAGGCACAACAGTGTGACAGTTTGTTACACTCTAAGAACAGAAGTTTGGAGTTTGGAGTTTGAGAGCGATTGACTGGAATTTGAAGACTATATTGCTCAGAAGTAGCAAATGTTTCAGAGAGTACTCTGAGCATTAACATTCTGTATGTCCTTCCAAACTAAAATTTCTAAATTTCAGAAACTTTACTGCAGTAGAATCACAATAATAGAGCTATCCTATCTCTCACCAAAATATGTAGCTCTCAGTTATTCTTATATGAAGTCCATGACTCTAAAGGTCTCCTCCGGATATATGCTCCCATTTCCATATATCAGCCTTAATAATTATTTTCTGAATTCTTTCTTTTAGTGTGATCATGACATACCTGCCAATCATGAAGCAAGATTTAAATAACAAGAAATCAAATGCATTGCTTACATTGTAAGAGAAGCATTATATTATAATTGAAAATTTCTATTTTTTTTTAATTTGCCCCCTCTGGATCTAACAAATAGTACGAATTTTGAACTTCTTAAGTGTGCGGGTAAGGCACACTTGTTCAGTCAGGAATCAAACTGTGATTGTATGGGGTTCGCTTTTGGCAGGCACACAGAACTAACGAGAAGTAGCTGAAGTGTGTCACAACCGTGTGGGCGATTTAGGTATTTCCTGTTAATTCTGTAAGGTTTCCAGACGTTGTGGCTATTATTAAAAATATTGTGGGTGGAAGCTGATTCCTGGTTTACAACAAATTGGAAAAGACTGAGCTTCTGAACTACTGAACTATTGAACTACACAAGAAAACTGTTCTCCCAGGTCTCATCCCAAAATATAATTTATAGTCATCATACCAAAGTGAAAACATATTTATAATATATGAATCACAATGTGTATGAACCTCCTATTCTGGAAGCTGAAATGTTTAGATTTCTTTGATTCTAGGATGGAAATCATGCATTAAAGAGGCAGATTTAGTACATCTAGATGCGGCACACATAGCACATATAGTAATATGCTGATTCAATGTATTGAAGCCTCACTTTTTGCAATACAGCTTGTATAACTGGACATCAAAAAACCCTCTTTTCATGCATTTACTATGGAACCATTAGGCGTCGATTTTGGCATACTGTGAAAAAAATATCTGCTATATATAAAATGATGACTAAGATGAATGATGTAAACAATGTTAGCAAAGCTGAAACTCACTTAATCACAAAATCACCAGGAATACATTGCCAGTATTTGAAGAAAATGTACGTTGTAGATTGAAATACTCTCAATGGCTTATCATCAAACTATGAATAGTTTTCTCTGTGGAAGCACAACTCATAATTATCTGCTGAATTTGGAGGAATCAATAACAACACTTAGACATCTTATGCAGTATTTGTAAGGTGAAACCAACTGAACCTAAAATGATTTATCTAAGTTAATTTTGAACATAATGGGTGACATTTTCCTCTTAATATCCATTAAAGTTACCTTATTCTGAAAGAGATTTTATAATTATAAGAACATATATAAAAACTGTTGATCAAGGTGCATAATTTAAATTTGTAGTGTGAAAGACTGCAAAGAATAGGAAAAATAAATAAGATGGTATAATAAAATATTGGAGGAAAATATTATGTTGCCATTGATACAACAATATTATATCTGTTAAAAATAAATATGAAATAAATAGAAATAAAAATGTTATTTTAGGAAAGGAATAGTGTAAAATGTCTCTGTTAGGCAATGATTCTACAACATAAAGATAGTACAGTGTTCTGCCCTTTTATTTCTTTAAAATGTCAACCATCAGTCGATAGGTTATTATAATAAAAATCGCTGGCTTTTTTTTTTATCATCATCTAGCAAAATTAGTAGCCTTTTGTTCATGCAGTTTCATGTATAGCAGTTTCTGACACATACCTTTCTGAACCTTACATGAACCCACAGTGTAGCTACAGTGTTAATTTATTTGCATACATTTATTTACAAAAATCTTCTCCACAGACACAGAAAAATACCTGAAGTAGGAAAAAGACTTAACGTAGACAATCACAGAGCTAGAATGTCCATTCATCAGCACTCAGTTCTGCCCATCCTGTTGAATGGGCTGGATGGGAGTATATTTTCCTGGGATCATAGAATCATAGAATCAGTAAGGTTGGAAGGGACCTCTGGAGATCATTTAGTCCAACCTCCCTGCTCAGCAGGGTCACCTAGAGCATGTTAGACAGGGTTGCATCCAAGCAGGCCTTGAAGAGCTCCAGACAAGGAGACTCCACAACCTCTCTGGGCAACCTGTGCCAGTGCTCCGTCACTCTCCCAGGGAAGAAATTCCCCCTCACGGTCAGGCAGAACTTCCTGTGCTTCAATTTCTGCCCATTGCCTCTTGTCCTGTCACATGGGACAACTGAAAAGAGTTTGTCCCCATCCCCTTGACACCCTCCCTTCAGGTACTTGTACACACTGATAAGATCCCCCCTCAGTCTTCTCTTCCCCAGGCTGAAGAGGCCCAACTCTCGCTGCCGTTCCTCATATGGGAGGTGCTCCAACCCTCTGATCATCTTTGTAGCCCTACGCTGGACTCTCTCCAGTAGCTCCCTGTCTCTCTTGGACTGCGGAGCCCAGAACAGGACACAGGACTCGAGATGAGGCCTCCCCAGGGCTGAGGAGAGGGGGCACAATCACCTCCCTCGACCTGCTGGCAACACTCTTCCCAATGCACCCCAGGAGACCATTGGCCTTCTTGGCCACAAGGGCACATTGCTGGCTCAAGGTCAACTTGTCATCCACCAGCACTCCCAGGTCTTTCTCTGCAGAGCTGCTCTCCACAAGGTCAGCCCCCAGCTTGTACTGGTGCCTAGGGTTATTTCTCCCTAGGTGCAGCACTCTGCCCTTGCCCTTGTTGAACCTCAGGAGGTTCCTCTCCACCCAGCTCTCCAGCCTGTCCGGGTCTCTCTGAATGGCAGCACAGCCCTCAGCTGTGTCAGCCACTCCTCCCAGCTTGGTATCATCAGCAAACTTGCTGAGGAGGTACTCTGTCCCCTCATGCAGGTCATTGATGAAGAAGTTGAACAGGATGGGACCCAGTATCAAGCCCTTGGGGGACGCCACTAGCCACAGGCCTCCTACTAGACTCCACACCACTGATGACGACCCTCTGAGCTCTGCCTTTCAGCCAGTTCCCAATCCACCTCACTGTCCACTTGTCTAACCCACACTTCCTGAGCTTATCTAGGAGGATATAATGGGAGACAGTGTCAAAAGCCTTGCTGAAGTCAACGTACACAATGTCCACTGCTCTCCCCTCATCTGCCCAGCCAGTCATGCCATCAGAGAAGGCTATCAGGTTGGTTAAGCAGGATTTCCCCTTGCTGAATCCATGCTGACTACTCCTGATCACCTTCTTTTCCTCCATATGTCTGGAGATGACATCCAGAATGAGCTGTTCCATCCCCTTTCCAGGGATGGAGGTGAGGCTGACTGGCCTGTAGTTTTCTGGGTCCTCCTTCTTGCCCTTCTTGATCTCTTCAGGATCCTTGGCTTTCCTGACACTGCTGCAAGTTGCAAGAGCATTGTACGCGTCCTCAGCAAGCCCCAGGAATCAGGCATAGCATACAGGTAGGTAGGCTATTTCTCTCCACTATTGCACAGCATATAGAGATTTGATATAGCTGGAGGTCAACACTAGAAATGAGACATCCTAGCAACTGGTAAATGCTTTCCAGACTGACTGCTTCCTAAACAACTGCTGGACTATGCTGATTTAATAAGCAGTTTTCTTATTAAGCAGTTACTCTTCATAATCTATTTTCATATATTTAGGTATTGCGAATTTGAGAGAGATAACGGAATTTCAGTAATACTCGAGGTGTGAATAGAAATTAGTTAATTTTGATCAAAACCTCCCTCTAAATATGTTTTGAATGGAAATTATGGGGTAGGAAAAAGAAAATGTACAAGGTCTATTGGGTTCATAAATCCAAAAAGAATTTAATGTTCTCTTTTTAAGAATATGAATCAGACATTCATGTTCAATAAAAGCCCTAGGAAAAATATAATCTTTAAGTACATGGAGCTTTTTCTTAAGGTTCATTCTCAACAATTGCAAAATTATACAGTTTCTAGATCCTGCTTGGACCAAACTTAAACATGGTCTATTATCAGTACATGATATGGGAAAGATGGCAGGCATTTCTTTCTTATAAAGTATCTGATAAACTAATCAACATCTTTCTCACATAAAAGAAATACCAACTGTATGCTTATAGTTTTTTTAACTTGTATAAAAATATTAGATACATTATTATATATTATAGTTATATATATGTTATGCACACATATACAAGTTTTATGTGATTATATATAGAGATATAGAGATATATATATCACAAATAAAAAATTACTGTTATATAGGTTTTTACAAACCTCCTACCTTTTTGTGTATATTTTCAACTATGGATAGGAAAGTAGAATAGATTCAAGACAAAGAAAGAAAACTAATAAAACATCTATGAATTTGCTCAAATGTCCTGTTAAACATCAACAAACTGCTAAAAGGGACCACCCTGTAGCAAGCCTAAAAAAAACAGACTACACAGCCTCCCTGAAAAACAGCTAAGAGGCAGGTCAGTAACAGCCTAAACATATCGTAAACCAAATTTGTAAAGAAAACATATCATTTAAATAAGCTTATAAGCAGGTGCAGTAATAAATGAGATTGGACAGTAAATAATGTGGATTTAATACTGTGTGTATTTGTGCATTGTGTGTACATATGTCACTATACACACACACAAATTATGTACACATGCACCCACATTTAAACAACTCTATGATAGAGCATAAGATAAATTTCGTAAAAGAAACTATGCTATGATTCAAAATTAAATTAAATAGGACAAAATACTTATTAGCATTTTGTTACAGAATATGAAACAACATGAGAGCAAAGGATCATGATTTACTAGCTGTTTTACAAAGATAAATAGTCTAAAACAAAATATAATTCTAAGATCTGAAACAGTGCTGCCTTAAGAAATTATCTCTAAAAAGGATCTTCTTGGTAATAAACAAACCAGCTCTAAATTCTCAGTCCTGTGTAGCTGATTATCACTTAATTTTTCATCTAAAAGTTATATGCCCATTGTGGGAGACCCTCATTCAGATGATGATTCATGTAAGTCTCTAAGACACAAAGGATGTGTTCCCATGTAGTGATGGCATTCATCTACCTCGGAGCGTAAAATAACTTACAGGAATTATGACTTCTTTGTAATAAAGATGAAATTAGGTACGATGATTTCCTTCCAAACTATTTGAAAGATCAACTTGCTCTAGGTCCAAGAGCTAAGTCTACAACTGACCCATTACCTATTTCTTGCTGAAGACTAAAAAATAGAGTACTGATCAACAGATTATTAGACTCAAATGATGGTGAATGGACTTGATCTCCTTACGTTTTAGAAAATATACCCGCAGAAGAAGAAATATAATCTAAATCAATGCAAATTCAACAGTGAAGTCACTGGGTTAGTGGTGTAGATCCTGCAGATTTAAACATCAGGACTGCCATTTCTGTAATTAGTAATATTTCTCATAAGTCTGAAAACTACTGAGTGCATTTCATGTAACCTAATTTAGGATATCTGTCCCTCAGCTAACTGCTCAGAAGTCCCCTTATTGGCAGTGAAAAAAGTCACTTTAACATTAAATCTCTGGCTGACATTAAATCTCAAGTATTTAGAAACAGAAAAATCGAACCATAAAAATGCCTATTTCTTTCTACTGACTCTAGAGGCAGCATATTGTGACTGACTCAGATATAGAGGGCTACTCCAAAGAAGTCTAAATTTGGTCAAGTGAATCTTAGCCCACATGTTTGCAACTAGATGCCAATCACTTGAGAAAAAGTTAATAAAGCATGGCCTCAGACAAGGCTGGAGAGAAAATAATGTGACAAAAGGTTTTGAATGTGTCTACACAGCAGAATGTAATGTCACAAACAGTTGAACCATGCAGTAAATAAATCTGGACTCAGTGATGCATTAGCATGACTCTTGTATTGTTGGAACCCAAGTGAGCTCAAACAGAATTAGGTGTCTCTATCTGGCATAGCAGTATGAAGCACAGACACATCTCCTGTCCAACACTGTCCTATTTGGTTTAATCAATGACTAACCATTAAACTACTACTCTTCCACTAGGCAAGCTCTGTGGGATCAGAGGAAGGAAATGTTATCAGTCAGTACTGATGCTTGGAAGAGACACTATAAGCTGAGTTGTCTGGACTTCCTCCTGAGTTTCTAGATTGTGCATGCCAGAGTAGTTGCTCTACTCAGAAAAGAGAGCACATCAATATACTTCACTTTTATCAGTGGACAGCTCATCAGAGTATTCCAAAGAAGTGAGGAAACACCTTCCTCCTCAGTCTTCTCCCTTTGTGAGAACACAGCGAATATATTTTGTAATCAGCTTCTAGAAAGTTCATGGTTAAGGGAGTGAAGAAATTTGAAGAAAGGAGTTATCTTAGCTAACTAGCTTAGCTAGCTTTATATGTGTAGCAGGTACACAGAATGAATCTTTGGCAATACATGACAAAGTACAGTACAATTAAGCAACCAGATCTGAATAGGCATGCTCATAGACATACTCAGTTTTAGTTTAATAATTTGAAAATTATTTATAGTCATAAATTTAAACTAAGATGATACTAGCTCTTTAGACTTTAGAACAATTTTCAGGATTAGCCATTTTTCTTATAAAGTTCTTAAAATCATTAATGCTATATCTAAAGCAATGGATGACAGTCATATTATAGAGACATATTTTAGCTGCTCATCTAACACTTCTGATTTGGAGAGATATAAACTACTGCTCAAAAACTCAAAAATTGTTGGGTCTAATAACATTATGTAAAGTGTAATAAAGCCAACATTTCCCTAACTCTTGTTAAATCTGATGAAAAGATATTACAAATAATAGTAAGTTAAAATATCCAGTCTAAAGCCTCTATAAGTTTCTGAGGTTTATTAAAAATCATCCAACTCAATTATGCCTTGATTTCTTCACTGTTTAGGCTGAGGTACAGTGCCATATAAGTCATATAATAATGCAATTATGTAATAACGAGCTGGGGCATGCTTTTCTTTGTAATAAGTTCTTTTCAAACTCATTTCAGCTAAGTCCATGATTTTTGGTTCACCTCCCACATTATAGATACTGAGGGCCCCTTTCCTGAACAAAACAGGAACTGGGAATGACTTGAAATGTACTGACCAGAAGTTTAGACATCATGTAGACAATATTTATGGGTGCAAAAATGGTGATCAGTAAAGAATCTGAAAACTGGAGGAAAACTAATTGTTTGGTGGACTCTCCTTTATGCTTTGCAGTATATGAAATAAATGTATTAAATTGTTAGAAAGAATTTTAAATTTGTATTAAAGATGAAAAAAGCATCTATAAACGTAATAAATACTCATTATGGCTATATTACATGTAATTTTAATATGCTTAACTTATGTATGCAATAGCAACTTAAGTATTTTTAGCTGAACTCCAGATACACAGATAACTCAGGCAATCATCAAATAGTAAACATAACTAGAAAAGCTGAAAATGCTAAGTATTTGCTACATTTGTCTGAATTGTTCTGACTTCAAGACAGTCTATAGTGCTACAGTTTTACTTATTAATGACAACCACATCAGACTGTTCCCCCTTTTGCTTATTTACTTTTCTATCAGTACAAAACAAAACACAAGAGCATGGTAAAATTCTCTTTCGCTTACATAAGCTACTTTTGAACTTTAAAATTCAGTACATACATAGTTATTGTACCTTTTCTTGAGAGCAGCAACCAATCTTCAGGAGAGCTTGTGCAGATATCAGGCGATTCAGCGGAGCCAAGAACGTGGCAGATTCAATGGCAGAGATGGAGTAGTAAATAGGGATGCAGGATGGTCAAACAGGCATCTGAGAGGGATGATGGAATGAATGGAAATTTAACAAAAAGGGCTAACACGGGGCATCAAGAGCTAGTGGATGTTCATCAGGAAGCCTCAGGAAAGCAGCAGCACTTGATAATGGTTAAAACATCTAGGTAATGAGTTTTAGATCTCTTAGCGCTCTTTAGAAGCATCTTAGTTGGCAGCTGTTCTGAGAACACTACCCCTCTTCATCCTCCCTCATCACATACAATAATCTCTGGCACATGCATACCCTCGTTTCCCCTTGAGATCTAACTTCAGGGGAAGGACCTTGAATTATGCAGGAAACACACATGGTGATGGGGTATTCTACAGAATATTTGGCTACAGATTTTTAGTAGGATTTTTCACTATTATCAGATTTAGAGGAATGAAAATTAGTAGTTAGCTCAGTATTAGTTATTTTAAAATTTATGTATATTTTTATATTATACATTTTAATAAATATTTATAAATGTATATTTTTTAAATTATTTAGAATTTACCCACTGATATTGTATATCTTGTTTTCAGTGGGGCACTAGATTTTTCACTGCTGAATTTGCTGCATGACATATTTTGGGGAGAGGAGAAGCATGACATATTTTGGGGAGAGGAGAAGCAGCACAATTCGGACAAATACTTTCCAATCGTCAAAATTTGTAAGTGTAGTGGTCTGAGATTTATGTGAGGGAGTATGTAGCTATAGAAAAGTGATTTAGTATTACAGATAGAGAAAAATCGTGGTGAATGAAATACAAAATATATTTTCAATATTTTGAAAATATATTTTCAAATATGTTACCTTCTCTTTTCTTTGATCAGCATCTCTGTCCATTGTTTTTGCATGTATTTTATATCCCGTAGCCTACCTTCTGAAATGTATCTCTACTCTTAGCAGTACATCCTGCTTTTGTGATTACAGTCCAAGAGCGCTGATTCACTGCTGTTGTCTAGAACCAAATTACATTAAAAAGTATTAGTTCTGAAATAAAGACTATTATGAGAAGTCATCGTGTCTCACAGTACAGTTTAATTATAAAAAGATAACTACCAAAATGACCATCAATAACCAAGTACATTGTATCCATAAGCAAGAAAACAGTCCTGCTGAAACCTTTATTCTGTGTCCACCCTCCATGCCATCTTTAACAGAAAATATATTATATTCAGATCAGTTAGAAGGACTGTGTGGCAAATAGTGCTAATAAAAATTAAAATAAAGATGCAAGTAAACTGATTGATATAACCTGGTGCCAAGAAAACGGTGAGGTGGAACTTTGTTTATTTTCATGTGTGTTGATAAATTTGAGTATAAAAACTGCTAACCTATTTGAAAATTTTAGCCTTTTGTTTTACTACTTGCAGTAATTCCATAACTGCACTCCAATTTACTACATGTGATAATTATAATATTTTAGCTAAGGAAAATCATTGGTGAATCAAATATGCAAACAAAGCCCCCTTGGAACATCTCAGGATTACATGATCATTTTGACTTCACAGCAATTATTTTATATGTGTAAGAGTTCTGCCCGGAGCAAAACGGCAGAGGAAAACATAACGCTATCTTTATGACATTTGTAGAAAATAAAATGCTTCTAAGTTTTGTCATTCCTATCCTCCTAAGGAACCTTTATTTACTTGAAGCTTACATTTCTCAAGTCCCGAATGTGAACCTTTTACTTCCACTTGAGCAAATGCCTCACGTAAGTAAGAACGACTGGAACTACTTCTGTGGGAAACAGCTCGCTGCTGTAAAACCTGGGCCAGCTTCCTGTTCTGAATGACCCTGTCAGGGTGCTTTTTCTTTTCACTGACACCAGAGGCAATGAAAAGAAATAGAAAGACACTTAGCTATTGAATTTAGGTATCTAAAGTTAGGCATTTCAAGTACTCTCCAGTTGTGACTGTATTACATAACATCAGAGACAATGTTACATAAATGGTATTTTCTTTACCTTCCATTCCACGAGCCTGAAAAATTGAAGTCTACTAAATAATCTCATTAATACAAAGAAAGATAAATTATTTGTTACATACAAAAGTGATCTGTGTAAGTAAGATCATTACACTTCATAAAAAAGAAAAACTGAAATTACATTTTTTTATCTATGTTCTTAGGGGCATTATTTGAAAACTGAATCTGTAGGAGAGATATGAATGTGAAGATAATATAATGCAAATATGTAAAAATGTGATTTCCACATAATTATATATATAATGCTACAGAAGCAAGACGATCTACAGTCATTTTGCCACTGATAATCTTGGTCACACTCATTGTTTTCTGTGGAGTATCAAGGATCTCACCCTTTTACAACTGCAGTGTGTTGCAGCAGCTTCGTTTAATCATAAAGCCTTGAAGCAGCTCCCTTCTGCCAATCCTTGCAGCCGCATTGCTGCTTTCAGTTCCCTATATAAGAGGAAAGTAAATTTCAGTGTGCAGAAACTGCATGAAGGGGACACAGAAGAAGGGACAAAGCAAAATTATATCCTTGAAAAGGCCTGTGAGAACATAAAATATGAGTTACAGATGTAAATATGTACTCAAATTCCTTCTCATTATATTTACTTTGCTGTTGATTCTCATACAATCCGTAAGCATAGATGTTCTTAGCAAATCTTCAACATAAAAGGGATGGGGGGGAAATGCAACCACTGAAACGGGATTCTGCAATTAAATTGGTGTGTGAAACAAGAGGTCATGCTCAAAAAAAAAAAAAAAAAAGACCCCTTCCTCTTACCAGTAAGTCAGCTGCTGAGATGGTGCCTTCTCTCAGAGTCTATTTTGTCTTTTAATATCGAATTCTCTACGCTGGCACAAAGAAGGGAAAGAAAAAAGGGGAGGAAGGTCCTGGATTTCATTAGATTTTAAATTTCCCTCTGGAGATACCTATTTATCTCTGTTGACAAGATCAGAAGCGTAGGGCAGCTAAGCCCTTAGGTGCATCACCTGGCTTCTTTCAAAGGTGTTTAGGCTTCTACGTTCAAAGGCTAAAGGAGAGCCGTGTAAGACTGTAAAAGGAGTATGTACCCAGACTTACAGACTACCCATTCTAAGCTAAGAATTCTTATGCTTCCACTACTTACTCTTACGCTAAAATAAAATCCGATATACATTAAATAGAAAAAATTGGGTCAGATCCTGACTTTGTTTAAATTGCTGTAGCACCATTATCAGCAATCTATTCTTTAGTTTCAAAAACCATTTAAAGTTGTTAAATGACAACAATTAGTTTCATTTGCAAAATCCAAAGAACTGAATAGCAAGAAAATGGAAAATCCTACAATTATCCGTATGATAAACAAGCACACTGGATCTAATTCTCTCCAGGCTAAAATACAATATTAGCATTTACATAGAATAAAAATGAATGCAAAGTGGCTGAAAATGCCAACATTCAGAACTGGTAAAATTTTATATTCAGCTTACAAAAGCCTTCAGTAATTCCATAAGGTATAAGACACCACGGTCTAAGACATGTGATGATAGCAAAATTTTTGATGATGGTATTGTTACCTTTTTACTAATAACCATATATATGGTTTATTACATAATATTTATTAAATTGTTGACTCACAGCAAAATGAAGTTTCTTCACAGGCATTTTAGACTAAGCAGTAATACCATCAACAGGGTGTTTTTACATATATGTACTTATAAAATAGGATTTTGTATTGCATTGTGAGTGTGATATAGTATATGGAAGAATAGTCCAATGTTTTCTAGGATGATTAATAGTTTAGAGTGCTTCTCTTTCTTTCAAATGCATTTGCAAACATGATCTAAGTAACTTAATTTTATATGGAATTCTCCAAAGGTAGCCAAGGAAAGAGAGATATGAAAACACATTATATAGTCTCTTATGCTTAATCTACACTTCCTTATAGAATTCTGCCACTAAATTCAATGAAAACAGAATTTTGTCACTCATGAAAAGTACTATTTAAATGTGCCAAATTAGCCAAACCTCAGCCTACACTTTTCAGTTTCTTTGGGCAAAAAAATGCCTGGTACCTTTTTGAAAAGCATACCCTCAATGATAATGAAGGGCATGACTGACAGTCACTCCTCAGACAACCCTGAAGTACTAGCTTTCACCTAGCTCAGATATTGCTACCTCCGATGCTGTGAAATAACCAAATAGCAGCAAAAGCCACCTAAGAAACTGAGCAACTACTCGGTCTTGTAGCCAACACAGAGCTCTGCACTCCCATAGCTACGCTGCCGTCACCAGCTGAGTTACCTAGATGAGATAAAGTCACACAGTAACTGCAATATGGACACAAGCAAAACAGGTCACAGAGAATTAATGTTGCAGAGTGATGATAAGAGACAAACAGAACTGAATGAGAGACAGAAAATATAGGGGGAAAAATAAGTTGTTAAAACTTATCAAGCAGATGCCACAACATCCTGTCTTTGGTTATGTTAAAGATTATTAATGGTCTGACAGGGCAAGCAGTCAAGTGGCAAAATATCACGATGACGCAGAATGATTCAAATTAATCAAGACCAAATAAAACAGGACTTTTGGAGATACTCAGTGAAGTGAATCACCTCCTAACTGTTTGTTTCTGTTAAGTCTGCAATTAATCTAAATTCTTAATATTTTCAGGCTGCATTTTTGCGTATGCAGAAAATCAAAATATGAACTGGAGAAGAGGCATGTTGTGGGAAATTCCAAAAAGCATAAAATCTTAAAATTATTGGCTTATTTATTGCACAAAAAGTACATCTGAATATAGGAGTGCTGTTGGCTCATCACACAAGGATAGCATCATTTCAGTTGTCTATATTAGCATAATGAAAACATTGTATCTCTGTATGCTTTGGTAAAATACCTAACACATTTGTTCTGGTTATGATTGAATTCTTTGGGCATTTCAGTAATACAATTACTCTACAAAATTATTACAATCTATTATGTATTTTATATATCTTTTTTGAAATAATGAGCAGCAAGTTAAAATAGTAGCATGGATTGCTTTGACTACTCTTTCTTATATATCTTTTTTTTCCCTTTGTTCATCTCCTTGCTGTATATATTTGTTTTCTCTACTGTTATACTTAAGATATACTAAATATGCTTCATTTATGCAATGAAGTCTCTCAGTAATGCAACTCACCATACATAAAACTAAACACATAAATCTTTGCCGTATAAGGTTTTATCCATGCCCAGGCCTACCAATCAATTATATGTTGTACAATGTCTAGTGAAAAAGAGTCCTGAGCTTTACTACTACCAAAACACCTACTACTACCACTACTACAGCTAACAGTGACAACATGGAAGGAAGGACAAGTTCACTTGGATTTTATATCAGTGTTGTGTAAGTTAAAATATCCAGTGGGAACACCCATAGTATTCGATGAAATATGTGGAAAAACACTATCAATTGCAGTGCAGCTTTTAACACAAGGTGATGTCCCTGCCAATGCACGGTGACTACAGACAGCTGTAAGCACTGAGGGACATGCCATCAATGAAAATGTACAAAATGTACAAACTGGTATAAAATGATGTCCTTGTACATACATCATGGTTACAGACACCTTCAAGCACTGGGGTGGAAAAGCCACCAGTGAAAGTGCAGCCTGAGATGTGGGGTGATAATTCCCAAGCACACATGATGATCACAGATGGTTCCTAGAACTGGGAAAGCTATCAGTGAAAGGGCAGTCTGTGACGTGGGGCGATGTCACACCTGTGACACAGGGCGACATCCCACCAAGGACGCGGGGCAATGTCCACCTGTGACATAGGGCGATGTCCCACCAGGAACACAGGGCAGTGTCCCACTCTGTGACGTGGGGTGCTGTTCCATCTGGGACGCAGGGCTATGTCCCATCCTGCAACGCAGGGTGATGTCCCACCCTGGAACGTGGAGCAATGTCCTACCAGGGATGCAGGGCGATGTCCCATCCTGTGTCATGGGGCAACTTCCCACCCTGTGACATGTGGCTATGTCCCACCCTGCAACACAGGGCGACATCCCACCCGGTGATGCGGGGTGATGTCCCACCCTGTGACATGGGGTGACACCCCACCTGGGACACAGGGCAATGTCCCACCAGGGACACGGGGTGACGTCCCACCTGGGACGCGGGGTGATGTCCCACCTGGGATGCGGGGTGATGTCCCACCCGGGACGCGGGGTGATGTCCAACCCAGGACGCGAGGTGACGTCCCACCAGGGACGTGGGGCGATGTCCCACCCTGTGATGCGGGGCGATGTCCCACCCAGGACGCGGGGCGATGCCCCACCTGGGATGCAGGGTGATGTCCCACCCTGTGACGCGGGGCGATGCACCACCTGGGACGTGGGGCGACGCCCCACCTGGGACATCAGGGCGACGTCCCACCCGGGATGCGGGGTGATGTCCCACCCTGTGATGTGGGGTGACGTCCCACCCTGGGACGCGGGGTGATGTCCCACCCTGGGACGCGGGGCGATGCCCCACCCTGTGACGCGGGGTGATGTCCCACCCCGGGACGTGGGGCGACGCCCCACCCGGGACACGGGGTGATGTCCGACCCTGTGACGCAGGGCGATGCCCCACCCGGGACGCGGGGCGACGCCTCACCAGGGACGTGGGGCGACGTCCCACCCTGTGACGCGGGGCGATGCCCCACCAGGGACGCAGGGTGACGTCCCACCCGGGACGCGGGGCGATGCCCCACCCTGTGACGCGGGGCGATGTCCCACCCTGGGACGCGGGACGACGTCCCACCCTGTGACGCGGGGCGATGCCCCCACCTGGGATGCAGGGTGACGTCCCACCCGGGACGCAGGGTGATGTCCGACCCTGTGACACGGGGCGACGTCCCACCCAGGACTCGGGGCGATGCCCCACTCGGGACGCGGGGCGACGTCCCACCCGGGACGTGGGGCGACACCCCACCCTGTGACGCGGGGCGATGCCCCACCCGGGACGCGGGGTGACGCCCCACCTGGGATGCAGGGTGACTTCCCACCCGGGACGCGGGGCGACGTCCCACCCTGTGACGCGGGGTGACGCCCCACCTGGGATGCAGGGTGATGTCCCACCCGGGACGCGGGGCGACGCCCCACCAGGGACGCAGGGCGACGTCCCACCCGGGACGCGGGGCGACGTCCCACCTGGGACGCGGGGCGACGTCCCACCCTGGGACGCGGGGCGACGCCCCACCCGGGACGCGGAGCGACATCCCACCCTGTGACGCAGGGCGATGTCCCACCCGGGACGCGGGGCGATGCCCCACCCGGGACGCGGGGCGACGCCCCACCAGGGATGCAGGGCGACGTCCCACCCGGGACGCGGGGCGACGTCCCACCTGGGACGCGGGGCGACGTCCCACCCTGGGACGCGGGGCGACGCCCCACCCGGGACGCGGGGCGACATCCCACCCTGTGACGCAGGGCGATGTCCCACCCGGGACGCGGGGCGATGCCCCACCCGGGACGCGGGGCGACGTCCCACCCGGGACGCGGGGAGGTGGTCCCAGATGGCTCCCAGCTGCGGGGGCGCCCCGCGCGGCCCCCCGCTGCGCGCAGGCGGAGGGTATCGGGGTGGCGGGGGGGGCGGCCGCGCGCGCGCCCCGGGCAGGCCCCGCGGAGGCCGCTCCGCGACGAGGCCCCGACGGCGGCCGGCGCGGCGCCGCGGCCCTTCTCCCGCCCGGCGGCGGGCGGCGGGGGCGGGCGGCGCGCGCATGCTCGGGGCGGGCGGCGCGCGCGTGCGCGGGGCGGCGCGGGGCGGCGGTCTGCAGTGCGGGGCGGCGCGGGGCGGAGCGGGGGCGCGCGCGGCGGCGGCGGCGGCGAGTGAGCTGCGGCGCGAGCGGCAGGCGCGCACCGAGCCGCGTCCCTCCGGCCCCGGCACCCGCAGCAGGCGCGGCCCCAGCGCGCTCCCCTCGCACCCGCCGATCGCCAGCGGCGCCCACCGTAAGTGCCGCCGCGCCGGGGAGCGCCCCGCTGCGCGCCGCGGAGCCGCGCAGAGCGGCGGCGCGGGCTTTGCGCGGGCGCCGCTCTGGGCGCGTTTCTCGCAGAGGCGAATCGCGGGGGGCAGGTGGCGGAGTGGTGCCGCTGGAAAGCGACCGTCGCCCGAAGTGTGAGCCCCGCACCGGGTCGGCGCAGGGGTGTCCTGGCGGCGAAGGCGGCCGCGTGCGCGTGGGTGAAAGTGGAGAGCGCGCGCCGGGGAGGACCGGCTGCGATGCTGGCTTGTGCACCGTGCGTCTGTGCCGGGGCGCTTAAAGCAGGTTATTGCCGTCCCTTTTTAGCGCTTGCAAATCATCCTAACCAGGACAGTTGATTTACCTTTTTTCCCTTTCTTTAATACTTTGTGTACACGAATTGTTTTTTCTTTTTTTTTTCCCCTGGCGAGATGGAGGGAAATTGTGTCCACGGCGTTTCTGCCTTGAACTGTTGTAAGAGAGCGGGTCCCGTATCGATCTGGATATAAATACCAACAAGATCAAAAGGAAGCATAGATCTGTCGCTTAGTGATTTGTGCTTGGAAGTGTTTCGCTGAATGTGGAAGTCTGACGTTTCTTATTCATTTGCAAAGAGATAGCGAAAAGGTCGTTGTTTTCTCCGGGTAGAGAAAAAACCATGCGAGAAAGAGGAGCGAGAGCAGTCCTTGCAAGGTCATCACACCCGCGATGAAAGCAGAAGGGCTACCGATCCTTGCTTAACTGACACCCTTGCTGGGTGTAAGAGGTCCGTGTTTCCTCAGCCACGCGAGCCGTGTGCGGGATAAGCCCGGGGTCGCGTTTGTGAAGGGCTCTCTGGTGTGGTAAACGCACGGAGCCTTCGCCGCGCTCCTGCTATTTGCTTGGGAACGAGACGACGTGAAAATGGAGGTGGGAGGAGATAACAAAAGCCGATGTGCAGCCCAGGCCGCTTCCCCCTCGAAGGCGTGAGGAGGCGGGAGAGGAGCCGGCCGGAGGGAGCGTTGCGTTTCGAGGCATCGCAACCAAGGCGGAGCAGGCTGCGGCGATCCCCAGCCGCCGTGCGGGAAACCGCGGCGCTTTGCGCGCCGGCCCGAGCCCCGAGCCAGGTGCGGGCGCCGCCGCGGGGCGCGCAGGTTGCGCGGGTGCCCGTCCCGCCGAGCCGCGCGCGCCGGCGAAGCGGCCCGGCGCAACTTTGCGCGCGGGCGCCGCTGGAAAACGCGTGGCCCCTCCCGTCTGTCCCCCCCCCCCCCCCAACCGTGCGGAGCCGGGAGCGGGGCATGCCCGCCGTTTCCCACGGGGGAGCTCCCTCCTCTTCCCTCCTCTTCCCTCCTCTTCCCCGCCGCCCGGCAGCACCCTGAGCGAAAGGACCCCTCCAGCCCTCCCCCCTCCCCGCGCTGCCCGGACCCCCCGGCGCCGCCCTGCCTGCGCCGCCCCCGCCGCTTGCCCCTCTCTGCAGGGCGCCTCGCTGCTCCCTCTCCCCCGCCCCAGCGGGCCGGGCTGCGGCCCCGACGTGGCGGTGCAGGGCCAGGGAAGGGGGGTGCGCGGCCGGGGCAGCCCTGGAGCTGCCTTCAGCCCACGGGACTGACACCCGGGTGGGGGGTGGCGAGTGGGGCAGAGCCCCCCCCGGCAGGCCCGGCTGCCCGCCCCGCTGCGGAGCCGCCGTCTGGGGCACCGACCCCAACCCTGAAACCGTCAAACGCTTCCGTGGGGCAGAGCGAGGGGAGCAGTTGCTTCAAATACCGGGCTGGCCGAATGAGCAAGAAGCCGTGCAGATAGCGGCCTAATTGAAAAAGCAAACAAATAAACAAACAACAACAACAAAAAAACCCTGCCCTTTTCATTAAAATTGAAATGTGATTATTTGCACCCCAGAGCCTTTGCCAGTTAGTGGAAGGCTGAATGTATGAACAAATTCTACGTTCTTGTAACGAAGATGCTAATGTATCTGATGTATTTAAAAGATAGAGGTAGTTTTCGCAGCAGCTTCATTGGCAAATTTCTAGCAGTGTTTTATGGCAAATATTTTTGGCGATAGGAGTTGTGTTCCTTCGTTTATTAAAAAGCTGAGCTCTCGGAGATCCCACTGCCTCTTTAGATAGGAGATAAAAACATAGACAGGTATGAACCAGAATATGGTAAGGAGCAAAATCTTCACCTTCAGAGGAAAATAACTATCAGAGAAATATCTGTCTTTATAAAATGTATATTCAGTAGCCCTTTTGGAATACATGCTTGTTGGTAGTTTGCTTCTATGGCACACTTTAGATTGATTAGTTTTCACTATTACCCTTTCCTTTGATTGAATTTTTTTTTTTTTTTTTTTTTTTAAGAATGCAGTTCATGTAACATTAGTTTACTTGAAAAGTTCTCCAGTACAGTGTTAGAGCAGCACTATCCATTTCAGATTTGTGGACTGCGATCAATTTTAATTAAAACTTTAATTACATTTTGCCTCTCCATTCAAACAAAGCATAAAATAGTCTGGGCTATTGTTGATCTCGAGGAAAAATAAGAAAACATGTTGTTAATCTTCATTATATATTATTCCTTCCTTTTAATTTAAGGCTGAATCCTCCTCTTGTTGTACTCGAAAGGAGTTTTGCCATAAACTTGTGTGATGTACAACTGCAATATTTGGTTTTCGAGGTTGTCCTGTCTTCTTGGCATACCTATACAAAGAATTGCACCACTGACTTTTCACTGTTTAGAGAAATCACTCGTGTTCCGGAAGGTCCAGCTATTGAGTTGTGGTGTTGTACAACGTATCTCTCAGACTGTTACGGCGTTACATAACTGCATACCAAGTGTCCCCGTTGCTTTCAGTCCCCTCTTGCTGTACCCTACGTCCAGTCCGCTAGTGCAATCTACCGAAAGAATCAGTGTTACTTATATAGTACCAACAAACCCAGCCTGGGGCTGAATGGCAAGGCAAAGCGTAGCCGTGGGTAAGGGTGGAAGAGCAGTACAGGAATGGAAAGGAATAGCTGGAAGCGAGCGGAGCAGGGGGCTGCAGCTCGGCTGGCGGGAGTGCCGCTGGCAGCGGGGGAAGCGGTGCAGCGAAGCTGGCTCCGGGGCTGTTTGGAAAAGGAGCCGCGCGTGTCCCCGGGAGCGACCTCGTGCCGCGTGCCCGACGGCGCGCCGGGACGCCGGCTCGTGGTCGCGCCTTCTCGAGGGCGCGGGAAGCGGGCCCCAGCGCCGCGCGGCCGCCCTGCGTCGTGCTGCGTGCCTCGGCGCGCTGGGGTGGTGCAGCCCTCCAGGCTCTTCTTCCTGCCGGTTCCCTCAGCAGAGCTGCTGGCAGGATCTAAATCTAAGAATATAGATTACTTTACTTTTAACAAACATTACTTTCGAAGCTATTCCCGTCTTGTTTTTCAATTTTGGAATCCTAAATTTATGTCTGGCTGCAGTGTGTATTTATGCTTCTTTGTGTTACATCTGTCTCACATTTGTATTTTAGGGATTCAGTCCTGAATGTTTCCCAGATTCCTGTGGATTTTCAGAAGTTTGTGTCAGTGAGCCAAATAATGCAGGCTACTCCATGCAGGGTAGCTCTAGCCATGAATTAAACAGCAATACGCGCTAACCGAAATCAGAGTTATAAAATATAAAATAAGATGGGTACATTGGTTTTTAAAGTAGTTAGAACTGGAACACATAACGTTCATCAGGAAAGACTGTGTTTCTTGCCTGGGATGTAAAATATGTTTCAGCACTAGTCTTCATTCATTTTCTTTTCTTTCTTTTTTTTTTTTTTTTTTTTTAATACAAGTTATTTTGCCAGCATGGATTGGGGATAAGTACCCTTTATCTTTAGAACTATCTAAACAGATACTTGTTTCAGAGGTTTTTTTATTGCCAGTGCCCTTTCCTTTAATTTTGTCTTACACTAACGGAGAAGAGCAACTGTGTGGGCTTCCTGCATTACTTCCAATGCCTAATTTTGGCTCAGACTTTATTGTAACAAGCCTAGACCATCCCACCTGTCACTGTTCTCCTGCGGGTCCACATTACCTGCATTTTGTGTGCCTCTTGCCATCATGTGCATCCTTTGCCTTTTCCTTGTTTCCTATGGAGTGTAATCTTGTTCTTTCTCTGTTTTTTTTTTTTTTTTTTTTTTTTTTTTTTTTTTGGGGGAGTGTGTGTGTGTGTGTGTGTCCGTCCGTCCGCTCTCTTTTTCTCTTTTTTTCTTCTTCGCTGCATATTTCCCTTAATCCTTGGGAAAGATCATGACTTACTCTACAGCTGTGATCTGTGGCATCACTAAGAGTATCACCTGATATAAAAGTGCAGCACAAGTAGGGAATGCTTCGAGCTTGGGAGCTGTGGGGCGCTAGGCTCCAGAGGGGCTTCCGTCGCAGGGAGGCGCTTGCTCAGCTTTGTACCAACTCTTATCTGTGTTCAAAGAAAGAGAATATCTTATCTTTTGAAATCTTGTACTATTGCTTTGAGAGTAACAGCTACAATCTTTTTCAAAGATAATGAAATGGATGATTAAAAAAAAGAGAGAGTGAATTATCCGTATTACTTTCTAAGTTGCTAGAAATATAAATAAATATATATGTAAATTTGTCTTTTAAACTTTATGGGGACATTATCAACAGAGTTTCAGCTTTCAGGAACTTTTTTCCACATTTATATGTGAATATAACCCAAAGAACAAAAATACCCATGTAGGAAGTTGAGGCAGACCATTAGAGAGGATGTCATAACTGGATGTTGTAGAAGCAGTTAGTTTTAAGGAGACAGTTGAAGGAGAAGGAGAAGATAGGAATGACTTGACACTCAACTTCACTGATGTATTTATAAAAATATCTAGCTGTTTTTCTTCATGATCGTTCCTCTGAGGAGGATAAAGAACAAAGTGCATTTTCTAAAATAAATTGTAAAACCACAATCAATTAAAAATACATGGTGCTCACTGAAAGTAAGATGAGAAATGCATAGTTTGTTGACCTAAAAGTAATGTATTCTGAAACTCTAGAATCAAGGACGAAAGAAGTGTTTTGGTTCTTACTGAAGGTTTTCTACCTGGAGCAATACTCATTTAAGCCAGATTTTGGATTCCAGACTGTACCAATATAACAGAAAATATTATTCTAGCTTCACCAGTTTTAGCATTTTGAAAGAGCAAGAGTTTGATACATTCCTGAGCTTGTTTATGATTTTTGAGGTAATGGTTATGAATAATTTGAGCTAATCTAATGGATCATTTAAGATAATGATAATCTACTAATTTCCTGCAGGAAAACAAAGCATTTTAAAACATCTTGCTTTTTCATCATAGAGCCATTTAATAAAGAATACCTACCTAGTCAGCACTGCACAAGTCTAAATTGATATGCAGGAAGAAAACTATTATAATGGTGATTTTCATAGCTTTTAGGTTAATATATATAAAATGCTAAGGCTTTTGATGAAAGTGACTTTTGATCGCTTTTGATTTGCAGCTGATTTAATTTTAAGAAGTTGGCAATTTCAAAATAGCATCACTTTTTTTTTTTTTTTTTTTTTTTTTTCCCCCCAGCTCCACTGTATAGTTTACTGAATACAAGAAAATCGTATAAAAGGTTCACTGGTAACACCTTCATTCTCCTCCTTCCATTCCCATTTGAGTGAACTGGAATTTCCTCATTTATTTTAATAGGAACAGAGTTGTGCTTCATGTACATTCCAATTTAAATAAAAGTTATATTCAAATTGCATTCCATACAAGTGTTCAGATTATATTCCATTAGGGAGAGAATCTCTTTAAATATTTCTTGTTCACTAACTTAGAGCCTCTCAAAGGTGATTGATGAAAAGACCTAGAAACTGAGATCCATGGCATGTAAATGGTATAATAACTTTTTTTTTCTTTTTCCTTTGATTATACCAATATATTTTCATACCATTGTTAGGCCTAAGAAAGTAGTGGAATTTTGTTTAACTCATGGTGAGTTATATCAACTAGTATAATATCAGTCAGTGGAATTACCTTAATTGTCCAAACTTGGATGAGGAATATCTATGCTTTTAGCACTGTACAAATCAAAATGCATATGCAGGAATAAAGTGAGCTGTGATAGTAATTCTCATAGCTTTTAGATTAATATATATGAGGCACTAAACTGTCTGATGAAGATTACTTTAAATCAGTTTTGACTTATAGCTAAATATAAAGTTGTATCCTAGAGGTGAAACATTTCAGATTATTACATGTTTATAAGGGACCATCATGAGAATTTTAACCAGGTACCTAGCATAGTCCATAACATTTAATTGAGCAATAACTCTATCTAGTTTCCTGTTAATGAACAACATATACATTTCTTTGGAAGAAAAAATGTTGACTTGATTTAAAGACCACAAGTAATGGGAAATCTATGACATTTCTCCCAAATCTTTTCTAATAGTTAATTGCCCTGAATGTTAAAAACATACCTTGTTTCTTCATTGTAGACACTTCATTACCAGTTCTTGAAACAATCAGTCCCTGAAGTGATTGGAAAAATACTAATCTTAATTAGGTCAGCTATTGAGCCAAGTGTCTGTAAAGCATCTGTAACTTGATTTTGATATATAAAAATAATTTCACAAAGACAATATGTCACTAGAAATAATTTTTTTAAATAAAAGGTTAGTGTTCTACTTAGTGAAAAAACATTTTTACTGCAAAGGAACCATTAAATCATTCTGTATAAAAATGGAATTAAACGGCATGGAAGAGATCTGAATAACATTGTTTCTGTCAACTGCAGTTGAGAGTATCTGTGTGTTAAATGAAGACTTTATTCAGAATAGAGTCATCTAAAATTAGAACATCTTTTTTTGTAAAAGCTCTTAGAATACAGCATATTTCTGTGTATTCTTATCTGCTATATTTAGAATTACAATGTAACTGAAAGACTCTTAGAGGATGAAATTGGGGATAATAATTAGTAGTTTGCATGAAAATGCTTGTGGTTTTTAATAGAAGTTGATAAATATAGGAAAAATGTGATTTTGTAAAGTTAATAAAAATTAACATTATTATAAAGCATGGCCACTGAAAATAAAACCTGCTTATATAATGGGTAACACTCCAATGTTTGTTTTGTTTGAGAATTACTAATAATTAGCACATATTTGATTGACATCACTATAGTTAGTGTTGTTTTATCGCAAAAGAATGTATTCTGTACTTCTGTAAAGCAGTCATTTTTCATATAAAATGTACATTCATCAAATGATACAAATGAGTATGGACATTCAGGAATAGTCTTGAAAATAACCATCTTCAATTGGATAAATTGGTTTCAATTTGAAAGTATGGTAGCCTGAAAAGGAATTTTGGTTTGATACATGAAATATTGGATCATATTGGTGATTTCTAAAAAAACAGAATGATTTATATAGAAGGACTGTATCTTCAAAATGCATCCTAGGTTTAACCTGCATTTTTTCACCTATATTTTTCGCACCTGTCTTACTTGAATATTCTGGTAATCTTGGATCTGATCCCTTAATCGTCAAGGTCAAAGGATACTCTGGAGTGCACTGATGGGCTGAAATCTGCTTCTTAGCATCCATGTGCAGCAAGAAAATACAGAATATTAGTATGCTTTTTGGCTTTGAAATCAGAATGTTAGATGTTTCATCTTGTTTAAACTTTTATATTATACAGTCTTAAATGTCAAATTGGTCACAAACTATTTTTCCCATGTAAGTACATAAAATATACCTTCTCCTATCTATGAATTTCTAATGATATAACTGTTTAACTGAAATACCTAAATGTCTAAGAGAGGTAGATACTAAGGTTCATTTACCACCATGGGTATGGTAAGTAGATCATAAAGTAACCTTTATCATTCTTCATTAAAAAAAACTCTTTTACAAGAGCTTTGTCTCTCTGGCACACCATAGGTAAGCTGTTCAGTTCGATGTCTGTCTTTTTATTTATTTGATTTCTGGTTTAGGGAAATCAGAGGGTTAAGAGGGACTACAACTCTATTTTTGTCAAGTACCTACCACAAAGAGGTGCTGCTGGAACACAGATCAATAAGTAATATTAGTTTCTACGTGATTAAGAAGTGAACATTAGTCGTGGAGGCTTCGCACTCTGTTACTTGAGAGTGTAATCCTGAAGTGTCAGCAGGTACTAACTCTGCCTCCTGTCTTATCTCAACCTTCAGCTCCTCCTGATCCTTTTTTCCCTCCTTCTCTGGCTCTGCTTCCTCTCTTCTTTGATGCTGCTCCAGCAATCTCCTGTTTCCTAAGAATCTTTCTGCTCCTTAAAGGCTGAGCTTGTTTCACCTTGGTGGATGCCCCCTTCAGCTTCCTACATTTTAACTGTGTGGGTTATTTTTGTTGTTGTAATATTTTGGTTTTTAACTGTTTTTAACTGGTTTTTAACAAGGATCTGGTCTTTATATATACGTTCTAGGAAGCGCAGCTGTGTCTATTTACACTGCTATGCAGATAAATACTCATCTTAAAATTTTAATGACACAGGAGATGCAACCTGTGCAGAGAGATAAGGTGTGTATTCAGGGATTTCGTGGAGTGACTCTGGACCAGTACATGTCTGGTAGTGGTGGCTGAGTCCAGCTTCTGTAAAGCTGATTACGATACATTTATTCTGCAGTCACTAGGCTGTGAATGCAGTATGCTGACACACTCAAACTGGCCTTGAACCGAGTATCCTGTGTACCGCAGCGTTCAGGACATGGCACGGAGCTCAGCGTGGGGTATGGATTTGGGTATTCATCCTGTTCTTGAATAGGTTTTGCAGACCGCTGCAATCTGCTTTGCCCTGGCTGGGCTGATGCTGGGGACAAAGCCAGCGAGTTTAAAGCTAGGTGAGGCACCTGCGCTGCTGCAGTTACAGTGGCTGCAATAGAGACATGCCCGAGAACACGTTCTAACATCTAAAACATATTTGTTTTTTTTTTCTTGATATTTCTAGAGTGATATTTTCAAGGAGATGTCTGTAAGAAATCATAGTACAGGGTGAACAGATGTTGAATACGACTCCGTTCTGCCTGTGTGCCTGCCTGCTCTGCCTGTTTTGATCACTCCCTTCAGCGCTGTAGCTCCCCAAATCTTAGAGCAAGGCTCAGTATGTAGGTCTTCCTAAATCTGCGTGGTTCAAACTGCGGGATCAGAGCCTATACTTTTGATTTTTTTCCTGGGTTGTGGACTGACAGAGTGGGAAGGCAAGATGTAGAAAACTGAAAATGTTGTAAGAATCTAGCATAGCATATTCTGTGGTTTTTGTTGCTGTGCATTGTTCACAACGGTCTTTCTATCAGTGCGTACGTATAACAACGCATAGCATTTTAACCTTATCTGGCCTAACGAAACCTATTAATGCAAATTCTTCAATCACAAATTGGTTTGCTTTTTGCTCTTTAGCCAAAGAGCTGTAGAACTCTGTTTGCTAATTAATTGATATTACTTACGAAATGCATTTAGTTTAGTGCCTCCTTTAAATGTTTTTCACTGAATGTAGATTACTTATAATATGCAAGTAAAACAAATAAGAAACAGTTTAATGGATTCTAAATTGTTGTATGAAAAATCCACAATAAATTCAAATAAACGAGTAATTTGTATTTCACTATCAGACTGTCATTGTGTGTTGCTGTAATTTTAGGCTTGGTGAAACACATAGTGAATTTAAAATAACAAAGGTAACTGCAACTCCATCTGCTTCAAATATGTGAAAAACAACTATATCTAACTGTGGCTTGAGTTTGAGTGGGTGTCTTGTGCTCCTTAAGTTCGCTGAAGTTGAGACAAGATATTTAGAAAATTACCTTCTTCCTTTAAATCGCAAGACGTTCAGAGTTGTAATATGTGTGACTCATTCCAGCTGTTTGCAACTCCGTATTACTGACAGGAGTATATTAGTAATCACCATTAACAATATATCAATGTCAGCCCATCTACAGATGTAAGAAGTGGTTCATGAAAGGGGTCTGTCTAACAGCAGTACCTGGAGATTGTAATTCTCAGTGTTGCCCAATGCAACCAGCAATTTACTGTTGTAAGGATTGATATATTCAGAAGGACTTCAACATCCAAAGCTACATGAAGCAACTAACAGTCGTATTTCTGTATTTCTGCAACTCTGCATTTTGTCACTGTTAATTTATGAGATAACTGATTCTAGGAAGTCCTATGTAGCATCTAGTAGCCATTTCAGTCTTGCACTTCCGTTTTTTATTGGCAATATTTTCAGGAAATTTGCAGAGACAAGTAGGTTTTATTTCCTTCTGGATGATCAAGGTTGATGGTATAATTCTGGATGCTTGAGTGGCGATGTATTCTTTTATAAATGCCGAATCTACCAGAATAGCCCAGGAAATAAGGGCTCACATTCACACACATTATAGGGGCATGTAAACTCACTCTGTGTCAGCTCTGGTAATTGGCCATGGTACAAAATTTCAGGCTGGAATAAATGTGATTTAGATGTTGTGCACGGGAAGAAAATGGTCGCCTTCTGTGGGCGACGGTAGTGGCAGGGATGTTGACAAGCTCAGGCACGAGGAAATACTTAGGAGCAAATGGCAGGATGGCTTGATGGGGCTTCGTTATGAAGAAATCCCAGAGAGATGAATGTGAACTGAAAATTTCATATCAATATGGGAACTTTTCCCACCCAGAAGTAGCTGGACCAAAGCCCAACACCATACCAATACAAAGACCTAATCTGAGATCTGATCTGTCAGATCTCTGCTGGAAAAGTTGAATAAAGGAATGGACTTGAATAGGCCAAAGCATGTCCTGACCCACCAAAGCACTTACATGATTGATGAAGTTTAAATACATGGAAAAATCTGGTTTAAATTCATTGAATTGACTAGAAATGTGGGTGTAAGTGTTCAGGAAGCTTATAGCCTAAAGGAAATGGAATTGGGAAAAAGAGAATGTGTGATCGTGAATCATGTCAGAGATGTAGGCAGGATCAGAACTGTGAGGATTTTAATGTTAGAAGTTCTAAGTGAATCAATAAAAAGAAGGGAAGTCAGCACAGATATGTAGGAAAAGGAATAGGAGAGACAGCAGAAGATAAAAGTCAGCATCTAAAAAGCTCTGAAAGGCTGAGGAGTTGGAGACCCTTTCAGAAAGGAGCTGATTAATTTGGAATGTAAAATTACTAAGTTTCACCACTTTTCACAATTTTTTAGGTTATATGAGGAAACTTTTTTGGATTGGAGGGAAATGTTTAATCTAAAGTCACTGAAAATGGATACTGGGAAAAAATGAACTTAGTGAAAATTCAGCTGATTTTTGCCACTTTTCTCCAAACTGCTTCTTCATACTTAATAGAAGCCAAGCTATGTCAGAACTGTATTAGAGCAAAAGCATTCACTGATTTAGGTGTTTAGAGAACACCCTACTGAGATGCAAATAGCTGGCTGGCTGAATTGTGAGCTTTGTTTATATACATGTGCACGTGGCATGTGTGATAGATGTAGCTACTGGGGAGAACTGAGCTGTTTTTAAGTCACCTACATACAGCTAAGTCCTGAAACTTAGCAGAGAAATGCTCCCCAGTGCATGCTCCCACTGGCAGCAAGCTCTGCAAGGTGTAGGGGAATTTGTTCATCTGGAGGCTCTAGCCTACTCTCAGACATTTGGGGCATGAACCTAAATAGGGAAAAGGATTGAAAAAAATATGAAGCTTTTGCAGAAGACTTTGTAAGTCCTCTCATTTCATGATTCATTGATCTTGTGACTGAACTGCTGTTTTTTTTAAAATCCTGCTTCTTTGCAGTAAAAAAAAACCCATTAGTTTGAGGCCCTGGTTTTGAAGTATTTAAATGACAAGTTGCTCATTGTTTTGCATTTGTATGTACTCGCCATGTAGGTTTTTGTTGCTGTTAGTTTTGAACGGGATAAGACACCTACAGTATTGGCAAATTCAGAGAATTTGGCATGACTCCATTCACATCATACTATTTCATGAAGCAGCAGGCAGAAATGTGACTTCCCCAGGAACTTATAACAAATTATATATAAGCATCTAAATAGAGGGTACAAAGAAGCTGCAGCTAGACTCTTTTCAGTGGTGCCCAGTGACAGGACAAGAGGCAGCAGGCACAGACAAACATGGGAAGTTCTGTCTGAATCTAAGGGAAAAAAGAATTGCTGTGAGGATGATGGAGCACTGAAACAGGTTGCCCAGAGAGATTGTGAAGTCTCCATCCTTCGAGATATTTGGAAGCTGTCTGGGCATAGTTCTGGGCAGCATACTGTAGGTGAACCTGCTTGAGCAGAGGAATTGGACTAGATGATCTCCAGAGGTCCCTTCCAATCTCAACTGTTCTGAGATTCTGCAAATTAGTGGCAAAGTAGAGAATGCAAGCCAAGACCCTGATTCTCATAGTGGATTATAGACAGTGTCTTACCTATCTGCTCAAACATAGTGTAGTAGTACAGTTCCTTTCTTGGGAAGATCTCAATTTATGCTGCTTTATGGTGTTTGAAGGAGGTTGGACGGAACCTCAAAAACCCTGCTTCTAATTGTTACAAGTCAAGATGAAAAATACTTGCTATTTGCATTTCACTGTTAAGCTATAAATGTTTCAATTCTACTTGTGAATAAAGGCCAATCCCTTTCTCAAAATGAGCTGTCTGTACAGTTCAGGTGCAGTTTCCACGTTGATGACTGTCTTTGCGGTCTGGCAGTGAGCTGAGCGCAATGCAGGAGCTGCTGGGTGGGGTGGCCAGATCAGGGCTGTGAAGAGAATGAGGATGCAGGAGGCATACCACTCCTCTGTCCCGCAGGAGGTCACATGTGGAGCCAGCAGCAGGTTGGGACTAGGTCTTTTCCAAGGCTGCAGCTTGAGAGAGGGATGGGGAGAGAAAATCCTGTGTATCACTCAGACAGCTGGCTCAAATCAGCGTCCCAAAGGGCTTTTGTCATGATGCTGGATTGTCCAGGTATAAGACAAGAGCTGATTGCTGGGCTCCAGGTAATCCACATCCCTGCAGCTGGAGGAGGAACACCGAGCACTGCAGCCCACCCAACTGTCCCTCCAGCTGGGGTCGATGCCATCACAATAGTATGTGCATCTGCCAGAGAGGGAGATGCTTCTGTTCCCTCACTGCCACCTATTCCTTTCTGTGTGTTTTTTTCTTTTTTTTCTTTTTTTGGGGGGCTGGTGGGTGGGGGACATGATTGCTTTTCTCTGATCCTGCCCAGCATATGGCCATACAAATCCTCACATATGCAAAACACAGTGGACAAGTTGTTTCCAGAAGTGATAGAGATTTGTTTTTTCTTTATTTTTCTCTTTCTCTCTTTTTTTTTTTTTTCTTTTTTTGAGGGGGTGGATATACTGGCAGCAGGACTGGGTTATGTCAGATTAAAATCAAGATGTTGCCAATGTCTGTCCATTATCCCTGCCTGCAACTTTGCTTTCCTCTCAGCTCTCTGAGGTATTTGGTATGAAGTTTTGGTATTCAGCTCAGTTTAGAAATATTGTCTATTCTCACTATAAATTTTTATACAGACAAGCAATTTCTTGAGTTCTTTTGTGTAGTTCATGAATAGAAAGATATCAAAAGTAATGATTACTTTATAGAATCATAGAATCAGTAAGGTTGGAAGGGACCTCTGGAGGTCATCTAGTCCAACCTCCCTGCTCAGCAGGGTCTCACCTAGAGCGTGTTAGACAGAGTTCCTATCACCAGTCTAATTTCAGAATATATATAAAGTGGAAATCAGCTAGTATTTGCATCTCCCCCAAGTTTCTGTGCTGTTGCTGCTGAAATGTCACAGTCGGCTAGTTGTGTGATAATAACGATCCACTTGGACTAGAATTGATGAGCAAGTGGATTCTGATTGGGCTCTTGCAGTAGATACATGTCTGTTATCTGTGAGTTTTAATTACATTGGACTAATTACATCACTTTATTACTTTTAATTATTACATCAGTTTTAATTGTCAGTCCTTGACATACTTTTTTTCTTGTTAGGCTTTTGCATATAAAATACAGAAGGTCAGCACAGCAGTACATGTGTGAAAATTGCCCATGCATACATGGTTGTCAAAGTCCTATGAAAAAATGGCATCTCAGATCACCTTCTCACTTGGGTTTGAACAGTTATTTTCTATCAAGAAGCCAGCAGCTGACATCCTCTCAGCTGTATGCTTTATGACTGACTATAACATTCACATGGTAGAGCTATAACTTACAGCTGAGTTCTGTTTTAGACAGGCTTTGTGGCTGTGTACTCGTAAACGATTTTCCCCATAGAATTGTGAAGAGTTACGTAGAGATCAGTTCCCTTGTGAATAAACTGGGACATTAACATTTCTGAGTACTGTGCAATAAACAGGCATAACCAGTTAAATTCTAATGATCCTTGGGTTGTGCCTGAGATTTGTCATCACATTAAGGAGTGGCAGAAACAGCTGTTTCAGAGGAAAATGGGTGTGACACTGCAAAGATTGTGAAACAAGGTAAAAATATGTAGATTTTTTAAAAAATATATTAGAGCACAGAAAAAGGCAAGAAATGTGTTTTACATGGAGTGATGCAGAAGATGCATCCTCCTTATACTCCCTTTGAAAATCTCAATTTGGCCAGCTGTGTAGGTGATTATTACTACTTGTCTGTTATTATGGCAAAAATATTTTAAAATATAGTCATTTTAGCCCCAGTCACACTGCATATAAGCCAGTACAGCTCCATTGGACTCCATCAGGTTGTTAGGAGTGCTGTTAGCCTGCTTCACCTTCTGGAAGACAAAAGATGAAAATGTACTTAAGAACTGGTAATCTAATTTCTTCAGCATAGCAAGAATCTAGAGCTCATTCAATAAACTTTTCAGGTTAGCTGTGCGTTCTGAAACTGGAACTCTACGCTCTGATCTTTCTTCTCCAAAAGATCTTGTTCCTAGAGCCTGAGGCCATCCAACTGGATTTTTTATCACTCTAAATAAAAAAAAAAAAAATAAGGTTATGTCTTAGCTGTTTTATCTGTAGTGCCGCTTGACTTTGGCAGGAACAGAGCTACATCCTTCGGCTAGCTGGAGGGGCTGAGTTTCTTGATTCTTGGCTTCTTTTTCCTCCAGAGGCACCTTGGCAGCATGTGCCCTAACATGCCCCGGCAGCCTCGCTTGTGCCTAGAGGGGCAGATGAACGAGCAGGGAGGAAGCAGTGCTCATTCTGCATCTGTTCCTGGGCAGCCCACGTCGATAGCAGGCCAGACAGCTTCCCTGCAGCGTGCCATTCCTGCAAGGTATTGCTGAATCTCCCTTCCACTCAGTCAAAAGAAAAACAAGCCTCAGTTAGTGGAAAGGCAGAGTATGCCAGGTGGAAAGTAGCAAGCAGCTCTTTCAGCTGTAGCGAGCAGGTGAAATAGCAGTTCAGAAAGAAGATTATTGTAGCAGTATGTTCACCAGTATGAAGCTTACTCAACTTGTCACAATTACTCTCAAGTTCATTAATATGGTTTCTTCTGGTTTTGCATCAGGTCATTGGTACTGTGTATGTGTCAGTTCATGTCCATGCTTTCCTTTGGGGTGAAATAAGTACTTCCTTGGTTGGGGAATCGAGAGCATGGACTACAGCACAGTGCGTGCTGCTCGGGCTCTGGTGCAGCCTGCTCACGCGGAGCTCTGCCTCCAGCGGTGCGGAGGCGACCCATCCCAGGTGAGGCCGGGAGGCTGTGGGGCGCTCCTTGGCCATAAAGTGCAGAGCTGCCCTCGGCACCTGCAAGCTTAGTGGTGGCTGGGTCGTACCGCAGAGATGCTCAAAGTGAATAAAGACCTAAAGACACCAAAGGCAGCTTAAATGTTAATCCATTTTTCCTAAGATATAAACGTCTCGCACCATTTATATCCAGGTCATGAGTTTAACCTCCTGTTTCCCCAAGGTCTGTGTGCAGCTTTGAGGAGAAGTTTCTCAGTCAGCAGTTTCATATGTAGAACCAGGATATAACGCCCATTACCTCTGCTCCGTCCGCTGGCTGCAGAGAGCCTGTCTTTTCCACTTCGAATGGACTTTTCTCTCTGATTCAAGAAGAAATCCTCAAGGCTACCCTCTACCTATTACCTCTGTCCAATACCCTTATATATAGTTCCTCATGCAGAACTTAACACCACTGTGCACAGCTCATATGAGGAAGCTTTTACACACTGTAGAATCTTCGAAATTTTTGAGTTGCTCTCCTTTCACTACACTTCTGATAAAAATCCTTTGGTAGAATCTGTGGAATTTACTCAAAAATGAAATAAAAATTCTTTAAGTATCTAAGTTCCTAAATCTTAAACCTTCTATATAAATGAGAGATCCCTTTTAAGTACCTTTTAAGTGAATAATAAAGAAGAGCATTCCTGTCCCTGATCTTCTTTGGGAAAAGCTATTCAGAAATAATTTGATGTATACTCTTTGTCTAGTAAAATGTTATCCTCTGGAAAAAATGGCTGTGTTAGTAAGATGCTTTTCTGAAGAATAAGAATGGGATGAGAGTGCCCATACCTTGAATTTCTCAGGAATAGCTTACGTGGTTCATATCCACTACCTATTTCAGCCTGAGCTAATATTCTAGTAGAGACATGTCTGTAGTGATTGAATGGTTAGAAGAATTAGAAAAAAATTACACGAACTTGAAAGATTGCAGTTATCAAAGCAGTAAAAGTTAAAGGCTGACTCTATGTGGAAGAACAGAAAGCTAAGCCTGAGACTGAAACTGTGGCTTCATAAATAGACACACGGTGATCCTACCCACAAAATCTGAGAGGTAATTACCTGGCTTAATTAGGCACAAATGAAAGGCTGTCCCAGGAAAAAATTGCCTCATTCTGAGCCTGGAACAAGGACAAAAAATCCTGGGCCTGAGAAAGACATATTTACCTTTCTCAGGATTTCCATGTTGTAACAACCTTTCCATGAAGCAGTCGGTGGTTAGTGCCTTGGCTCCGTGACGCAACGAGCCTGAACGCTTTTCCCAAAAGCCGAGCGTTGTCTGAAATGCCAGCGCGTGACTGTGGAACGTGGTGCGTGGGTGAGCCAGGCTTCGAGGAGAGACCGTGCAGGCTTCAGGGTGCAGGAAACATTAGGAAATACTGACAAAATCAGATGGTGATGAAATAATGAGTGTTCTCAAACTGCTCTTTTCTTGCATTGAAAGCGTCTTTTTTATGATTACAGATTTTCCATTGGGAAACACTGAATGCGGTTCTGGACTAGGTTTGTCTAGACTTCCACCAGTCCTAACCCCTGAAAACTATTTGGCTCCTTGCTCAGTGTAATAATACTAGAATTAAATTCTGTTTTCTGACAGAAAATTACTACCTGATTCAGTGCCTAAAGCCATTAATGCAGCACTAAAAATACATTAGAGAGCCACATCAGCATTTGTAGACAGATAAATAACTGTTGCATTACTTACATCTCTATTTAATAACTTAACTCACGTATTGCATTTGTGTCTCATCTAATCTTAGGTGTTTAGTTGTCTAAAGAGTGCTCTGTCAGTGTAGTATCTTGATGGTAGATGTAATTTTGCTATTCATATCCCAGTGTTCTACAAATATTAATAACACTGTGCTGCTGAGAGAAATATACCCGTAAACTTGTGAAACAACTCCCAGCAGTTTAGCTTGATAGCCTGTTGAAATTGGACTGCTCTGACTATACCCTCTTGAGGCTCACAGCCAGTCTCATTTTTTATCCTGAAATTCCACGAGGAGACACTCAAAATAAATACTATACAAGCAGCAGCTTAAGTTATCTTTGAGGCAGTGGCTGGCATCAGTTTCACTTTAGACCTCTGCAGCTTTATTCATTTCAAAATCCATTAAATCTGACCTTTTGGATATATTTTGCTCTTATTTATTCTGTCTGTTGAATACAGTGGCTGAGAAAAGAAGGGGTATAACGTAGATGCTAACCTGTTATGGCTAAATTATCCCTGTTAGCTCCAAGTTACCAGTGCCAGCCACTTACCATATACAGTGAATGTCTCCTCACTAGTTTGCTTTTAAGACAGAAAAATATAAACATTAGATCTGTGTTTGAATTTTCTTGGGAGAAAATAAAGCAACCTGGAAATTACAGCATTATTCCAGGCACCATTTCAGAGAAGTTCAGTTTTTTATTCTGCAAATACTTTTCCGTTGTTATTGCTTATGAAAATCAGCACTGTTAAAGCCTAAAGGTGAATGTGATAAAAATAACCATTCACCAAGGCCAATGCAGCCATATAATTTTAAACTAATTCTGAACTTCAGGATTTTTCAGAAAGAAATAGTTTATTTCATAAGAATGGAAGTAGAATGTTGGGTTGGGACAATAGAAGTGCACACGCATCGCTGCCAGTGAGAGCAAATCTTGCAGGTCTAATTTTAGGCATTTCAGCCTTGGTATTGTCCCTTTCAACACGGTTATTTTCCATATAATACAAAGCAGTCCTTTTTTCAGGCTTTATAAACTGCTTTAGAAAGCAAAAGCAAGGACAAAGTGGGCATATGTCATGGCTGAAAGCAAATCAAAGGAACTTAACTGAGGCTGAGGTTAACAGCAATTGCAGGTCATTTTTATTTTCAGAAGACAATTCTTGAAGGAAAAGAAGAATCTAAAGAAATAATATATCGTGACGCTTGAAGTGAGGGGAGTTACACAGTACCTGAACTGGGACCCTTGCGTATGATTAAATGGGCTTCACTCTACCTAACTTAGGCAATTAATTTGCACCCTATTTAGAAGCCTAGTAACGTAGCCCTCTTAAAATAATCGTCTAAATGACCTGTAGTGTTTGGAGAGGTAGGAGTTCACCTGAGTACATCTACCTATCTCTAGGTGCTTAAAACTAGGCACTGTAAATGCAGTGGAAATGCCACAACTAATATGTTACACCATCTAGATATTATTTTCTGATGTTACCTTTTATTGATAATGTTCATAAAAAATGAGTTCATTATAGAAGTGCATGTATTCTTTCCCCTACGTAAAATACCAAGACTGGAGCCAGGTAGTACTGACTGAGACATTCCTCATGGAAACATAAGCCCATCCTCCAAGGAGCTACTACTAAAATACCTTTTAAAAATAACTGAATTAACAGTATTCATGTTTTTCATTCAAGAGAATGAAAGTTTATACTTGCTGAGTATAAAACTGGACAGGCTCAGAGAAATCAGAGCACAGAGAGCTGAGTTGCCTTAATGTGTTTTTTGTTGGTAAATCTAGGCCCCTCAAAAAGGAACTTTTTGAAACAGATTGGTAATTGGCTGTAATGTCAGAAAGATAATTTCTTGGACAGAAGCTACACAGGGGCTGCTGTAATGTCAAGCTACCATTTTGTCCCCATGAATTTAGTAGAGACTTAAATCACAGTGATTGAAGTGAAAGGTGATTATAGGCTCTATCGTTGTCCCCTAGCTGGGAAGTAAGCTCAGTATGAATCTGAGGTTAAGAGATGAAATTAATTCCATGCCATTTTACCTGTCTAAAAATTAGGTGTGTAGTCTAAACTAATCATTTAGGATTTCGTCAAAGAGCAAGTACCTCTAGAAAATAACTAATCCCACTTATCTTGTATATATATTTCTAGGATGGGATGAATTTCCTCTTGTTAAGTGGGTGCCTATCTCTCTCCCTTGAGCACTGAAGGCATCTTGATGGCTAGTTTAGATTAAAAATCTAACTTCTAATGGCTACCACCCAGGTAGAAGCAGCCTGGATTAAGTTCCCTGCCACAGTTGTTATTCTGTGCATAATTTGTGGATGCTGTGTTAGAGAAAATGTCTTTTCTTGGTTTCCTTCGCAGTCATTTCAAATAGTTCAGCATTAACGGTATAATTACTCAGCTTTCCTTTGTCCCTTGTCATATGAAAGTTTTAAAAATTGTAACAGATTTTTGTTATTAACTGTCATCATTAATAATACAAACCATTTTCATTCAGTTTCTTGAGGGAACAGATTAAGTTACAGACTGACAGTTTGATATCTTTCTGGAATCTGGCCTGATTCTCAGAGGCATAAATCAACTTAGTTCTTTTTAAGTTAGGGAAAAATAATGTTTCTAAAAAAGTTCAAATACGTGTTAGAATGGGCTGAAAGTATGGCATCAGCAAACATTGAACAGAGTGTCAAATGGCTTTCTTTGCTGGCAGGAACTAATTTGATGGAAACTTCAAACCAGTAATTGTTTAGTTGTTTGGGAGACTTCAGTGCCTCAGGACTTTTCCATATCTGTTAAATTTAAATTTTTTTTATTGATATAGCAACAGATCTATGTGACAAGCAGAACAGAGGAGCAAACTGAATTCATACCATTAAAAAGATTTTTTTTGTAGATGTTCTGAAAAGTTTTTTTCTTTTTTTCCCCCAGAAGTGTAGCTGGCTTTTAATAGAGAAGGTAAAAATGCAAGTGAGATTTCTGATTCAAATACCTTTTCCCTTGCATTTTGTCATTTTGCCAGGGTAAACTGGCAGCAGCAAGGGGCTGGTTCACTTCTGCATTTGATCTGGGAAAAACAAACAAAACCAGCTCAAGCCTCCATCTAGAAACATAGAGGAATGAGATAGGTGGACGGTGCTCCTTGCTCCTTGCAAGTGATGAACTTGGGCGTACTAAACACTGCTTTATTGGAGGTGTAGAGGTAACAACAACTTCTCCCCCAGGAGTTTATATCTCCCTTTCTATTTGAGGACCTCACGGTTGTCCCTTCCTTTAGGGACGTCCATTCCTCCCACAGCCCTTCCTCCTTTTTCCTGGTTCAGGTGATGAGGTTTGCCCTGAGCTCGCAGGGACCAGAGGAGCTGAGCCAAGCTTCCACGTTGCTAGTTGTTTCTGGTGATGAACGTTCATGGCTGGTTCTGCTGCTCTTCCTGCCCACCGACTGCTCTTCTCTGAGCTATTTCTCCTCAAACTGGACCTCCATGATTTCAGGTTGTAAGTGGTACGCGTGTGCATGCACAAGCCCCACATGCTCACCCACACGGGAGGGAGAGACTTTAAACAGTCTTGTCTTTCTCTCTTGATCTAGGACTTTAGTGTCTTGGGGCTGTAAATCACGATACTTTTCACATGACTGCCTGGGGTTCTTTAAGCTTTACACAACGTAATTATAGCCTGAACAATCCGCTTAGTTGTACAGTCGCTTTTTTAACGGAAATGTTCCCAAATATGGTATAACATGCAATATCATTTAAACAGGCTGAGGCCTGCCCCCCAAGTCCCTCCCGCTCAGTTGTGCCTCTCCTGGAGATGCTGACGGAGTGTTTCTCCCAGCTGGCATGTCCAAACCCTCTCAGCTCTTTGGGAGGAGTTGCCATTCCCCATTGCTCCTGAAGATGCCAAGCCTGTTTAAATGTCAATAAGATGTTGCGCAGGTGAATTTCTTTGCAGTTTAAGCAAGCCTACTTCTTTTTTCCTTACACATACACTTTGTGAGCTTTGGATGTAGATCCTCCCACTGCTTTTGCTGATGACAAGCCAAAAAAGGAAAAGAAATAGTGCTGATAAAAAGTCAGGGCTGATGAGAATTGGCATTGAGCGTGTAACAAGAGCCAGATAGGAAGGGAGGGAGGGAAGGGAACTGGAAGAAAGAATCAGGATGAGTTGGTATAGGTTTACTGGGACTGGCCTGGCAAGCATGCTGATGGGGAAGAGGAGGCAGCCAAAAGCACATGAAGAAGATTGGGCAAGAAGGCACAAAGAGGGAGAACTAGGAGCTGAGATTCATAATTACCATGATCTGATTTTCTGCCTGAAGGCAGATCCATGGAAATACTGAGTGGACATTCAGCCCACAGCACATCTGGATAATAAATCCAGCTTAGCCTGTGATTGTTGTGTATATACACGTACATAAATGTACGTGTTCTTCAGTAACATTACAGCCCATACTTTCATTAGGCTAATCACACACGTTACTTAACACAGCCTATTAATGTGTGCTCATAGCTTGGCACTTGCAGCTTCCCAGGACGTTGTTAATATGACTTATCATTATTCATGTGCCTGGCTATTTTCATGGAGAATCTAATGCCAATCTAAATGTCTTGCAGTTAGAGTGTGTGAGAAGTTGGAATCTTCAAAATGGTAAGAAGTGATACAACACAAAACAGGGAATGAATGCACAGGCAGCTATTATGAAGTGCAGTGTTAGATCTCCTTTGTATGCTGGTGTCATATTCTTAGAAAGAGGTAACAGAGTTTAAGTTGCGTTTTGAGCAGGGAATGCAGAAGCTAAATACTTTAGATGAGATTTGCTTAGCTCTTTAGGTACTTTGTGAGATTTCAAGAGCACTCAAGCTGCTGAAGAGCCGGTAGATGCATTGAAGATCACCTTGACTTGCTTGAATATAAACTAGCCATGGTAATTAGATCACAGTGTCTACATTAGCAAGAAGTACAGGCCAGTAGAAGTTGATCTGTAGATCAAAACAATTGGTCTTGAAGTCCTGTGTCCATACTGTATACATGCTTGTTTTGGAATAGCTCTAGTCTGGTCCTACAGACTGAATACCTGTTTGTGACTGGCTTACATTAAATGCCTTCTTGGAGGATATCTGCCAGATCAGGTTCACCCAAAAGGAATCCAGGTTATGTGTTTCGGTACAATGCGTGGGGCAAACTGTGGCACAGCAAGGGGGGCTGTTTGGGATGTTTCCTTTGGAAGTATGTTTCTGATGCAAACCAGAAAATGTGGAGGCGAGCTACAGGCTGCTCACACCATCTAGCTGCAAGCTAGTTCAGGGAGGTCTACTCGAGCTATGGTCACAGCACAGACTACACAGTAAATTCTCCTTAGTTCCCTTCGATTTGAGGAACTCAGCTAGCTAGGTCCATTTAGGCCTTTTTCTAAATACTTAGTATATTTTCAGAGGTTCACATGTCTCCATGAATCAGATGTCTTTATACCACTTGCACTGGAGTCTGTATTTTCCAAGATACACTAATTTTTCCACAGAACATAACACAGAGATGATTATAAATGAGGAAAGAGATTTTGGATCCTTTTCCCTGAATCTATGTCTTGACGTAGCTTTTTCCCCTCCCCCTTTGCCTGGCTTAAGTAATAGGGCTGTTGTGGTCAGGAAAGATGAGGGGATATTTTCCACCATGAAAAAAGCAGGGAGGTTTCCTGAATATCATTTGTTCTGTATTGCCTTTTGTCTTGGAGACTGAAATATATCACTACCAGAAGTCCATCATTTGGAGTCTTTTCTTGTTCAGTTCCAGAGGGGATTCTGTAACAGGTTCTCTTTACACTGAGTCTTTTTGGAGTAATTAAAAAAAAAAAAAAAAAAAAAGAGAGAGAGAGAGAAAAGAAAAGAAGGAAGAGGAGTACTACAAGTAGAGCCAGCTCCAGCAATTCTTTGCCTTCTATCATCCAGCAGTTTTTTTATATTGCATCCTCTGATTTGATTTACTAGCTGTTCCAAGTTCCTGGCAAGTGCCACAACAGCTTTTAAGATTACTCTGTTTTGTTATTGCTATTTTTTGTATTCCACTCTTTACCCTATTTCTAAGCTGTATTCTTCATTGCCTTTAACTCTTCTCCAGTACTGTCATGCCAGAGAGTTAACAGCTTTGCTAGAATAGCATTTAGCACAATCAGGGCCTGATCCAACTATAGACCTCACAGATTATCTATTATTTTAAAGCTTTAGGTCAAGACCACGTGCCTATTTACAAACTGTGCTCTCAATTCGGTGGTGAAGATTGAAGATGAGCCAGGGATTTGAGAGTGAAATTCTATTCCCCTCTTAAGTGATTACAACATGCCTTCTCACATTGTTAAAATACATGAATCTGTCAACCATTTTATCAAATTTTTAGCTTTTAATGATAGCAACATGTATTAAATCAGTCTTCTATCAAGTTGAGAATTTTCTGTGTCATTTGTAGTACTTTAATACTCATAATATGGTGAAACATTGTAGGCATAAAAATGGTTATCACACATCTTTATGATTTATGGAAAGTTTGAAAAAAAATAAAATGTATTCATAAGTGACTTGTGGAATTGACAAATGAAGTGGGAAAGTTTGCACGTGATTTGAAATTATCTGTGATAATCACTTAAATCCAACTATAAAATGCTGCAGCATGACATTAATACTTAATATTGGGAAGATAAAAGGGCAGGTGAGTTCATTTACAATAACAGGAAGGTAATGCAAAATATATTGATGGGCTGTAAGTATTAGAAGTCAGAAGAGAAACTGGGAATTTTGAAGGATAGCTCTGTGAAAATATCATCTCAGTTCAAATGACAGTTAAAAGGGCTAGACACTATTAAGAGAGAAGTGGAAAAGATATGCCACTGTATACCCTGTGTGTAATTATAGCCACTTACATGATAAGGAGATAGTAAAATTATAAAAAGGATAGAAAAGGTAAAGTTGATTCAAAATGTGGAGCACAGACTAGAAAGTCTGGCTATTTCATGACTGTTGAGGGAGCAGGTGAATAAGGAAGTCACTATTTCTCAGAGTACAAAAAATAGAGTCCCCAGTGAAATTATTGTATAACATTTAATCAGATTTCGAAGCTGATTTCCACAGGATGTTATGGAGACCAAGATATAAATGTGATCAAAAAGGGATCAGAAAATTCAGGAAAGCTAATTTAATCAGTGGTTATTAGACATGATAGTCTGGAGAGTCAATGGAGAGAGAACAGCACCTCCAAAGTATGACTCATCCCAACCTAGGAGAAGTGTCTTAGATCAATTGGCTAAATCGCTGTCCGGAGATGACTGTCTCTCCATTGGTCTCATTAACTAACTTAGTGTAGTCACCAAAATTTGAGAAGGTTAAAACTCGATGATACAGGGTGTTACATTTGTATACAGAAGTTGTGGGGCATTTTTGCAAATAAAAAAGCTGTGAGTGAAATTAAATGGTAAAGATGGAATAGACTATAAGGAAAGGAAGTTTTTTTTTTCTGTTTACTCTCCATGATACTTTTATTCTTTCTTAGCAGCAGTATAATTTATGTACTTTAATTGCAGAAGCATAAACAATGTGAAATAGACTATTGGATGATCACCAAAATTACTCCCAATCTCTGGGATCATTAGAGAGAGCAACAGTCTTTTTTTATATATATATATCATAAACCTTTTCACCTCCGCATTCTCCAGTAATGTGTGAGGTAATCATGAGATAATGCCAAGCCTTCATTTGAAGAAGGAGGGTAATGGCTGATATCCTCTAGCTTTCCAAATTCTGCAGGCTTTTAAATAGTAGCTGTCAACGCAGTTGCAGCTGCTTCATGTCACAGTGAGAATATAAATTTTTCACAGGTCCACTGTCACCTAGGAGCAGCAGTTAGTGTGGAAGGTACAACTGTGTGAGTGCTGTCCTGTCCTCTTCCTTGCCTGGTATCTCCGACATTCCTGTTTGTCTTGGAAAGATACTCCCTGGTCTGCTTCAGTCAGACCTTAAGGTTGTGTCAGCAACTACAAACTTTACTCGCCATGAAACTGTCTTCCTGTCTTCTTCTTCTTCTTCTTCTTTTTGGCATCTTTGGCATCTTTGCTGTCCAGGTCCATGGGCTTCAGCTATTCTCATGGACAATTTGGCAAGAGTCATTCCTAAATTAGAAGAAACACCATGCTACTTGAGAATTAGTTATTTCTTTTGCTTTCCAGGATGCATAGCCTGGACTGCAGTCTTTCTGTTGCTCAATCTTCTAAAGTAGTTTTCCCAGAGAGTCTTTATCTGCCACAGGTTTTGGTGTGCAGTGAATCAGAACAAAATTTATTTTCCTAAACCATTTAAGGGAGCTGCACATTAGCATTTTAGATTTTGAATTTTGAGAACATCCAAATGATTTCTGAATCAGCTTGTATGTATGTAGCAACATTATCAAATGCTTTATCCCGGTGGATAATAAACATAAGGAAATCAGACAGTATTTTGGTTTAATTCCATAATCCCATAATTTAAATATTTATATAGTTTTCCATCATAGCTTTATCTGCATCATGGTTGCTTTTTCTGTTTTTGTGGATATATTGCTACCACCTGTGCTCAGAGCTGTTCCTTTATAGCGGCTTCCCGAATGTTTCACTGGTGAAATTGCAAATGCATTGATGTCCAAATGAAAATTGTTGCTAACATTTCCTGCCTACCTTTTTCAGTCATCCCCCAAAAGATAATGACTAAACCATGTATCCTAGAAAAACAGCACTCAGAAAGCCATCTGCAAAGCAAGCATCTCTTTAAAGTAAGAAAACAGACTATTCCTTGCTTTTTCTTTGCAGGTTGAGGTACAGAAGTTCTCTTTGATGTGGTAGTACTACAGACTTGCAATGCTTTGTAAAGTTCTTGTTTCCTCCTCTTTCCACCATATAGATTTTATTATTCTTGGCCATAGTAGATACTATTAAAATTTAGTTTCTGTGTCTCTTGTTTCTGTCTGTCTATGGTTCTTTCACCAAAAAAACATGTAGTGTGCGTGCACACACTGCACACTCACATGGATGCAGCTGGGCAAATATATCAGTGCTTTATTAGCACAGCCACGGTAACCAGTTGTTATAAAAATTTATCCCAATAGAGCTCTCGCTGAAAGCAGTTGGAAGAAATCGTTCCAAGTACTTTTAATGTGTGAAATTATAAAATTGTGCAGTCTTTTAACATGAGAGCCTCTTTCTGTCTGTCTCCCCCTCTGGCTTATCTTTTAACCAAAACACCATATACTGTGATTCATACTTTGGATTTATGAAGAGTTTTTTTATATATATTTATACACACATACATATATGTATATACATATATATAAATAAAATTTGTATATATACACACATATATAAATATATATATATAAAAATATATGTATATATAGGTACACATGCGCGCGCACACACACACACACATATTTACCTTGCTGTCTTTCAGAACAACTATTGTACTATAAAAATCATGGAGTCAAAAGTAAAAGAAATAGCTAGGAACTTTCAGTTATTGCGTATCCTAGAATTTCTGTTTTGCATTTGTGATTAATTTTATGTGATGAAGGACATACAAAAGGCTTGCCATTAAGGTCATGAAATAATAATGAAGTTCCTGTTTTGGGGACACAAAGTCTCCTTACAGAGACAGCTTTGTTTTTGCTTTGCACTTCTTGTTCGTTTTGCAGTTTCTGTCAATATTAATCTCAGTATGCATTCTATATTTCCCTCAGCATATAACCTTGCTAAGAGCTTTTTATAAACAATTTTGCTGTGTCATCTGTAAAAATACTTATATTTTTCCAGGAAGAAGCATTCATGAAAATCACCTATATTATCTATTCATTTGATTTCAAATAGCAGTATTATTAGCGTGTACTAATTTATGAGGAAATACTAGGGAATGGTGATGATTACGTGCGTTACTACTTTTTGATGCTTTGCATTATTACTTTGGTGCTGGATTGACCCATATAGCATAGGTTCTGAAGGACCTTTTTTTTTTTATTTTAATCTGCATAGAAGCTATTTTTATATTTTGAATCAATTGTGTACAGTGTGACAGAAATTGGATTGACAGCTCTGGAAAATGAAACTCTTAAAGGAAGAAGCACAAGAAAAGAATACTTCTAAATTCAGTCCTGGAGGGACAGTTCAGTTCCATGCCTTCGTATCTTTGACCTTTTTGCTCTAGCTTAAGTGAAGGATACTAGTTAAAGCTAAAAAATTACTTGGAAATCTCAACTAAAATTTGGACCTCTTGTGCTGAGCATGGTAGATACATTACACAAATGGGATAGGCACAAAACAACAGTTGTCTTGAGTTTTATAACTCACCTTTTTGCACAGCTGAAATGACATCTGACTCTGCGCACATTCGTTGCCTGTTGCACATGTTAGCATGAACCAACAAGAAGGGACAGCTTTTTGGTTAACATGGCATAGCTTGTTAGATCAAAAACACCTTATTTTCCACCTACACTTCAGGTGCCTAGTGTATGTGCAGAGTGAGGGAAGGCGGGCATTTTTGAAGGACTCCAAAGACAGGGTCTGTAGATAAAAACTTAGATTAATATATTTAGATGAGCTGGGATTTTCTGCAGTGGTTTTTCTCTGTTGACAAAACAGGGCACTCTGACATTTACTGATCTAGTAGGTTCAAATTAGCTGTCTAAATTAGGTAGGCAAGATCTCATTCAAACAAAGGCTTGGTTTGGTTGCTAAAGCATGAGCACCTAGTGCCATCTGAAAGGCCTTAAGGTGCGTGAGACATCCATATATCGAGCTGGTAGATAGTAACACAGAACTTAGGGGAAACTGGTGCCCTCCTGGACCAACTAGGATACCCTGTATTTAGGTAGCTAAATTGAGCTTGAAGTGGCTTAGCTCATACTGATACTCTCCAAGTCATGAGTTCATCCTCTCTTTGTTACAGGATGAATACAAATCTGCCTATTTAGAATGAGAGTGAAGGAAATCTTACTTCAAATGAGCCATCAAACAGCTGTTAATTAAATTATTACATTTCTTCTAAACTGCAAGAATCAAAAAAGGATGGAATTTTGTATTTCATACCTTTGTATTTCATACTAGAGCTCTGAAGTGTTTTTTCATTGAAAGTTCTTTGTGAAGAAAACATTTTCTTTTTTTTCCTGTTTCTTCTATATTTTACGTTACTGCCAGTCAAATTTTAAGCATATTTTTCCTGTTCAAGCTGTTTGTGATTCATTTGCTCACTTGTTTGTATGAGTAACATTTTTGACCGCCCCTCAATGTCCAACTTAAAAGTGTAAAGCCATTGATTTCGATCTGCAGAATTATGATTCATCTTCTCAGTAATGTATTTCCTCTGCATTTAATCATGCTCCATCTGAAGCAGTCACAGGGGGAGGTTCTGGCGATTGGTTTGTAATGAATTTGGGGTGAGCGTTGCACCAAAGGACCACTAACCACAGTGCTATGAGCACTTTGTTTTGACTTTGAAAGGTTTTTAGTAAAATAAAAAGCTGCAATATACTTCCGTAATAACCGCTTCTATTAATATCTCTCATAATACAGTCATGTGGTTTTTAGTAATGTAGTTGTTTCGCACACAGGTCAAAATCATCAGCTGAAATCGGATCATTTATAGTGGTCTGTAGATGTGTGCAAAAGGGAGCTAACTCCAAAATCTCCAGTGTTATTTTTCACATGCAGAAATTGAATGGAAACAAGGGATTTAAAACATGTCTATATGTATCTGCCTGTATTTATTGCAACACTATTTATAGGCTGCGTTCTGATATCCTCATTCAGATTTGTACTTCATCCTTTATTGGTCACAGTTGTCATCATAGGAGCAAGAGCAAGAAGAAAATTGACTATCATTATGTTGTGAGTTTGGAACAGATAGGAAAGAATCTATGCACTAATCTTGTTGTGGTAATGCCCAGCGAAGAGTAGAGAAGAGCCATTCATGGATCGCAATACCTGCTTCTCCCTGCGTGTCCAGATATTGCCATGAGACAGTGTCTTGCACCATTGGGCGTAGCTGCTAAAGAGACTGTTGTAGAGGAAGAGAGCTGAACATTAGTAACGGGTTGAAGACCACCAACGTTTTATATAGCAGTAAGAGTGAAAATTTTTATAGAATAATACTATATTTAAATAATAATCAATACTGTTCTTACTCTTTGAGGCCAGGCCTTTACTTGCCAAAGAATTATACTAAGACAACAGATGGGGGGAAAAAACAGGAAATCACAAGGACATAAGGAGACAATTTTGAGCAGACTGATTTCCGCAATTCAGCTGCTTAAAACTGGTATGTTTTTGAAGTCCTTGAGAAAAATGGAAAAGAGTTAATTTTCCACTGCTTTGATGGAAATAACTAGAAATACCAGTCTGTATTTGGTATACTAGTGTGTTGGGCTTTTAATGACATTAGTCACACCTGAATAAAGTTTGTAATATAGAGGAATAACAATCGGCCTTAGCAAATATATGTGCTTCTTGGTGAGATCAGAAGCAGCATTTTGATTCTAGGTAATCCACTGTTGTCAAGGAGGGTGGGATCTTTCTCGTTTCACTTTAAGCATTTAGAAATTCAGTTTCAAATCTAAGCAAGTTACAAGGCTGCCTCTACAATCAACAGAAAGAAGGAGACCCTTGTAGAGGGTGATTCATCCTATCTTAAAATAGACATACATATATTCATCCTGCCTCTTTCAGACGTCTATCTCTACATGGGGTGAATCACTGAAATTTCTGGCTGTCTCTAATGACTACAGAGGGACCAAAGAAAACTAAGTTTTTTAAACAGCTAATTTTATATGAAATTAATCCACCTTTGCAGAAAAGTAGGGCAGTATTATTTAAAAGCTATAATGAGGAATATGGATATAAAGGTTTGTGTCGAAAGTAGGGCCTAATGACAGAAGAGTGATAGATGTGGCCTTAAAAAGGCATATGATTGATTCAAACACCAATTAAAACAAGGCTGGAAGATGACCAGTGAAAAACCTTTTAGTAAGCATGCCAACTTACAGAATTTGGCTACTTTGCACTTATCAAGGGTACAGTGACCATTAAAACTAACAATAAAACAAACTGCTAGCAGTTCAGAAGATCTGCTGAAAGTTGTGTGTAGAGAAAGCATGTATTCTTTTTTCTGGGTAATTACCACAGAACAAATGACCATTAATTTAAAAACAGCAAACAGAAACTAAGAAAAAAAAAATGGTGCATTTATGTAACTGTAGTCAAAGTGGATGGCTAGAGTCTAAAAGTGCTCATCTCCAAACAGGAACCATCAATAATATTGATCCTGAAGAAAAACAGTGTTTTAATAACCATGACCTCTACAAATTGAAGAAGAAAATCTATTTCTCAGGTGGAGGAAGTTTTGATCTATTTTGGCATGACAAAATTAGATGAGTGCTTACAGTGCCACATAAACGTGGTCACATGAGTTAAAAGAAGGCTGGAACCCACTCAGGGAGACAATAAGGTTCAAGAATGCTTTGTCAACAGTACCCCAAAAGAGAAGTTTGCAGCAAACATCTCAGAAGAAGTAGCATACTGAATAGTGGATAGATCTCCGCAATACCTAAAAATCATATAGGCTACTCTTCTAAAATGCAAGCTTGGAAAATGGTCCTCAGTTCTGACACTTAACTTGTTCCACTGGCTACTCTGAACTAGTGATGTCAGATTATGATTTCTCCGACTGTGAATCAGGGCATTTCACTTGGGAAAGTTAGCCTGTTGGAAGCCATAGATTCTAGAATAAAACCCTCAGAGAAACCAGGCCAAAGCTATTATATCTGGTAAAAGGAATACAACACACTTGTCACTGCAATTAAGGCTCTGAGGGTGGAGCATTCTGGATAATTGGACTAACCATTACTCAGATCCATTGGAATGTTATTTGGCATATGAATTATTACAAAAAGATACAGTAAATGTTCTGCATGCATTTTAACACATTTTATTTACCAAGAAAAAATCAGAGAGAATAGGCCAGCTAAGAAAATATTAATCTTACTGCTGATAAATGAAGCTTCTTCATCAAATTACACCCTCATCTTACTTACTGATTGCCACTGCTGACAGAGACTTAAGCCAATAGCAAAATGAAACTCTGGCAACAGGTATACTTACATATTTGTCTGACACTCTGCACTAACAAGTATATTATTCTCTTCAGAAAATAATCTCTAAATGGTCTAGAAGATCTAGAATAAGTCACAAACTGTCTAAATACAGGAAGAGAAGAAGTGGGCATAACAAAAAGAAAAAAACATACTGTTTGAGTAGTGGCATGCAACAAGGCCAAACAATAGAGTTAAATAGGAACTTTTCAGTAAAAGTTTTCTTAGGGAACACTGATTGTTCAAAGGAAAGATTTTCTCTTTGTGGTCTGAAAGGAAAGAGCAACTTTATCACTGTCTCTTCAAGGCTAAATCTAAGTAGTAGAATCTGGAAGCTCCTCTGAGCACCTCGGTCATGTTAAACAACACAAATAAATCTCTGCTTAATGCAATATACTTCCTCACATGCCACTTGCAAGGAAGCTCTGGCCTGCTCTAAGCAGCTTTCCAATCTGAATGAGGAGAGGGAGCAGAAACAGGACTTGTATGTACTTGAGACCACAAACCACGTACCTGCAGGTCAGTAGCTGCCTACGTTGGAGTCCAGCTTTGAACAAAGCTCTGCGGGTCCCACAGGGATGCATCAATAATTGAGCTGCTGGCTAGTCTGGCTAGTGTTACCACTGATTTTCATGTTGAAAATGGAGATAACTCCCTTTTTGTTTTATTCCATACTCAGAAGAAAACAAATTCAAACATTTCCATACTTCTAATGAAACAAAATTTTGTTTTCTAGTCATTTAGGAGGAAAATGAATAATAATAAAAAAAAGCCTGCATACCAGTCACTGTTATGTTAGAGCATCTACCTGTACAGATTTTACCTTTTCTTTTTTTTTATTGCATGAATCTAATTGAATATCCATCTCATTTCAGCTAACACTTAAAATATATCTCTTCTTTTGCTTAAACCTCTTCTCTCCATTTATTATTCAATACAATTGGATAATTGTATTCTATAATGTCATTGCTCTCTATTTTTCCCCATTTCTTTTAGGCAGAAAGATTACAGGCCTGAATCTGATCTTTGGTAAAACCAGTATAGTAATGTGAAACCATTAGATTTATTCTAGTTTTACTGTAGTGTAACATAAATCAGGACCTGGCCTGTTTGCCTCACCTTTAATTTGAGGTTTAAATTGTCAGCAGTAAATTAAGACTGCCCCTAACTTCAGTATGGTGCTACACATGCACAAAAGAATCTATTTGTTTTTCACTGATGAGCTTTCCATCAGTTTGTATGGTGCAAAGTATAAGTTTGATTAAAATCTCAGAAGATGCTAAAGCAATATGAGAAGGGGAAAGCTGGCAGTTCAGAATGCTTTTTGTTTCTCAGTTGGAAGAGTACAACGTGTTCCTGAATGCTACAGATCACTGACAGGCAAAATACTAATACCATGGGAGTATGATAAATCTACCTGTACCTGATAATCTGATTATCCCAGAATTACTACTGAAGTGGTGTCGGCAGTTCTCGAGTCACAGAATCGCTGAGATGGGCAGGGACATCTAGGGGTCATCTAGTCCAACTGCCTGCTCAAAGCAGGGTCACCTAGGGCAGGTCCAGAGTACTCCGTATCGCCTGGCCCCATTAGGCTTCACTGTGTCTGTCCTTGGTCCCTCTGCCTGGGGTGGTGCTACTTGCCTGGCTTTTCCAGGAGCAGAAATGGGAAGTGCTGAGAAGTGGCTTGCATTCAGCTTCCAATCCTACAGGTTGCTGCTGCTTTTCCCCTTGCTGGCAAAGTGCAGATGTGGCGTTGCTGTGTGTTTGGATCCAGAGATTTTGAGAGAGGAGCAGGAATAGGGGATTGAGATGAGTGACAGAGTCTTCTACCTGTGGGAGTTTTGGAGGGCCACAATGCAATGCCGCATCCATTGTGTAGTCTTTACTCCTGGTCAGTGAAGAGGATCAAATTGGCTGGTTTACAGCTGGACTGTGAGGGGAGAAAGACAACTGCTGCCATCAGTAGTTCCTGGTAAGCTGACTGATGCCTTTTCTAAAGGTTTAATAGTACTATAACACTTCTTTAGCATCAGTATACTAAAAGAAACAAGTGGTATCCTATGTCCATATCAGTACCAAAGTACCAAGTACCATATCAGTCCAAAAAGGACTTATCTTTCTAATGCAGTTCTGCTATGCAAGAGGTATGTAAGGTTCATAGTCATCCCTGTTTTGTGCAAGCTAGTTTAGATATCACATCAGTAGTTGTTGTGAGTAGGTGCTTCCCAATTTGTGTGGGAAGTATTGCAATTGGACAAAGTCATTCCAATTGCAGCCATCGTTCTTCATGGTTTGGATGGGAAAATTCCTCCTCTCCTCCGCACATACTGTTTCTTAGATACTTATTCCTATGAGGCTTTGGGTATGAGATTTTTGGCTTTTTTTTTTTTTTTTTTTTTTTTTTTTTTTTGAAAGGTTCCTGATTTCTTTTTATGTGGAACAATAAGTATATCTGAAGAAATGAAGCATCTGTGTGTTTTGACAGTCTGCTCCTATCTGTCCTTCGTGCTGATATTAGTAGAGGAAAGGTAGTGTCATAAGGAGCCTGAGGAAAAAGGAACAGTGCTGGGAGTTGTCAGAGTTATAATTATCAGCACACAGCTGGAAATTTGTTAAACAGCCTGATCAAAAATAACAAGACAATTGTTTTGTTATTGTAAATTATGCTCACAGTTCTTGTGCTTTCCCCAGCATTTAATTGTTTTGATTTTTTTTTTCCTCCTATGTATACACATACATTGGAGTCTATTCGATGTTTAATCTACTTAGTGTTTATGGATTTAGATTATGTCAAAGATTGTAAAGACACCCACCACATTTACCTGCTCAATGCCTGGATTTCACATGTAGTCTGCAGGAGTCAGCATGTTCCTGTGGGAGTCTGTGGGCAGGGAGCAGGCAGAGGGTGGGGATGAAGCACAGCTTTCCTTCCAACCTAATGATTGCCTGCCAGCACAGCTGAGCTGGCAAACTAAGTATTGTAATTTGCTTCTGGCATGGTCCACATGGCTCATTCCCATTTCCCAGAGCCAGGGAAAGGCAAGAAAAACATGTGACTTACAAGAGGACTCTTTAATGCCTCTTGAGGCTGCTACTGTGGAGATGTTGGTTGACTACCCCATTCAGCTCATGCAGGATTGCTGGGAAAACAAGAACGTGAACTTGAGCAGGTGTCAAAGCAGCCAAATTGTAGTGAGATAAGTTGGGGCAGTTTTGTTCATTAACATCACCTGAGTGTCTGTACCTAGCAACCTAAGGCTAATCTCCCTATGTTCCTTCTGGAGTGAAAGGAGGGAGGTGACTGGAATTACTGAAGCATCTTCTCCCAGTGGTCCTTAAGATGAATCTTTTTTACTTGGTTACCTCTGGAGGTAATGAAACTGGCCAGCTACAGTGGGCTCCAAAAGTGAGGAACTGTAAGTGTCGCATTTTCCTCAAATTCATTTCATAGAATCACAGAATAGCTGGGGTTAGGAGGGACTTCTGAAGATCTAGTCCACCGCCCCTGTTCTAGCAATGTCAGCTAAAGCTGGTTGCCCAGGACTGTGTCCTGTCAGATTTTGATTATCTCCAAAGACGGAGAGTCCACAGCCTCCCAAGGCAACCTGTTCCAGTGCTTGATGACCCTCACAGTAAGGAAGGTTTTTGGTTTTTGAGCTTTTTTTTAATGACTCTTGTCCTCTTGCTTCTTATCCTTTCATTAGATACCACTGAGAAGAATCTGGCTTCATCTTATTTACTCCCCCAATCAGCTGTTTATGCACATTGCTAATGTTCCCCTGAACCTTCTCTTCTTCAGGCTGAGTAGTCCCAGGTCCCTCAGCCTCTCCTCATGTGTAAAATGCTCCAGTTGCTTCATCTTCGTGGTGTCCATTTGCTGGACATTATCCAGTATGTCCATGTCTGTCTTGTACTTAGGGAGCCCAGTACTGCACAGAGCGCTCCAGGTTGGTCTCACCAGGGCTGAGTAGAGGGGACAGATCCCTTCCCTCAGCCTGCTGGCAACGCTCTGCCTAGCACAACATGAGAAGAAAACGGTCTTGCATAACTGGGTGTAAGCAAAGCAAGCAAAAAGGCATGGGACTGTTTTTGCAGGGACATGGTTTGCACTGGAATTTGGGTCCTTTTTTCAGCACCAGCAGAAGTTTGCGATCTGGAAAAATGCTCAGTTTATTCTTCACTAGGAGCAGCCAGATATATATATGTGTGCATATATATATATATTTGCACCTGCTCCCTTTAAAAATTCAAAACCTGCTGAGAAGACTGAAGGGGGATGGAGAGGAGGGGAAAGAGGAAACGGGTGGAAATGAAGCTGTGTTAGCAACAGTTTGAGGCTGTTCTGAAATCATTAATTAGCAAAGGAGTTTCTGTAGGTCATGTTTTGCTCTTAAAGTTTAACTTTTTTTAGGTCTCTAATCCTGATTTTTAAAACTGTACTCACACTGATGGTGTAGTACTGGCAAGCCACAGGGGAGAGGCAGAACTGTTAAACCTATGTAGGAACTGCTGTAAAATATGCGAGAGAAAAAAAACTTGCCAGCGGCCAGGAGATTTGGATGATGGTAGTGTGGAGGTAGGAGACCTTTTAACATAGCTGAGGAGCATGTGGGACTCCTGATGGAAGTGCAGGAAAGATATCAAACCAAAGATTTAAACAGGGGAGGAATGGAAGACCGGGTCTGGTTTTAAAACTGGAGTAACTGTCTTCCTCTTCCTGCACGTGATTTAACTCCTTTTACCTCCAAAGCCCCCAGAAAAATCAGTATAAAACCAATTTACTAAGCCATGCTGCTGAATCATTATAGAATAACTTCAAATTCCTGCTGCTGCAGCTCTCCCTTGCCTCCCTGGCCAGTCCGGAGAGGACAAAAAACAGACAAATACATCCTGAAATGTTCCTCATAGCCTCCCCTGCCTGCTGTCCTCCAGCACACCCTAGAGCGTAGAGCGTCTTAGATTTTGGATCTGTTGCCTAATAAAGTTCTAGCTTTTAACAGTGACCTTCTTATGGGCTCGTTGGGGGCCAACGTAGCCTGCGGGCCACCAATTCGGGAGCTGCTGTGTGGCAGCAGAGGGACTGCTGCATGAAGCAGTCCTGAGGAGCTTGTTTCTCTGAGTAGCCGATGGCCTCTTCGGAGCATTTTGGCTAAAAGGATGTGTGTTTTAAGGTCAGCCTTTATTGCTGTAACTGCTTGGGGACGGTAATAGAGTTTTAGCATTTTCCGGGCTCTCAAATCTGGACTCTGTTGCTTTTGCTAATATTAATAAGCATTCTTCTGCCAGAGTGTTCACATTGGGAACAGGCTTGACACCTTCACTCACACAAAGTGTCACCCATTTAGCAGGTTTCTTGTTTATCGTGAATCTCTACCCCACACTGGTTTGGAATCAAAGCGTGTAGCTTTAAAAAAAAAATTTTTTTTTTTTTCTTCCATGATTTTTGCCAATCAGAAAACGCAACAAAAGATGAATAACAGTGCTTGGATTGTCACATTGCGCGGTTGAAAGCATGGGAGTTGGAAGCAAATTTGTAGTTTGAAAAAATTAAATTTACTAAACAAAGAAATGCTTGCCGAGTGACCTTTCCTCTACTGGAAAACTTAGCGATTGTGCAGCTGTTCTCTCCTGTTTTTGCCTAATGCATATTCATGGATTTTCACAAGGAGGGGGGAAAAAATAAACATGTTTGGGAAACCATGATTATAACTTAATTAAAAATAGTTCTAATTTTAGAAAATTAACTGTGTTGGCAGTGGTGTACTCATTGCTAATGGGTGATTGTACTTTTTCAATAATAATAAGAGATTCAATGAAACTCTAGAAGATGTTAGAATGTGATTAACTAGATAATCTATGTATTTGAGTTTTTATTCTCAAATAAGCTGCCTCTCCCAGAGCCAGACGTGTGAGTTTATATTTGATAATTATATGAGACTCTTAAGCCTTCTTGCAGATTGTAATTCAATTCTGTAAGAAAAGACCTTTAAAAAGAGAGGAAAGAATGAAGGTTTGTAATTACCGGAAGGCGTTGTGGCTGGGTCGGTCAGCTTGTACAGTCCGTCGTCTCATGCAGAGCAAGGCAGACTATATGCTGCCTTGTACTGGAGCAGCAAGTGAGAGTACAGAGCCCGTCAGCCCCAGATTATACCTTCTGCAAATGCTGGTTTGGTTCTCTGGAAGAAAACTCTTGTTTTCTCAAGATGTTAGCTGCCGGTTTGCACTGAAACAGTAGAGGATATTATCTGGTGGGATGTGTCAGAGATGGCTGAGGGGTGTTTGGGACTGACCGGACAACCTACAGGGGAACAAGCCAAAACTGGGGATCTGCATCAGAGATAGAAAACTGCTCTCTTATTCGTCTGGATGTGATGATAGCAAAGCTTATGGATAGATATCTTTGTCCAGCTCTTTCGCCGTGTAAACTTGTGTAAGAGCAGACCCACTTCATTTTCTATGGTTTTTTTATGTCCATGTTGCTGAAAATACAATAGCTAACTGGAAAATTATGCTGAGGTTCACAGGTTCTGTGTGTTCGTGTATCTGTGTGGTGCCAGGCCACAGGGCTGTAGAACTAAAACAGTCAATACAGAAAAGTTGTAATTACGTTAGTAGTAATAGAAAACTTGTCAGTCAAAAATGCCTGATATTTGCCCATTGAAGATCACTTCTTTTCATGTATAAGTGACACTGAGATAAATACTAATGGGATAAGAATCTAAATGAAAGAAGTCAAATAAAAGTAGATTTGGATGAATTAAGAGAGACAGAAGATGATGCCCTAAGAACCTCCCTAAGGTAGTTACTATAATTACTGAGAATCTTTTTGGATCGTGTGGGTCCTAAGCAAAGCACTTTGAGACTGTACAGGGTAGCAAAATTTGAAGTGGGGGGAAGAGGCCCCTTAAAGATTAAAACAAAATACTCTCATTTCATTTAAAGGTCATGTGAGTTGGAACTAGATAAATATCTGTATTAGTGTTCTGAGTCTCTATAGCATTTAATTTCAGACTATGCCAAACTAAATCAATATTATACATAATTAATATTCATTCTGCAAGCTGATGTTGAGGAGAAAGAGAATTCAAAGATAAGACTAGGACAATTGTTCTAAATACTTATGAATTGCAAATCCATCATTCAGTCAAAACAGCTGGTTTCTAGACATCTGCATACTCACCAGTATTTGAGCTAAGTTTTTCTAAAATGTGTGGATGGGAGTTTAGCAAACCTATGCACTGAGTTGTGAGCGAGCAGTGCACTGCCTCTAAGGAATAATTTACTATGGGCAAATAAAGATTCGCTGTATGAGTTCATGTAGGGCATTCTTATAATTCAGAGAGGATACAGAGCAAATCATTATTTGCAAGAGGTGCAGTGGAATCTTGCAAGGCTGATAGAGGATGGAAGTGTGGAGTGTGCATAAGGAGGATTTCCTTGCTAGATACTTGAAGCACTCCCAAGAAATGATTGCCCATTTCCACCTTCAGCTGTGTCTGTGCAGCAGTGCAAGGCAGTCCTCCGACAGCCTCGGTCTGTGTGGCTTTGGGATGTTCCTGGATGATATTGTCGTAGCTCAGTGGGTTGTAGCATTTCATACTTGCAGATGGCTGAATTTTCAGAGCTCATTTTGTACCAGCTGAATCATTTGACAAGATAGACCTTCTTCTTCCTAGTGTCCAGGCTGCTTGTAGGGCTGAACTGTGCACTGTGTTAGCAAAGGGCTGACAGCTGCAATCTTCATGCCTGAGGTTTGGTTGGAGGATGCTGTGGAGCAGGATAAGGGCAGACCAGGGAGGTAGCACAGGTAAAAGACCAACATGAACAGTATTGAAATTAATGTACTTGTATATAGACATATCCATATTTTGTGTTTCTGTATATTTTATATTTATAAATATTAAACAATTATAAATAGGTGAATAAGATGTATATAACAAATGCAGTGGATATCTCCAATGTTAACAGTGATGAGGTATAAACCGTCTACTGTGTATTAACTCTGCAGTAAGTATGCTTATATATCTATATATATATATAAATAAAAATTACATGTCTTTTAAGACTGGTTTCATCATTTTTTAAAACCAAGTATACAACTCTGACTTTGCTTCCTCGTAGTGGAATATGCAGTGCTTCACATTATAGGCCTGTCTAGTCCACAGCCTTGTACCTGTGTGAAGAGTAGCTGTTAACATGAGTGTCATGTCTGGAGAGACAGTCAAGACAAAGCTAAAAAGGAGTTCTGCAGATGTCCCTGAATCTGTGAAAAGTTTTTGCTAAATTAAAAGGATGAAGCCATATTTTTCAGCCTTAGAGTAGTGAGAAGCTAGAAACTACCTTGCAGAAACTGCTACAGAAGAGACATCACGTCTCAGTATCACCCCTGAAATAAGAGAAATGTGATAGTTCTTTCCAAAGGAAGGACAATACTGCCCAAACCTTAAAAAACAAACAAACAAAAAACAAAACAAAACAAAACAAATCAAAACAAAAAACTTTCACTTAGAATATTTTTAAAGATAAAAAAGGTTACTTTAATTTTTATCATTGATTTGAAGGCAAGTAAACAATCTGTCTCCAGGGCTTAAGACTTCTAAAATGAAAGAAGAATATTTCATTGTTCTCCATTTCGCCTCAAATATTCAAATCTAGCTTAGTATCTTAGTCACTGGGGAGTCTGTGAAGTTGGGTTTGAAAGCAGCAGCATGCACAAAACAAGTGATGCCTTCCAGCTTTTCTGCTAATCAAGTTGAAAATGATCACAGCGACTCAGCTAATTGTATTAATTTATTTCTTCTTTAGACAGAATGGGGAAACAAAATAGCAAGCTGGCCCCTGAAGTGATGGAGGATCTGGTGAAGAGCACGGAGTTCAATGAACATGAGCTAAAACAGTGGTACAAAGGATTTCTAAAGGACTGTCCGAGTGGTAGGCTGAACCTTGAGGAATTTCAGCAGCTCTACGTAAAGGTAAGTCAGTTATTAAGTTCTTATTCTTTGACCACAGAAAACATAACAAAGACAAAACAAAACCAAAAATATAGTTAAGGGCTATTGTTCATTCAGGTTAAACAGTACTTTCAGTAGGGGGAGCAGTGGTGAATACAAGGGTATAAATGAGAAGTGCCACATTAGTCAGACCAGTAATTTGTGTAGCTTACCAGATGTTTAGGAAGAAAGCTGTAAATTACTCACAGAAAATTTACTTTCTTCGCTCTGTAACATATGGATATCTTTCACCTTCAAAAAGAGGCCCCAGTCCTGTTTAATAACTGGGCTGTATCGTATGTGACACCACTGGATTATAAACCATGTGCTTGTTGGAGCTACTCATATAAAAGTCTGTTCTTCTTCTGATTTCAACGATGCTCTTGGGTTGGTGAGTTTTCATGGCAGTGTGTCCCGCAGACAAGATTTTGCATTGTGTTTGAAGGAATTCCTCTATAAGTTTTAAATGTTGCCTTTCGTTTTTCTCTACTAGGTCCTTATCCTTGTTGTATATAAAAGGAAAACCAGGCTGCTTGGTTTATTTTCTTTTTCTTTTTCATTATCAAATGCAATGAAATCTTTTCCTTACATTTAGTATGTATTTATGCTGTAAAAACAAGAGCATGGGGGCAGCATAGGAAATACATTCATGTTACAAAGATAATTATATTTTAATTCGGAATGGAGTGTCTGCCTAAAGGTCAGAGACTTCAAAGTAATCTTGATTAGGAAAAATATTGGATGGCAATGATGAATAGTAGGATCAGAACAATTCATAAATACAGTGTGAGGCTGAATAAAAATAAAAGGCCTTTAAAATGTAAGTAGTTAATATTGAGCGCACTGACAATTTCTGCAGACAGATGGAACTATCTGTCTCTTCCCTTAGTTGAATAATACAATCCTTTCCTGAATTTCTTGAACGCCTTGAACCAGCTCTCTCTGTAAATTATTACCCACTCCCATTTTTCTTCTAATGGATAGTCTAACAAAAACTACTAACTGCAGCTTACATAAATAAACTTCTGTCTTCATATTTTAAATTTTATGGTTCAAGATGTTGCCTCACAATCCTATTCTTAAAGACTGACTTTGTAATTACTGTTGTTTTAAGATGAAAGATTTTCTTTCTGCCTTCAAGTATTGTGCTTTTTATTGACTGATAATTTATAGCTTCCATTTTAAAAAATACTTGGTGTACATCCACCATGATTAGACATCTAATTCTCTTATGTATTTCTGAGGAAAGTAAATGGGCTTTACAAAATATGGATTTCTAGCAAAGTGCATCAAGTGTTTAGCTCTATAGAAATCATTACTTTCTTTTTGGTATATTACAATAAAGAAACTAATATGTTTTAAATGATTTTGTGTGTTTTGAGGAAAGATATATTCTGAAAATAGCTCAGAGTTGTAAGGACTTTCTCCTTCAAAAGAGTGTTTGAATTTATAGATAATTCACAAGATACTTTACCCTTGGAAGAAATAGCAGAGATTCGATACCATGATACCATGTTTACAAAATGGTGGTACAGAATATAAAATAAAGAGCATAGCAGTATTTTAATCTGAAAATGTAGAGACAGCACCATAGTCTGGCTGAGGTGTAATATCTGACTTTTAGTTCTATGCTCATGCTCATGCACGCACTCTCTCTCTCTTTTTTTTTTAATGCACTTCAAATAAGATTCTCTCCTTTGCTTCAGTAGTTAAGCTTTTAAAGATCTGCTGTCATATATTTAGCCTAGTCCATTGTATTTGTATATATATAGCATCTGTATACAGGCTGAAATGCTAATTTTGCAGAAGTGAAATACCATCAGCCTTAGTGAGTCCAGAGCTTTACTTCTACATATAAAGAAATACTTGTAAAATGACCCTTAGCTCGCCGAGAAATGAGCAGCCTGAGTGTCAGTGGTGGTGGCAGGCTCTCCTGTGCAGGACATTCTGCTTGTACCGGCTGCTGCCTGCAGGCAAAATCCCAGGTGCAAAATACAATCTTTGCAGGAGAAGCCACCAGCTTCCCACCAGTCCCAAGTCATTATTGTTAGATTTAAAGCATTTTGATTCTTTGAAAGGAATATTCAGGGTAAAAATTAAAACCTGTGTTGATTTCTCTGTGTGATCTTACAGTTGAGAGAGATGACATTTTATCTGGTGTCTGGACTGGATTTTATCCAAGAAGACTCCCAAATATATATATATATTAGGAAAAGAAATTATAGGACTTATTTTCAGTTATGAGTTACATTTTCTGTAGATGATGTTATGTCTTTGCTCATGAGAGTTATGTGGTGCACTTTCACATGCAATGATGAAAGGGTGTAGGTGGTCTGACTAAGCTCTAAAGAAAGATCTTATTTTACTCATACCAAGTAGAAAATATCCTCAGCTTTAAGAGCAAAAATATATGTATTTTTTGGTTTTAACAAAAATGGACTACCAATTTTACTAGGCTTTCAGATTTGCAGAAATTACTTAATTCAAATTTTGTAGAAGCTGAAAACCTGATGGCAAAAATACTTATTGAATGAAGTATGGTTTCATCATTGTCAGTTATTTTTATTTTTTAGTTGCTATTTCATTGAGAGATGTATCAGTATTTTAATGGGCAAGTCTCAAGTATTTGTCTATGGGAATGCATCTACATTAACATTTTAGGTTACATCAGGAGTGTTATTTTGAGGTGAATTTTCCAATTATCTCCACTGTTCTTCTGTCACCATTGTGGTATGATCTTGCTGCACATGACGTGCCTTTTTTTTGAGAAATTTAACTAAAAGATGTGTTCTGGAGTCACACCATATGTATTACTGTATAAAATGCCTCCTGATAGATGCTTAGTCTATGGGACCCAGCTCGAGCAAGTCTGAAGTAAAGTATCAAGAACATATATGATTAGATGTTAGGTCCTCAGCACTAATGTACTTACTGGTTTACATGTAGACTATACTGAATAGAAGGGGGAGTTACTCTAGCGTGGCTTGGAAGTTCTAGCTTTGCTATTGAAGTTCCCATTATGAGCATAGCTGTGCAATGCTTAAAATAAATAGCAGTTATACAAATGGACTCTGCAGAAAAATTGTTTGCAGCACTTCTAGTAAAAGTGTCTATAAAAATATTTAATCAAGAATACTTCTTTTAAATAGACAGCGACTAGGAGGAAATCTACCTTAAACTGTAGCATATTTAGCATTCTTTGTAATCTAATGAGTTTGGTAAAAATATTGCTACTTTTTTGGTTGTACAGATTCTTGGAGAGGATACAGAATCTGTGGCCAGCTGTTAAAGTTTGTGTTTGCTTCCACGGTCCTGAATGAGGTGAATACTTGAACAATTTTTTAAGTACTTTACTGGCAAACTATTACAAATCCAGATCCTCAAATGCTGCAATACTGAATTAACTGCCCCAACAGTCTGTACAGAGCATGAGAGAGGTCGGAATTTATATATACCATTTGAGAAAGCTAAAAATCAAGCCAGCACATTGTTCACAAATCTGCCAGTGCAAACCCATAAGACTCAATGCTCAAGACAGGATTTTTTTATTAAATTCTACCTTCCTCCAGGGCGTAAGCATCTGTACTCACATGGGAATTGCATCCTGGAAATCTGTCCTGCAGAAAACTCCCTAGGACATTGGAAATAAAATCAAAATCAAGTGACCAGACTCCTTTTTCTTTCTCTTGTAGGTAAAAAAAAAAAAAAAAAAAAAAAGGATGAGGATGAGGTAAATGCTTAATTTTTACTGCAGAGATTTAAGCACTCCTCCAGCTGTAGGAAACTGGGACTCAGTTACTATGTTACGTGAAATCGGCCTGTGCACTGCTCACCTTCTGCCTGTGATAAGGCAGGCCCTTCTGGGCTGCTGGCAACATCCCGATTAACCTCTCTATCTATGGGAAATAGTGATTAGTCTGGAACCTGCAGTTTCTGTCTCCACAGAGAGTGTCCTATCTATCATGCTACAACCATGCTTGCTTTTTTGCATTTCTCTTCTTTCTGTCCTAAGCAGTCTTTAATTCTTTTGTCTAAAGTAAAACAGCATTAGCATAGTGGATAGAGAGCTGAAGAAAAGTCATTTTTAAAAGCCCCATTAAAATAAAATATATCAGTAAGACATTCTGGATTATTCCAGTCATTCTTTAGAGTTTATTTCATTCTAGAGGGCCAAACGTATTTTGCTTTAGCGTTTTTGAATTTGCTGGGTTTAGATGAATAAGCCCTAGAGTATATAAGCATGCATAATCAGTACTAATGTTCACAGGAATTATATGTGTTTATTAAGTGGAAAATAGGCTTCTATAATGTGATACTCCTTGGAACTGGGTCACTGAACATGAGAAGCATATCCTCTGCATTAATAATAGAAGCAAGCACCAATGGTCCTTTAACTGGAAGAGTAGGGTTGGGATTCATCATGATATAATGCTAGTATTAAATAAAGTGAGCTGCTTTGTGAATTTGTTGTACATCTATTATTTAGCTATATTTTTGGTTTTTAAAGATAAAATTGAACTGAAAAAATATAGTAATGTAATTTGATTAATTGCAATCAAATGATTTGTCGTGTTTTTGGCTTCTATCTCACATTTCCTGTCTTGAAGGGAATTGATTTCTAGTCCCTCATTTTAATGAGTGCAAAACAAAAGAATCTCAAAAAATCTATTGAAATTTAAGTGGGTATATTTGTGGCGTCTTTTTCTCTATCCAGAATTTCAAGACAGACTACCATCCTTTCAAAGATGACACGGAGCTCCTCAAAGCGTTAGATTAGACTTGCATTTCAAGCTTTCCGTGGATGTGAAGAAATGGGATTCCAGAACAGCACAGCTGTGTTTACAGACAGCCCTAACATAGATGCAGTTACAGTGGTAAAACTGCTTTTTCTGGGTTCATTTCTTTTCACTGGATGAGCTGGAAGAGCTAAGCTGGTCTTACAAACACACTTTAACCACTTAAGTTCTCCCTGTATTAGGAGTACTTTTTAGGTGTATTATACCAATACTGTTGCATTGCTAAAGAACTGTGACCTGCTTAGAAATCAAGCAGATTATCAAAAATACTTGTATATCTATTCTTACAATGGATTTTCACTGATGCTGTTGCTACCTTCCAGAAGATCACATCTGGGCTGCTTGCAGTCCTGCTGGACAACAGGGCAGTATGTTTGATGGATATACCACCTAATACTGACTGCAACAGAGAAAACATTAAATTTATTTCTTTATTTGTAAATATAACTCTAAAAATCCTTGAAAAAAATAATAGTAAAAACAAAAAAATTAATAGCTTTGTTATTGAACCTTTTGCTTTGATGTGGCATAATAAAACTACTGTTACATTGGAGCCAACTAGAAATGTTATTGGATACAAAGAAGTAAAGCAAAGAACAGCTGTGGTACAGAGATATTGCAGTGTAGCTCTATAAGAAGTAGCATGTAAATAAACAGACGATAATGTCTAGAATGACATAATAGTAACATTATTATCATCAGTGAGAGTTTTGCTTTGAGGGAATTTGTAGAACCATCTGCTGGGTGAAGATCCCTAATGTATTTCCCAAGCTCTAACTCAAAATCTACACATTTGATGCAATTACAGTAAAATAACAAGAAATAAGTTCTCATAAAGAGGAAAAAAAAACCTTTCACCTGAACTGAAAATTCCCATGAAAGGAAAATTAATATAACCGAATCTGAAGGGGAGAGTGTAAAGTGCTGATGAAAAGCAAATACGCTTGCACTCCACCATTATTATAGGAGAGTGCTTTTCAGGCTGAAGTGTGTATTTAGTGCTGCAAAGCTGTATTAGAATTGGGTTCTGATAAACTCCAGAAAAGAAAGAGATCACAATTGCTTTTCATTCAGAATGTAGTTAAAAAATGGCATGATCTTGTTGCCTCTGTGTCTTCTGTGCAAACTGCTTTTGCCATTATTCCTCCTCTTTCTCCTTGGACACATGAATAAGCAGGTGCTGTGCCAAAATCTAGGCCTACTAGAAAACCACATAAGAAGCTTATTATATATTTCAAATGGCAGCCAGAACTATGCAGTAAGAACTTTGACAAAGGGCCTGAACGCTCTTTACATGTAAAACCAGCATAAAACAAAACCTGAAGGCAGTGTTAACTTTGAAGCTGATTTTAAGTGTTAACTTTGAAGCTGATTTTAAATGCTTCAGGAAAAAGGGTGACACTTGTAACAGCCACTTCTGCTGCATTTTTTTCTGTACACTGAACCTAGGAAGTATTATAGCTGGACTAAATATCATGTAATAGAATATCTTTTAAAATTTGTCAGTAGTATCCAGAGCTCTAAAGATTAAGAAGTGTACTGAAAAAAAAATCAACAAATTAACATAAATTCTCATTTAAATTGCAAAGTAATTTGAAAATAATAATTTTCAGAAAAGGACTAGCATACTGAGTAGTGAACTTCCCTGAAAGTATGTCATAAATCACAACATAGGATGAAGTTGGTTTAGACTGAAATCCTAGTCTCATTGAAACCCATGGGTGTTTTCATTCCTGATCCTTATTTAAGAACTTGGAACTGCACTGAGCTCCTGAAATTGTTTATCATCATGAGACCTATGTCCTGGGAAATCTGGTGTAAATTCCATAGAAATCCTGCAAAGTGGATCTGGAATCTGGAGAGCTCCTCTCTTGAAGTGTAAAGAATATACACATGGCTAACTATCGCTTAATGGTGGTAGTTACTTGGGATCTCAAATTTATGGCTAGAGAGTGGTGAGAATAATGATCCCAAAGTTACAAGACAAGAAGTTTTAGAGGCAAAGAAGAATTAAGCTTTTTTTTTTTTTTTTTTTTTTTTTTTTTTTTTTTTTTTTGGTAATAGCTAGTGGCTAAAACATACTTGCTTCTGTTGTGGATATGGTCTATATCCTCCAGAGGATCTCTGGAGATCCTCCAGAGGATCTCTGGAGAATCTAAATCTAGCAAATAAAGAAGTTCTACATTTCTAAGAGATGAAATCTAAATAGTGGCTTGTGGAGCATCCAGACTTGTGGAATGACTCTTCCCACTGCTTGAACAGGTCAGTCACATATGCTGGCACCCTTTCCATGAGAGAAAGGTGTGGTGGTCACATGGATCCATCAAACAGTCTGACTGCCCAAAGACAACTTCAAGGCTTAGAGAGTCAATGGATGTGCAAGGATGTGAAGGTTTAGCCAAACGTTCTGATTCCCACTAAGCGTTGAACTGTTCTGTAATACAGTGCTTGCATGTGGTTCCTCTGAACTATCAGGGCCAAAGCACTGAATCCGTCTTTGCTGGTAAAAGCAAGATGATCCAGTCTGAAATGCTTAAAATCTCATTGGGTATATGCATGCCCTAGTTTTCAACTTACACTGATTACAGGAGCCAGGCTGGGTAAATTCTTCAACAAAAACATGCTAGTTAGCTTTGTTGGTTTTTTGGTTTTTATTTTAACAGGAAGCTTGCCAGTTCCAAAAACTGTTACGCAATTTTTTAAGGGACCTTGCTACTTTACAGCTCACCTTTGCTCTGTGTTAGATCCCTCAGAGAAATCACAATGGTGAATTTGGGATGCTGTAATTATTTCTACAGTGAAGCACTGGTTTCATACAGTTACGATTTCCATGAAGGGTAATACAGCAGTGGTGCAGCCTGGAAGGAGAGAGATGTTGACACAGTGTCAGAGAATTCGGGGAAGCACCGTCAGTCCCATAATTGTTACGGAGTTCAGGTCTGCTACTTCTCTTGTACTGATATTTATTTTACCACTCTCACAGTAGTCCTTGCAGCAGTTACCAAGGCTGATCAGTGGTTCAGTCTCTTCCCAACCTGTTGCAAAAGCCAGGTGTTCTGCACATCTTTCTTCCTGAAACTCTTTATGTACTAGCTCGCTTCTTATCATGTCAGAGGTTTGCTTTCTTAAGAGATGTTATGTGGGTTGCTGCCTCCCACAGACCCTGCGACCCGGGCTCCCTGCTGCCCGGCCGCCGGAGCCAGCCCGGTGCTCCGGGACCCCGGGGTCGCCCTCTCCTGGGCCGATGGACACGGCTGCTGCTCTCCCGTCTGCAGCGTCAGCCAGGAGCGAGGCTGCGTGTGCATCACACGCGCTCACCCCAGAATAGGGGAAAATACCGACGCTCGCCCCCAGCAGTGGCTGCGCGGGCGCGTGGGCACCACGACCCGCGTGGACCCTCCTGTCACTGTCACGTTACAAGATCCCCTTTACCCGCGTCTGGCCCAGGTGCTGGTCTGGATCCGCTCGCTCCTGTCTCCCCAGTGCTGGCGCCTGGCCCTGGCGGCACTTACACAGCACACAGAAAGATCGTTAAGAAGGGATTTAATGAGAAGACAGATGACAGTGACCAGGCGCAGGTCTTGGTCGGACAAGTGTACTGACCCACAGCTGCTCACAGGCGACCAGCCCCTCTGATACCCCTCCTCTCTGTTCCCCTCTTTGTTCACCCCACTCCCGTTCCCCCAAATGTTCCTTAGAAAGTTTTGTATAGTCCATATATACATACAGAATGGTTTGGGAAGGTGTTTCTTTAAACTGCTGGCATCATACACACACATTACAGTATTACAGTCATGGCCAGACTTTAATCAAATATCTACATGTGATCTACACTGTAGATCTGCAGCCTACAGTTAAACTGTGATGACTTCTTAGTGGAAACCTGTGTTTTAGATCTTCGGTAACTAATTAGGAAAATTGGATCCATTCTAAAATTATTCTAAAGGCTAGTAAAAGTGCACCTTTTTATTTGAGCCAAAGTGACCTGAGGTCTTTGGGGGACTTTAGCTTGTCACATTTCTTAAAGTATCAACACTTCTGTTTGTTTAAAATATAAAAAAAATTATTTGGTATTGCCCAGTTCCTAAAGGAGCTTTAAAACCAGGGCATTTTGTTTCATTACTGGAGTAAATAAATACTGTGAAATGCAAAGTATTTCATTTCAAAACACAGAAATGTTTTTCTCTAGTATCAAAGTCTGTTTCCAATATCTCATTTGTACACAAGACCTGGGGCTGAAAACAGCTTTCTTGTTTTGTAAGAGGCAAGTGGGAACTTGGAGTTCTGAGCTGGGCCCTGTTTACCCCAATACAGTATCTCTGACTCCATAGCTTAATTTACTAAACGTTCCCCTCCTTGCTCCCCAGTGAACTAAGCAATTTTTTAGCAAATTAAATTATCTTAGTGATATGTACTGCCAGAGCTTCCTGGATGGATAGTTGTGATTTGCTGTAGCTGCATATGAATGCTCCAAAGTGAAAGGAGCCCAGTTACTCTGGAATAGCTTTTACACCCGTTCGTTGTGTCTCAGCTTGCTCCACACCCTTTGCATGCCTTACTGCTTGCAGTGTGAGGTGTGCAAGTCAGTTCCTTCAGGTGGACGATGTCAGCAGTAAATGAGTAGCCAGCGTGAGCAGGAGATGAAATGACTGAAAGCCTGGAAGTGTTTCTCTGGGAGGGCAGAAGAAGGGAGCGAGTATGCAAAACTTTGTGCTTTGTTTGTGCCACTTTGACATGGCAAATTGCTATTACCAGAGTAACGCATGCTGCTGTGTGTACCCATAGCTATGTGGGTAATGAAATGTTAGCTATGTTTACAGGGGTCTGTGGTAGGAAGAGACATCTAGGAGCTTGCTTAATTATCAGTTTAAATGCTTTTTATCACCATGTAGATGTTAGTTGAGATTCCAGTCAGGTTTCTACTAATCATAGTCTGAACGTTTCCAGTACCTTGGGATATCAACCTTATTTTTCTTCAGTGAGAGTAAATTTCCGTCTTTTCATTTTTAATTAAAGCTTATAGGAATTGCCTTTTTTCACTGACAAATCTAAACCTACTGATTGCTGAGTTGACATGACTTACCACTGCCTGGCATAAGATTTAGCTGTCTTAATTGTACATTCAGTCAAAAACAAACCAAAACAAGAATAATATGGTTTGAAAGATAAAGCGGTCAGTGCAGGGAAATTCAGACCACAGGAAAATTTTGCCATATTTCTAGAATACTTATGAAACATTTTCAGGAAGAGGCTGGTGTGAAATCCACCTCTGTATGAAGTTGTGAAGTCTGGCTGTCTGGTTGTACTAATAGCCCAGAGCTGAACACATAGCTTTAACTATAAATTCCCTGTAGGTCCAGAAAAGCAGTAGTATAAGCAAAAGTGTAAATCAACAAGATCAACACCACAGTTCACCTCAAAGAGAGCATCAAAGTCCATTTGGGATTAGTTCAATGCTAGTAAAAAAACAAACAAACAAAAAAAAAACCAAAACTAGTGAAAAAAACAAACCAAACCAACCAAAAAAATCATTAACTCATTAATTGCACAGTGAGATATTATGTGGACATTGTCAGCAGTTTTCAACAGAAGTGTATTCAACTACCAAATTATTTCTAGATGCCTATATCCCCTTTCTTTTGTGAGCATATATCCCAAAGTTACTATTACTCCTTATTAGGAATCACACACCTGTATGCATACTCATGACCCTTTAGAGCTTTCTTTGAATGATACTCACTACCTGCTCCTCCCTCTTAAACTGATCAGGCTAGGAGAGTTGAAATGCTTATCTTCTTGGCTATCACTTCTGCCTTGTTTTTCAGGCTGTTCTTTGCAGCTGAAGCTCTTCGCTACCTATCCTGGCTGATTTTAATTTTTTTTTTTACTTTTAGTATTCTTTAGTTCCTTTAGTATTGCTTTTCTTTCTTGAATAAGGTGAATTTGTCAAGAGAGAGTATGAAGAAATATCTGTTCTCTATTTTTGGAGTTTCAGAGGATACTTTACTCCTCTGAGGTCTGAAACTCAAGGTCTAAATACTATCAAATCTTGTATAAGTAATACAAAAATCAAGGTGTAATTCTTATTTATGGTAATGTCTGTTTTAAAGTGTTTCATGAAGTGAAGGAAGTTGGCTATGTGTGACTGATGTAAACCATTGCAGCCTTGCCCATGCAGGGCGTATTTGCCTGGCCAAAGTGCCATACAAACATGGCTACACTTTCACGACCCAGCTTAGATGCCTCTTCATCACACTGCAGAACTCATAGCAAATCCTTATAAACACCAAACAACTGGATGTCTTGTTACCTTAAGCCAAGTCGATTAGTTTACTGGGACTCAACTTAGGGAAAGATGGTTTGAGATATAAAAAAGATCCCAGGAAACATGAATTTTAGTTACATGATTACTGTCTTGTGCTAATAGCAAATACCTAAAAAAAAAGATTAAAGATAAGGGGCAGTCCTTGAGTTTGCTTTCATATTTGGAGGGTCTAGGTACTGTACTTCTTATGTCCATGTTGACTAGACCTGTGTCCCTCTTCTAATACCTTTTTGGCGTACTGGAAGCACTTCAAATTGTGTTGATGTTTATTAATGTGGCAATTACAGTGCCTAATTTTATAATATGTGCCAGTGCAGATAATTAGGTAATTAAGCCATGTAAATGAAATGATGCAGTTATCTAAGAATGGAACAGTTAAAACAGGAAATTGTACAGTAACAAACCTTGCAAGGCACCACAGGTAAAGCCTACAGATAACTTCAGAAGACTTCTTTGTTCCTAGCGTGGTTCTCTTTTCATCAGCCTAAACTGCAGCCAGCTACTGCTCAGCCAGCTGCTAAACATGGGTAGCTGGAAGGTGACGCTCTTTGGCTGTGGTCCCAGTGGAATGTGGATGCCCTCAGACCTTCCAGACTCTCCCTACCCCCACACAAGCGGGAGGGATGTCGTTGTTCTCCAGCTAACCCTCCGCTTGCCACTTTCCCTCTCACAGAGGCTGGTGTCACTTCAGCAGGTCAGGTGCCAGCTCCTGTGCTCAATTAATACTCCTAATCTTATTTTGGAGTAAAACCTCTCTCCTTTCCTCATGGTCCAATTTCTACATTTCTGTGTGTATCATCTTCAGCCTGCTGAATCTGGTGTTGCTTAATGGGTCAATAACCTAGATACAAACATTATAAACACTTTTTAAGCTATTCCCTGTTTCTTGACTGTGGGAAGACCTGATAGCAATGGAGTTCACAGTTGCTTTGTGGTAACCAAATCACAAAGTTGTCCTGGAGGAAGAGAGTCATATTATTTCTTGCATATCTAATGCCATAGAAAGGTTTTGCTGAGCACCTGCCTCCCAGTAAAGGTACTGCACACAACTTTGTTCTCATCTCTTCTGTTGCTCATTTGTTCAGAGCAAAGGACTTCTTGATACTCAGTTTCTTCAAAAAATCACAGTTCCCAATAGTTGACTTGTTAAATATGAAGTCGATACATTTTTCCTTTTTTAAGCAAAGTAAAGCTTCAAATAACTTGGTCTGAGAAGGGTGAATTTCTGAGTTCCAATATATGCTGGTTCTTCAATCAGAAAGCTGTGATTAAAATCTAGAACAGCTCTTTAAAGATTATCTAATGTCTTTTACATTTTTGAGCTGGAAGAAATGCTGATTGATAGATGAAATATCATTCTGAAAATGGGAGTTTATAATGAAAATAGCTATATTCTTTAATTGTAAGAATGTTATGTTATTAGGTTAATGAAGCAACCATTTACCTATCAGTTTGTTCTTGCTATAGATAAATACAGTATGTAACAAGGAATGCCCAAAAAATTAGTGGCCTTGTGTTAGAACTGGAAACTCTGTGTTGCAAATTAGCCTCTGTGATGTGTCAGTCTGTCCATTCATTTATTTTTAAGAATCTTTTTCCCAGGAGTTTTTTTGTGTGGCAGAAAATCTCTCTGCAATTAGTATTTAATGAACTTGATTTTATTTTCACAGAGACATAAATTCTGGAGTTATTGTACTGTACGGCCCAAGAACAGACAGAATAGGAACAGTTTCTGCTTCCCCTACCTTGGGGTGTTCTCAAATTTAAAACAAACAAAAAAAAGATCATGACAGAGCTCTCTGACTCTAAAAGAATATGTAAGGAAAGCCTGTTTTCACTCTCAGAAAATTAAGCTGCTTGTATAGATCAGCAGTAAATTGAAGGCAATAAAACTGGATAAAACTAATAACAAAAAAAAGGTAAATGTTGGAAATAAAAATAAGTCTGTGTATTCAACAGCTTCTCCTAAAGTCATGTATCTTTTTGTCACCTCTTTGTAAGAATAACGACATTTTTCCCAGGGAAATACTGTTTTCTTTCCTTCAGATTAGTTTAGAGAGGCAGAATTAAACACATTCAATAGAAAAGAAATTAACACATAATCAAATAATCAAATATATTGAAGACTTTTGAAAATGATGTTTTACATGCAGATTTCTGATAGACATCCTGTCACGGTGGACGATCAGTGGAAGTTTACCTTTTGCACTGCATCCAGTGGGGGATTTTCAGCGTCAGATAAAAGAACTGTGTTCGCATTGTATCCAAGACTGGAATTTTTTCCTGCATAGGTGGAATAAATACTTTTTTTTTTTTCCTAGAAATAAAGAGGCTGCCAAGTTGGCCTATCTGAACAAAAGTATGTTGTGCTTTACACATGGGAAAAGCTCAAGAACAGTTAATCCCTATGGAAACATTATGTCTATGTTATCGCCAATAGTCCTTGCCTTCAGGCAGTTTTCAGTTACATGTTTCCATTTTCTATACATGAAGCCAGTGTTCTTTATTTCCACATGATTGTTCATCTCAATCATTTTCTTTCCTTCCTTTATTTTGGGCTCATGCACATGCTTTTTACATATTGCCAGAGTACTGTGGGCTATATTTAAGTTTCCAGATTCACAGAAATATTGTTCTACTTAAAATGCTACATGAGCCAGTACCTAGTCCTAAAAGGACTGCTGATTTGCATGTGGTGATTTATGTCACTGTCAAGTATATAGGAGAGAAAAAACCTTTTTCCCTTTCCTCCTGCTCTTTTATGTATACTAAAAATTGGGAAGTATAAAAATTCTATCAAAGAGCTGTATTTTTGTGGTGTGAGCAAGTTAATAACACCCACTACTTGGCGCACATGATGCAGAAGACGAGAAGAATTCAGTCTCTCTGTTTTTATCACAGCACATTGGTGTGATAGCTGGGTCAAGGGGCAGCTGAAGTTGTGTTACTGTGCAGACAAAATGCCTGTTTTGGAGCCAAAAAAAAAATAGCAAGTAAGGAAAAAAATAACTAGCTGTCAGAGGAGCAAAGCCTAGTTACAATGCAGATCATCTCACCGTATAGCAAAAAGGAGTGGTAGTCGTGCACAAACCACATGTATAACGGAGTGGCAGCGTTACTAAGTAGAGCAAGAGTTTGACCAAAGTAAAAATGGCTCATGTATTTGTATTTCAGCCTCAATTCTTATCACTTCTGGATAAGCCTGCAGAGGACAATATGATGAGAAAGTAAAACTTAGTATATGTTCTCCCCCAAGGAGTGAAGTGTCCTTTCCTCTCCTGGAGGGGGTCGGTAGGTCCTGCCCTGGCATCTCCAAGGTCCTGAACAGTCCTGGCTGTCAGGCATACAGTGGCACTATATTCCCATCTTCTTCTTAACCAGAACATGCTTTGCTTTTCTTCTTAACCAGCTCCTCTTCTCCTTTCCTAGGGCCTTGGCTAGAGGAGCAGTGAAACCTGAAGTGATGTTTGTGTCTTTATTGTTTACTTCCGCAGCTTTTGATTTTTTGCAACTCCACCTGGTTGGGCAAGGGATGCTGCAACTTCAAGCACAATAAGAAACATGCTGTTGGTTGTGGTCATTCAGCCTGTAGTGTGGACTTTGTTGTTTTATTTTAATTTATCTCTCTTTACCTTAAAAAAGGACAGTTCCGTGTCAAAAAGCCAGCCTAATCCTTTATGCAAAGGGGAGGTTTACTGTATAGCTGAAAACATTTGTAGGACATAAATCTGTTAGCTCTGGCAAGATTCTGCATAGCAAAGCAAAATGGGTGGGCATAGCGGGACGTTCTGTGTTCAGTGTTAAGGGAGCTTTTTGAGAAACACTTTAATAAATGGCACTATCCAGAATCTCTTAGGTGAACTCACTTTTTTTAATCTTTGAAAACGTACATTTCTAATTTACTTTATTTTCAAAGGCTTGTGGGCATTTTCTCTTTTTGTTTCTTTTTTTCTTTCTTTTTTTCTTTCTTTTTTTTTCTTTTTTTTTTTTCCTTTGGCAGTAATTCTGGTTGAATGATGATAGTTTCAAACAGTAAAGGTTTGAGTACTGAAAGGAAATAAAAAAGAGAAGAAATACAGTCTGGATATGTACATAAATGTAAACTTGCCACAGACTTTAGAATATTTAAAATGATATATGTTTTAATAAACTTAAGGGTTTTAAACCTTAAGTCAGATGGTCGGATGAGGAGAACATTATCAGGGAAACATTGTCAGGGAACATAGTTCTGAAAAGAGCTGTACTGCAGTCTTTAAATAAGTCTTCCTTATATTATAAATTAACGGATTGAATAGCTACTAATCCCATTCAAATCCATGGATGATCTGACACCTTCTGTGGGACCAAGACTTGGCTTGCATTTTACCAGTTGCTTGTTTTATAACCTATGATACATTCTGCGAAAGAAAGACAGATGATGTTGCAGATGATTTGTTGTGATTGGAATTTGTTCACCTTTTTGTTCTTTTGTATCAAAATCACTTCTCATAACTTTCGCGAGCAGATAATCTGTAACCAAACTCATCCTCTGATGCAAAAATAACATCTAGAAACGCCCAAGAGAAGAAGCTGGTCCAGGCACTCCTGGGGATTTTGGTCTCTCAGGCTGCTGTGGGTTTTTTTGGTTCATTGGCCAAACAAATTATATTACCACATCTGTTTAGCCAGATGGTCCTTCTAGTGTCACCAGGCAAATACAGTCAAAATATTATCTACAACTAGCACCATGCTTGTGTCAGCAACTTGCTGGAGAAAATGGATTATATTATGGAAAACCACTGTTAATGGCATTTGGTGATGGCTTCCTTTTCTAACAGGCAAATGGATTAAGCACCATGTCCAGCCATGGTTGTGGGGTACAGGTAGTAGGTGGCACCCTGGAAGGCTGAATAGTGCTCTGGTAAGTCTCTGGATGGCAAGTTAGGGGCATTAGTCTTTTTAGGTTTAGCCTGACCTATGTGACATTTTTACTTTTTTGTTTCCAGCAGCTGTCAACACAAGTATTGTATGTATTTTGGGTACACTAGATTGCTCACGAGTATTGTTAAGATAAACCAATATTTCACACATCTCAGTATTTCCAAATGTAGTGTTCCTTGTGTTCCTCTCCTTCCTTACAGCAACATACCATTCTCTTTCCAAGTCATAGAGAATAGGTCACTCAGTCCATCCCCTAATCCCAGAATTGGATGTATCTTGCCCCAAAACTTTCTTGTAACCCGTTCCTTAGAAACTACCAGCTTTTCTAGCCCCACCTTGGCCAATCTGTCCTTATAATTGAAATCAAGCTTTATCTCCCGTTACCAGTGTGAGAAATATGTACACATGAGAGAATGAGACCAGAAAATGTCTCTCTCTCCTTCTCTGCTGGATCCACTGTATGTACTTCGATACTGTTGGTCCTGTACTACATTTTATAGTTTTAAGAAAAGGAAGAAAGAAGCTTTCACAACTGTTGTCTTTCCAGCTAAAACAAACTAACTGAGAGGGAAACTTCTCCCAGCGGCTAATCAAGCTGTCATTAACTCCCTAAGAATTTTCAGCGACTGGTTGTTATGATGCAGCCGGTTGAAAGTTCGAATATTGTAGGGCACTTTTGCATAGTTACTAAAATTGGATTTGTTTCCTTGGTACTCAACCCAGTATTACAGGAAAAACATGAGAGCATGTTATTACTAGAAAAAGATAAGCATCTCCAGTGGACAAATCATCTCATAAGGAGATAGATGTATAATATGGATGATGTAAACTATTCTCTTAAGGAACCTATCTCGATATAGGTAGATACCTATATCTAAAGAGTGTCAATATACTGTTAGATGGCTGAAACTGGGTGAGAAAAATTCAAATGTCGGTAAGAGGTATTTAAGAGAAGAAGAATTTTATGAAAGAAATTAAAAATTAATCCCAATTACAAGATACAACAGAAACTTTATAAAGTTAAGCATGTTTCTTATGAGGATCTCATAATATCCTCTTAGCAAACAGTAAAAAGCACAGAGATGAACTCACTTTACATGCTCTTTTCTGTTACTATTAAAATCAAAGGTCCCAATCTTACTGCTACTGAGGTTATTAGCAAGCTTTTCTTTCCCTTCAGGGGAAGCAAGATCAAGTCCTGTATGGACTCAAAAGACAATGGGAAAATAGAATCATAGAATCAGTAAGGTTGGAAGGGACCTCTGGAGATCATCTAGTCCAACCTCCCCGCTCAGCAGGGTCACCTAGAGCATGGTAGACAGGGTTGCATCCGGGCGGGCCTTGAAGAGCTCCAGACAAGGAGACTCCACAACCTCTCTGGGCAACCTGTGCCAGTGCTCCGTCACTCTCACAGTGAAGAAATTCCCCCTCACGGTCAGGTGGAACTTCCTGTGCTTCAATTTCTGCCCATTGCCTCTTGTCCTGTCACACGGGGCAACTGAAAAGAGTCCCCTTGACACCCTCCCTTCAGGTACTTGTACACATTGATAAGATCACCCCGTCAGTCTTCTCTTCCCCAGGCTGAAGAGGTCCGGCTCTCGCAGTCGTTCCTCACAGGGCAGGTGCTCCAGCCCTCTGATCATCTTTGTAGCCCTATGCTGGACTCCCTCCAGTAGCTCCATGTCTGTCTTGGACTGCGGAGTCCAGAACTGGACACAGTCCTCGAGATGAGGCCTCCCCAGGGCTGAGTAGAGGGGCAGGATCACCTCCCTCGACCTGCTGGCAACACTCTTCCTCATGCACCCCAGGAGACCATTGGCCTTCTTGGCCACAAGGGCACATTGCTGGCTCATGGTCAACTTGTCATCCACCAGCACTCCCAGGTCCTTCTCTGCAGAGCTGCTCTTCACAAGGTCAGCCCCCAGCTTGTACTGGTGCCTGGGGTTATTTCTCCCTAGGTGCATCTCTCTGCCCTTGCCCTTGTTGAACCTCAGGAGGGAGGTTCCTCTCCACCCAGCTCTCCAGCCTCTCCAGATCTCTCTGAATGGCAGCACAGCCCTCAGCTGTGTCAGCCACTCCTCCTAGCTTGGTATCATCCGCAAACTTGCTGAGGAGGCACTCTGTCCCCTCATCCAGGTCATTGATGAAAAAGCTGAACAGGATGGGACCCAGGACTGAGCCCTGGGGGACGCCGCTAGCCACAGGCCTCCAACTAGTCTCTACACCACTGATGACAACCCTCTGATCTCTGCCTTTCAGTCAGTTTTCAATCCATCTCACTGTCCACCTGTCTAACCCACACTTCCTGAGCTTATCTAGGAGGATGTTATGGGAGACAGAGTCAAAAGCCTTGCTGAAGTCAAGGTACACAACGTCCACTGCTTCCCCTCATCTACCCAGCCAGTCATTTCATTGTAGAAGGCTATCAGATTCATTAAGCAAACAGAAACAGAGATACCTAAAGAAAAAGTGTTCTTTTAGGAATTTGTAAACTCTTCCTTTGCTTAGCTTAGTGCAGATTCATGCCACAAAAAAATAGTTGTTTCTGAGTTTTTATTGGTATTATGATAATTGTAATAATTACCTTAGTAGTCACAAGCCAGGAAATTGTAAATGAGACAGTGTAATTATAATATATAACGATAATAATGCTTCCTTCTGTTCCTCACTTGGGTATTGTGAGGCTTAATTAGTTAATGTTTGTACAGCAGTAAAATGCAAAGCACCGTACAAGTATTAAGCGTATTTTTCCTAGCTTGGTTCTGCAGCATAACTCAGGATCTTTCATGAGATTCTTAAAGGGAGACAATTTTATAACATCTGTATAAACTAGACTGTCTTGCTGGTATTTGGAGTGGCAAATCATGATTTAATTGTGTCATTACTTCTCATGAACATGCTGACACTGTGACACTGGATTTGACCTAGAATATTTGTTGATTATTGTATTGCCAAGCCTTGCAATGAAACTGGAGTGTTCTGTTGGGAGCCTGTGACACAGCTGATGGGAATGAATAGAGAATGAGTGACATAAGCTGACAAACCATCATATTTAGACAGGGAAAAATCACAGATAGATTGTGCTTAGTTGGAATGTATAAAACCTTTTGTCAGGTGTTCAGAATAGGAAAATTTCACACTATTTCCTTTCCCCTGAGGAGACTTAAGTGGGGGAAAAAAAAAGAGCAATATGTGCAACGTGAATAGCAAATGGAGTTAGAGCTCAAGGGATGTGGCACTGTAGACTTAAATATGATGTTTAAAATTATCCCTTGGTTGATGGAGTCCCAACCAAAATATGGGTATCACTGAAATAGCTGCTCTGCAGACTGTAGACTGTAACTCATTTGAGTTAGGGGTGGAAATGGACTGAAGGTAATTTTCAGGAAATTATTAGCACTTTTGAGGATAGTACTTCAATCCTATGAGTTAAAATGCAGTACATTCTCCACTAAACCTTTGCTTATTTAGTCATGCTTATCCCTTCCAGGATACGTGAAAACAGATATAAGGGTTAAAATTAATTTTATCATCTAAAGGGCAGTTTGTCTTATGGGCTTCACTACTGTTGATGAATAGAGAGAGACATTTCCAAAGAGTGGACATATCCATTTCATCTACTCTATACAGAACCACCTTAGTTTCTTTAGTAGCAAATGCCTGAAAAAGTTTTCAAAAAAATTAATCTGACTGCCTTTATTTTAGGAAGAAATGAATGATATTATGGAAGTGCCATTCTCTGTGAAGGGATTCTTGAGATTTTTAACTGTCTTTTACAGTTAGACATCTAACTTTTAAATTCCTAAATTAACTTGCATCCTACATGTGCAAAGAATTGGGCCTTACGCCTGTAAGGCCTTCAGGATGCCACATGCAATGCAGAAAGTGATACTTAAGCACACATATGAAGGCACATCCTTCATATTTAACCTGGATCATTCTCAAATCCTTTTGTTTCAATTTAGTTTGAAACACTTTAAGTTTCTTCTGGTTGCTGATGCCATAGAATTAAGAAGTTTTGTTGTAATCTGTGTTTCTGTGAGCATCTGTATCCATCAAACATAGATGAAAACAACTATCTCTGTAAGGAGGACTAAGTAGTTGGCTTTGGGTTCATAAGGACATATGTATCAATGCTTTTAAAAATAATTTTTCATTAAAAAAATGAGGTAATATGAAATCTCAGTGCTAGAAAGGCAGTGAAAGTTTTGTAATTGATTTTCATGAATCCATTATTTCACCCATTAAGTGAAGTGGAATGAGATCTCTTTTACTGATAATCATATGATGGTTAAAATACTAGAGTGATCAATACATAAAAACTCTCATAATTAAATATTGAGTCTTGTCTTTTTAACCTGTTTCTCAGTTGTTATGTAGTAGTATCATACTCAAGACTGTATTTTGGTTGGAAAGAATTTTTCTAATCTAATATTACCACTTACTCTGCTTCCAGCCAATTTATAAACATCCGCTTTTAGCAGAAAAGAGCTTTCCACTTTTATAACCACGAGAATTTCCATTATTGCATTTACATGTGTCTTAGCTGCTGCTAAGCAACAGGGCTGAGTTACCTGCCAAAGCTGGAACTTAAATTTCAGGTCTGAAAAAGGGTGGATAGAAATATAGATGCGCACTATACTTAAAATAATGAGTGAAGAATGTGTTTTTTAAACTATGTAAGATTGTGGAAGTATAAGAGAGCAGTACAGTTTTGATCTAGAAATATGTAATTAAAGATAATATAAAATCTTGGAGAAAATTAAGAGTGAAGCAGTTTGTTCTGGAAAATAAACTATTGTCATATGGTTTTTGTTTGAACAAATCTTACTATGAGGTCTTAGGTCTACATTCATTATTAAATAAAAAGGAATAAGGAGTGGGGGGAACATCGAGTGAGAGGGGTATTAATTAAATATATATGGTATTTATAAACAGACCATAGGATTCATAGGATTCTGTGTAATGTTTTTGTTTCTTTTTTTAGAGCCAGATGTGTTTATATCTGAATGAGAAATGAGTCAGTCTCCAGCTTCTGTTCAAGACTTGGTTGACTTCCTTTTCCATTGGTATTTTTTCTTTTTGGTCATATGACATGGTTTAGATGTTGAAACTGTTTCTAAGAAATGATTTAGACCATAGAAATGCAGTTGCCATTACTGGCATTAACATTTACAGGCTAGGGATGCATTATGTGAGGTATTGTACGAACACGTGGCATGAAGATGTCTTTTATGCCCAGCAGATCTTATAGTCTGCATTTAAAGAGATACTGTTGGATAAGGGCAAATGGACCAGAGAATAAAAGTGAATAGTGAGACAACGCCAATAGCCCCAGCAGCTGCAACCCCAAAGCTGGCTGTCAAGCCTTTTGTAGCCACACACAGGTTTTAAGAAGACATTTTGAGGTAGCGGAAATACCCTGCCATGGGTATGTTGGAAGAAAATGCTGCTCGCTGCAAAACTGTAGATAGTTAAGAGCAGTGGTGCTGCTTGAAGAGAAGTGGTCTACGTCTTGTGAAATAGGGGGCAGGGCAGGGCAGGGTGGAATGATTTTAGAGACAAATAATTTCTGTTTGGTACCGTGAAGGAAGAGGTGCCATGAGGAGGATGAAGAAAGGCTGCCAGCTGGAGTGACAGAACAGGTGGATGAGTTTGGCTTCAGTGCTGGCATGGTGTTCATGGAGGGAAAAGAAAATCTGTGTAGGACAAAGAACTTTATCAAGCAACAGACTCAAGCTATTTGGACAGAGAAAAAGTCAGATTTTAGTCCTGTACAAGAGAAGCAGAAGTTCTTTTTTTTTCTCCTCTGGGATATGTTCGTATTTCTCTCTACTTTTGAAAGCATTTTGCAGTTTCTCAAGGTGTTCCCTCCTTTAGTAAATGGCTACAAGCCGGATGATAAGAAATTTGGGTCTCTGTTAGAGCATTTAAGAGAAGCTTCCTAGAAAATGGCTGCTGTCTCCTGCACTTCAAGACCCAGAACCATGAGAATATAACATCCTAAAAGGTCATTCTAGACAGACTGTTTATGTAATGAATTCCTAGTACTGTCTGTAGTTTCTTTGGTTTTCTTGGAAATGATGTGAATGCGCACAATCCCGTAACACTGGAGTTGTAAGAGACAAAACAGATTCACATATATTGCTTGCATTTGGGTACACATTGGTTTACTAAAAATTGTTGATATGAGGATTGTGCCATTTGGAGCAAAACTTTTAAGTTATGAAAAACTTCATATAATGAAACACTCCAGTTATGTGCCCATGACTTTACTCTCAGAGCTTTTGCTGAAATAAAATGACTGAACAAAAAAATTGGTACCAGGTATGTTTATGACTATGCAAAACAAGAACAGAACAATTGAATTTGCAACAAAATTTAGAAGATTTAGGACTAATCTTATCTTTCTGTAATAAACCTTGCACACTGTATTTCTTAGAAATTTGTCAACTGATATGGAAAAAGTGACATACAAGTGACTATAAATCAGTGGTTCAGTCTAGCTGAACTCAGATTTTTTTTTCTTCAGCTGCTAGGCAGCTATGTCCAGTTTAGGTATATTTCCTTTGTAAGGTCTATAACTCTTCTATTGAGATTTGTGTATTTACAGTCTGCTTGTGAAGAGTCACCACTCTGTATTCCTTATGTGCTCTTGGAGTTCTTTCAAGGAGCAGGTTGGCATGTGTATGAAGATAATCTAGTTGATGCTTAACTTTCCTAAGACTTATACAAAGTCCATCACCATCGCCTTTTAAGAAAATGTGACAGTTGTGGAATAACAGGGAAAATCCTTGAATGGATAAAGAATTGGTTAAAGAAACAGGAAACAGCAGATAGAAGTAGCTGGTCAGTTCTTGAAGTGCAGAGTGAGAACTGTTGGAAGTCCTCTGTCCTGTTCAGCACACTAACAAATGGCAAAAGGAGGGGCTGACAGAGTTTGCTAATGATATGAAGTTAGCAGTAAGAGTGAGGACAGACTATGAAGAACTGCTGAAAGTTCAGTTAGGAAACTAGAGTGGGCAGTAAAATGAAACTCATCATAGATAAATATTAAGTGATGCACATGAAGAAAAACAATCTTAGCATATAAAGTGATAGTTTCTGAGCTAGTCTGAGCGGATCACTCAGCTGAAAGTGGTGAGTGTTGTATGTAGCTTGGTTCCTCCATTGCAAAAAGGCTCTCTCAGAACTGAGGAAGGTTCAGAGGAGGAAAACCTCTGCTGTGGGACAGATCCTGCTGAGGATCAGCTGGTCAGATACACACATGCACACGCATGCGTGTGTAAGGAATGCTTTCTCTTCTGCAAGTATCTCTGTATCTGGAAGATGTGTCGTTCATGTCCCATTTCTTTATATAACTAAAAATTACACTGCTTTAGTTTAATATACTTAATAAAAGGGACCAGATTCTGGTAGTGCTAAAGCATATGTTTAAATGTAAGCATCTTCTAAATTTAGCCTGGAGAAATGATTGTCTCCTAGATTTCTTTACAGTTACAGAGAAGAGCTGGGCTTCTCTACGAAGTAACTTAGAACAAGAATCTCATTTAAGTTCTCTGATTTGATCCCTTGTGAAACCTGTCACACTCTGTTTGCTACAAAGGACCTTAACGAAACAAGTCTCCCTTGGATAACATCAATCTTTGTAATTGTTCCCATTAATGTCAGTGCTGGGCCTTTTATTGTGAATTTTCTGGATTCCTGTGTCTCATGGTGCTTTATTATTTTGTTAAATATAATATGTTAATGCTTTTTTAAAGGGCAATGTATTCTCAGCCTTAACTGTCTTTTCTTCCGGGGATATATCTAAAGCTGTAATGAGAAGCAGTGGTTATCTCATTTAAAAATTTCAGTGCTATTCACTGAAAAGTAACTGATATCTCAAGGAGATTAGCTACTTTTTTCCTTTCTCCTATGCATTATGGTTCATAAAGGGGGGAGTCTTACTGCTTCTTGAATAGCAGTGCCTCAAGGCACCAACCTGAAGTGCTTTGGAATAAAGAGCTTCTGTCTTTGGCACCAGTGGAGAAAAGCCATGGGAAGAAAAATAAATCTCCAAAGAATTTGATTACCTCTCATGCCAGCACTTCCATTAAAGCTCTTACCTGGGCTCACGTGTTTTAACTTAACTGAGACAATTATTTGGGCTATTGTATCCAGGGAGAACTTGAAATGCAAGATAAGATTAAGTCTAAATAGCGTTATGAGTCACAAATAAAAGACTCTGATGCAAAACCAAAAAACAAACAGCCAAGAAAAAACACACAATGATGACAGCCGTCAGGCCAATCGTTTATCATTCTTTTCTGTAGCCCTGTTTAAGAAGGGTATGGAAGAACAGTGTCGCTTTTCCCCAGGTTACCTGGCCAAGAGAATGACCGCTTAATTTTACTAATTTTAGATGAGAGCAGAGCTTCTGCTGTGTTGCATTCCCATTCTACAGTGGTTGTGCTGGCAGCTGTGCTTACAGTGACCAAAGCTGGGACTTCCTGCGGGAGAGCCACTGTGTTATCCTTGCTCAACCAAAAACCTCTTGAAGGCTAGACAGAGTTCCCTGTGGAGTTTACTGGGAAGTAGAGCAAATCCAGAAAAAAAGCAGGTGGCACTCACTTGTGCTCTCTTCAAACCATATCGCCAAAATATCTGAAAATTTCTAGTCTGTGTTGAAGGCATGAGAAACAGCATGGTAAATTTGGCAATGTTGTTCCCTTTCACTTATGGATGAAAGAACATAGTCAGGTGGAAAAATCTGGTAATGGACAGATAGAAAGAAAAAAGGTCACAGGGTCCAAAAGCTGTGGTGGTTTCTCAGCTGTCAGAACAGGCTTTAATTGTTCTGGAGAACCATCTGTCACTAAATTAAGAAGAAATAAATCATTGGTCTTATGAGGCAGTGTCTCATTAAGAACATGTCTTTCTCTCACTGGCTTGCTTTAATCTTTAAAGGAAATTTTCCTCTTGTATATAAAAATGCTTTTCCAGTAAGAAAGCTTACTGATATTAACGAGCTATCCCTCTGTGCTGTTGCACAACCAAGAACACGTGGCTGTTATTTTGTCTTCTGTTACTAGATGAGGGCTCAACATGTGATGTGTGTAACCAATAAACTACGTGTGAGCAGTGACTGTTCTGCATTGCAAGCCACCGTTCTTACAAGTCAGGGCACAATTTATTACAGTGTGTTTGCTTGGTTTTGATCTCTCTTTCTGTATGCCAACTTCAAAGTTACTGTGAGAAAAATCATATTTTATTTGTCTTGGCCAAGAAAGAAGGACCTGGAATGAATGATTCAACACTACAATCGGTGTCTTAAACATCCCTGTTTTATACTCTGATGAGTGAAACTCAGGTGCTAATGATTTTCATTAAGTACATGAAGCACTTCCCAAGTAGGAACTGCCAAGTGCTTGCAGGTGGACTGATTTGGAAACCATAGTGCACACAGCCTGCATGAAAGCATTGAAGCATTATTTTTATATAAATATATATGTAAATAATGTATGTGTATATCAAAATTAGGATTTAAGCCAAACCTTTTTTTGAGATTTCTGCTACCAAGTGTACACCATGGCACGAGGCTGGGTGCCTGGTCAAGAACTCGAGTGAGCAGAGACACTTGGGCCAGTATTCTGGATGGAGAGCTGGTGCTCTGATTGGGGCAAGGAGAGGTTAAGCTCTGCCCCTCAGAAAACCTTAAATGCCCTCTTCTGGGCTGAAGTCAGTTGTATCCCTCTATATTTGCTTCCCAGAGGTGAGAGACCTCCCTGAAGTTAGGCACCAAAGCAAGCTTTTCCACAAAAATAATGTTTCTGCCTCCTTTATAGCCCATAATGTTGTGTCATACCTGGCACTTGTGTATAATCTTGCCTCTATTTGAAGGGATTTACATTTAATTTTCCTAACTCCCACTAGGGTGCCTCAACACTTGGTATTAACAAGTCTTTTTCAATGTCTCTCAAGCTCTTCTTCATTATATTGAATGAGAGGAATAGTACTTTCCGGTCCTGTGTCAGAGCCTCTGGCTGCTTCTGGAACCACTGCTTGGTCCTGGAGTTAGTCTGTCATTTTATATCTATCTGGACAACATTTCTGTCTCCTTTTTTAAGGAAATAAAGATGATATGACTGAGCTGCGTGTATTTTTGCATCTACCTTTCTGACTTCCCCAGATGAATTTCAGATCTGTACTTAAGATCCATCCAAACTGGACAGAGGAAAGTCTCAAAGTCTTGAAGCAAAAATAATAATAAAAAAAATCCTCCAAGTTTTGTGACAACAGACATCCAGGTGAGGCCAGGCACCCCTACTAGTACCCTCATTGAGAAAAAAGACGTACACTGAAACCTTGTTAAATATCAAAGAATTTACATAGCACATATTTTCAAGATGCAAAAAGAAATTGAGTTTCTCTGAGTTTGCTGCTTATGAAGTTATCTGTCTCCTGTTTAAGAACAGTTTTGTAGCTCATTCAATATTATCTTTAATAATGAAACTCAGTTATTAAATAACTTTAATAATATATTTAATATTAAATCAATAACATTATAAAGCCTATAGGAGCAATAAAGTTCTTATTTCTCTCCTATTCTATTAAAAATAGTTTAAAATTATTTGAATGAAAATACATTAAATTAATTTTTGTCTTACCATTCTGATTTTAAATTTATTGCTTAAAGTCTAGTAGTTAATATTCATGTGTACAGATCCTGATATACCCTGTCTGCCTGTTGTCAGTTTGCAAGCCAAGGCTTCAGTAGGCCCTGTAGACTATTTCCATGTCTTTTTATCTGTGATATATATCCTTCAACATTCAAGCGATAGAGGGATTGTCTGAAGAAGATTGCATCAATAAAAGTAATACTTCTTTTAAATTACTAAGTTTGCTGAAATGCCCCCTCATTTTAGAAGCATTTTTAGATATACATTTATCTGTAGTTCGTATGTGATTTTGGGAGAATGAACAAGTCAATGCCTCAGGCAACATCATACAATAAGTTCATTTTATCCAATCATGAGTCAACAGATGAAATCTAGTGACCTCACTCTCAAGTAATCCCTATTGCTATTATCTTGAGCAGCATCACCCGGTTCTCTTCTTATGTACTGCATGGCTTGTATTAGAAAATAATTGCTTATAAAAGCAGTATAGCTAAAACATAGCTAGAAATAATATTGGCAGGCAATATCTTTCAGTCATTAGAAACCATTATATTGCTAAATGACTTTTGTTTGCATTATGGCTAAATTTAATATGTGCTTTATTCTAACACGTCAAGATTTTAATAGAGAAATCACTTGTACTGTCAAACATCAAGTCTGTTAGTCCCGGTGTAAATTCAAATTGTTGAAAGATTCACCAAAGGAGACTGTGCTGTGTTTTGTTCATCACTTGTCCATCATTGTAATGTCCTAAATGTACTTTGTTCTTCATAAAAGTGCCAAAAAGATCTTTTCTCAGGTTAGTTCATTAAAATAATCTTCTTTTCTTTCTAATCTGGGATGATCAGCTTTAAATGAGGTTTGGGGGTAGGGCTTTCCACTTGCCTGCTGTTGTCAGCTAGTGGTGATTGTATTGAAATTAAAAGTCTCTAGGACTAAGCTGTTAATGCCATAAATGAATGATTCATTATCACTCTATGGAAATGAGTTTGGCATGGAAGGGACTTCTAGAAGTCTCTCCATTACAGACCAGAGGGGACAGTTTCTCAGTTAGAAAATAAGCAAAGAGAAAGCAATCGGTGTGTGGATGTCAGTTAGTAGACTTGTTCATCTGTTAACTGTGGGGAGCATTGAGAAGGGCCAGGGCTCTCCCCGTGCCCTTGCAGCCCAGCCGCCCTGGGGCAGCGACGGGAGCAGGACGCAGCTGTGGGTGCACTTTGTGCCAGGATGCTGCGGGATGCTGTGGGTACTGCTGGGAACGATGCGCTGAAGCACCCTCTGAGCATGTGCTTCGTTCTTACGGACAGCATAAACTTTAGGGGAGAGGAAATCTTGCTTGGTTTAGGAGGGGAGAACTGCTCTTACTGGGGGACTACCTCAACTGGCCCACTGTGGTCATGCAAGAGCATCCCAGCTGCTTCCAGTGGGAATGTTTCCTTTCCTCCCTGTATCTGGACCAGACCTCTCGCTCTGCAGGACTGCCAAAATACGATCTTCAGTATCTAAAATTTCATGGAAGAGCACTGGACTACGCAGGCTCACTGTGCTCAGAGACTGGCTGCTGTGGGGCAATATGGTTTGCAAGCTGAACCATATAATCTAGGTCTGCATCAGCAGCACAGCTCAGAACTGAGCTACTGGTTGTACCATCCTGCAAAATGAAGGGCCTTTAAAATGTAAAATGCAGGAAATTGAAATACCACAGACTTTAGATTTTAGTATGGTTGAAGAAAGAGTTTCAGTTAATTTTGAAAAAGCCTTTGGGATGCAATCCCATTTCATCCAACCTGTTCGCAAATTAATTATGCCAAGCAAATGCTTTTCATTATATTGCTAGAATTAAAAGCAGCAGAACATACAAATTCCATGAGAGAAAAAGCAAAGATTTCCACCACCAATTATGGAGCTCAATACAGCAAAGGCAGCTGTAGCACGATACAGCAGAATGTGACTGTTTTAAATGACATCTAAAGAAACTCCTAAATTCCTCATTTTTGTTTTTGTAAATGTCCTGCAGAGCTGAGTTATATCACACTGAGCGTAAACCTTTTTGGTGTGAAACTTTAGTGACACAACATGTAAGCAAGTTAAAGGCCTAGGCTTTTTCTTGCTGGGAAAAGTCAAGAAGTTGCTTTAACTTACACCACAGTGGAGGTCTATACAATGGGCCAAAATGTTCCTCTTATTTTACTATTCCTGAGACAAAGCAAAATGCGCCTGGTACCCTCTGTGGTATGCACCACCACCATCTAGTGGTTATGTTTCGGCTTGATGGATAGCTACTATTCTGCTATTAAGCAGAATTAGCCTGGAAATTTGGAAAACTCTAATCTGCGGTTGTTCTACTTGTTTGTTTAAGGAAGCTAATCAAAGAAAAGAATGTTTAATTCTGTTGATAAGTCTATCCCTGTTTACTATCTGGAATGACAATTTGAATGATCAATACAGAACTTGTAGAATTCTAAAATAAATATGAAATAGCACAACTTTCTATAAAAATCTCTGAACACAAAATACTTGGAAATAAGGTGCTTCTGTGTCACACACTTTAAAAAGCAAGTAAAGAAATTTTAAAAGGAGAACATTTAAAAATACAGCTGATCTTCCCCTCCAAAAGTTAAAACAAAGCCTGTCTTCTTTTTTGGCATATTTCTTGTGCTTTTCATTTTGTGGTTATTGAGCAGATAAAATAACACTGGTAGATTTGCAGAAGAAAGACTTAAACTCATCATCTTTAACTTATCCTGTTCAGGTACATATTTGGTTTGTCATTTTTACAAACAAATATCTTCAAATAAATTACCTATTACATACCAAAATCTCATGTGTTATGTAAGAGCATCAGAGTACATTGTTCAAAGCTTAATCCAGCAAATCCGTGCAGAATTGCTGTGAGGTCACTGTGTTTACAAAAGATGAGATTCAACTCCCTTAGCCATGTTGAAGGTTATATGAATTGTATGCTGGGCACTTCCACCAGTGACCTGCTGAAATGACAGTTCATCCTTTCTCTTCTGAGCATCTATTTTAAGATAGATGAGTCTCCTCTTGAAGATGACTGTGTATCTTCAGTCACTGTCCAGGGAACTTTGATAAGTAGCTTAGATGAGATACCTGTTCTGGTGACAGATGAGTGAAATGAATCTTATCCAAAATAATAAAGGCATAGTTACTACAGAAGAAGTATCACTGTTTGCTTTTCAGAGTCCAGGTTGAATTTATAAAGTAAGAAAGCCTTTAGTAAAAACTTTTTTTTTTTATTAACAATTTTGATCTGCACTCTGCCTTCCTTACGCTGCTGCATGCTTTCACCTCTCTGTCTCCTCACCTACTGGTCCTGGCCATTGTACTGCCCTTGTTGAAAATATCAGAGAGAAACCCTGGGCCAGTGTAAACTGGTGTCACCCTAATGCTTTAGTGGAAGCACCAGCTGGGGATCTGGCCCATTGTTCAAGGCTGCGGCATTTCCACAGCTTTGAACTGCTTTTTTATTTTTTTCCCTGTTCTTTATCCTCTGTTCCCTCACAAAGATATATTACCCTTGAGATATCTCAAGTTGACATTAACAGAAAATGAAGCTTTTCTGTAAGGGAGTGGAGGTCCTTTCTCAGTGCCCGATCAGTCTTTGACCTTCCTGCTTAGACTTTTTAACAGCATTACTGTCTCTGTTGATATGTTTTATTTTGCGGATACCACTAGCAATTAGACTACACCAGGACCACCACCTCATTCTGTGTCAGCTGCCAGAAAGCTGTCAGATATTAATGACCAGAGCTTGCTATGACCAGAGCTGGATTAAAACTAGTGACCTACATGTGAAAGACGTTGTATCTCATTATCTCGAGCTATTTTTGCCTAGATTTCTTTGAAATGTAATACTGTTTTCTGTCTTGTACTTATTAATGATATTGCTGATACTTTTGGATATTTAATGAAGTGTCTGAAGGTCAATATTCTATGGTCCTCTCTTGCATTGCACAGTTTTTACCCATCTTCATTTTATTTTTCACTCAAGTTGACCTTAGGAGATCTGGAAACTGGATAATAACCCAGGAGTAAGAAGATCAAAACCTTTTACATCTAGGTCATTACTAATAATCCAGTGGTGGTCATTAGAGCATATGTTTAGCAGCTGATGTAAATTCTTTCAGTTCCATTCCTTGCCACCACAAAATAAAATTTGCCTTCACTTTATTGAAACTTTTGTTGACCTCAATGGATATTTATCTGATTAAGAGCAAGGCTTCTATTCAGGATACCCCAGTTTAGTAAACTGTTTTGTGACTGCAGTCATTTCTGTGAGATGCAAACCAAATCAAGACCAGGTGTTGGACAATTAAGATATTCCAAGCTATCAATACAGTTTAGACCCTGCCTTACCATGTGCTTCCATTTTGGGGGAAGATTGTTGATGGGGTCCTGCAGAAAGCCTGAAGCTGCCTTATGTTTTCAGAGAAAAATGAATATGAAGAAATAAAGGTTCTAGGCAAAGATCCAAAGCAGGGATGTTGCCAGAGTTCAGTCTGCATTTTAATCCGCTAGCATACGAATTTTCCAGACAGACTGGTGGAGCGATTCACATGGTCCCACCCCAACTCCTGGACAGAACAAATGAGACACATGACAAACGCACGTGTAAGAGAGAAAAATTGCAGTGCTCTGGGTGCTGCATAGGTTTTGTCAGTTATGAAATGCCATGAAGGAACAGAGAAATGCTTTGATTTCTGTCATGTGTGCTTTGAGAAGGATCCTGAAGTGGAAGTACATAATTCAGTTTGTGGTTCAGTTAGTTCTGTTAAAACCTGGTCTTTATTTCTGCTGTCAAACACACTTAGAACAAAATCTTCAAGTGGGAGGTAGGAAATATTAAACTACTCCTATCTTTTCAAATTAAACTGGAGAGACACTGGTGAAAGGTCTGTGCCATAACCTCTCTGTATGTGCTGCCTAGGAAAAGGGACCCCAGACCTACAGAGTCTTTGTACAAGCTGAGAAACAAGAGGGAATCTTTCTTCTGATGTCATCAGTGTTTCCAGTATCCATCTCCATGAAAATGGTCAGTACTCCTGAGCTCTGCCAATTCACTGGAGCTCATTTGGATCCTGCGTAACTTTTAGCAGCCCAGAAACATCAGACTGTGTTAGACACAGGGGCAGTGTGAAACCAGCACCCAAGTGTGGAAGCTCCTAATAGGTGCTTCATATTCTCCCTCAACTCTGGACAATGTTAAGTAAAGCTGAAAGCCTGGCTTTAAAAGTGTGATATAAGGCAATGAATGATGCAGTATTAAAATGTGGATGACTAACTTTAAGGAAATGGTTAGGACTTGTTTGGAAACATAAGACAGACAATAAAAGCCTCATCTTAGCTCGCTGGTTAGCCTTGGCATTTGTTCCTAATGTTTAAAAACAAAAAACAACCTTTCCATGGAGAATTTGGAGGAAGATTTGATTTGTGATTCAAAGAATTTAGAAACCAAGATCTCACCTGCTTTACATGGAAACTGTAATTCCTGGGCTTTTCAGAGCAGCCAGAAATTGTTCTGCCCTCCCAAAAGAGCGCAGTGGTTGCTGTCATGGCTCCATGGCTATAGATGAGTTCGGCCAAGCTATAAATGAGTTAGGCCAACCTGACTTTTTCCAGTATCTGAAATTCAAAACCTGCTGGCTCTCATGGTTGTGTCTGGATTTCTGAGGAAGTTACGTGCTCACATACCACGCAGTGCACACACAGTGAAGTTCCCATCTCCTAGTGCCTACGTGCTGTATAGTTAATGAAGCAATGAGCTTTACGCTTTTTGGTGTTCACATAGGGCATGTTGTACATGAGTGGTAGCCATTTATCTGGGAATTTGAGTTTTCCATAAAGCTACTTACGGCAATTATTCTAGGCTGCTTTCCACCAAAAAAATGTCCCCCAAAAGTAATAAGGTGATAGATGAGGTATAAAATTGTTAGAGTTGTATGTGGGTTATTGTCTTCTCTAAGCATGCGGAGGAAAAGAAGGCAATCAGGAGTAGCCAGCATGGATTCAGCAAGGGGAAATCCTGCTTAACCAACCTGCTAGCCTTCTCTGATGGCATGACTGGCTGGGTAGATTAGGGGAGAGCAGTGGATGTTGTGTACCTTTACTTCAGCAAGGCTTTTGACACTGTCTCCCATTATATCCTCATAGGCTCAGGAAGTGTGGGCTAGATGAGCGGACAATGAGGTGGATTGAGAACTGCCTGAAAGGCAGAGCTCAGAGGGTTGTCATCAGTGGTGTGGAGTCCAGCTGGAGGCCTGTGGCTAGTGGTGTCCCCCAAGGCTCAGTACTGGGTCTAGTCTTGTTCAGCTTATTCCTCAGTGACCTGGATGAAGGAATGGAGTGCCTCCTCAGCAAGTTTGCTGATGATACCAGGCTGGGAGGAGTGGCTGATATACCTGAGGGCTGTGCTGCCATGCAGAGAGATGAGCCAGCAATGTGCCCTTATGACCCGGAAGACCAATGGTATCATGGGGTACATTAGGAAAAATATCATCAGCAGGTCGAGGGAGGTGATCCTGCCCCTCTACTCAGTACTGTGTCCAGTTCTAGGCTCCCCAGTGCAAGAGAGACATGGAGCTACTAGAGGAAGTCCAGCATAGGACTACAAAGATGATTAGAGGACTGGAACGTCTCTCTTATGAGGAAAGGCTGCAAGAGCTGGGCCTATTTAACCTGGAGAAGGGCAGAATGAGAGAGGATCTTATTAGTATATATAAATATCTTAAGGGATGTCATTAACAGCATGGGGCCAGACAGTTTTCGGTGGTGCCAAGTGATAGGACAAGAGGCAGCAGGCACAAACTTGCCTGTTGTGGAGTCTCCTTCTCTGGTGATATTCAGCAGCCACCGCAATGTGATCCAGTGCAACGTGCTTTAGGTGATCCTGCTTGAGCAGGGCAGTTGGACTAGATGATCTCCAGAGGTCCCTTCCAACCTGAACCATTCTGTGATTCTGTATGATCATTCAAGCTCAAGTGGTTTATTGCCCTACTTTGTTGGTATTCCCATGCCCACCAATGTGGGCAGGTTGTGGGATTAGGCTGATGCTGGCAAAGCACTTTGGGATCACTCTGATCTCTGCAGATGTGAAAGCAGCTCATATTAAAATTGAAAACCTGTTATTAACCACACATCTTATGAATTGGTATAGCTAGCTAAATCTACAGATTGTTACCTCTCCTGAGGCAGTGGACACTTTGAAATTTGTGAGGGGAAAAGCACAAAATAGTGTGCAGTGACTAGAAAATGTACATTGCCCTCTTATGAAAACACAGTCAGTTCCAGTGCAGCAATGGGAATATCCAAGGGTATGTTTCAGTTCAAAAGTCAGCATATTCTGCCACCCTGTATAAATACAATATAAGTCAGTTGTTGCTTCAGACTTACATCTCAGAGAGAGTGTGCTCATAGGACAACAGCATCAAATCTTTTCCTATTTATGTACTCAGGATAGGGGGGAAAAAAAAGCTTCTTTCCCTTGGCTCTGTAGTCATCCTGGATTTTAGTCACTTCATCAGCATGCTAAACTGTACTGTCACAGTATCACTGTGACAGCCTAACTCATATTTCAGCTTCATGACAAGTCTCAAACACATGATATCATGACCTCAGACTTGCATCACATTCAAACTTTCAGTGCCACACCATCACTTTCTCTCACTGTCATTTTATATCAGTGGTTAGAACAGCATGTTATACATTACAGATAATTATGAATTTTACTGGAAATTCAGTGGGGCTATCCAGTAAACCTCAAAAGGTTACAGGTATGTCATCAATTAGAGAGTACGAGGTAATAACATTTCATGTTTCACATGAGAATTAAAGTCATCTGAGCTATTCAGTGTATATATCTGAATATAGTCATTCAGTATATAGTCATGCAGTCCTTCACAACCAAAGAAATAATGGGATCCATGCCACTGAATTGAGAGGTGGCTTTCTAGGTTAAACTGATCATCTAGGCTTTCCCTGTAGTCACTGGAGAGAGACAGGCACCTCTGCCTGCTATTAAATACTTATCTTGGGATATATCATCCTGTCAAGATGCAGCATCTCTTTCCACTGATAAAGGAGTAGGAAACAGTGAACTCTGACTTGGTAATTGTCAGGCTGACTGTTAAACAAAATGTGACAAGCTATTTAGGTGCATTGCCTTGAAAAAATGTTTTTTAACTTTTTTTTTCAGCGAACAGTGCTATCTGAGCTGTAGGGTTCATATATTCACAGATGACAAACATAGCTACCTATGCTCAGTTTAGATATAAGGACTGTCCACTGCTGAGTGGCAGTCAAAAATGTAGCGAATAAGAGAAATAGGACTTTTTTTGGTGAGGGGGTGGGGATGGGGAGAAGAGTGTGCAGTGAAGAAAGAGGTATTGACATTTAGTTCCCCAAACAACAGACAGAAATGATTAACTTCCAAACCTTCTTTTCTACCAGCAAGGCTTTAGCTGAATTGAATTTGGTGGGCTTTCTTCAATAACTGGGATAGCTGGGAAATTCTACCTTCTTCTGTGGTTACTTTAGATATACTTTCACCATTTCCCGAACAGAAAGGGCCAAAACTCTAATGCAGGAAGTCTTCAATTGTCAGACTTCTATGAAAATGCCCTTTAGCTCTGGTAACTTTCTCAGAGTCGGTGGTTTTGCTTAAAGTCTGGCAGGACAGGCTGAACTATTTCCAAAAAACATACACTTTCTGAGGCACATGTAAGAAAGGAAGAATAGAGCTAGCTCAGAAAGCTGTTTCTGATTGACCTTTACAGATTTTGATGCTTTCAGAATCTCCATAATATTTAGACAAACAGAAATGCTACTACTAACTGCTCTTGGTGTGTGCTTGCATCTGTGTTGTGAGTTGTCTCATGGTGCTGGCCTCTGCCTAGGGTCTTGTCAGATGACACTGCCAAACCTACCCTGGCAGGTGGACTCAAGATCCTGTGAGTTCTGTCCCAGGTGCAGGTTCAAATGCTAGGCTTGTATGTGCCAGCTGACTCTAGATCACAGCCTAGCACTCCCAACTGCTGCATTTTTTTTTCCTTTAGATATTTCTTTTCTGAAGCATATTTAAAGTTTCTTCTGTCCTAGTGTTTCACAGGGACTCCATACAATTCTCTTGTTTTTCTTCATCAGCCTGTACTTTTTAACAGCTTCAAAGACTGAATTCCCTGACTAGTTTGCTGAAAGTCTATCTGGATAGTTTTATCATCCTTAGATATTTGGCTGTGACTGAGGAAATCTGCAAAGAAATTTGAGATACAAGGAAAGCTGATTGCAACCTTGTTTAGGAAGATGCTGCCACCTCTCTAAAAAATCTCAAGCTATGAGAAGGACTTTTTTGTCCTATTTTTAAGAGAACGTGAACTGCAAAACTGACAAAAAGCCAGCTCTGTCATATGTATTAAATAAAATGCCATGTGTAGTCCCCTGTGAAAGCCAGTTGCATTCTAGAGATAGATCCCTTAACACAATGTCTGTTCACTGAATGCCTCTAATAGATTATTTCTAAAGTCTTTAGAGGCTTGACAAAGCTTTGGCCATCATGAATACTCTCTAAGCCAGAAATGTGTGGAAGAAGGAATGCAATAGGAGGACATATTCAGAAAAGGCCACATGCTGGAGAAGATGCCTTCTTGTTACTTCTGTGTTAATGGCAGCTGATCAAGATGAAGCTTTGTTGTATTATTCTCATATTGGTTTGGAATTTTAATTTGAGAATTTAACACTTTGCTAGAATTATCTCACTTTTTCATCTAAATATTTCTGGTATAAAATGTGAGTCTATATCACGTATGTGTGAAATACTTGGGATTACTGTTCCTGTAGAAGTAATTAATCCCTACAGAGCATTATATGCAGTCAGTTCATTGAGGAGATTTGAGGGGACTTGAGGACGTCAGGAATTTGGCTGTATCACCAGCTGTAAAGGGGCATTTGGGGAATTGACATCACCAGGAACAGTGATCCTGGAAGGATCCCTCTTGGCAAGCATAAACCATCATTCTTCTGGCAAACAGTTGGCAGGATAATGGTTTGATCATGTTATTGTTCTACCATTAATGTCTATAGGGTATTTTTATTCATCTCTATTGACTCTGGGATCTGCTGCTCTCATTAGGTAAAATGAGCCAATTTATACAAAACCATGGATCTTCCTTCCAATTCCCACTCTAAAACTGAACCATTTTTTGCTATTCTTGTTGTTAACGTATTATTGTATGTTTGCTAAGGACTGAGTAGCTGTTACTGTTTATTCAAGAAAGCCTACAACTTAATTTTTTTTTAACGTTTACCAGAATATTTTGAGGAAAATGTCAAATGTATTACTCATATCCATTACTCAGTGTGGAAAGGCAAGTTTTTTCCCACAGTGTGAGCTACTGCTGGGCAGTTCAAATTGCATCGGTCTATGTTTTCAAGCATATTTTTTAAGTAATATTTATTATTAAGAAACTTTGATTTTGATATATACTTCTAGATATACTTTACCTTGTCTATAAATTGTCTTGTATTTTGCTCCTTGTGAGTGATTTTAGTTGGAGTTTCCAGTTCTTACAGAATTTTTGTAGCTGAGGGGAAAAATTCATATGGATCTGATTTTGAAACAAAATTTCATTCACTACTATACTGAAGACATCAGTTTTGCATTTATCATTTTCAGAATTCTATGTGCAGCTAGAGTGCTATGGAGATCTTCAGCTTTTCTGGTGCACAGAGAGTAATTTAATCGGAAGGAGAACATGTAACTACACTAAGTCCATGTGATAAATGAAGCATCAAGGAATCAACATCAGGGAAGTGCATTGCATAAGTGCCTTTTATTGTGTCTCCTTTTCAGCTGAATCCTAAATTATGTTATTGAAACTTCAGACATTATGGTGAAGTCAAATATGAAGTGTATGAATAAGATCTTAAAGGGACCCAGCAGACAGTAAACTCATCTGGTTAATTTATCTGTAACAAAAGAGACTGTGCATTATAGCTTTCTGCTTTGTTCCCGTATGTGTGGGATGGTCATTTTTTGATGGCAAAAAGGAGCTGAAATTCAAAGATACAATGTGCTGAAGGATTTGAGTTACTCAAGAACATCACTCCATTACTCTGTCATCCAGCAGGCAGATGCAGGAAAGAAGGGCAACCCTGCCTCTTAATTTCAATACTTTTAACCAACAAACTGCATGCTCCAGTTTGTACTAATGTGTTTACAGATTTCTCTAAAGTAGGCCCTTGTGGTCCTGTCTGATACCTGGAAGAGTGGCTAAAACCATAGAACACCTGTGGAACGTGATAATACAAAGTTACAGTACTGAGGAAACAGAATCTGTGGGATAATTTCCCCCCTCTGTACAGCTGGTTCATTGAAGTTAATCTCACAGAAGTCTGCATCCCCCCAAGATGCATTCCCCTCCCCTAACCTTACATTCATCCTTTTGAAAGCCTTTGCTCAAGGTCCTTTGCCCTTGGGGGTTGATTACGGCTAATAGACCAGGGAGCAATGTACCCAAGAGCTGTCACTGTTTGGGGACCAGTTGTTCATTGTAGACTTGCCCATATGTCTACTTAATTCCCAAAAGTTAACACAATGTTCTGTGTCATTCTCTTCTCCTTTCCTATCCTTAGGAAAGTCCATTGAATTCAGACTGGAAAGAAAAGTCTTCCAGGCTCCTTGCACTGACTTTTCCTCTTCCTTCTCTCTTGATCTGTGTCATGCCCTAGTTGTTATTCAAATACTACTCAGGCAAAATTCCTAAAATTACTACAAACAACAACAGTAATGGTATTGTTATTCACATGGAACCACAAGTGTGCACAACACTTCACAAAACAAATAAAATCATTCTTTTTTTAACATCAATGAGCTTAATATTGATGTCTTCCAAGATACTTTTCCTAAGCAAGAAATTATTTAGTCCACTCTGTTGATGCAATCCTTCACAAGACATAAATGATCCTTTGCAAGAGAATGCTGGTATTTCAAAGATTTTGTATAGAGCTAGACCTATAAGTCTTGACAATACTCTTTTAAAAGGTTTGTGTTTTTTAAGAGATGGCCTAGATGTGGAAGAAACTACATTATCTTGAAAAGCTGAAATTTTAAAACTGTGTTAAAAGTCTTTTTTTGTTACTGGCCCATGTAAAGAACAGAACTGGAAGGCTTACAGATGGATGAATCTCCTAAGTAGGACTGTACAAAATGTTCAGAAGGAAACCTGAAAACATAGCTGCCTGCAGCGTCATTACAAAAGAAAGGCTTTGAGATAGGTCTTGCAGCAGTTAGAAATGTGGGCCTATTTCCAATTTGAAGTGATTGGAAACTTCATTTTAGGACAGTTCCTCTGTGGATTGTTGGATTGCTTTCAAACTCAGTACTGAAAGTAAAAGTCAATAGGAAATGCCTCAGGCTAAGGGGAAAAAGGATGTTGCCAAGTCATTGAACAGCAGCCCTTTATCTGTTGTACTAATAGAAATACTATTGCCACCATCCTTTTTGCCTCTCAGGACCTCTTTGGGGTCCTTTCCTTTGCCTTCCCCCCCTCCCCCCTTCTCCCTTTTATTCTTCTTTGAAAACTTACTCCTTATTATATCCTATTGTCAGCTCTCATGAGGTTGTGTGCCAGGGCCACATGAGAAAGGATAGGTGTTCCAGGTTCTCCAAGCAAAGAGGTGTCAAGATTTGTCCATGTGGGTTCCTAAGTGGGTTATTTTGTGTAATTAATTCTAAGCAACCCTTAGGCATTTTTATAGGTTTTGAGTAGAAAACAAAAAATAACCATTCACAGTCCATCTCCTAGATTTGGTTGAGTATGGAGGAACAAAGATGTGTGCACGTAACAGCTGCGCACTAACTGACCTAGGGACTGTGCCTATAGTCCAGTTATTAAGCTTATGGCCTGTTTGGGATCTACCTGTGTTGGGGCCTATGCTAGGTGTGTGTGTCTGGAGGTCCAAGCTGGGGCTTCCTTTTTTAGCCTGTGATGGCAGGGCACACTGGTTTACTGGGTGTTCGGCCCTTTCCATTTTCTGTCTTTTGCTGCCTGATGCCTTTCTCTACAGACCAGGTTCTTGCCTGGTGCTCATAGTATCATACTGCTTTCATCTTTCCCCACTCCTTTGGTCTTTCCTGACTTCAGGTTGTAATTTGCTTCCCCAGATTGAAAGGTTTACAGACTGCTCTGCTACCAAAGGTTATATGAGCTAGGGAAGATATTCAAATCCACCAATTCCCAACTCATTGTAGCGAGTGTGCTTGTAAGAAAATTGGTAGTTCTCCCCAGAAGATAATGCTCTTTGTTAGTAACTCTTGAATTACCAGTCTTTTGCATTCAGTATCAAGCAAAGGGCATCAATCACTGATTTTGTAGCTAGCACTCACGGAATGACACTTGGAAACAGTGCTGTGGTGTGAGCTTTATTCAAGGCTTGGGATCTCGAGGTTCAGATCCTCAGCTCTCTGATATTCTCAGCTACAGGCTTCCCAGCTATTTTCCTTTTTTACTGTAGTTCCCCTTCTGCAGTACTGGGCTTTAATAAATCCAAGCTGTATAAGAATTTTAGGAGGATGTATTACTTAAAGTTCTTGAGGCAGTCAGCTATTTTAGACACAAGAATCTTTTTTGCAGTTTCACCTATCCATTCATAAAATGATTATATTAGACTTCTGTGACTTGTGTTTCAGATCCCCTTTTGGCTAGAAATAACTTTTATTCATGCTTCTACAGTCTTATTTCTTTGGGAAATTTGCACTAAGGACTTTGACAACACAGCAGGCGCAGCATTCAAGTTAACACTCTGAACCTTCAGGGCCAAAACTCACTGGGAAGATAAAGCCTTTTTCAGAATTAAAAAGGGGTCAGATGATCTTTAAAGAAAAATAAAAAAAAAAAAAAAAAAAGAAAGAAAGAAAGAAAAAGAAAGAACTGTCCCAGATCAGTGTATCCTCCATCTGGTATGTTCCCAGATTCCTAAGGAGATAACATGGTGTCAAAGAAAAGGATGTTGTAATTGGGCTGGGGCATAGCTACAGCCCCACAGGATCCTGACATTGTTACAGCCCTGCGCTATCAGTGACCTTGGGGTAGAGGAAGACTGTGCCAAACTTAAAATAAACAAAGTGTTCCAGTGCTGTTGCCGCTTAGGGAAGATTAAAGAGAAATAACATTTAATCAGCCCTAGTCCTGGTGTAATGTACTAGTAATATTAATTGTTTTTATGATGATTCTCTCTCAGGATTTTTTGTTAGCACTGGGTAATAACTGCTAGTGGGTAATCTGCTAGTGTATTGACCTATAGCACTACCACAGTTCAATTAAGTTTCTCCTTGTCCAAATCTAATCAGAAAAAAGCTGAGATTGAAAATCAATTCATTTCCTGCTAGTTAATGACTAATTCTCTACAAATGTGAATATAGAGATTAACTCTTCAGGTTGAAAGTTCTTCTAGAGGCAGACCCTGCCAGGTGGATGTTTGAGATTAGGAAGCGTGATCTGTCTTTTCTTGTCCCTCTTCTTCTAACCCCTTAGCATATGCTGGCTATAGGTTGTGATTTTTTAGAGTGAGCCTTGCTCTGTCAAGTCCTTCAGGGCACGAGGCTGTTTGCCTGTCCTCTGATCTCTTAGCATGACCTCATCTCACACTCTGCAGGGAACTGGTATTGATAATCCAGGGTCAGTTCCTGAATTCTCATACATGTCTTCTCCAAACGCTTCGACCAAGTATTTCTGCCGTGGCTCAAAACTTCTTCAAAACCAGGTGACTTAAGCCAATTGCAGTAATAATGTGAGAGCTAGTCCCCGTCTTTGGAGGTCTGAGAAAGACACAGGTATGTCTCTGGTATTGCTTCCACCTGTACAAGTTGTGAATTTTCCCACTGAAGTGGGGAAATTAGATTTCTTGGCTCTTTTAAGTATTTTTTTTCTCTGTGAAGGACTAACAGCTGTTTATAAGCCGCTTCATGTGTCTATGCATATATATGTGTTCACAACATTAAAGCTACTGAATAGAGATATAAGCAGTAAACATTCATGAGTTTTGGCAATTCTCACCAGTTTTTGCTAGTTACATGACTCCCACTGCTATAGTGTCTGAAATAACAGCAATATTTTATTGTGTTTATCCTCACAGTGTGCCTCTCAGGTGGGGACATACCACCAATTTACACAAGGAGAACTGAGGCCTGGATCTGAGAAATCGATTAGACTCTAGCATTTGGTGGTACTTGAGATCATACAGAGGCTCAGTGACTTTCTCCACCCCAACCCTCAGCTACTGTTGAAACTTGTTGGCTTTGGAGACACACAGCTGTGGATGCTGCCGTGAGACCCTCTGTCCAGCTGGAGGGCAAACGTGCCTTCCTGGGGCAGATTTTTAGCCTGGATATTTCTAGTAGCAAGTTCTTATACTACAAAAATACTTAGAAAATAGCTGTGGGCCTTAGAAAAGGCCTGTGGTCCTATACTCTGAGGGATAGGAAAATTTATGCTTGTGTATAAGGACATTTTTGAAGTCAGTCATAAGAAATAAGGAATTTTTTTTCAGCTTTTCCTAAATGCTCATCTCAAAAAGCATCTTTTTGACAGTATTTTATTCTCCTCATGTCCTTTTCTGAGATCCATTTCTCATTTTTTTTAATCTATCCTACACTGGAACCACTATTTTATCTCTGATGTCTCTTTTTGTTTGCTTTGCTGCAGAAAACACCTTGCTGCTTTCTGCTGTGCAGCAATAGCACTGAATTGTGTCAGTGCTGAAAGGTTCAGGTCCATATCCTGTCAGCCTGAAACCCAGATTCATGTGTACTGATCTCTTGTAATCCTGTGGGGTAATCTCTTCCATGATACTCAGCAAAACATAATACGTCTCTTTATTTTTGGCTGGCTGCTGAGAAGACCATGATTGTAAACCTCAAAAGGAATCTGGTCAGTAACAGCCATGCAGACCCATGGTACCGGATTGTGGTATTGCATGCTCAGACCCTGCAGTTGTCCGCTGGATCAGCACTGGACATTTTGTGTATATGAAGTACTATAGAAAGGGTAGAGTCAAGCCAAAAAATGGCCTTCTTTCTCCCAAATACCTAGCAGGACTCATATATTTGGAGTGTGAAATGCTCTGATACATGTATGATAAGCTGGAGAAGTTAATAAACATTCCGAGGTTGAATGGGGGAGGAAGTCAGTCCCTGTTTTGCTCCCAGTAAAGGCTGAAATAAGAGGAACACAAAAATGAATCTGTCTTCTGAACTGGCATTTTCCAGCAGTACAGCTGAACTGCATGAACTTAACAGGCAAGAAAAAGTGCATCTTCAGAAATGCAGTTGTCTTATTGAATATTCCATCAACAGAAGCTGCAGCCTTACATATGAATGAGAATAAATATCCTCGGCTGCTTTGATAATATTTCTTTTTCTTGGGTTACATTGGTGCCTAAAAGTAATACATTGATCTGGAATTTCAAAAGGTGACAAACACAGTAGCTCCATTTTTATCTATTTATTTGTATTTAGGAAGGCCGAGGGAATACAATTCAATAATCATTAACGGAGCTTGCTAGAGGGCTATGTTTTCAGCTTTGTTTGCAGAGTAGAAATAGCTTAGCAAAATAAAATTTTAAGCTGTCTTGTTAATACAAGGAAATGTTACTCTTAGGTGGTAGACTCTGGTTTGAAATGTTTTCCACAAAAACCTGCTACTATTCTGGGCAATCTTTACAAGCATCATTAACCCACAGAACCAACCCAACCTGCACATGTCTTTACCTCCAGCATGACAGGGACCCAGATCCCCCATCAGCACCGTCGCTGGACTTGCCTCAGCTCATGTGAAGGGGGAGCCCTGTAGCTTCTCCCCATTAAACTCAGACCCATAACAGAGTGGTTATTGCAAGAGCTTTTAGACTTTTCACTAGAAATTCTCTGCCAAATAGAATCATTCTACAAGGTGGGGAGGAAAAGAGGGTAGGAGAAAGGCAGACAAGGGGATCACATCCATACCACAGATCTGAACATCATGTCTGGATTTGTTTCTGGTGCTGTCAGTCACATGGGAGCATCCCATCCCCTAGTACAATTTGGAGACATGTTCCAATTCCACCCCCTGGAATTTCAATAATGAAATTAAATCAATGTAACCCTTGCTTGATTTTCCATGCATATGAACAAAACAGCTGCAGCCCTTTTAAAGGCATGAGATCTAGACGTATGGGTATGTCTGCTGGTGTGCTATTCTGTGGCTGAGTGCAGAGAATGGGACAGGAACATCTACATCTCTGGGATCAAAATCACTTAACATTTGATTAAAATGTTAATGAAAGCCTACATAGCTTCTGGGATTACTTCTGCTTCCATGGAGCCAAATTCTTTAGTGCACTTTCAATGCCTATCAGTTTTGCAATCAAGTTCTGCCTCAGAAAGCTCGGAAACTCAAATCCTCAGTGGTTATTAGGCATCTAAATGCCTTTAATTTAAAAGCATCCACAGACAGACTTAGGAGTAGTAAGGTTTGGGCAATTGCCTCTGGGAGCAGGACCCCAAAGTCTAGACAGCAGAGTTGTTTGAGGAAAACCCTTGGAAATCTTTAGCAAACATGTGAGTGCCTTAGGGCACTAGAACACCTGAGCACTGGGGCTGCATAGGAGATTGCTCAGTACCCATCATCACCCCTGTCCCTTTGTGGATTTTGCCTTGATTGGCTAAATACCTTTGAGAAACAGCATCTGGATATGTTCCAGTTCATTAAAGATCTCATCCGATGAATAGTAACTGAGGAAAACCTTTTACAGAACTGAAAAACAGTAAGGAAATGCTTTCAAATCTAGCACTACCATATATCCAATTCAAAGCCAACTGAGATAATAAGAGTTTGTCCACCTTGTTATTGATACGTATTGTGTTCAGTATCATTGCATTCAAGATGCAGATGGGAGGACAGGGGAATTGTGAAAACTACCTGATTTAAAGCAGATTTTAAAATATATTTACTGGAGAAAGGCTAAAATCCAAATCTTCTGTCTCTTAAATGAGTTCCTCAGGCACTAATTTGTTAAAAAAGATTTGCTTACTTTCTGATCTCTTTAATGTTAGTTCATGCTAGCTATTCCCATCTAGAAACTCTTAATTCCGTGATTTATAATGTGCTATAGCCAGCGCAGGCTCCTGAACTGCTGGTTCAGTTCATCTGAGACAGTGGAAGGAAGTGAGCCCAGGATTTCCACATGCAAGCTGAGACCTTTAAGCAGGGGAAGTATATTGTATTATCCTTCTCTTGGGATTTTTGAAAACCTGTTTTGTAGGCAGGCAGTGAAAACACTTGTTCAACCAAACATTTATAGAAGATAACTAGGAAAAGGCGTAGCTTGAGACTGGCAGTAAGGCCTAGAAGCCTTTCTAGGACTGGGAAGATTTTTTCAATTAAAATAATGTAAGCTTAATTATTCCTCTGCTGCTGCTACACTCAGTCAAGATAGAAGTTTCTCTGAAGCGTGGTTCAGGGCAGAAACCTAATTTGACTGCTTCACGTTGCTCTTTGGAGGAGCTTTCCCTCTCTCTCCATGAACTAACGGGTGATGCCCGGTACCGATACCATGACAGACCTGTGGTTTCCCCACCTCGCCCTTGTTCCTGCTGCACAGCCCAGTCCTGCTGGTCTCCCTCCCTTGTGGTGCTTCCTGCCCTCGGAGGGCTGCTCTCTGTGCCAGGCCCCTCCACTCCAGCCATGGGCATGGAGGAGGTCACAGCCGCTCGCTTCACTTACATTACTGTGGAGAATAAGGTGAGACTCAACATGAGTAAGAATGGCACACTGTGCCTTATCAATTCTTATTTCTTGCATTCTCTGGAAGTCTTTAAAATGAGTCTTTGTCTGTTTTAAAGGTGTGTCTGTCCTGATGCCTGCCCTTGAGCTGTGTATTCTCAAGGTAGTTAAATCGCTTCCAGAAGAAGGGCAAAGGTATTGGATTTATGAAAGGGAACATTCCTTTTTCTGCTGCATCTTCTTTTGTTGCTCTAGTTATGCTCTTGTTACATTAGTTTTCAATTTTGCACAAAAAGGTGCTGTCAAGTGGAGGCTACAACACCCTCATTCCCCCCGGGGCCACAGCAGGCCTGACCTTCCCTAAGGATCTGAACAATCTGAGCTCATAAATCTCTTCCAGGAATCCTGCCTTAATGCATGAAATAGAAGAGTACAGATCTCTTGTTACAATTATTTTCTCCAGAGGAAGGAATTAAAAGTAATCTTTCTTCTTGTTTTGTGGACTCCATGTTTACACCTGCAAGGGCTGGCAGAAACCCGGAGCTTTGTCCTCTTGAAGAGCTTGACTGCAAAGCTCCAGGATCATTGCAAACATCCCCCTCAGGGACCAAAATACTGCCACAGCTTTATCTCATGATGGAAATATCCATAACATTCATGTACTGTAGTTCCAAACAGAGTTAAAGCTGTGGTTGTGCAGAACGGGAGATTGTTTATCTGATTGAGCTTTAAATGGTAACACTGACATACAAAGCTAGTGATAAAATCTGAACTCTGAAATTCTGTCCCTCTGCAGAAGAGGCTGTAGACTGCAGCTCTTGTAGCTGTTGACTGATTACACTTCAAAGGGCTTCTCATTTCTGGTGATCTGTAAGATGGAGCTTGACCAGTGCTGCAATGGCTGGGTCAAATTTAAAACAGTTGTTATGAAAAAAAAATACTGGCTTGAGCTTCTGCCAGAAACCAAACTCTCTGATTCTCAAAGTGCTAATTTTCACTGTTTGAAGAAGTAACATGTTGTTTTGGTTCCTGGGAGAATCTGAAGCTGCTTCCTCTGTCTTCTGCAAGCCTGGGACACTATCCATATATAACCTCCAGTTCTGCCTTCTGCTTTTCTATACTGTAACTCTGCACCCCCCATGCTGTTACCTCTGATCAGTGTGGCCAAAGGGCCATTTGGGTATATTTAGGCAGCATGTTCAGATTTCTGTACGCTATTGTAATTCCAGTTTTCTCCATTTTATAATATAGGTTCTCTTTTAATAGAAATGTATTTTAGATATGATAAAACAATGCCTGATAAATAGAACGTCTTTCAGGCCTGTCCATAGGGCCTCTCCACTGAGTGTCAAGGAAAGACCCTCTTTTCTGGACTGCTGTTCCCAGGGAATTTGGAGAAGAGTGTTCTTTTGGTATTGCTTTGGTATTGGTTAATGCTTTAGTCATCAGAGTTATGTGAGCTTTTTAATAACTCCCTCCCAAAGGTGAGCTGAAGAGAAATACAAAGTTGTCTGGGACCAGTGTCTTCAAAGGTGACAGAGACCTCATGGCTCTGCAGCCAAGTGCTCCAGATGTTTCCTAAGACCTAGGTGAGGTACAGCTTGTTAAAGCTGTTTGATAAATAGTCTTATTCCACTGCCTTTTGAAAAAGCGTAAGACAGCCAGAAAGACCTGCAAGACCCATTGTGGGTGGTAGGACTCCCCAAGACATTCTCTTTTCCAGAATATGGTAGCAATTCTTTTCCCCCTGCTTTTTGCTCTCTAGTTGCCGGTTACTTACAGAGGTAATACATTCCTCGCACACCAGCAATTTGGCTGGTAAGTGACTTCTTAATCTAACTGCTCAGAAAAAGCACAGCCTAGGGAAGAGCTGAGAGTGGATAGGCAGAAACAAAGAAATGACCCGTGCTTAGGCACCCGTGGAACTGACCGCTGTAAAAAAGCCCAGACAGGTATGGTTTGCCTTGGTGGTTTTGACAGGAGAGGAGAGGCAGGACACAGTGCTGATGCGTACAGCAAGGGCACTTTTCAGTAGTACCACGGCAGCAGAAGGGAGCTGGTTGCTTTAATATGTAAGTTGGTCACCTGGGCAAGGGTTTCCAGAGGAGGCTGAAGAACGCACTGAATTGCCCCGCTTCAGTAGACCTCTTAAAATCCTAGTAGTGTTTCTCTGCTTGTTTTTAAAGCGCCCACCCAGCCCATGCTGGAGCGCCGGATGAGGTGGATTAAACCATCATCATATTCCACCTGCCGAAACGGGTGTTTGTCTTCCAGTGATCATCGTCTTATGTTTTCCCTCGTCTCAGATGAGTTTTGAAGCAGGAAACAGCCTGTGCCTTTATGGAAAACAGGCCTTTATGCCTTCCTAAGGCCTCGCTGTATTTTAAGGGTAAACTAATGTTTTACCAAAGCTGGCCTCTTCTGCTCTGTAATTGGTTTTATTTTTAATCCATTTCTTATTTATGAATCAGTTCAAAACCAGACAATGGAAGCCTTCAAGTAAAATTTTAAACAAGTTTTGATATATTTTTTACTTGTTCTGAGATAAAAATAATAGGAGGCACAGAGCAGAGAAGAGCATCATCTAGAGAAGAGCACCTTCATTCCCTGAAGGACCTTTTACTGTATTTGCTCCCTAGAGGGAGGCAAAAGGAAAAAAATAAAAAAGACATCAATTCTATTCATTCACCTGATATGGTTGCTAATGCCAAGGCTTAGCTCTGAAAGTGATACTGCTTTCTCAGCTCAGCAGGGGAAAAAAAAAATCATTGGTTTGTATGTGATTAAAAAATCAGTATAATATTTTTCTTCTTCCCTCTATTATATGAGGTTACTGCTATAAGACTGATATAGGAGAGAGACATAGCTTGTTTATGTTACCATAATGAGAGAAGTAATGACACATTCATGCTTGCCCAAGAATAATTTGGAAATGGTTCCCCTACTTCACAGTCTGGCCCATGGGAAAATAACATCTGAATGAGTTTTGGTTCTCTGGACAGCAAAATGGAAGATCCCATTTCCCTCTAGCTGCTTGACTTTCTGTTGCAGAGGCTGCAAAGTGACAGTGATCTGCAACGTTGGGCAACATCTTCAGTGACAATGAGGGCTCTTAACCAAACCATTTGGAAGACCATACAATTTTGAAGTGTGTTGTTTCATAACCTGTCTACCACAGGGTAGTGATCAGTTCAGATTTAAAATTCAAGTGACTGTCCTAACTGTCTTTTTGGCTTTGAGCCACCATTAAGTTCTCCAGAAATAAAAAAGAGGAGCTAGTAGAATCCCTGACAAGTTGCAAAGTACAAGAGATGCTTCTAAACTTTCTATCAGTGACCTGGAGAAATCTGGAGAAGTGTATATATATCTAGACACACGCGCGCGTGCGCGCACACACACACACACACGCACAAAAAAAATTAAATAGTCTCTGTGCTAACATCTGCAGTTGAGCGGTAAGATAGATGATAAGAGAAAGCAGTGAGCACAGTTTTGATAACCTTCAAATAACATTCAAAGTTTGGATATCATTCAAATACTTCTGTTCTAATACAGCCAAATGTAGAATTCTAAGTCCAAAGCGCCTTCTCTTTTATAGAGCAGTTTGGTTTTACAAAAGATTAAGATTTTTCAATAGAAAAGCAACCCAGCGAGAGCTGGTAGTTGCAGTTAATTCAGTCATGAATCTATGTCTTTGCATATGTTAGTGAGCTCAATCGTACTTAGTATTCCAGAGTCCAAAAAATTTTAAAAGTTCAAAAAGTAGAAAGTACAAAAAAAAGAGCCACATCAGTACCTCCAGGTACTTACAGCTCCATCAGTTCAGATTATCAAAAAAGAAATGTAGGTTGACTTGAGGACAGTCACATAAGGTGCATTTTTTGAAGGAGACAATACTAAAGGACTCTCCAGCTATTGCAGAAAGAGGGTAGTCCTAGAGGTTGGATGCCTGACCCATAAAAACTCAAATGAGAAAAAAGACAGCAACTTTAATAGTGGTATTAATCTGGTCAAAATACCCCTGAAAGGAGTATATATCTTTCTCTCAGCCATGATCCGTCTCTTCCTGAAAAGCTACTTGGGAAGTGAGAGGAGCATATCTGATCCCCTTCTGGTTTTGGATTCTGCAGAATGGATAATGAAGGGATTTGTACTCCTCTAGAGGGTTACTACACACCAGGGCACTACTCTGAATTGATGGAAGTGGACAAAATTTAATCTTGGCTGCTCTCTTTTGAGGGGGAAGAGGAAGATTTTATAGCCACTATAATTCTACTGAGCCAAGGAAAAGATGGTATAGCAATTATACCTGCACAGGAACATAAAGGTTACTCAGAATTGTGGCTGAAAAAATCACTATTAGAGCAAGGAAGAACTTTAGAGAAAACATGCAGGTTGGGAACCCTTAGTCAGTGCAACAGCAGCTCCTGATGTGACCTTTATGGCAATGACTTTACTGGCCATGATTTTGTTGCAAGTTGTTGTGCACCTTTTTTAGGGAGCACATTATCCAAAAGGTCATTTGGCCTCCTAAAAAGAAAAGCAGAGATGGCAGATCAAAATGCCCTCCCTCGCTTGCCATGTTTTACATGTGTGTGTGTGTGTGTGTGTGTGTGTGTGTGTGTGTGTGTGTGTGTGTGTGTGTGATAGAGAGAGAGAGAGAGAGAGAGAGGAGAGAGAGAGAGAGAGAGAGAGAGAGAGAGAGAGAGAGAGGAGACTATTAGCACAGCCCATTTCTGTATGTGCTGTAATACCTATTATGAAATCTTTAAATATGTTGGTCAACTGCTTTCATAGTTGACCACAGCAAGAAAGAGTTTGCAGTTAAAGCTCCAGACTGAGAAACAGGGAAGTGTAAAATGTAGATGCATTCCTTAGGCTGCTATTTAAGTCTTTGCTTCAAATTTATGTGTTATTATTAAATGCAATACTTACTTACTTACTTAAAAGATTTGGGTGGGAAAAAAAAAAGACATGGCTCTCAGATTGGCAGTAGTGCACATTTATATTTTGGGAATATCAAAATCTCCCATTAAATTGTGCTGGAAACAAACATAATTATGAACTGCATTTGAATGTCCTTTACTCTAATGGAACCTCAGCTTAAAACTCCCTTTTTTAAATAGTTCTTTTGAATCCAGGCCACAGAAAAAGCAACTACTATCTCAAAGATGCTTTAAATAATAAATTTTTGGAGGAGAAAAGGAAAAAAAATAACACCTACATGTTATCATCATTTAAAATATTTTATTATGCTACAATCAATTGCCATGTTCTCAGATAATGAATATTAAACATGAATAGCACAGCTCCATATTGTTTAGTTGAATCTCAATTTTCATCTTATGTACTTGTATTATGTACACTGGCAGAAGAGAACATATGTTCCTGATTTTTTTTTTTTTAAGGTATGTGTGGATCTTTCTTTTAATAGTTATATAACACAAAGCCCACATAGCCGCTTGGCTGCAGCAAGCCAAGGGCTGGTTGCTCCCAAGCAGGAAAAAAAAACTGTTAAAATTTACCTTAGTTGCTGTGTTTTGTAGTCAGAGAATAGAAGGCAGCACATAAAAACAGTTGTAAATTTAATAGCGCCTCAGAATGAGTTTCTCGTTTCAAGCAGCCACTGCAACGTTGTTCAACGTGCAGAGTAGGGCAGGCAAAAATGATCCTAAATCTGGCTCTGACTCCCAGAGCGCTGGCTCCATAATGTGCTGCTAGCCCAAGCAGCGTTTTGGGCACTGTCTCTAGCATTGAGCAGAATTCGGTCATCCCGGTTTGTTTTGTGTCAGGAGCTGCATACTTCAAGGAGCACAGGCCACGAAACGGACTGCACAAGAATGCCCAGGATGATGGGGGAAGCTTTGCTTATCTTTTAAGATGCCATAATCTAATGGTGGGGTTGAATATATCACTGAATTCAGTTTTCAGTACTGAAACATAGAATTTTTTCCATAAATCAGATTTCCTCTGAAAATTTCTGTGAAAACAGGAAATGCAACCCCGAGGTTTTGTACAATATTTATTGTTGTTATATCTCACTGTTATTAGGTACAATCTCTCACTTGCACCAAACTTCATTTTAAGGTTCATCTAGTTTAATTAGTTTTGGAGAACATACTTCTAGCATGAAAGATATCCATACTATTGCTTGCTGTAAACTGATAGGTTTTTGTAGAAATAACGTTTAATACCGTTACTACACTTTTAATTGTTGCTAAAGATTAAATTATGTATTTTCAGTTCACACAAAGCCCACCAGCGGCTCCGCATAAGTGCCTCACTTCGGTATTTTGAAGGCAGATGCACAGCTTGCTTCCTTGCACTGCCCATGGTTCTGTTTATTTTTTTGTTTCGCAGTTCTTTCCCTACGGAGATGCTTCGAAGTTTGCCCAGCACGCCTTCCGAACCTTCGATAAGAACGGAGATGGAACCATCGACTTCAGAGAGTTCATCTGCGCACTGTCCATCACCTCAAGAGGCAGCTTTGAGCAAAAATTAAACTGGGCCTTCAACATGTATGACTTGGATGGTGACGGTAAAATTACAAGAGTGGAAATGCTGGAAATTATAGAGGTGAGGTCAATATGACATTCAAAACCAACACATTTCTTTAGAAAAAAATTGGTTGCTATACACCTAAAGATTTTAAATACACAAGAGGCATTGTATCATTAGAAAGGTATGACACACAGACTCATCTCAGGGATGCACATCTAAGCAATACAAGCAAACTAGCATTGTCATAGAGATGCAATCTGAGAATTGCAGTGATCACGTGTCCATATAAGCTTTTAAATATTGAGGGGGTAAATTAGTGTTCTGATAAACAGATTAACTGTAAGTACAGTACAGCAAAGGATTTACAAAGCCAATCTGAAAATCACTTGACACCCATGAAATTACTGTTTTGTAGCTCAAGCATCTGCAACCTTACTGGAGATTAACTTCAAATGATTGCAGAAATTCACTCTGCGTTTTAAGTGAGCTCTTACAGATAGACACTACGATTTAAGATAGCCATAGTATAGTTAAAGAGTAACGTTTACCTAAATCATCTGTGGTTAATACTAGGTTTTGCTCACATGTACACACAGAAAACTGCTAGAAGATGCCTTCTAAAGCGTATTATTCCAAGTTGATATACAATATTTCAATGGGATGACTTAAATCCAAATAAACAGTTGATCCAGAGAACAGGTTACAGTAGATCCACACTATGAAACACATTATGAAGAACAAAGAAATTTATTCCAGTATGGAAAGTGCAATAATTTTTAAAGCCTGCATTTGAAGGAAAAAGTAAAACACTTATTCTTCCTTATTTTAAGTAAACAGGTATCAGATTCCAAAGGAAAAAATCCATAAGGAAACTAGCAACCACTTGATTGCTGAAATTTGATTCCAAAATTTGATCACATCAATGCACTGATTAAATCTAGGGCTTTATTTTTTTAATTTTCTATTTGGTTTCTTTCCAAAGGCCATCTACAAAATGGTGGGCACTGTGATAATGATGAAAATGAACGAGGATGGTCTGACGCCTGAGCAACGGGTAGACAAGATCTTCAGTAAGATGGATAAGAACAAAGACGACCAGATCACACTGGATGAATTTAAAGAAGCTGCAAAGAGTGATCCTTCCATCGTATTACTCCTGCAGTGTGACATTCAAAAATGAGCTTGTGTACAATGCATCATAGACTGCACAGAAGTTTAAATGTTCCATTCAGTTTGCAGCTATTTCCACACACACACACAAATTTGCTTGGACTACCTATCAATGGACTTGCTTCTTGTGTTTGAAACACTTGTGTGCATGAGAATGTCATTTGCTAAAGAATTTTAAAAGTATATATTATAAAAATAAACTGCCACAACGTGACGTGTGCAATGTCATTTCATAACAACCCTATTCCTCTGAAGCCTGTGCAGCAGTCCTGTGCTGCAGTGAATTATATTATTTATTGTTCATGTTTTACTGATGCTAGCTCTGTGTCTCCTAGACTGAGTAATGTTAGTGACACTGAATTCCCATGGTAATGTTAACTGTTTATTATAAATCATGTCACCATTCTGCTGTAAAGTAGTACTGGACAGACAGAGGGGAAGATGTCCTCAGTTCTCAAGTCTGATCCACACATGTGCTTGAATTGTCAGTGGATATAAATGTACTTCATTTGCATGCCTTTTAGGTTTGCCTTAATTCTTACCTCATTTGCATCCCTTCAATCTGGAAAGAGCTATGTCAGAGGAATGCAGTATGAACACGCAAATCCTGCTAAAATGCTCCCTTTAATTAGAAGCATATATAAATATATATATATAATGTTCAAAATATTGTTTTATTGGAAGTTCAAAAGTTTTATTGAAAGTGTATTGATCTTTGCCTGAATTTTCAAAAGCTTCCACGGAGATTGCAATATATGTCCCAAAATAAATTTATAATATTTGACCTTTTTCCCTAATTCTTATTTCATGTCTTCAGCATGGTAATAGAGAGAAAAGCAAAAATACAAAAACCAAAAAGTTTTCAATCTCCTGCAGTTATCTGTCACTGTACTACTGGGAAATATGTATTTTTTAAAAAATGAAAGCATGAAGAAATTTCTTCACATTCACTCATTAGAAGAGTCGTATTATACAAGACTGATAGTTGTAGTTCTTGTATTTGCCAACAGAGCAGCTGTTTATCCTCCAAGATGTTGATGCTAAGGTTTAACAGTATACCTACTATACCTATGCTTACATAACTTTTTAAGCTAGCTGTAAGTCAAATATAATCTATTTGCTTGGCCGAAGTTTGGTCTTTTAATGTCTTTCCTCTCACCATATGACATTAAACTACCTTATATTTAATATGAGCTGACAGGTTGTAAAAGACATTATTGATAGATAAATTAACCATAAAGTGTGATTATTGAGAAGGGACAGCTGAGAGACTCATCTTCCTCCTCTACAACTCTATGCAGCACATTCATCAAGTCCTGCTTTATACTGTGGCAAGCACAAGTTTTGTGCAGCCTTGGGAAGACATGGGAGAACTAGCAGACGGCAGAAGTGCAGATAAAAATCTTCCCTGTAGCAACTGGGAAACCTGCTATAAAGTCAATTACTAGCAGGATTACAAAAAGAGTCTGAGAATATCTTACAGTTGCATGTTTGATATTTCTTCTTTCCTTATGAAGAAATTAGACAGCTATACTGCCTAAAAATAAGACAATAAAACATGACATATCTAGTCATTCTCTGTATTCTCAAATCTAAAAGCTGTTCTACACATTTTGCCAGGTGCTCCCAAAATAGACTGAGGGAAGAATTTAAAAAAGACAAATTTATAACCTTTGTCTTTTCCCTCTAATTCTTGCTTCATGTCTTCAGCATGGTAATTGGGGGGGGGAGAGAGAAAAAAAGATTTCAATCTCTTTTTACCAGAATTTTACTTAAACTAGACAGTAATATTCTTAAGTATAACATTTTTTAGTTTAGCACGTTTAGTTGTAAATTAAAGGTATGTTCTGAAAAAGCAATATACTTCTGAATATCTGCTTTAGGTGCAAATATGTCCAAAGTTTCAATTCAGGCTTAAAATTACTACATGTAGACAGGATGCTGGATATTCCTGGGATTTTATGGCCCTTTCACTTACATATGCTTATTAGAGAAGCAGCACATCATTCTACATTTCCCTGCACCTCAAATTTGTGTAGCTGGATAGGCTCCATTTATTTTAATGCAGCATTAAGCAATCCATTGCCATCCAAAATGGCCAGCAGCTCAGTCACAAATGAAACATCATGATTACAACTGTTTCTGCTGGTATAAACAAACTCCTTATCTAAAGTACCAAGAACAAGATAGCTTTGAGACGTTAGTAAAATCACTGCAAGAATAAATGTATCCAAGTAACTGCTTCAATAATTGTTTATTCAGAAGTACTCTCTACCATGAAAATAGTTGCTTATAATAATCACAGTCAGGCATACTTTCATTAAGTACAGTGATAGATTAGAATAAATACATCATATGATTCGAACTAAAAATCAAAAGAAGCACTGCTAACTGCTCCAGTATTTCAAGAAAGATTTATTCCAGCAATCTGTAGAAAGCCTGGGAGAAAGTTGAAGTGTTAGCCCAGTAGGAAAGCAATATTTTTCCTTAAACTGTTCTCTCTGCACAACTAACTATAAAAGTATCAGCGAAGATAAACACTTCTCCCCTGCCTCTGCACTCTTATTTTATTTCTTCAATACTGAACAAAATTAGGAGGAACTAATACTATGTTATTCTATGAATTCATGTTGTAAAAGGTTCCAAAATATATTCTAGTTTCACCAAAAAAAGAGTCAAGATGTGATTCAATATCATGTAATAGTTACCAGAAAAAAAATCAAGCTGAATTGAATTTTGCATTTCAGAAAAGTTTTACCATGTTTGTAGGTGCCATGCCTTCCACCCCAGTATTTCACATAATCCTAAAAAAAGTTGCAAGCTTCTTTAGTATATACTTTACAAAAACATAGGATTACAGAATCATTTAGTTTGGTTGGAATTTCCAGAGGTCTCTAGTCCAGCTTCCTGCCCAAAGCAGGAGCAGTCCTGAATTCAGACCCTGAAACCTCTAAGGACAGAGATTCTACAACCTCTCTGGGCAACCTGTTCTAATACCTGTGATCATCATCATGAACTCTTCCACCTCCCTCCCCCCTTTATCCATTCTGAACCTCCCCACTTCAGTTTATGACCACTGTCTCTTGTTCTCTTGCCATACATTTCAGTAAAAAGCTTGTCTCTGTAACCTCCTCTTAGGCACAGGAAGGCTGTTATAAGTTTGTTGGTCCATTACTCTAGCCTTTTGCAAGTAAACATCTGAAGTCTTTGAAAGGTCACTAAATGCAATCCCTAGAGTCATGCTACAGGAGGATATTAAACGGCTGTGCCAGTTTGTTTCTTTCAATTCTTCATTAACTTCTGTATTGTAGGAACATCTATATAACTTAATGCATGCTTGGGTAAAAGCTAAACAACATTAACACATATCACCATGCAGTGGCTTAAAAGAAACAAAACAAACAAACAAAACAAAACAAAAAAACCCAGCAGCTATCAAGTCAATTTAGAACTTGAACTGTAAAGAAATTTTATTGAGGAATTGCTATTTGGTAAGTAACTGTAGAAATTGCAAATTGTTCTCTGAAAAAAAAAAAAATCTTAATTGTTCTTATGACCCTGCAATTTCAAGAAAGCATATGTCTAATGGCTGAACTTTAAATTGATTGTTTTTGAAGAGCTCCCAACAATTTCAAGTTCCTGGAGGGAGAAGAACAGGAGAGAAGAAAGTTAATATGGAACAATTTGAAAGACCTATTTTTTCTTTCTCCCTCCATCCCCAGTAAGTGTTAGCACATTTTAATAAAGCAGAGGTCACTTATTTTAACTGCCTTTACTGTAGTTTAGTCCAAATCAAAAACAGAAAGCCTTCACTGCTGTAAAAAAACCTCAATGTATCATTTCTTAAAATTCTATTCTATTCCTTTCCTATATATTGAACATCTCTAATTCAGTAGACTTTTGGCACTTCAGTTTGTTATAATGTGATGATTATCTACAGATTTAACCTATACCTGCAAACCCAGATTGTGTAAGAGCTTGGTTTAATTAAAGTTAAGAATTTAAGTTCATAAAACCAGAGTTCGCTAGTTTTTGTAAGCTCATGTCCAAAGACACTCAAACTCTTCTCTATAAACTCTTTAGAAAGGAAGACAAGACATTTTCCCCCTACCCAGAGAACACACTGCAAATGAATTCCTCACTTTTCTAATTCTGAAAATATACACTGTAAGTAATAATTTATGTTGAATAGCTATGGTTCCACAGGAAAAACGAAAACACATTTACTGCATGTATTAATTAGTGAATGTTCAACAAATAAAGCAAGAGTTAGAAAGACAAAATTATCTTAAGATCAATCTTTAAGTGTGTAGGGACACTAAAGCATTACTACAAGTGTCAGTTCTCAGAGTTTATTAAAATTTTATAATTATACAAAAATATTGCATATTTTCAGGAAAAACAGAACAATTAAAAGCTTAATATCTGGTAGTTAAAAATATCAATCAGTTGAACATTTGGGATTTTCTCATCAAAATTGTGTACTAAATTTACACACTGTGCTTAAATGCTTGGTCTGTACAAATACATACAGCAGTTTTAAAAAAAAATAAGAACCTTTTCTTTTCCTGAAGGTATCTAATGAAAGGTCCTCCTATCCAGCAACAGCAAGTAATAACCTTGTATACATCATTACACATTTATACTGTAACAATCCTTAAAACTGTGTTACATTCATACACAGATATACTTATTGATTTTCCTCCTCTTCATTCCTATTTCGGAAATTCAATGTTGTTTGGCCTCTTTCAGGGTCTTGCAGTCGGAGGATTCGAATAAGGGTACTTGTAGGTAGAGAACTAAAAATAAAGTATACGTAATTTAAATAGTGTTTCCTCTACACAAATTTCAGTATTTCTTTCATTACATATTTGCCTTTACATAACTGCATCTTTTTTTTTTTCATTTTTAAACAGTAACGGGGTGAAGTTTTGGCTTCGTTGAACTAAACCAGACCAAGACTTAAGTGAAAAGCTTGAGGTACAGACGATAACTGATTTCAGTCACATGACTTCTAACAATTAGACTATAGAAAGAGTACTTTGAAACAAAACTGCAAATGAAATAGTTATCAAATATGGTTGATACCTGCCTTATAGACCCTGAAAAAGTATGCACTTCATACATGCATAACCACTCACATCATACCGACAAACATAGTTACTAAAACGTACAAGGTCCTAGGTTAGAGCTTTTCCATTGATTGCCCTAACAGTACTTTCACTGAGACTGCCCTTGTGCTTCTGCTACACTGTTTGCATATTATTACTGTACAGACAACACGGTAACAACACGGTAACACATTTCAATATTTAAACTTTTAAACAGTTACCATTCAAGAAATTCCTATATCTCTATTCAACGAGTTTCAGAAATTTATACAAAAGCATTTCCAGTCACATAACGAAAAAACTCATCTACCTCTTTAGATTTCAACAAGGCAAGACAGTTACATAAAATAAACTTCATTTTAAAGGCTACTTAAACTTCCTGTTTAGTCAGATGAGGAAAAAAAGGTCTTGGGTGATGTGAATTATCGTCTGCAGATCAGGATAGAGAGAACAGATGGATGCATTTGGTTTGACAGTGACTGTCCCCTTAGCTGGGCATGGTTTTACCAGGGAATCATATGGAAGTTTAAGTACTGTGGGCTACTTGATCAAAACAAGGAAAAAAGGACTATGCTACCAGCTTCTAGATTAGTGAGTTAAAGTCTACTCAAATAATATAAGCCCCTTAAAAGTTCAGTAGTATTAAGAAAAAAAGAGATGGGGGGAGAAATGCAGGATCTTTTGTCAGTTTTGAAAGGAGGGAGGAAGATGATGTTAATAACAACTAGGCTAAAAGATTCTAGACTCAGTCTTAAACAGTTAACAAAAAAAAAACTCAAAAAACTGATTCACTAAAGATGATAATCTGATTCATGTCCCCCTGAATTACCATGCTAAGAGACATTTCCTAAGGAAGAGTGAAAAATCTTCTATTAAATTCCAGAATCAGTGATGAACTGCTTAGTTATTGATATTCTACCCCTGCAAATAGCAAAGTTTCTTTCCCCTTACATTTACTTTTTTCAGGTTATACCTCTTGCAATACAGTTTCCTTGTACTTCTAGTACTAGGAAATATAATACGTCATTACCTCATACTTTGCGGGGTGAGCAAAATGAACTGTCGATGACGCTGGGAGTCAGCCACCTTGAGCATCATATCCATTGCGATTCTTCTGTTAACCATGTCCTAAAGACATAAGATTTATCAGCTAAAAATACTGATAGTGTACTTTACTATTGTGCAGTCAGACAATTACCTGAGAAAAAATTAATCAAAAAGTATCTTAATAGAAAAACCTGCTAAAATCAATTCATATACAGTAAAACTTTGTTAAAGAGAAGTCTTGTAAAAACTACGACAGAAGAATATTATGGTTAAATTCTAAAAGCCCAAAACTATAGTCTAGGAAATATGCAGACTAAAAGTTTAGGAATAAATTCTTTAAACTCCTTCAGTAGATAATGCACTATGCATGCAAAGCGTCTATCTGAATAATCACACACACTTTAGTCTTTTTTTTTCCTGCCAATATACCCATGTAACATCTTTTACCTAGTTATGTAAATGAACAGTATTCTAGTAAAGTATTGTTTCCTACAAAATCCTGCCTCAATTTTACATGAAAGCATCAAAGGATTGCATAAAACCTAATACAGCTTTTTTTTTTTCTTAAGACAGATGTATAAGATAGTATTAAAATATTTAGAATGGGATACTATTACAAGTAGAGGTTAAACAAAGCTGTGCTTCCATACACTGTTATGCATGAAACTGCATCTCTGTTCCAAATATGCTGACAGAGTCCTCTTGTGGTGGGTCTCCAGGATTACAATCAAAGTAGCTACAGAACTTATGAATGTACTGATAACTTACAGACTAGGACATCTGACTAAACACACTAATATTTTTTCAATTTATGAATAGTGGTTCTTCTTCTGCCCACACAGCTCTGTATATTTGGAACATCACACAACAATCACCTACTAGCCTGAAAGAGTGAGAGCTAAAAATCTCTGCAAGACCTAAAACTCTTTATTCATCTGTCTAGGAAAAAGATGGATACTCTTTTTTGCAACTGGAAAAAAAAAAAAAAGGCTTAAGATTTGGTAGTTTGTTCTGTAGATTCTATGATTGTGTCACTGATATATGACAGAAAAAAAAATCTTATACATTGAAAAAATGACTGCTTGACTTGATTAGATGCCATTCTTTCCTCTTCAAAATTCTTTACGTACAAAGTATATTCTCTTTTTTCTTTCTAGGTTTATGATTCCCAGTCACTAGACCACTGATAGTGGAAAGACACTGAAGGCCAGATTTAAAAAGAAAAAAAAATCTGGCATCTAAACTATTATTTTCATCTCCTGAAATTAATTCTCCTTTCTTCTCCCAAACTATACCATACTGGTTAGCAGGAAGTGGGAAAGCAAAAAAAGAAAAAAAAGTCACCTATCCAGGGAAGCTGTGTACAAAGATGAGGTTTCTCAGTTTTAGCTGACACTGGTCTTATTGTTCATTACTCTACATTTCAGTCTTTGAGAGGTACCACATGAAAGTAAAAGGCTTAATCTACCTTCAAGTTTCTGAGCAGCAACGCTGAACTCAACCACTACACTAGCTTAAAAAAAAAAATCTCAAAACAAAAACAAACAAAAAACAAACGTGGGCTAGGCCTAGGATAGTCACAGCAATATATAGAGGCAATGTGTGATAAAGAGAACAACAACTGTAATAGCTTGAGGAAGTAATCAAAAGTTGTATTTCATGAATTTTGTGCTTAAATAAGGTTTAAGCATGACCTTTAACAGAGATACTCATAGCTCTTGGCAACTTCAGAAACACAGCAAGCTTCAAAAAACCACTAAGCTAAGTGAATAAACTCCCTAATACGTATTAATTATTTACAGTTACCATAATGTTTTAAATTCTAATAATAATTATTTCACTAATTTATACAAATTGGAATGGAAAATGTAGTGTAAGTTTAAACTATACCATGTAGACATCAAATTCATCTAAGCATCTGAAAGGAGACTCAGTAATGGACCACAGGGAAAGAACGAAACAAACTGTTGAGAAGGAACGTTCACCTCCCGATAAAGATCTCACATCATTAAGGGAAGCTTTGTCTCCCTCTCCAGGCTGGACCTTGAAATAAAATGGAGCAATTTTTAAAACCACTTATTAAGACATATTAACAGAATCAAAATTTTAACTGCAAACACATTACAGATGTACAGATACAGACCACTTGAGAACAAATTTATGTATTTCAGTGCTATGTATCTGAAATGAAACTAAAACAGAATGGCTCCTAACCTTTTAAAAACTTGTTTCCAGAATCATTGCAATTTCCCCCCCTCACTAGAAAACAAACAGAACAGATTAAACAAAAGATTCAAGCGGTATTTTCGTAGTCAAGTCTCTATTTTTAATGGCTATTAGTTTTTAATAACTGTCAACCAGAATTTTTATATTATTGTAAAATCCCAATTATTACCAACTATGACAGAATAGCAGGTAATTGTATCACACTGGTATTTTAAAAGGAATAGTTTCTTCGGAAGAATAAAAGAACTGTTGTAAACAGTCCTTTGTTTCAAGGATTATGACGACACTTTGCGGAACCCTCTAAGATTATATTTTAAACATTTTGATCTGTCAGTTACATATATATATAAACTAAGCAAGAAAATTATTTTGTAAACTTTTTTCAATTTACCTTCCTTGACTAAATTTAGATCTCATGTGATATTAACTCTTGCACAGAAAAGATCAAACACCAGCTGTATTAAACTGATAATGCCAGGTAATAACCAGACTTGTGGATTGAGCTAGAGGGTTTTCTTTTTTTTAATTATGCATACTTTTCCTGTTTATTTAACATCCTATCGAGCAATATTGATCTTGTCACTACATATTTTTCCCCTAAATTCCTAAAACACAAAAGTAAATACCCCGTGAATGAAGAGAAACGCTAGCATTAACATGCTAGCTATCTCTGGAACTCTTAAAATTCCAGAGTATGTTCAAGATGTAGAATATTAAAATGAAACTAACAAACACCAAATGTGAAACTTCAAGGGAATATAGGCCAAGAATCTTGCAGGGTTCAGATTTCTGCTTACATCTTTTTTTCTTTAGGTCCTTTCTTTTAAGTACTACATCACTGGTGTTAACATAAATAGAATTCATTACTATATCTGAAGAAATACCTAATGAATTCTAGCCTATCTCAAAAGTTAATAGCTTGAAGCCCTAAACTTTTGGTAGATTAGTCATGTTTTACTATGAACTGACAGAAGACTGTAATACTTAACTAGCTAAGGAGGAGTTAAGCTTACAAATAAAAAAGAAAAAAAAACATGTATCACAAACATACAACAGAGGTGGAAAAAAGTATCAGAACTGCAACTGAGCAGGAAAAAAAAGGAAAGAAAAAAAAAGAGTTGCAATGTTTTTGAAAGCACCTGTTAAAAATTTTTTGATAGGCACATTAAGAGATATAAACTTATAAAATGCACAGAAAATACACAGTACTGAAGTTACCAGTCTTTAAAATGAAATAGCTAACAAAATACTGATATCCATTGCATAATCACATGAATAAAGGAAAGCCTCCTAACACCGAAATAAGAACTTTAATTAAAGACTGACTAGGCGAACTGGCTAGTGAACTTTTGTCCTCTATTTAAGACAACAATCCGTATTTATTCCATCTTTTCTAACAGCTGACCATAAGATGGCAATATGGTTCACTTTTGTTGCACTATAATCTAGCATGTCACATTTTCAGGAGGAGAGAGTGATTCATTACCCTTTGCAAGGCACATTTTAGCAACTGATACCAAAAGAGAGATATCATAATATTTGATGAAAATATAACTGAAGAAATATGAAATAACTTACTGTTATTGAAAGTGTCTCATTCCTGTGATCAAAAAGTATTTTTCCACAATACGCTCGAATACGTAATAAATGGTCAAAGTACAGCTTGCATCGTAAAGAAAGGAGCCTTAAATCAGTTAAATTATGCAAATAAATATTAGGTCAGTGAGTTTCAAAACATGCAAATAAGCAACAGCAAATTTCTGTAATCAGTTCCACATTGTAATCTCTAATGATGTAGCGCTTAATAATTTATAACACTTCCTTAATTCAATTACACTCTGGAGGAAGTTAACTTTAGAAACCGAACATACTTGAGAGAATCATAGAAGTAAACCAACAAAATATGAAACCCACAAGTACGTTTTGTATTTCTCAATCAAGACTAAATTTCTCTGCTCCAATCAACTGGAAATATCTTAACTTTTTCCATAGCTTGAACAGAAAATGACCAGATTTTACTTCCTCCTTACTATCCAGTATTCATACTGCACAAAAGAATAGGGAAAAACTTGTGGAACCTGTTAGACTCTAAGAATTAAGTAGTGTCGAATACTCCTTTCTCACTCCTTTTATTGCTCCATCTTCTAGTACATAGATCCCCAACAGACAATACATCACAGTTCTTTCAAGAAAGAACTATAGTTCTTTACGACATTAGAGTGGGATTCAAACTAAAATTCAGGCCTTAGAAACAAGTTTCAGTTTGAAATCAAAAGATCCAAAGATTGTCCAGAGATTAGACAATTGTCTAAGTATCCATTACAGTCAATGGAGCTCTACAAAAGAGGAGCCAATGGATTGCGGTGGATGTGCTGATTTGCTATCAGTAATGATTATATCAACCTAAGGCTAATGGGAGCTAAACAACCTACCGTGCCCGCAGACACGTGCATATACACACCAAAAGGCAAGCATTTGTTTCTGCAAGTAAATTTTATCTGCTATTATTTCTGCATCTCCACTGCACAGAATACGAGAATATCCTAAGAGATAACAACAGCCAGGAGAACCTGTCTGCACTTCCTTAAAGCCCCAGACTGAGAAGTATAAAAAGCACAGCCAACACTACTGTCCTCAATTTTTCTTGATGAGGATGATAAAGTAGAAAGACTACATTGGAGAAGAACAGGTCAGTCACAACTCAGTGCAGTACTCAAAAGGTAGCACAACTAGCACTGCACATACACCATGGCAATTATTCCGAGTTACTCCTCCCATCTAATGCTAGCCTTACAGCAAGCTAAGTGTCCAAATCTAAGATCATCACTTATACTCCCTCAGTAGCCAGTAAAGAAATTAGTTTCATTTTAAAACAGCAAATTAACCTACTTAATCTCTCAAGGTGACAACAGAACTTCACTAGCTATAAAAGGAACCAAGATACTTAACTTAGAAAAGTTAGAGATCTGCTTTAAGTATCTAAGAGGAAAAGACTGCCTCCAAAGAACAATAAGGACTTGAGTATTTCAAGTGAGATCCGTCACAGACACTTTTCAAACAGGCAGATGAGATCTCCTAGAATCTTGTGAATAATGGTTTCATGACTTGTTGGATATAATCCAACTATTATATTCTAAGACCCTTACAGAGAGGTTCATTGTTACAAGCACCATAGCTTATTTCTCAGTGTTTAAGAACTGAATGTTCAGAACAAAACCACCCTTAGACCTTTGAGAAGAACTTGGGATGAGGCCAGGGAATGATCTCACCTTTATGAAACACTCTACACAGTAGTCTGCCCTATCTTTTGAAGGGAGGCCAAACGCAGTCTTCACTGATGCTATGAGATTGAAGCAAGAAGGGTACATTCCTAATAAAACAGGGGTTCCATGACAGAGGAAGCTGCCAAATTGCAGAATCTGAATAAAGAGCTAAAAACTTTTTCAGCATAGGGCAGAGGAAAGAAATGCTTGGCCCACCATGAAATTATGTGACAATACTGCAGCTAACCACACTCAATTGTTAATAGAAGGCCAGGTTATTTCAACATTAGTAGAGTGATAACATTTTGCTGTCCAAAACAAATACTGAAATAGTAAAACAGAAGTGTCTTCAATTAAGATAGTTGAGACCTTCCAGGTGTGTAAGTCTGGAGCTTCAACTGATCCCACTCTTTTTGCAACTGTCAGTCCAGACTGTGCTAAACCATCAGACATTATGGTATTGGATCTGGGAGCTAATGCAAGGTAAAAGTGGGGCAAGGACTAGAAGTTGTGTTGAGAAACTAATCACAAGAACTCTCTAGAACTAAAATAATTTATCATGCATTGTCTTACTTCAGAAATTTCACAGGACTTAACAGAAACATGGATCAGTTTTACCTAAGCTTTGTTCAATATCAGGTAATCCAAAAGATGAAGAAAAATCAAATGAGTCAGGGCACGCACTCACTCAAATTCTCTCATACCTGCTGGCTTAGTTCATGGCACACACATCTACTTTAGAGACTCTTTAATGTGAAATTCACATAAATGTACTGTCAAAAATGGATGTTTGTCAGACATGGTCTCGATCCATCTACCACATTTTTAAGAATGTCCAATGATAGGGATCTATAACTTTAACCCATTTCAGGGCCTAACTATTACTGTGTTTACCCTTCAGTTTTGAGCCATCAGTTAAGGGAGGCATTGCTGTGAATACCACCATCAATCTCATTCTCTTGTGTCTGCTTTCTAATTTATACCCTGAAGTATGGGCACATTTTACACATCACCCCGGTATGCTTTTTTGGCTAAAGAAAGAAATCTCACTTATCAGTAAAAAAGCAAAGAACAATGTACCTCTGCAAGTAAACCTAAAGAATTGCCAAAATTCAACTTTTTTTTTTTTTTTTTTTTTTTTTTTTTTTTTTAAATAATTGCAACATACATAGAACAGCCGTATCTTATTTTATTAAGTTCTATTGAAGACTTAAGAAACCATCAGATCTAGGTTAACTTAAGATTTCTGTACGGCTTCTACTTAATAATTAGATATTAATACACTTTTCTCATTAAATGAAATCCATTCAGTTGCTTTCAAAAAGGCAAAGTAATATGCTGCTATTCAGCTTATTCATACTATACAAACTGAATTTAGCACATAGAGTATGGGGACCTAACAGCCTCATTTGCTGGTATTGTTCACAAGAGGTCCTGGAAACAACTCTATTTTTACATGCAGAAATAAGTATTTTCTAAAGAATTTAAGTTATCTAATAATTGAAGTTATAGTAAATTGACTCACCTTAAGAACTGCCGATATATTTTGAATCTTTGCGTCATTATTTCTTCCAGCAGCTTAACAAATTTCTTTAAATTTTTTACTTTACTGTTTGCATCTTCATATTTTTCCTTCGCATCAAAAAACTGTCTGTTTTATCAACAGAAAGTCTAACATCAACATGCATAAAAGCCAAGCAATTGTTTTAACTACCAAAAACCATTTTGATGGACAAAACTCTTCATTTAGATGAAAACTTTATTTTGAAGCTAGAAGTATTTTGACAGGTAAGGTAAACCACTGGTTACAAATGAAAAGAGGTCAAAAAATTAATTTTACTTCTACTTTTCCTTCTTATAGAAGGAAATTGACACCAAAGAGAACTAATAATTAAGCTACTCATGTTTAAGAGTATCCAAGGTGAGTGACTTTTTAAAATGTATTGCAGTCCAATAACCCCAAATAACTGTCTAACTTCTACATTTGTTTTCCAGACTAGAAGCACTCCTAATACTCAATGCATTCCAGAACATCTGGGGTCCATTCACACCACCTGGTCCCCATTAGGGTACCTCTAAACATTAAGAGTAGTTGATCACAGATAACTTCAGTATATAGAGCCCATCTAAAAATTTCCAGAGGGTAGTTCAACGTCCACAGGCTTGTTTAGTATTGATTGACTGAGCAATCAGCACAGCACGTTCTAGCTTGTTAGATACCATTGAAGTACTAAAATCACATATCAGCATTATAATAAGAAAACTATTCTTTGCCTACTTCTTCTGTCACACTCAAACTATGCAGACATTAAAAATAACTCACTGTATAATTTCTTCTCTGTTTCCGTGGCGATCTTTTTCCGAATTTATCCTCTCTCTCAAGCGATTCATTTCTGCGTCAAGACTCTTAACAGTTCTGCTGACTTCAATGCGTTCTGAGTATATTTGCCTAGCCTGCGCAATTTTTTCCTGAAGTTTGAAATTCAATAAATTGTTATATTTTCAAAAGTGTTAGTCCTTTCAATAAATATTTTGTGCTTGCAAAAATCAAGATCTCCAAGCAAGAATGAAGTCTTTGTTTTGTTCTTTGTGTATCACTCTTTACAGTAAGATTACTGGTATCAACAATTTTACTAACAGCAGTTAGGTGTAGATAACCATTTCAGTGATAAGAACTGTATCCATCCAGGAAATGTAATGTATTCACAATTATTTATCTAATATAGATAAATGAGCAAATTCATCATATTTCAATAGGCCTTAGTCTCTCAGAAGTTGCCATGAATTTGATTTCAGAGTTGTTTAATAAAGCTTGATTAGATAAGTCTCTGAAAGACCAAGTATGAGATCTGTACAAGAGAAGAAAAAGAACCTTGCTGTCTAAAAACAAAAGCAATATTATGTATCTTAAGCTAAAATACAAACTTTAGGATTAAGTTAATTCTGATCTTCTCACTGCATAAATCCGGAAGAGTCCTAGCTAGATAAACCTGAAGTTATCTGTCAAGACTAAAAGATGCTATCCCAGTCAATGAAAAGTCTAACTCAAATATACAAAGTTACTTTTATTTGATTTACATAAGAATAGCTCAGACAAAGCTAAAAACCTGAGTATTAATATGGTCTATGTCATACAAACAGAACAACTGAGTATCTGAATACTAAAAGGATCCTGATCATCTGATTTCAACTACCAAAAAACAAGGAAAAAAAAAAAGGAGATAGGAAAAATGATGATACTACCTCTAATTCTTTTTCTTTGGCAGCTAGTAATTCCTTACGTCTTTTTATACAAGCCAAGTGTTCTTTCTGTTTGTCTTCATAGTGCTGCAAACGGCGTTTACTGTTCTCTACTTCTGAGTCAGCTTGGTTTAATTCATCCTGTTTTGAAAAAAATAGGATATGAAGAGTGAACTGTTTGTGGTAGATTACAAAGCCTCTCTCTACCACAGGTAGTTATATTGTTTTTAATACCATCTAATCATGATGAATGATGAACAAGTCACCAGTATGATCAGTCCAGGTGCTTCAACAGCAATGGATCAAAAAGTCTTACTCATTCCTAACAAGAACATAATAAATCTTTATACTGTTTCCCAAAACTGAATTGTTAATGATTAGATATCGTATCTTGAAAGGAGTATTATGTTTTTATATCTTCAAAGAGAGATATTCTTTCTCCTAAAACTCTGAAAGCTATTTTGTACACTATATCCCAGCCAGAACATTCCATAAAACAGTGTGTCCTACTACAATTATAATGGGATACAGACTATAGCAACTTCTATACTGTAATAGGGCATCAATGCAGTGAAAGTCACATCATAACTCTGCAGAGATTTACTGTCTTCAGAACACCAAGAGGTACAGTGATATGAATTAGCGCCCCCCCCCCCAAAAAAAAAAAAAAAAAAAAAAAAAGCTATGGATGCTAGCTATGGATGCTTTCCTCTTTCTAATCCCACCTTTAAGGCACAGCTTGATACATGTGAACAGCTTATTAAAAAACTGTATAGAAGTACATTTGATCTAGAATATCCTTTCAGGAATTTAAGAGTCACCTTTCATTGTGTTTAACCCCTTTACTATCTAGTGACTGTGTTCTAATAGTCTGAATACATCTACTTAAGAAGAATTCTATAACGAAAGAGAACATAGCTTTAGTACTATCACAGTAGATGTATTTACCAATTATTTTCCTTACCTGTTTCCTTCCTCTTTGTTTGCTTTTGCTTTTTTAAATTGGGCTGACTACATATCAATCTACTGTTTAAGTGAGTCATACAAAAGATTCTGAATAATGAGTGATAGTTCTGAGCTTTTCTTATTCCTTACTTTCACTGTTTTAGAATACCCTTTATCTGCTTGACTTTTTTACTCCCACTTTCAAACTTGTTACTTGTTATTTGTCGCAACAGGAGATAACCTTCCACTTCCCAATACCAGATTCTACATACCACTACCCAGCCCTTTATCTTAAGTCTTGTTAATTCTCTGTGGTTCCCAGGTGTCTTCTACAGTTTTGAATAATCAAAATTATGTCTTACCACCTTGTGTGATTACGCAATAGTTCACAGAACAGTAACATTCCATATATAACTCCAAATGCCATTTTAAAACTGGCCTCTTACTCATATTTTCAGTCAGGCCTTAACAGAAGGGGGGAAAAAAAAGTCCTTTCCCACCAATTTATCATACTTAAAAACAAATTAAACTCTCTTCAAATGTAATAGCAACAGCTATTACAATCAACATTACCCTCCAAGTACTTCCACACTTGCTTATAACATGCCCTGGACAGAATGGCCTATTTCCATCTTCATATGTAGGCCTTAAACACATCAGCAAGAAGTACACTCTTTTCTCCTGCCTCCTTCTAACACCATCTCCCTCATCACACAAAGTGAGCAAAGAAAAAAATAGAATATAAAATCATTGTTACCTTAACTGGACCAGCAATTTCTTCTACCTGGTGAATTTTTTCTTTCATTTCTTCAAATCTTTTTTCAGCTGCCTGTAGAATACTTCTCAGCTCTTCCATTTTTCCACTTTGTTGTAGCATTTCCCGTTTTACAGATTCCATCTTATTCTTGTTTTCTTCAGCTTCATCTTCCTGTCAAAATATATTAAAATGATAATGAAACATTTGCGTATCATTGTGCAAGATTTTTGTTGTAGTATCACTTCCAAGAGTACAAGACTATACACGTTACACTAAGCTGTCTAATAAGAATAAAAATAGTTCAATATAATTATTCATAAAGCCCAGGAGAAGAACTTCAGAGCCTGCTGGAGACCACTAAATCAAATCACAAAACAAGAGTAATTCCCTAATTACCTGCCTGAAAATTAACCGGATTTAATTTGGGAGTTGTGATGAAAGACTTCAGTGACTAGGATTTTACTTGAACTTAGCTATTATTGTGTTTTACTACAGCGATTTTTCAAGCAAAGAACAAGATAACTTTTGGATCTGTGACTATATATACTGTTCCTATCTTCCTATATTCTGTTTAAACAGAATGTAGTTGGGCCATCTCTGTTCACTAGACAAGTATATCATTCCTAAGCAATTACCATCATACACACTTTCTGCTGCTTAAGGAAAAAAAAAAAAAAAAGAAAAAAAGATGAAAAAGACAAGAGTTTTATTGCTAAGGTGCTTTTTCATAATCAATAAAATGGTCATTTTTTCAGGTAATTCCAAAGGTGAAATTAAAGTAGCAATGAAAGGTAGCCAAGAACAGCAATTAATACAAAGTAGAAGTCAGAAAGAGCAGAAAAGTGAGAAAGACAGCAAATATCCAAGATAAGAATAAGGAAAGGTAAATATATAAATCTCACAGTTGCACAAGACCATTATCAGATGGCTACAGTAGAAGTTTTTATAATGAAAAAGCAAGCGTCCAATAATTTTTTGGAGCGAGAAAAAGCAGCAAGATATTCTCCAAAAAAGGTACTAGAGTATTTTCAATTCCACAAATTGGACAAAGAGAATATACGTTTTTTTAAACCAATAGAAGTAGATTATTTGGAACAAGGAATCCTAGGAGAGCCTACTGAATCTGTACCTACTAATCCTTTATTTTAAAATAATTCTGGAATAAGTGTAAAAACACATGCAGGAGGACAAGCTACCGAGGCTGTGAGGTTGTGCCAATACTAAAAATGACTCCCCACCCCTCACCCCCCCCCGCCAAAAAAAAAAAAAAAAAAAAAAAAAAAAAGGCTACTAGAAGATTCTAGGCAATTTAATCTCTCACTAATTCCAGATTAGAAAATGGAAAAGTTGGCATGGAATTTAATTATGACTACAGTTGTTTCAGTTATTATTGATACCTGTCAGCATGATTCTCAGAAAATTTAGATTTTTGCTATTAAGTTAAAGACTGGATACAAAGTAACACTTGAAAAATCTATGGCTACCAACATACAAATCACATTAGATGATCAAAAAGATTTGCAGCAAGTCTGGCATGAGGGAAGAAATTGCATGCAATATTATCTCTTTTTTGTTTATCTTCCATAAACCTGCAGTGCTATCAGTTTGAAGGGTCAAAGTAATATTGCGAGTCCAAGAAACAAGGGGAAGCTAATGAGGCACAGAAAAGAGAAAAACTGCAGCTAAAAGACCCACTGAAAAAGAATTACCATAAACGCAGACATTTCATAAAGTATAATATTTTCCACTATATGCAACTTGCATGCTAGTTATTACTGTACATACAATATTTGCTTATTTCCTATTCAAAAATACTGCCAGCATGAAAAGAGATAACTTCATATCCTTATTAGAAAGAATTTAATAATCCAGTCTTACTAATGTACGGATATCCACTGACTGGTGTTCTTCTGTATTCTCAAGATCTGATATTTCTGCACTTGTTGTTCTTATTTTTATCTGAAAAAATAAAATATGCTTAAGATTATCTAAATCGGTATTTCACTGAAGTTAATGCAGAAACCAAATGTTTAGCTTTAGATCCATTAGTGCCTGCATGAGAGATTTCTTTCCATCCTTTGCAAAAACACTTAATTATGAGTCCATTTCTGTTCTGAAACTTGTTCTGAAAGCAACATGCACTTTAAATCATTAAGCTATTACTGCTTTTCCATTCAACATCAAAGCATTTCTATATTTTATTTTTTTTTCCACATACTACACTTCAGCAATTTAATAAGTAGGCTATTTGTTTGCTGGTCCTAACTTATAATTCACTGAATATAACCTCGTATATTCTATGTTATCTTATACTGTGCAATTGAAACATTAACCACCATAAATATGTATCTTACTAACTATTACTAGAAATCACACAGAAAAAGACCAAGCAGTTGTAAAATGGTTTATGAAGAAATCCAAGTTAACAAGTTAATAGAATATAAATAAAAATCATGAACATAAACAAGATTTTAGGAACATATAGGCAAGGCTCATTGAAAAGAAATAGGAGGAGGAAAAAGCAGGAAAAAGAAACACGTATCATATACCGCAATGCGTCACAATGAAAGAAGTGGGGATTTTACTTGTAAAACTTAGCACAAGAAAGGCTGTAGTCAAATATATACGTGAGAGAGAGAGAGAGAGAGAGAGAGAGAGAGAGAGATACTATATATACATATATATATATATACACACACACACATACATGTATATACACACACACAAAGTAACCTCCCACCCCTAAATCTCCCAAAACATACAGAATTAACATGAAAGACAACTAAAAGACACTATCATTCACTCAAAATATATCATAGAATGAAATAGGAAAAAACTGATCAGTTCCTGTGAATTAACAGCACATCTTTTTTACCTGTAATTCTTTTTGGTGTCGTCGGTGACGATGAAGATGATCTTCATTCTGCCTAATCTCATTTTCAATGGAATGCAAACGTTGTTGAGATGTCATCAGCTGTGCCTTTTTGTTTTCAATTTCTTTTTCCAAGTGACTTAAAAAAAAAGTGTTATTTTTATACATATACACATTATATACATGCACACACAGAGAAACAGATACAAAACTGAAATTCATGACAGAACTAAAGGATATGAAAGGACCAAGAAATAACTCCCCCTCCCCTCCCCCCCCCCAAAAAAAAAAAAAAAAAAAAAAAACACTGTTGAGCACTGGATGGTTTTAATAACCAAGAAAGAAAATACCAAAAGTGTTATCAGCTATGAGTGCTGCTATACAAGCAGCACGTTGTTTGATGGACTCAGTTCAGTCCCTAGTGGGTAAAGTATCATAAAATTTTAACTATCTGTAATGTTTGTTGGTCTATTTGCTAAATTGCTAAATACTTCAACTAAATAGTGCCATTACTTTTTAATAGTATAGTACATTGAGGAAAAAAAAGTATTTTATAGCTTCTTATATTTCTCCTTTGTGAAGGATCTCAGTCCTAGAAATTTCCATATTTAATTCTTTCAGTTTGTGATAAATTTGACGTAAAGGCAAAAATAAAGGGCACTTATAGACAGCAAAACTCTAATAGAGTCTTCCATTACTGGGAAAAAAGAAGAGAAGGCTTAACTAATATTACAGTAAAAAAATCTTAGGTAGTGTTAAATGCAGTCTGCCACAGATAAATGGAATGGACTGATTAAGTCTGATCCCCCAAATCAGTGTTTTGTAAATTGCATATACCATTTCAAATAAGTCATTACTTTGGCCTAAGCTCTGAAAAAGACACTTTTTCACATCAACTGATATAATCCTCCCATTCCAATACTGGCAATGAAATGACTGTGACATTTTGGAAGTTATCAAAATAATCTTCAAATGAAGTTTATTATATACCAACATGAACAGACTACAGTTGCCTGATATTTAAAGCTTTCAAGTTTACAGAAGTAAGGTTTTAACACTCGGTCTACGCTATCAGCTATTAATGTGGAAAATAAGATACATTCTTATTGTGTCTGTAATACATCTGGGCCTCAAAATAGAAGTATTCTAGTGGTACTGATTTGCTTGGTTGCCTGAAGACTCAGGTTTCTATCTTTGCAATCAGCTTGTTTTTTCAAACTACCATTTCAAAAGTAAACAAAAAGATATATCTACTGTTAGTGCCAGGGTAATTCAGCTTTTTTGTGGTAAAATTAGAGTAATACTGTTCAGGTCTCAGATTTTTAAAGAAATAGCTTTGATTTCACAGCACTCTCAGTAGGTGTAGCTTATGTTATCACAGAAAGATATTTTCCAAAATTCTTTGAGAGGGGCAGAGACACAGATGCCTTAAAGAAAATGGAGAAATGGAGACAGAGGAAAGTCCTGTCAACATACAAGACTACAGACTGAGTGAGTCTGTGTCACTCATGCACATATATGCAAACAGACATATATTCTATTTGAATATTTATTTCAACAAATGCACTTTACAAATACAGCATTACAAATGCTAACCTTATTTCTGCTTCAACATCTTTGCTCAGGTACTTGGGTCGAAGGTAATCAGATGAGTAATATCGTCTTTCAAATACCTGATCGCCTTCAGCAGTGAAAGCTTCTCTGCAGTTTTTTGGGGGCCTGTTACTCTGCATTACCTCACGAGCTTTACAGCTACTCTGAAAAATACAATGACCTTATCATACTTATAGAGAAAACAACCACAATTAAAGCCTCCAATTGACAACTATCTAAACATTCTCACCTTGAACATGTTTACGCTCTCAAAACAACAAAAAAGAACAAAAACCCCCACTCAGTTAGCTGCTATTTTCTTTTATTCATTCTATTACAAAGTTATCTAAATTATAAATTGCATAATCTGATCAGTCTTTCGTAATTTATCATGGGAAAAAGATCACTAGTTGAAGGTCACTAAGCACTAGGTGTATTTAACTATCAAACAAGGAACACACATACAGGAAATACTTCAGTTTTCTTTTACAGATTATATCAAACAGCATTCAACTAAAGTTTGGGGAGATCAGCTGCTAAAATACACTGCACTGCCAATGCTGGACCAAGTGGTCACAGGTATTGCTGCCTGAGGAAACTAATCTTTATCCAATCATATCATGCACTCAAAAGTCTCATTTCTTCCACACAATACCTGTTCAACTTTTTTCAGATACAGTTCAAATTGTCCTAGTAAGTAGCAAAGATAATTGTGTTACAGGGAAAAAAAAATCAATTATTAGATAACTATAGTACCATGAATATATATGTAGTGTATTATAGTATAAATATAATAACTATAGATAATAAATTAGACTACAGAGAGAGTAAGAAAAAAAAAAAACTAGCATTGCTACTATGACAAAAAGCACAGAATTCAACTGTTAAACATCCCATTCAGCAACAGCAACATTGTCTAAGTAGTCAATTAGTTCTGGACCAGACAGAGTACAAGCTCTCTTTTTTTAGTAGGAATGTCAGGGGACAAACTGGGATAAGCAGCTTTGGAGAAAAAAAAATAATCCACAAGAAAGCAAGTACCACTACTTCTGCTGCTCGTACAATTCGTTGTTTTCTTTAAATGAAAGTATATACCTCCAGCTTTATTTTTGAACAGTTCATCCACAGTCATATCTGCTGGAGCTCATAATCTTCTATTACTACTGAAGATAAGTCAATTAAGATAAAAAAAAAATATATATCACGTTGATAGACAACAGTTCATTAACATGGATTTTATGATGATTAAAAAAAGTATGTTACTAAAACAATAGTAAAACTAAAACTATATTTCCAAATATGCTTATTTGCTTTCTCTCGTAGCAACCTTTTTAACACCACAGTGTCCAAAGTGGCTTTGGTTATTGTGCTAAGTGAAAAATAAACTGAATGCTGGCAGAAGACAGATAAGTTTGTGCAAGTATGAGTGGGTCACTGTCCAAAACTGAACTTCTGAATTTTCAAGCACAAGTTTGCTATTTGCTAGCTACAGCTGGTACAGGCTGGTTGTAAGTTTTGCTAACACTTGGACTAAAATAAGCTTGTCACATCCTGAATCAACAAATGAATAAAGAGAAGTTTTTTTTATATATAAAAAGAGACAGAACTACCAATTAGGAGCCTGATCACACACTGTGCTCTGCACGTAGACTATTTAGACTAGGAAACCCAGGGTCTTTGGAGGCTGAGAGAGGTGGTAAACATCATGCATATGGGGAAAGATCCTGGAGATAGGGTTCCAGAGATAAATGTTGGGGGATACTCAAGGACCTTGGACAATAAGGCCCGAAACAGTAAATGCCAAGCATCCGCACACTAAGAATCAAAACTGACCATTCTGGAACAGTAGCAATCTCCTGCTGGGGAAGAAAGTCAAGACCTACTGAATGCAATGCTGTGAGGAAGGAGCAAGTGCACGTGTGAAATAACTGAAGTAGGATAAGAGCTCTAAACTCACTGATTCTTAAATAAACCTTAGATCCACTACAGGTTATCATTTTACTCTGTCTTAACCATGACAGATATCAGTGTCAGAAACAGGATACTGAACCTCAAGACTGTATCTTATGGAGAGCCCTCTAGTATGTGCATACGTGAGCAGATGTGGCTGTAAGCTGCATTATAATACTGTTACCATCAGGGTTTAATCGAGTCAGTGTGGATCTCACCTCACCACAGTTGTTCTCCTGGGGCAAAAACCCCTGCATACTTCTTTTGTCAAGTACAGACATTATCAAAGAAGGTATTCTATATGCCTTATTCATGAAAGCAATGCCTTTCTTTAAACACCAGTAGAGAGTGGGGAGTCTTACTTTAATCAGCAGGACTGTTTCTATACTTCTTATATCAATCAAGCAATTGGCAACCACTGCATCATCTATTTCCAGTGCTGTGAGAACCGACGGGAATTCTGGATGATGAACTCCTCTGAAGAAAAAAAAAACAATTATTTATGAATTTCACATGAGGTTCTTTAAAATAAGATTACAAATATTTCCTTCCAAATTATAATATGAACTATTGTGCCTTTAAGCAATAAAATTCAAAACATAAAAATTCAAAATGTAACTTACCTGTGTCTAACATCATAAACTTTATTCTGAAATTTATTTACAATTATTTGAGGTCGAAATCCAGATGGATAATATTTTGACATCAGTATCTGAAGATTTCTTTCATCATTATGATTATCACAGCAAAATGCCTGAACTAGGCCCTTTAAACAAGATTCAACAGCCAAAGTAAGTTCAGCATCTTTCAGATGAATGAAAGCACCTAAATAAACATGAGAGACAAAGCTTAAGGAGCTGCATTCCATAAAACAAATCCAATAGTAATTTTACCACTTAAGGATTTTTTAAGTAGTCCTTTTTTACAAAGAGAGAGGGAAAAAAAGTCTAAAATTAGCAGGGGTGAGGGGAATGGAATGGGTCATACAACCCTACAGCAGAGATGATGTTCTGAGAATATAGATATAACTTCTTTTTCCTATAGAAAGACTTGCACTTACTTAGAGACCTACAATTTCCTTTCATTTTTTTTTCTTTTTTGAGATCAATACTAACTCTGTTATTTCAAAACAAGGATTGGTTATTGACAATTTAATGCTTTAAGGGTGAGGGCAGAGGAACAACTTTGCTGTGAAGTAAACAAACATGAGGCTGTGAGGTAAAATGATGCATCAGCTCTCTTTCGTAGCTGATGCTTGCACATTCTCACTCCACAGTAAATGCATGGTTCTTTGCCATTTACATGTACATCCAGATTATGCTAAAGCTCCTATTCCCATCACCACTTGAAAATATCAGCTTAGAAGCTGGTCAAAGTAGTAATGAAACCAAATTTTCCAATAACATTTCAATTTGTTCAGCCTAAGTTGCGCCACATAAAGCATCTCAAGGTCACCTTAGATCACAGAATCACAGAATGGTTGAGGTTGCAAGGGACCTCCAGAGATTAGCTAGCTCAACCTCCCCCAACCCCCTGCTCAAGCAGGTTTACCTAGAGCAGACTACCCAGAACCATGTTCAGACAGCTTTTGAATATCGCCAAGGAAGGAGACTCCACAACCTTTCTGAGCAACCGGTTCCATTGCTCAGTCACCCTTACAATAAAGGAGTTTTTCCTCAGGTTCAGATAGATCTTCTTGTTTCAGTTTGTGCCTATTGCCTTCTTGCCTTGTTGCTGGGCACCACTGAAGAGTCTGACCCCATCCTCTCTATATCCTCTCTTCAGACACTTACACATATTGATAAGATTCCACCCCTCAGTCTTCTCTTTAGGAGAAGACTTCTCCAAGCTGAATAGTCCTCTCATGAGACACACTCCAGTCCATAATTTTAAAAGCTCTTTGTTGGACTCACTCCAGTAGCTCCTCATCTCTCTTGAACTGAGGAGCCCAGAATTGGGCATAGTACTTTAGAGGTGGCCTCATCAGGGCCTCAACTTGCTGGCAATGCTTTTCCTAATGCAACCCAGGATACAACCAACCTTTTTGGCTACAAGGGCCCATTGCTGACTCATGGTCAACTTGTCATCCACTAGAACTCCCAGGTCCTTCTCTGTAGAGCTGCTTTTCAGTAGGTCAGCCCCCAGCTTGTACTAGGTTATTCCTCCCTAGGTGATATGGTTCTACACTTCCCTTTGTTGAACTTCATGAGGTTCCTTCTCTCCTCATGTCTCCAGCCTATTGAGGTCCCTCTGAATGGTAGCACAGCCTTTTGAGGATATTAGCCACACTTCCTGGTTTTGTATCATCAGCAAACTTGCTGAAAGTTCATTCTGTCCCTTCACCAGGTCACTGAGGAATAAGATGAACAAGACTTGAACCAGTACTGACCACTGAGGAACACTGCTAACTACAGGCCTCCAACTAGACTCTGTGCCACTGAGCACAACCCTCTGAACTCTGCCCACCTCCTGTCCACTCATCTAGCCTGCACTTCCTAAACTAGCCTATGAGGATCTTATGGGAGACAGTATCAAAAGCCTTACTGAAGTTAAGGTAGGCAACATACACTGCTCTCCCTTCAACTACCCAGCCAGTCATTCCATTAGAGAAAACTATCAGACTGGCTTTCATGAATCCATGCTGACTACTCCTGATCACCTTCTTACCCCTCATACGCTTAGAGATGACATCCTGAATGAGCTGTTCCATCACTTTCCAGGGACTGAAGCGAGGCTGAGTGTCCTGTAGTTCCTTGGATCCTCCTTTCTGAAGGCTAGAGTGACATTAGCTTTCTTCCAGTCCTCAGGCATCTCTCCTGACCACTGGAACCTTTCAGAGATTATCAAGAGTGGCCTAGCAATGACATCAACCAGCTCTCTCCCTGGTTGCATCCCATCAGGGCCCATGGACTTCTAGATATCAAGTTTACTTAAATAATCTCTAATTCGATCCTCTTCCACTAAGTATGAAGCTTTCTCTGGACTTCCTCTCTGGTCACTAGGGTCTGAGATTCCCAAGAGCTAGTCTTAGGAGTAAAGACTAAAGCAAAGGAGCCATTCAGTATCTCTGCCTTCTCACTAGCCTTCATCACTATGGCTCCTGTGCCATTCAGTAGCAGGTCCATATTCTCCCTAACCTTCCTTTTGCTGAGGTTGTATTTAAAGAAACCCTTCTTGCTGTCCTGGATATTCTTTATCAGATTTAACTCCAAATGGGCCTTGACTTTCCAAGTCGCATCCCTGGATATTCTGACAATGTTCCTATAATACTCTGAAGTGGCCTGTCTCTGCTTCCACCTTCTGTGCACTTTCTTCTCCTGTTTCAGTTTTGCCAGGAGCATCTTGTTCATCTATGCAAGTCTCCTGGCCCCCCTTGCTCAAATTCTTGCTCAAGTTTGAAGGAGATGATCCTTGAACATTAACCATCTCTCTTAGATTCTCTTCTTTCTAGTGCCCTAACCCATGGGATTCCTCCAAGTAGGTTCCTGAAGAGGCCAAAGTTTGCTCTCTTAAAGTCAAGAGTTGTGATCCTACTTATTGCCCCACTTCTTCCTCAGAGGAACCTGAGCTCAACCATCTCTGGTCACTGCAGCCAAGGTTGCCCTAACCTCCACATCCCCAACCAACTCCCAGCCTACAAGGTTCAGTAGAGCACCTCTCCTCATCAGCTCTTCTATCACCTTAGTCAGAAGGTAATTATTAACACTCTCAAGGAACCTCCTGGATTGTTTCTGCCTTGCTGTGTCATTGCTCCAGCAGGTATCAAGGTACTTAAAGCCCCTCATGAGGGCTAGTATCTGTGATCATGAGACTACTTCCAGCTGTCTGAAGAAGGAAGGCCTCATCTACTTCCTCTTCTTAAGCAGGTGGCCTCTGGCAAAACACCCACAACAATGTCACCCATATTAGTCCGCCCCTTAAACCTTTCTCATAAGCTCTTAGTCAGCCCACTGTCAACCACTAGCTCAATACATTCCAGTTGCTCTCTTACATAAAGGGCAACTCTCCTTACCTGCCTTTCTGGCCTGTCCTTCCTAAAGAGCCTGTACTATCCATTGCAGCATTCCACTCACGTGAGCTATCCCATCATATCTCTAATCGTAATGAGATCGTAGCCCTGCAACTGCACACAGATCTTTAATTCCTCCTGTTTATTCCTCATGCTCTGTGCGTGTGTGCAAGCACTTCAGGCACAGAAGTATTTGAGCATGTTGATTTCCCAGAAGAGGTGCAAGAGGTTTCTCAAGTTTTGCCTTGCAGGTACTCCCTTAGCTGCATGCAATTGCTTGAGGTATCTCCACTTGAACCCTGTCTTGTTGACTGCCTTGTCTCGATAACTCTCGTATTCCCCATCTTTCCTGTTTGGCCACTCTTGGCAAAGATGTGTTTAGTGAGCTGGGTCCCATCCCTCTCAGTCAGTTGGGAATCTTCAGACAGGGTCCCACAGTCATAGACACCAAAATCCTGTTGCTGATGCCAGCTGTGCAGTCAGTTGTTTACTTGAAGTACCTATCTGTTCCTCTGTTCCCATTCTTCCCTCTTACTGGCAGGATCAAGGAGAAAACCTGGGCCCCGACACCCCTGACTACTGTGGTTCTGCAATTCTGGTTGATACTTTCTAAGTTGCCCTCTGCAGTATTGTTAGTGTACAGATGGAACAGCAGCAGGGAACAACAGTCAGATGGGTGAACAACCTTCTGCTGTCTTTCCGTGACATCTCAGATCCGAGCCCCAAGCAGGCAGCAAATCTCTTCAGACAAGAGGTCAGGTCATCAGATGGGTCCTTCTATCTCCTGCAGCAGGGAGTCACCCACTACAATCACTCTGCTTCTTCTGTGTGTTCCTGCACAGCACAGATTCCATTGGCCCAGGTCTTTCACTTGAAGCTGTGCTCAGCTCCTCCTCAGCTTGAAGGGAACTGAACCTGTTTTTCAGGAGGAGCAAGAGCCTTTCTCCTCACGAGGCATGACCAGCTTCCAGCTTTTGTCCTCTACACAGTTACGACTTACCATTCACATGGCACAGAGTCTACATGCATCTCCAATGCTGTGGGGCATTGAGACTCTTGAAGGTGTAGAGTCTCTGAACATATCCTATCTCACGTTCTTCTCAGATGCAATGCAGCCTGCTCACTTCTTCCTCCCATAACTCCTTTACCTGGTGACACAACTTGTCAACAACTGCACACCTTCTGCAGAAGAGCTGACCATCAGCCCCAGCCTCACCAAGATGCCCTAGGCACTTCCTGCAGCCTGAGATTGCAGAGATGCATCTGCTGCCAGAAGGTCTGTCTGGGTAGAAACCTCTGACATGACAGACACAGCAAATTCAACAGTTACTCTGGAATGTGCCCTGCAGCATGTCATAATCATATCTGAGGAAGTATACATTACCATGACTGAAGACAAAGGCCCCTTCTCTGCACAAACTGCTGCAACTGGGAGCAAACAGTCATCAAAGTAACTGACTCTTTAAACTGTACTGTTTCAATAACTGAACTGAAATTCGTAACAATCCTTTGTAGAACACTGTAAGTAGGAAACATCAAAATTTTCCATTTGCCTGATCTGCATCAGAACTATGAATACGAAATTCTGCTTTTCTCTTTACTGTTTCTCACGGTCTTCTAAATCTAAAATGCTCTCTCCATTACATCACTGAAAGACCTCATCCACCCTCTTAAAACTGTTTCCCTAGTGGTAAGGGGAAAGATTTTCAGGAAAGACGCCTTCCCGCATCATGTCTTATCAACCAGATTGCATCAAGAGCTTACAATCAGATTTGGTAAGCTAGACTCTTCATAGTCTAATCAAATACTAACATGGTCTAATCAAACACTAAGACTTTCAGCTATGTAGCTTTTCCTTGAGAGACTTTACAAACTCCATCAAACATCACAATTTAATTCAAAGCACTCCTTCTGCAAGACTATTTAAAAGATTTTTACATAATCTTTGCAAAAATATATAATTATCAATTATTATATTATCTATACCACTAGAGAGGTGGCTTGACAGCCATACAATTATTGGAGAACTCTTCAGAAGAAAATTCCTCAGATGGGAACAACTTTTTGAAAATTATGCAATTTTCTTCAAGTCCCACAGCTTCCTCCCAGAAGCCATACAAGTATCATGCACAATTTATACTAGTGGAAGGGCATGTAGCTAAAAGTGCATTTTATGTCACCTAAATTTAGAAACAGAACGTTTAACCCAACAGAAGATTGGGTTTAGTTGGAAACCCAATTTTCCTAAATAGAGAAAAGCCTGAAAGGTTGAAAGAAAACAAGAACTGTAATGAGCCATGAAATCGAATCAAAGCTGGGGGGGAGAGAGGTTCAAGCAGGAAGTCTAGCATTGTAACTATTTAAAATACCTTAACTCAAACAGCTGCAAAAGTGAGGACGATCAGTAGATGTTAAGTAGTGCATCTGATTAAAAAAAAAAAAAAAAAAAAAAAAAAAAAAAAAAAACAGAAGCAACAGATAACTTACCAAGACAAAACCTTTAGTCCAGGAAATACAGGAGTAAAGAAAAATATATCTCAGGCTCCTTAAATGACAAATTTTCTTCCATAAGTTCACTGTTCACTGCAATAAAACCCATGAGGAAGTATTCCAAAAAACTTTTTCAGCTGTCATTCTTACCTAAAGGTCCAACAGGTTTGTATTTAAAACGCCCTTGCCTGTAGGCTGTTTCAACTGCTTCAAGAAATGATGGCACATGTGGTCCAAATCTTTTCAAGGTATTTGTTTTACTATCTTTCAGCTCTCTCAGCTGTTTCAACTTGACATCCAGTGCTTGTTTCACATCATGTTGTTCTTTTCTAAGAGAAGAGAATTTTTTCCAGTATAAACAGCTTATGAAGCCTTAAGTTAATGGAAATAATTACAGACAAAGTCTCTTTTCAAATACTAACAAGACTGTGTCAAGACCTTCTCAACACTTCAGTATACAGCTAGCCATAGACCTGCAACAGTATTTTAGAGTTTCAGGAAAGGTGAGACAAAGCAAACTAAGAGAAAACTGATTACTCTGCAACAGTTTTACAAGATTTTGCTACTTTACAAAGGGAAGCAGTACAACAGAGATAAGAATGCCAAAGGAGATGAGAAGAAAGGTTTCCAGAAATATCATAAAGTACACAATACTAACAGTATTCACCTAGTGGAAAAACTTAATTAAGCCAAAAAGCCCAACAGCAAGACAGACTGTTCTAACATGCATTACTTTTTACCAATAAAGACATTTAACATGTCAAAAATTTATGACATGGATATCCCTGTGCATACAATATACTATACAGACATAAAATGACAAAAATACACAAGGTATCACAGTTCAGGTAATGCAAATAGAAATTGTACTTTTTTCTATTTGCATATTTCAGTTTCAGTGTCTTTCAGGAATGTCTTCAACAGAACATAAAAAGAAACTACTTTGGTTCTGATAATTAAAATATATTTGAACCAATACATCAAATGCAATAAACAGCTATTCTCAAATCTCATAAGACAATAATGACAACATTACCACAACCACTCCAGGAACCATTCTTTAAATTCACGTTTCCAAATCAAAACATAAGAATGCTTTGCTTTTCTAGTTCAGGCATGGGCTAATTAAAATTTTTAAAGTGGTCTGAAGTGTCTAAATTTGAATTTAGGTATAGATACAATTGTTACCCCCTAAGCACAGCTTATTCGTTATTCTGTGTTACATATTTTGTGACATTGTCTCCAGATACACTATTGTTTTAAATAGGACCAAAAAAAATTAAATGATATTCTCTGTGGGATAGAAGATAGCTAGTAGGAAGAGGAAAAAGAGGGCAATAAACCTGACAATCTGGATTTTACATTAGTCTTAATAAAACTCTTTTCATTAACTATTTTAATTTTCTAGATGTTTCTAAATTCAGCCATACTCTGACACAGACAAAGGTTTAGCAAGTCCTAAGATACACACACACACACACAGAGCCCTAGTACCTCCGGGAATGCAAGGAAACGCATATATATTCCAAAATGTAACCTACCTCAGTGTAGCCTGTTCTTCCTTGTACTTGTATATGGCCTGCTGAAACTGATCCATCTGTTGACCAATCATTATTTCTTGGTCATGGAATCCCTTTAAACACTCTTTTAACTGTGCAATTTTCCTTTGTCTTTCCAACATTTCGGGCTCGGAAACCTGATTAGCACTAGAACAGATCATACTTCAGTGTTTTAAAACCAAATTGATGATTTATAAATGAGCACTTTGTTTTAGAAATCATATCATATAAAAAGACCTAAGCATCAGAAAACTGTATTTAAGATTCAGTGCATTTACAAAATCTACACAACATAAACCATACTGAATCCTACTGCCTCCTTTTTTTATCTGTAATCACATATAGTTATCCCAGTTTAGTGTTCCTATTCTGTTTAGGTTGAGAAATACATTTTCTAACTTCAGGGGTGTTACAGAACATGCATACTATCACCAAATAAAGCAAGGTATTTTCCTTTTCCCCCCACCCCATTACCTCATCGCCCTCTGGTCGAAATCTTGGTAGACAAAGAAACAGGGCCAGAACTATTTAAATATGTGACTAGACTCTCCTACAGATTAAATCAGTATTTTCTGTTACTGCAGAAGTACTGTCTGATTTTCTCATTAACAAGAGAGTTCACTTCCTGCATACCTATACCTGAATAAATACACACAATAGTCACTACATCTGTATTACCTATTTTTCAGTTCTTCAATTCGTTTACGTAGCTGTTCATCATCTCTTCCTAGGCGTTTTAACTCAGTTCTGAAACGATTATAAAGGGCCTGTGAAGAAAGGCAGACATATTAGTTTAATTAACAGAAAAAAGAAGTATTTCAGAAAAGAACTGATATAACTGCAGGTTTGAGGGAATTACTGAACTGTATCTGAACAACAATTTCCTATATTTAAGAAAAATAGGACATGAAATTCAAGTTAACTGCATTACTTGCTCCTACAATTCCTGAATCATTTATGTCAGCTTAAGCTGTCCATTGCTTAACACCTGTATAAAGATATAAATCCTACGGCCCCAAACAGAAGCTATTCGCAACTCAAACAGAAAGCTGCATCTGTCTGAATTGCATTGAACTGCACAATACATTCAGGAATCCTAGACATACATGCAAAAAATGTGTATGAATAGAGCAGGACTGGGACAGAATTAAGGCTTTAAATCAACACAGTCTTCAACAGCTCTTTTGCTTACCTCAGCTTCATTGAATGCTTTTCTTCCTGCCTGCACATCAGTTTTTGAAGAAATACACTGAGGATGTAGGGCTTGTGCTTCTTCACCTATCTTTACTAACTTGTCTTGTATTGCTTTGTACTTTTCTTCTGCTTCATTTACTTTTACCTTTATAGTAAAAGGATAAGAAATTACAAATAGCAATGAAGCAAACTTTTCTTCAAACTTCTTAATGCTATAGATAATTTCAAATGATAGTTTTCTTCTGTCTGCTGACATTTCTAACTTTTGCGGTGAAACCAGTATCTAGACAATGTTCCTTTATTGTCCTTTAACAGACATGTTTTCACAATAAAGTAAAATCACTTCAATTATAGCACAAATAACTATTTATTTGTTCGTATGCACACACATACACACACTTCAGTGAGAAATGAATACCTTCCTTTGGAAAGAGCGTTCTAATATACAAAAAAATAAGTATTTCTGCAAAAAGCACATTTCTTAAGTGAATCTTACTTATTGCATCCAGAAAGCTTAATAGCATCAGAAGAACTTTCTTTATTAAAAAAAAAAAAAAAAAAATCATAGAATTGGTAACATTGGAAGGGACCTCTGGAGATTATCTAGTCCAACTCTCAAACAGGCAGCCCATACGGGCATCGAACCTATGACCTTGGCATTATCAGCACCATGCTCTCACCAACTGAACTAAACCTAACCTTCCTGGAATCAGATACTGATCTTTTCTATGGGCAATGATATCCAAAAAAGCTTACGTAGCAGACTTCTAAAAAATCCATTAATGTTAAAGAAACAGGCGTTGCATAACCACTCTCAACAACAAAACTAAAAGAAGCATTTAAACATCCATTCACTGGTATATGAAGTACTAGCCACCTCAAATTCCCAGTCAATGCAATATAACCCTTACGTGGGTCAGAAGTACTGGCACGATAACCACACACAGATACACACTCCTCCTAAACAATAAAAAAAATCAGAACATCCTAATATTATTCTCCAAGGAGATATAGAATGCAAGTGTTACTATTAAGTTTTAAATGTCTAAAGTGTATAAAAGTTAACCACTAATATTTATAATGTTCTTCAGGTTGCAGCAGCTTGTGAAAAACCTGAGAAGGCCAGTATCAACAGCTTACACACAAAAGGAGAATTAATTTTTTTTTAATATATATATATATATATAAATACATATATACATATATATATATATTTAAATATCTTACTGAGTCAAGGAACCAAAACAAAATTAAAATATGGTATAAAATATATTATGTACCTGACATTCTTCTAGCTTCTGAACAAACTTTTCTGCACGTTCTTCTTCAGTTCTGATGCATTCTTTGATTGGCAGTATTTCTCTTTCCATTTCACTTACCTGAGCATAAGCATTTATGAGCATACATTAGAATATTTACAACAGATAAATGACAATTTAAACACATTTTATATTAGGAAACATATTAGAAAACAAGTTTACCACTGCCCATGCCATTTTATGTTTCAAATCTTCAAGATTATTTCGCATTTCATTCACAAATCCAATGCTTTTGTAACGTTCCTTTTTTTCGCAATAATGAAGCTTAAGTTCTCGTAGACGCTAACGAAAAAAATAACAAAAAAGATTCAACTGTGAGTACGTAAAGCTGTGATACAATACAAAATCTTGGAAATATTTATTTTTTGAAGCCTAGTGTCACTGAAATTCAGTCAGAACAAAACAATGCATGTTAATTATTCATTTAGCCCTACTCTAATTAATACTTACTGAAACTGAAACATACCTCTACTCCTTGCTCTATCTGAAGACGTGTATTTTCTTTTGTTTTCATAATATATGAATAATCTTCTTTCATTTGTTCCAGCTGAGTTGCCTTCATAAAAAACTAAAAAAGAGCAGGATGCAGATGTCAGATCCTGCAGCTTATCTAAATGAACCATAGTTAATAACAATAGAAAGGCCACTCATCTCAACCTCTATGCATATTAAATAAAGTCCAAAGTACAATAACTAGTGGAATATTTCTGAATGATGAACTAACTTGGCTAAATTCTTATATTTAGAACATTGCTATCTCCTTAAAGAAAAGAGACTTCTAAGAAGAATTGTTTAAAGTAAATGGATGGCTGTTATAATCAGATAATTGAAGCTAAAGATTATGGATTTTTCTTCAAATGCCTCTTTGTAAAATTTGAAACCAAGAATTTTGACTTTGAGTGTTAGACTTCTTTTTTTTTTAAAAAAAATGAAACAAACTGCTAGTTTTAAAAATTGTATTTTAATACTTAATCAAAAAAAAAAATCAAAAGATTTTTCTTACCTTGTACTTGTCACCTTCATTTTTAGATTGTAAAAAGTGTTTACTCATCTCTTGGGTTAAAACAGACACAGGATTATCTACCTGTAAGAGTAAAATACTTACTTTCATGGATTAAGTGAAAATACTCCCCCCCCCCCCCCCCAAAAAAAAAAAAAAAAATGGAAAGAGAGTAAACCACCTCCCTGTTCCTTGCCCAGCAATTAAGTAATAAGTAGAGAGAAAGGGATCTGGAAATTAAGCATTCAATTTATTTTTTTAAACTCTACCAAGTAGGAACTCAAACCACACACGGAAGCTAAGAAACTATTTTCAGGAGGGTAACTGAATTCTAGAAAGAAAGGACCTGCTTTGTTTATTTACTCCTAATAAGACTGCAATAAGGAATTTTGTCCAATGTTGTTTGATTAGTTGCATAGAGAGAAATTAAAGTATTACATTTGATTCATTTAATTCCCCAATATATTCTTACTGAAACTTGCATAGAATAAAATTCAGAATTTACTAATAGAAATTGATGTTATTTGATATGCTGAATATATTCAATATTTCAAAGCTTTATGTGCACTACCTGATCTTTCCTAAATCACTTAAGCAGCAAAAAAAAAAAAAGTCCTTAGATTTCTAACATTGAAAATTGGCAAGATGAGAATGAGCGTGGGGGGGGGGGGGGGGGACACAAAGACCAGGTATGAAAGAAATCTAAGTAAGTTAAGATTTTTATTAACAAGGTATACGACTCACAGATCACAGATTATATTTAACACTTACATATTGGGACAGAGCCATATGCTGCACGGAGTTGAATTAAATTAAAATTTTCTTTACCATTGGGTGTGATCACAAAAGAATTAATATGAAAGAGGTGAACTTCTCTCATTTAACAAAATGGAGCATTGCTTTTTATTTAAAGAGTTGTACATTATAAGCTAACGTCTTCAATTTCACTGAATTCAATCACTGTAACAGTTACCTGTATATTAAAATGATCCAGTATGGCTACAAGTTCCTCTTTCTTTGAAGATATTAAAGTCCCTAATAGCACAAAAGAGAAAGAAAGGAGGGAAAAAAAAGTGTATATATGTGTGTGTATATATATATATATATACATACATACATACACATACATATATACACACACACACACCAATCAATAGGTCCAAAGTAAAAGTACATACAAAATCTCAGCCTTCTGTTCAACCTAGTGTCTCTTAATTAAAAATTATATTTCTAGCTTAAGATGGAAACAGCACTAAAGAAAATTTCATTTCATATATTTCTAGTATCATATTTGCATTTGTTTAAAAAGATTTATTAATTAAAGAATATCACTTGCCTCTTAAATCCTCTTCTGTCACAATGTAGGTAAATCAGCAAATTCACCAAAAATTCAAAGACTAGTAACTATGTTCAGCCTCATCACACAAGCAGATATACATAAAGCAAAATACTGTATGACCTCACATCATGCAGAGCCTGACATAACTGCTTAAGAATATGTTAGCACATCACAATCTAAGGTTAATGCAAAAAAAGCTGACCTTAAGAGAAATATCATCCTTTACTAACAACAAAGCAATTAGAGCATTAAAAAAAAAAAAAAAAAAAAAGCTTTTAAAATGTTTAAAACTGAGAGCAAAGCAAAACTATCACCAACCTGATTTGCTTTTCAGTCTGTAGCTTCTGCTTCCATCCAGATTGATGTGCTGATTCACAATAATAGAATCACCATATACTTCGGGTTTATATGCATCTCTACCTTGGTTTTGCAATGTTATTGAAATATCTGCAGAACTATAAAATCCAGACAGCTGATATTAATTCCAAAATCAGAAATTCAAAACATTCTAACTTTTCATTAAAATTTTCGAAGTCTCCTTCAGGTCACAGATGTAAGTCAGTCATCACACAAGTCAAATCAAGATATACTAATGCTGTTTGAATCAAACCAGCATCAAATACGCATGACCAGACAAACTGCCATATGCTGGGCTGTTTGCTCCTTCTATGCTTCAGAACATCAGCTGAAAGCAAATAGTTATGACAGCAGGAAGCAAAATACATTTTTCCCCTCCTTCCCATTCCATCTGACTGCCCACATCTGTGGACTGCAGAATCTACCTCCCTATTGCTTGTTTTGTCTCCAGCCTTTGGCTTCTTTAGTAAACAGCTGCTTACCTTCTACATGCATTTCCTAGCCAGTGTAAGCTATAGCCCGCTGGTTAAGACATTTTCATAAAAAAAGATGGGATGTGGTTTGAATTCTGAATTAACCAAAATATTGATTAGTTAACCTAAAAAATATAGTCAAACTTAAGTCTGAAAAGTTTTACTTACGACTCTCCATCTTTTACAAATACTTTTAAAGAGGAACCTCTGTTAGTTGTAGTGGCTTTTCCACCAAGTCCAACAATAAGAGCAGTTAACACAGAACTCTTTCCACCTGTAATGAGAAGCACCGAAGCTGTTTAAAAAGAAATTCTTATAGCTCTTTTTATCCAGTTCACTCATGTTTTAGATTTTCAGATGTTTGATTGCTAATGTATTCAGCACTTAAATTCTGATTTCTTTCTTTACTGGACAGATGCATAAAGTACCAACGGCTCCAGTACTAGAAAAAACAGGTGTTTCCAAGGTTCTTCCCCACAAAAAACATGCCGAGTCAAAAGCAACATTTAAACTTTCGTTATTTCTCCTCAGCAATTTGGGTTCAACAAAATATTCTTTCTTAGGAGGAAAGATTCCCCTTTCCCTGCCTATGCCATAGAAAAAGCATTTGTATAGTAAAAGAAATCAAACTCACATTACCAATTAAATAAATATCTGAAAGTTTTTAAGCTCTTAACTTTTACCTTTAATAATATAAATGTATACAGCTATGAAAAAAATATATATTGTGTTTTGCAAGTCTCTGTATTTAACAGCTAACTTTTTGAACACCTTGGAACTACTAGACCTGTGCTTACCGAGTCCAAATCAATCCCCATTCCTAAAAGATACAGAGATGAGATAGCTATTCATTCTGAAGAAAAATTAGCCGTTTAAAGTTATTAATAGAAATGTTCTTTGATAGAGAAATAGTGCAATTAATACTTACTTCCATTGTTTCCAACCACAAAATTGAGATTTGATCCAAACTGAAAAGGCCCCAACATCGAATGACACATGAAGTTCTTCAGCTGGATACTTTCAATTATCCCAACTTCCCCTACAGTCTAAAGAATTAACTATTAAACTTGGTGCTTATGTGTGCATTTTAATTAAATACAGTTTGTTTATTTTAGATATATAGTTATGCAATAAAACAAGATCAAAACAGTTACAAAGGCCAATCACTCAAAGGTAACTTTCTGTTCCCCTTATAACTAGCTTTAGTAAGCATACATTAAGACTATAGATTCTACATTGTTATTTATATTACTTAAGGAACAAATGAGCCTTTTTAAGATGTTCTTTATTTATTGATCTATTTATGACAATTTCTAGGACGGGTTAGGAAGAAGGAAATGAAACTACAAGTTGAAGGGACAGTCCACTGGAAAACCAGTGAGGTATCGTTTTGACAGACGATTTGAGTTCCATCTCCAGAGCTTTAGAAAAGCAGTGTTTTCTAGGAAAGCAATGCTCTTAGGAGGAATAAACAAATTAGCAACACAGCACGTCTGCTATTTGAGAAACTGAAATGAGGGATAAAGGCTCCGAATATCAAAGATCAGCTTTACACGTCTTAAAACATGCAAGAAGTCAAATACATTAAAATTTCATCAACAAAAAGTTTTTCCTTTATTTCGTTGATTACTTCAACTTCAGTAGTATGTATTCTATAAAATCAGAATGCTGTCTTTTCTATGATTAACTGCTGTAGTTATATAACCAAAAAAAAAAAATTCTTATTTCAAAGGGTACGAACGGACTCCTACAAAAGTCCTCATCACAGACACATTACCACCAGCTTTTTATGTATTGCTCTCATTGAATCCTACATGCAAAAGATTTATTGTAATGTCAACTCATATCAGAGACCATTGTTTTTATACTAACTATTTCTGGTATTTTATTTTCTTCCAGACTTGTTTAAACAGCTTACCGATGGTGAAGAAAAAGTACTGTCGGCCAACAGCTGTGATTTTTCCTCTTCATTACACTCATCACTAGGTTCACCCGTGTATTCTTGTCTCCGTCTTTTGTGGGACCCAGGCTGTGAAACAGTTTCCTCTTTCCTTTTACCCATGACTACTGGGGAAAAAAAAAAAAAAAAAAAAAAAAAAAAAAAAAAAAAAAAAAAAAAAAAGGGGGGGGGGGGAGAGAGTGTGGTAGACATAGATACACATTTATTTAATACTGCAAAGGAAATATTAAGGATCATAGCAAGTGTTGCAACAAACACTATTTTTCCAGAATTGAAATCTGAGTGAATATAAGCCTAAGCTTAGAATTACAGCAAAAGAGAAACAACTTCATTATTCTATCAAGGTGACATCATTTGTTGATTAACAAGAAAATTAAACATGATTCTATTTTCCTTGTAACATCAGACTTCATGATATTTGCTACATTTGCTTTTGGTTAGTATTGGACTTCAAGTCTAAGTTGTAAAAACTTCAAGCCAACGGAATCACTGGCTGACCAACGTTGGAAAGGACCTCTTGACATCATCTTGTCCAGCCACCCTGCTCAAGTAGGGTGGGCTAGAGCATGTTGCACAGGACCATGTCCAGATGGCCTTTGAGTATCTCTAAAGATGGAGACTTTCTACTCCCTCCAGGCAACCTGTTCCAATGCTCAGTCACCCTCCCAGTAAAGGAAAACAAAAAATAAATAAAATTAAAAAATTCTTAGATTCAGATGGAACTTCTTGTGTTTCAGTTTGTGCCTGTTAGCTCTTGTCCTGTTGCTGGGTATTGCTGAATTAAAGTCTGGTTCCATCCTCTAGCATAAGTGCTGATGCAGTTTTAATCAGAGTGATTTGTACAGACAAAAATAAAATTTAGGAAGTGTCTGGAAAAGGCAGAATAAATTAAAGTAGAATTAGAGAAAATTTAGGTTCACCATGTTCCTATGCTGCTTCTGCAAACCACCAACCAGCTGTTGCAAGACCATGTAATTTGATCATGATAAACGTTTTTATTTAACAATTAACAGTATTAACAATTTTGCATATCCAGAGTTGATGATACATGTTACAGTTTGAGACTGCATTGACAATATGGAAACTAAAGAACCTTGGATGCCAAAGCACTTCTAGTCACAGACATATTTAATGTTAATAAGCTTCCCTGTCCTATGGGAGAGACAGCACAGTCCAGGATAGAAGCCAGCTGGGTCAACGTAACATGACCTCCCTGTCCTGCAGGGGAGATGGTGGGGTCCAGAAGGGAATCAATCAGACCGGGAGAGAATCAGACCTGGTCAGTTATGAGACTGAGTGCACAATGTTCAATTCTGATTGGCACAGATTCCCGCAGCACAGACCTGAGGTTGGCTGTAACCAGTGCTGGTGACAACCTGTCCTTCCGCAAGGCTCTGTGTACCTTGGTAGCGGCACAGTCATTAACAGGTTGGTTTTGGAGAGGAATCTGAGAGTCTGCAAAGTTTAACTTGGCCCAAACCATGCCAAGCTACCACATCACAGCCTTACGGAACATACCAACAAGGCAAATACTTCCATTAAGTTTTTAAGATTAATAATTTAAAGGATTACAATGCAATAAAGATTGTCAAATTACAGCTTTAGTAACAAAAATCACTTTATACAAGGTACTGATTCTACTGCAAATTGATATAGGAAGAAAATACATTTTTCCCATCCAATCTGTTTGTTTTCTTATATAAGATTAGTTCCCTAGCTCAGTTCACCATGCAGATTTGCATGTTTGGGCCAAAGTGGAGAACGGGTTTGAGCAACGTTTCACTTTCAGTCTTGCCAGCTGAATGTGTTTTTTCAAACTAGTCTGATTTCAGCAGACAAAAAGTCAGAAAGCTCATACTGTCCAGCATCACAGACAAAAACACTTATTATAACAAACACAGTAGATATTAAGATGTGTTACATAATTGCAAATGGTATTTAGTTTCTATTCTAGACATTTATTGCATTATGAAAAATAGCATCTAGTATTTCCCTCATTCTCTGAGGCAACATGAAAAAGACTTGAAAAAAATCCATACTTATTTCTTTCCATTAAATGCAATGAACAAGCTTCAAAGCAAAGATAGAAGTGCAATAAGCTTTCCATCTGACCTTCTTGCAATAATTTTATAAAGCAGGAATTTCAAAATAAATTACTGTTAAGTCCACTAAATTTTAAAATGGAAACATCAGGTTTCCTGTAATGTTGTGCAGTTTAATGTAATAAACACAAATGTACGAGCAGATGCATTTCACCATTTAGTTACATACCTTTTTGTTATGCTACTTTCAGTTTCTTATGCTGCTTTCAGTTTCCTATATAAAAATGCATTTTTATGTTTAAATTACTTCGATTAGGAAAGACTGGCTTGTATGCTCTTGAAATTTATCCACCACAAAAACATGTAGATGAGCATCCATACAATCTGCTGTTACAATTGAAATTTCTCCCTAAAAGGAAGGAAAAATATAAGATTTATATGCTATAATTACTAAGGTCTAAACTGAAGATCAGGGTTATGACTTCCATTGTTATACTACCTGGACATCTAAGATGAAATAACAAAATGGAAAACGCAACCAAAAGAAAAAGAAAAAAAACTCTTGCACTAAACTGAAAAGCGTCTTCATTCCAGAATTCTTGAATAACTTTTACATTTCAACCAAACTTTAGAAGAAGAAACACTTGAAGACACAAAGGAAGGGGGGGAGGAAACAGGAACTGAGCTATCCAGAATCTGAATTTTAGCTTTAGATCATCTTCATGTTTTTGACAGGAAGTTATTTTCTAAATTAATCACACCCCAAACTTTTATGCCAATATATATCCTAAAATTTTCTTCACAAGGATTTTAACTAAAGTAGTAAATTTCAGTTTCAGCACCTCTTATGACTTTAAAAACCAATCTGAGAATCTCTATTGCAGGCAGAAAAAGTAGCATGTCAGACCTATCTCAATGTCATTAAAATGTGGAAGTATCATACATGAAATTATTCATTAAACTAGCAAAGATAAGGTTAATTGTTTTAAGATATGTAATACACTAACTGGAAGTTAACAATAGTCACTATTGAAATTTTTAACAGAACTTTGTTTAAAGGATCATATTTCATGTTTAGTATCTGAAGTTTATATTGAAACATAAATTAGGTGTTAATGGAGACTTGTCACGACAAAGTCAGGAACATAATATAAATGAGAAACTGACTATCATTCAGCAAGACAAAACTAAGTGCTAATTAACAGAAAAATTAACTTCATTAACATAGAAGAATACGGAATTAGGAATAAAGATTACAGCTATATATTGGAAACAGATAAGGACCAAACAGATCCAATAATGGAAAACTATCATGAGATTACAACAAGATATTAAAAGCAGTTGTTATGCATATTGTGAAGGCACAAAAAGAAAAGGCAATCCCAATATGTATAAGGTAATGCTATCAATACTTTTTTAATGCAGTGTGTAATAGTCCTAATACTTGTATACTGTATTAGGATCAAAGTACAGGAAAACAGAAGCAGAATCCACTGGAGGGATACTTTATGCACAGTTGTCCACTGATGTTCCAACTTAATCAATAGCATTTGCTTCCAGAGTTTTGATTGCAATGTAGTTCTACAACTTCCTTTCTAGCTGGTCATGGGTAGCCTCATCAAAAGCAGACAGTCTACTGCAAGAAAAATCACTTCATTGGCTTTCTAGCAGCCTTATGTTAGGCTTAGCACTCCTCCTATATGCTATGACCACTCAAACATTGTCACACCTCACTTTAACCACTCTGTGCCCCAATCAACCATGGCCTATGGCTTTTGTTCTGTCAGCAAAATAAACATATATAGAAGACAAAACAGCAAACCTAGGGTAGGACGAATGACAAATTATGGGAGGAACTGATGGTACAGAGTGGCAGAAGGAAAACAAAGCAGGAGTTGTCATTTTCTGCTAACAATCTTAAATCTTTGATAGATCATGCATATCTGTGAACTAAACACCTCCCAACCTGTTTTAGAGGAAGGAAATCACAGCACACCATACTTTTTTAAAAGAGACACAAAGATATTATTATATGCTGTGAGGGGTAATTTGTAATTTATTCCTTAATAAAGCAAGTATACATAATTTATTTTATTTAAAACATACATGTTTTAGAGGACTGAACTTAGATATCCCTTAAAAATGTCACTCTCCACTGCTGTGTAAGAAGCTAGATTCCTAAGTTGGATGTCTAACTTGGACTATGTAAGTCTCCAGCATTCATTCCGATACTCAAACATACTCCAATTATGCATAAAAGCCTATGCCATGCCATTTGTACGCTGAAAAAGCAAGTACTTGATAAGAAGCATCAGAAAACATGCCTCTGCTCTTTCCTCTGCTACTTCCCTTAGGCAAGACAGAGCTTTCCTCTGCCCAGACCTCCAACCCTACACTTGTTAGCTGCTTGGCCCAAGGCTTTCTCCAGATGACCTGAAAGGCAGCTTTCTTTTCCCCTCATGGTTTCTAGCCTTTTGCGGGTTGACACACCAGACAACAGAAAAGCAACACCGATTCTGCGCTTCTCCCACTACTGCCAGGCGGGTCGGGAGGAAGGCACTCCCGACCACCTGCTTCTCCCTCCCTCTGCCTTCACAACACGGGCTGCCCTCGGGCAAAGCCCGAGCCGCTTTCCTGAAGCGGACAGCGCCGGCACGCCGGCTCCCAGCGACCAAACCCTCACAGGAGGCGCAGCAGCCATGCTTGGCAGCCAGGGACACACAGGGCAGCTCGGCGGGGCTTGGGCTGCCCCCGTGGAACCGTCCCAGCCCCCCGCTCTCCCCCCAAAAAAAGGCCAGCAGGCATTAAGGTCTTTAGCAGGGCGCCTTGCCCTCGCCCCGCCGCGGATCCTCGCTCCCTCAGCGCTGCCCTTCCGCACCGGTGGGAAGAGCGCGACTCTGCCGCGGCCGCCACCACCCTCCCCCCGCTGCCTCTTGCTCCCAGAGGGCACAGGCGCGCACCAGCCGCCGTGGCGCCCCTTCCCGGCCCAGGAAGCCCCCCGCCCTACCTCTCTTCAGCGCCGCCCGCCAGGCGGGGCCGTTACAACCGCCGCCGCCTCAAGCCGCTCCGAAAATTCCGAGTGCCTCATAACCCCACACCTAACGGCCGCCCGGGCGGGAACGGAAGAGCCCGCGGCGGCGCAGCACTGCGCCTGCGCGCTCCCGCCCCTCCCCGGCGGGAGCCACTCCCCCGCCGCCGCCATTTTAGCGGCGGGTGGGCGGAGCTGGGGGTGGGGTGGGGGTGTGCGCGGGAAGTTCGGCCGTTGGGGCTGAGGAGCGCTGGGTGCGTGAGTGGGCGGGCGGGCGGGCGGCGTTTATTTGCTCCCCCCCCCCCCCCCAGTGCTGTGGGGGTACTAGGAACTTGCGACTAGACCTGGCCGCGTCCTGAGGGTCTCGGGGCTCAGACTGGGAAGGCGAATTCTTGTTAATACGAGGTTAGAGATGAGCTCATGGGCGGAAAGGAGAGATCTTTACGGTGCGTGGGGGGAGGAGAGGGGCCCCTGTCCGAGATCCGGAGCCAGGGCGTGAGGTCGGTAGGTGTGCGGAAACTTCTGGGTGTCCTCTTAGCGGCGCCGGGTAGAGCCTCCCAGGCGGTGGTTCATCTCGCTGCCGTGGGGAAACGCCTGTTTCTCCCTATGGGCGGCTTTTTAGATCTCTAGTTGGGATCGCGGCGGGAATTTTAGATGCTTAAATTCAAAACCCTCATGTGTTCTGCTGTTTTACTTTCATGAAACCTTTCACTTCTTCTTTTCATCTAGAAGGAAAGAAAAACTTATGGGAAAAAATAAAACAACTCTATCTTGGAAACTGGAGGAATTTTCAGATGTGCTAGCTGTGGCTGCTGTGCTGCAGGTCCTGGTGGTTATTGGCAAGGCTGTGCGAGGTGCCCAGGTACTGCAATAGTGTTGTTCTGGAGGGTAGTTTAAAAAGCGTCACGGGCTTTCTTTTAAAAGGGATCTATGTTAGAAATAAAGCATGTGCTTAGCAGCCTCTGCAAGTTAACTTGGCGGTCAGTGAAAGTGTATCTGTATGAATTAAATTCTAGTTTTGAATGTCTGCAGCAGTTATTTTCAAGCAGCTGGCTTACACTAGTTGTGTAAAAATGATTGCAAGTGAAAATGTTCAGTGTTAAAGAATAAATTATCAAACAGAACTTGAGTTATGGCTTGTATGCTCAATGAACGTGAATTATAGCCCGTGGCCCAATGAGAAATTGAGAGTTTAGGAGGAGGGATGGCTTTTATTTCTTGTGAATGATCTTATAGCAGCAGTGACATGCAAACATGTGGAAAAAAAAAAAGGTCTAGTCCAATCTTCTTGATTTGGAAGTTAACTTATCTCTGAGAACATTATAGATTTGGGATGAACAGCCTCAATAAAATCTGAATGAACTGACCACTCCCATTAAAAATAGTAGGTCTGTCTTTGAGCAGGATCTATAGATCCAAGTAACTTGCATAATATGCTCAAAAGAACAATAAGTAACAAAGGGGTGAAAAAAAGATAGGGTAGATCTCTCATTTAGTGTTGACTTGGGAAAGCCTATACTTTGACTAATTTGCGGTAGGGAAAAGTTCTGTCCTCAATAACAATACTTTATTATCTCATTATGGAAAATGTTGAAGCTGTTTTTTGGAGTTTTTTTGTTCTCATTTTTTAAAACTATCTTATTTTTAAATCTCTTATTTTTAATATTTCAGAATGTTAAGTATTTCTATAATATTTGTCTTTCCCGTTAATTAAATACTATCTGTTGGTCCATAACAACACTGATAAAACAACTAATACAGTTAAAGGAATCTTGAGAAAAGTGATCTCAGTTGAAAGTAAGTCTTTCCCAGAGAACCAACAAGAAAAAAAAAATCTTACTGGTTTAAAAACAACCTGAAATGACAGAAAAGATGAATGTTTTTGGTTAGCTACGTTGTTTTAAAATAGTTTTTAGAGTACAGAACGTAAAGCTCCTTGTAAAGCCAGGCTGCTATTCTCTGTGATGGTGTTAAAAGTGAAACATTCATGAATTTTGCGTGACCGTGTTCGCAAGAGGCCATGAAGTAGAATAGCTCCTCATCAGTCCTAGGCAGATCTTGGAGCACAGGAAGCTCATCTGGTTGCGATCTCCTCAAAGGAGGGCTTTTTGTTGTCTGCAGCATACAGTAGTTTTAAATTCAAGGTGCAAGAAATGCAAAAACTTCCCAGATTTTATTTGACTTTTTTATCTTTGAAGTTTAAGAGAGAAGAAGGAAAATTAGACAAATAATTGCAAGACAAGTTTTGTACAATAAGACAACACAGGAATAGATTGGCAGGGGGCACAAAGAATGTCAAAAAGAAAGTAGGATATGTGTTAGAAGCCTTGTAGAAGTATGCAGTGTGAAAGCTAGAAGAATAATGGAAAAGGACAGAGAAGAAAATCTGATAACGGGATGGGCATGGGGAGTAGAGCTACATAAGCAAAACTACCTAAGAAACAAAGATATATATACTGCCTAATGAGTGTACATTGTTAGCTGGCATGTATTATAGGCTTTATAGCACAAGCCATGCAGTACTAACATTAAAAATGGTGAAATCAGATGCACTAGCTTGTTTCTGGAATCACATTGTTATAAATATGGAAATGCTTCTTGGAAGGATCCTCCAGAGATCATCTATTGTAAGTTCCTGCTTAAAGTGGATCGACTAGCAAAACAGCATTGTGAATGAATCTTGAAAACCTCCAAAACCAGAGATTTCACAGTCTCTGTGGGCAAACAGTGCTGCAATACCCTCTGCCGCTTTTTCCTAGTGTCTAACTTGATTTACCAAGATGCAGTCTAAGGCCATTATCCCTTGCTGTGTTATCTTGGAACACCAAGAAGAGTTTGTTTCTGTCATCTTTGTAAATATCCTTCAACTAGCTGTAGGCTACTACAGCTTATTATTTAAACACACATTTTTTAATGCGAGTACTATAGCTTTAGATGGAGAAATAATTCTTGAGGGTTTTTTTTGTTTGGTTGTCTTTTTTTAAATGCAGGACTTGGACTGGAAATATGTATGGAACACATGAAACTCAGAGTATGTTTTTTAATGGGTTTGTTTTTATTATTTCTGTTCAGGCTACAATAAAAATGCACCCTCCAAAGGAGATATTCAGTTAAAAAAAACGTCTGTGAAATAGAGTCGGTAGATGCTTGTAAGGCTTGATTGCAAGTGTTCTTGGCTCCTAAAAGTAGAAGCAATAGTGACTGTTTGTTTTCAAATTAACATTCATAAATAAATGCCATCTTTCATGTTGTGTTCTGAAAATATTTTATTTTCCTTGATCTTTACAGGTGAAACTTTTGTGTTGACAACAAAGAAGCTAGAATAATGGGAGTAACTAATCTGTGGCAGATCCTTGAGCCTGTGAAACAACCTGTCAACTTGAGTAGTCTCAGGGGAAAAACACTTGCTGTTGATTTAAGCCTGTGGGTGTGTGAAGCACAGACTGTTAAAAAGATGATTGGAGTAGTTACCAAGCCTCATCTTAGGTATACTATCTATATAATTTTTTGTAGCTAAAAGTATTGACGTCATACAATTTAGCCTTAATACTTCCTCTAAAGTTAAGAATAAGTAAGTTAAAGACTCCAAAATTCATATGACTTTGTTTTCAGTTGGTTGTATCACTTCTGCCACATGCATCAAAGGTATTCAAGTAAAGGTTGGTTGGACTCAATTCTGCTCAGAGGCAGATAGGAAGAGGTGCTGGACACAGCCTTTGGGGCTTCAACAATGTGATAGACATAAGCAAACCCATGCTTACTTTACTCTGTATATTGCATGGCGCTTTGTTGCAGTATTGAGCAGCAGCAGCTAAATCAGCAGGCTCATTCCAAAGTTCTGAGGCTGCATGTTGGAAGATACTGTGGGAATTCTGGCAATTTATTAGGATCCAAACTGCTATGATGTAGAACACATTGATAGTTGCTTAAGTTGATGTGGATTTTAAATCCAAATTCTAGTTAGATCCCATATTGAAGTAAATGTGTTCAAATGATTCTTCAGGCTTTGAAGGATATTGAAGAATATACAGCCTTGAATATGTATATTTCTAACTTAAACTAATCAAATACTTAAGAGCAAATATAAACAGCTGTAACTTGAAAGCAGTTTTCTGCAATTGATGCTGACAAAAATGAAACTATTTAAATTTGCAAAAACAAACAGTAAATTTTCAAAAATGAACACTAGCTATTACTAGATATCTCTGTGGCTGTTTTGATAATAGTTTATATGGAATATTAGCATCTTCTGAGAATCATTTCTTAAGATGTCATACTGATGACTGAAAATGGATATTTAACTTAACGTTGAAGCTTAACATGGCTGAAGTCTGTACTTCCCTATGATACGATGTCCTGCCTACAGTGAAATGAAAGCATCAGTCCAAATCTTACGCATTCTTTCAAAAACAAGACAAAGGAATGAAGAGATTGCTACCAGAAAAAGAAATGCTTTCAGGAAGTAGGAGTTAAAATTGTATTGAATTTATCTTATCCTTTATGAGTAATAAATACACAAAATTATTTCTGGAGTAAACAGTCTTTCCAAGTCATTCCAACAGATCTAAATATTTTATTCTACTGTTTTTGAAAGATTGATCAGTGAACAACTGGAAAAGCATGTTTTCTGATTACTTTCAGTATTACTAGTGTAGACCAAATAGTTGTTATTTTCTTGTAAGTTTCCCCTTAGCAATGTTGCAAACCTTGGGTATGAAATAAATTAGCAAGATAATGGTTTCTATGAACCTGTCTTATACCACAACATACACTTCAGTATCTGAAGAACTCCTATTGATAGATTTGGAATTAAATTTAATATAAAAGAATGACTATTTGTATGGATTTATGCTTGGAAGCAAACTTTGAACACAGAAGTTTTTATTCAGCCTTTTAAGTTTTTTGATATTATTACTCTAAAAAAGATTTTTGTCATAATTTGGTATTTTCTTGTGAATTTTGTAAAGCTATTACAAATCCATAGTACATCAACACCAGCAGAGGATAAGGAAATAGATAAAAGGTTAGTTAGTTTGAGAATGAGGTTATCTTAAAGGGTGGAGAGAAAGTTAAGCTCCTCTCTGGAGTGGTTTTGAGGGATGTAAGGAAAATATCTGAAGAAAATCAGGCTGTATTGATTCTACTGTTTAAGAAAATGCTTGTTTTATTGCAGAAACCTGTTTTTTCGATTCTCTTTTTTAACATCAATGGGAATTAAACTAATATTTGTCATGGAAGGAGAGGCCCCCAAATTGAAAGCAGACACCATGAGTAAGAGAAATGAGATGCGCTATGGAATTTCCAAGCAACCTAGGGCTGCAAGAACAGGGAGATCTTATTTTAAATCCGTTTTAAGAGAGGTGAGTGACTGAGGGGGGCTTTTTTTTTTTTTTTTATAGGAAAAGATTTTAACAAGATTAAAGACAAGAATTTCAAAGAACTAATAGAATTTGTTACACAACAAAATTCAACAGTGTCCTGAGTTAGAAGAATTACTTACACCCCTTTGAAACTGGGCATTATAGTTTTGGTTAACTATTGTTGCAGTAGAGGGACAGTGCTAGATAATATAAACCTCATTTGATGTGCTCCTGTGCCTGTTATGCTGCAGTGAACCACAGTGATAAATGAGTGCTTATTATAGAAATTCAAATTCCTCATTCTTTAATAATGTTAATATTGATACTTTCTCATAGATGATATATGCATTGATTAACTTTTCTGACTAGTTCTAGATGGCATTGGTAAATATGGAAGAAGTATAGTCACATGCTTTTTCCAATAATAACTTTGACTGTTCGTTGAATGCAGCGTGACGAAATCTGAAATGCTGTCTCTGCTGTCTGTAATGTGGTGATCTATTTTGACTTTTGGCAGGGACAATCTGTTAAGGTAAATGCATCAGCCAGTTGTTTGAAAGTAGGCATGTGTTTTACTACCAATTACTCTTACTGACTTTATTGAGCTCTAGTGGATGAAGCCCAGTGATTATACATTAAAAAACCCTGTACTTCATTATGATCAACTGTCTTAGACATTTAATTCCTCTTAAACTTCAGCTCTCATGAATTGGGCTGTTATATAAAAATAGCAATGTATTGTATACCTATGTAGGCTAAGCTGGTATGTTTTTTGGAGGTGCACAGATACTGCAGTAGAAGTGTTTTGTAACCTATACTTAGATTTGGTGAACTAGCTGTATAGCTAATGGGAAATAGTTGTTAGAAATCTACAGAACTAGGCTGAAACAAAGATTGTATAGTCTTCATATGGATGGCTGAGACAACTTTGGCTGCAAAAAAACACTTAACTTTCATTCATTGTTGCAGTTATTTTACCAATTCAGTCTATTCAGAATTCTATGAAATGGAAAATATAGATGATAATAACTTAAGCAGACTGAACATGTTTCATGATTCATGTTTTATTTTTAAATTTAAAGTCATAATATTTGAAGGGGGGAGTTATTTTTTTTAAAAAAAGATATAAGACGAGCTCAGAGTTGCTGCTAACGTTTGCAATACACAGGAACTCTGTGAAGCCTAAGAGTGCTAGAAAAATGCTCTTAATTAAGTGCTCTAAATTTGTTATCTTTTCCATTATCTTTGCAAGAGCTGGATCCATTTAGCCTGGAGAAGAGAGGACTAAGGGGAGGATCTTATCAATGTCTCTAAGTACCTGAAGGGAGGGCGTCAAGGGGATGGGGCCAAACTCTTTTCAATTGTCCCATGTGACAGGATGAGAGGAAATGGACACAAGCTGAACCAGGGGAAGTTTTGCCTGAATGTGAGGAGGAATTTCTTTGCTGTGAGAGTGAGGGAGCACTGGACCAGGTTGCCCAGAGAGGTTGTGGAGTCTCCTTCTGTGGGGAGATCTTCAAGGCCCACCTGGATGGAACCCTGTCCAACATGCTCTAGGTGACCCTGCTGAGCAGGGAGGTTGGACTAGATGATCTCCGGAGGCCCCTTCCAACCTTACCGATTCTATGATTCCCTTTATTTTTCTATAGAAGTATGATCCATAGCTAGATAAAGAAAATAAGAGACTGTTATTATTTCTGACAATTTTGGATCTAGCAGTAGAGAGAGAATTTTCAAGAAATATGTATGAGGTCTCAATATATCTTATAATAGGATCTAGCTGTACTATGCCAACCATTCTTAAAATGCTGTACTTTGATGCTTGATGTTTTTAGGGTGTCTGACAGTCTATTGATAGATCTGTGCTAGGTCAGGGTTAGTACTTGAGTAAACAAGGTTGCTCTGCAAAGATAAATGTTCTCTTTTGTTACTTTCCCTTTTAAAATATCACAGAAGTCTATTTAAAGCACAAAGATTTTTGTGAAAGAATAACCATTAATCATGCTGTGTTCAATTCCTGTACTTTATTCTTACTTGTAAGATTTTTTCGTTGCAGATTTCTTTTGCCTATTGCTATATTTGGTTACTTTCTTTAAAGCAGTACTTATATTGATGTAATCTTCTATAAGTTATACAGCAGTAGCTGTTTTCCAGAGTCAGTGTATATACTTGTATCTCAAAAAACACTTGCTAATAAGTGGGTCTAACTGAATATTAAATCTCTATTTCCTATTGTATTCTTTCTTTCAGTGCCTTGAACTGTTGGAGTGCTTAGGTGTCCCATGGGTTCAAGCAGCTGGGGAAGCAGAGGCAATGTGTGCTTACCTAAATGCAAATGGACATGTCGATGGTTGTATTACCAATGATGGAGATGCGTTTTTATATGGAGCTCAGACAGTTTATAGGAACTTTGCCATGAATGCTAAGGTAGTATACTTCATTTGGAGTTGGGAAGGGGAGGAGAGTTGTTTACCCACTCTTTAAACACTGTCTTCTCAAAAATGTTAATAAAAGACCATATGGTCTTGAAAAAATCACTTAGGCATTTTATTTATCCCGTTGTATTTGGATTTATTTAAAATAGTACTTTAAGAAGATAACATTTTGCTTGATTCACTAGGAATCCAAGTGCTAGATACAAGAGCAAAACAACTGAATTGAAGAATGCTTGTAATACTGTAGTTTGTGTTTGTAGAGTATATGTTGTAGAGTATATGCATCTGCAATGTATAATAGTGTGGGTTTTTTTGTTGTTGTTTTGTTTTGTTTTTTTTTTTCCCCTTTATGGTGGACAATTTGAGCGAATTTACAGCTAGGGCATCTGGAAGCTTTAAGCCTTCTGGGTCTCAGCCTCCTGGGTCTCATACCACTGCTCACATTATTATGAATATACTTATAGTTAGTGCTGACTGCTAGTCTCGAATTGAGCATGAATAGAGCAGGGACTGTATAACTGCATAATAATCAACCGTGGTCATCATTCAAAGAACAAATCAATTCATCACCTTGAGCTGAAAATGTTCATTTGTTAGGAATATAGGTTTCCAGAACTGGAAGAAGGTAAACCAAGTATCTTCAATTTATCCTTTCTCCATAGTTAAAAGGATTGTTTATGTTCTCCCTACAGAATCTAACAAGAACGTGGGGGGAAAATGGTTTCAGGTCTGAGATTTTAAATAATGGTAATCCAAAAAACCTGTTGAGAAAGTACTTCAGTAATAGGATTATTAGAACAAAAAAATAGTTAAGTACAGCTAAGTGATAGGTAGGTCATTTTTTTTTTAAGTTGATAAGAAGATGATTTGCTCTGATAATACTGTCTTTGGTTTTAGGTGTTTCCCCTCCCCCCCCCCCCCAACTTCTCCATTAAATTTACTTGTCACTTTTTACCAAGAGTGAAGGTGGACTCAGTTTTTCAGGTGAACTTGCTGACATATTGAAGTCAACATAAAGAAAATAACTAATGTGAGTGTGTCTGTCAAGGATGTCCTTTCCACAAAATTAGACTTTTTTTTTTTTTTTTCAGATTCAGATCTTTCAATTCATATTAATCTTGATTTCATGTTGTATTTGAGTCCCGCTACCTTCAAAGCTCTAAGTGTTCCTTCAGCTTATAAATCTTATATGCTAGATAATATTCTAATCTTTTTACTCAAGTAAGATATTAAAATTATATGTTTTTTTTTTTAAATCTTCAGTTCCTGAAATCATTTATACAGTAACTGATAGTGAATAATGTTAGTTTTACCACATTTTTTCTACAGATATTGAAGAATAAACAAAACAACTCTTGGCTTAACGTTAAGTACTTTCAGCAGTAGATCTCCATGCTAATAACTCAAAATTCCAGAACTGTAGTTACCAGTATTGTTTTGATTCATTTCTGTTTCCCCATACGTAATATTATCAATTTTAATTCCTACTTCCTGTTTTTTGCTACAGACCTTTCCTTGTTTTGTAGGATAGACTTGTTCCTTGCAGAGGAAGGTGAACTGTGGTGGGTGAGAAAGGTGATATGATTCAGTGGGCTGTTCTTTCCCTAGTGTTACAGAAACAAAACAATACCTAATACATATCTGTTGCAGGAACCCTACCTTGACTGTTACACGATGTCCTCTATTAAGAAGAAGCTTGGCTGTGACAGAGAGTCTTTGATTGGGCTAGCTATTCTTCTGGGTTGTGATTATCTTCCAAAGGTAAGCAACATTTTTTTTTATTAGATACTTGTTTTCAAGACAGCGTATTGAGAGAGATGCATGCTGACAAAACCATACACTATGCACAATTACTGAGATTCAGTTGAAGAAGCTGTGTAATAAGTCACTAATTTTTGTTTGTAAAGCCCATAATGATAATGGAAAATGGTTTGCAGACATTAATCTTTCTAAAACTAACCTGTGAAATTATTATTCCAGACTTCACATACTGGAGGTGAAGACAAAAATTTAGGTCATGCTGAATACTTTGAGCAACTATGTGAGAAGAACTTAGATGTTTATCAGGATACTTCATGCTCGCTAGGGTGTATAGTACTTCCATGGCAGAGCTGCTAAGAAAAACAAGGAGGAAAAAGTCTATCTCTATGCTGTTTGCAATAGTTAGCAGTGACTACTTGAACTGTAGTTATTAGTAGCAGCAGTTCTTGATACAATTTGGATGTACACCTTTTTAGTCCTATCATTTGTAAACACATGATTTGCAAAGAGGGAAGAATCGCTTACTGGAGAGTTTTCCTAACGAATGAAGTGAGAGGGAATCTCATTGATCTCTGTAGTTGGACAACTGTTGATGTTTGTTCTGATATTTCCTTGGAAGATAGTGAGAAAATAAAAATGATCTGCCTTCTACTAAACGATTTGAGAGATTGTCAGTATATGAAAGAAAGTGTTACCCTTGAGTAGTCAGTTTTTTTTTTTCTGAAAGCTCTTGGAGGGTGGTGGGTGGGTTTTTTGTTTTTGTTTTTACTTTGAACAGAAGCCATTTCAATGGCTATTTGGAATGGAAGGGAAGTGAAATGAAATTTGATTTCCATACAGTTCATCAAGCTGTGATCTCAAGCAACTGTTGCAAGCCTGAACAGGAGCACTGGATGTATGGTTACTGTTAAATCTATATGTTTCGGTTCTGACAAAACTGTCCTTTCAAACAGCTGATACTATGCTGGAAGATTTAAAAAAAAAAAAAAAAAAAAAAAAAAAGAATTAGAGCTCTTTGTTCTAACTTGATACTTTCTTCTGTCACAGGATCATAAGTAGTTTCTTAATAAGAAATTTACTGTAACAGACAACAGTGCAGTCTGGCGTATCGTTTCCCTCCCCACCTTTGGTGGTGCTTCTTTTCAAAAAACAAAACAACCAACCAAACAAACAAAACACTTCTACTACTGCTTTCTGCTACCTTATCTCTGTTTTCTTCCATTATTTGATTTGCCATTGGGTGTTAAACTGTTTTATGCAGTTTGCCTGTCAAACTGGTAGCATAGCTCTAATGTCACCTCCTCTGACTTTAGAACTCGATCAAATTTTTCTTTCAGTTTGGCTCAACATCTGTATCATTTCTTTTATGAAAATCAGTTTTATGAAAACGTGTATGCATTCAGTGTTTCATTAAATAAATAAGACTTATTGCATTTTATATTTCTGTCTCAAAAGGGTATTCCAGGAGTTGGGAAAGAACAAGCTTTAAAGTTAATTGAGACTTTGCAAGGTCAGAACTTACTGCAAAGGTAAATTTAGTTTGCTTTATATGCTGAAGGACTTTGATTTTATTCAAAAAGTTGTTGCTGTATGCTTCAACTCTAACTCAACTGTCCGCTAATATATATATATATATATATTTTGAGACTGATTAATTACTACTTTCTTACTAAATGAATTGTGTTTGCTAGATAAGCCTCTTACTTGCCTTAAATATTATCTAACTCCAAACTCCTGAGTCAGCAACTGTATATAATTGTGTCGAAATGGAATTTGAAGGACTGATGAAAAATGTTTGCCTATTGGGCTGTGGATTAGAACATCAGATGCTAAATATTTACTATGTTGTCGTAATGTTTATGTCAATACTGGAAACTCCAACAATCATATAGAATACTTGTTATTAAAAAAAAAAAACTTTCAAGAAATAGAAATCTGCCTTGCTTTTCAGGCAGATTCTTAAGTAGTATAAAGGGAACATTTTTCAATGTTTTACTTTAACTAGAGAAGTTAAAAACATATTATAATCATTTCAATGTATCCATTATAGGTTTGAGCAATGGGGCAAGCAATTTCAGTGTAATAATACTAATCCACCTTTGATAGTTAAAAAGGTAACTCACTGTTCTGAATGCCATCATCCAGGTCAGTATGAAAAGGGCTAAATTTTATTTTTAGCCTAGTTAATTGTTTACCTTTTATTCTGATGTGGTTTCTGTTTTTGTTTTGTTTTTATGACTAGCATTAAAAACTGTTTTTCTGTCATTCAGCTTCTTGATTATATTCAGATGTTCAACATTTTTTGTGTGTGTATTTATGCAGAGATTTTTTGGTGCAGGGGGGGCTTCCTTTTTTTTCAGATGTGAAACCTGTTGATAGCAGATGAAATGTTATCAAAATGCTGTTGTATGAATCAGATATTTATCTTTTTATTAGTTTCAGCAAAGAAGACACAAGCAACTTTATTTCTTTATTTGCCTGAATGGGTCTTGCATCAAGAAGAGTGAATCCATTAGCAGAAGAGATTTATATTGCTGTATTTTTCTATATCCATTTCTTAAAATAATAATCTTAAGGAGCTTTACCTTGACACCACTTTTGAACAGTGTAGTTGTTCAAACTCAAAACTCCTAAACAAAAAACTTGTTTCAGATATCCATTACTTTATATATGCTTGCCAAAATATCACAAAGCACTGCTATAGTTTATTAGGTAATACGTTTTTCAGCATGATGTCCAAAACTATTGGAAGAAAGCTTTAGAAAAGGGCATAGGAGGAGCAGGAGGAAGCTTGTATACATCTGCAGCAAAACCAGACAAATATGACTAATGCATCTGGATTCTGTTAACAGCTGCCATTTGTGCCAGATCAATGTGTTCTGAGCTTTATATTTGTTCAGTGTTGAAAACCTTCTTTCTCCTCACACTTTATGCATCTTCTTCTATAGGATCTTACAAGGAACATGAGTGCAATGGATGTAAATTCTGTAAAAGCATTAGATACTGCAAACCCCGTGACTCCAAATACTGCTGCCCTTGTGAATGGCATCAGTTAGAGCGAGAGAAGCAAGCAAATGCAGTGGAGGACAATATCAGAAAGTAGGAATGTCTTGAAAATGAATTGTTCTTCCCTGCTTTCATGTGCAGGGTGAGCATTTAAATCCTATTTGTATGCAGTTCCTAACCCATATGTTTTACTTGCAGAAGAGCTAACAGTTGTGAGGGCTTTCCGTTTTCTGAGGTAACAAGCAAGCCTATCTTAATTTTTAAATCAATTGAAATTTTAGTTTTTAGCTTTCTTTTAAAATGCCTCTCCTTTTTTTGTTTTATCTCAAGGTTATCCAAGAATTTCTTGTAAACAAGAACAAATTGAACAAGATAATGGAGTGCCAAAGGCCTAGTTTATTGTCCTTTCAGGTATAGAACCAAATACTGGATATTTAGCTCTAAAGTGTGGTGGGGTTTTTTTGTTTATTTGGGGTTTTTATGTTGTTAATAAGGAAGGCACCTGTGGCAATGTTGATCTTGCCTAGTAATTTTACTTGGAATAAGATTTGAAGAAACTTGCTACAACTTTTTAATTTCAGGCTTCCAAAAGATGAGGCATGTTAAAGACTAAGAAATTAGTTGATGTGAATAGATATGTAGAAAAGAGGAAGCGAAGAGGGCCTCAGAAAAGAGATCACTTGCTGTTTTTGCATTTTTCATTGTATAATTGGAGGGCATAATTGGAGGGTTTTTTTTCTTTCTTTCTGCTGTGGTTGGGTGGGTTTCTTTGTTTGTGTTCTTGGGGTGTTTTTGGTATCGTTGAGAAAACTGACATCTGTATATAACAAACAGAAGCATCTTTTAACCTGGATGCTGCATGTTTTTCCGAGAACAAGTAGACCTTCAATAATGAGCACAACGCTGTCAGCTTACAAGTTTAGAAGCCCTTTGATTCAAAGGGTACAAAACTCAAAACTGGCCTAGCTTATTTCTCCACACATAAAAGATGAGTATCATACCCATATCACAGCCCTTTTACGATACATGCATGTGCATGAGTTCACATACTGACAGAAGTATCAGAGTTTTCAGTCATATGACTGGTGTCAGAGAAGCTAGAACCACTCAAGCAGAAAAACTGTTCATGAATTTGCTAAGCATCAAACCCTTAGATTTCTTCTGCTACTTTCATTTGTTTTCTAATATTTTCCCCATAAAACCAGAAAAATTCAAATTCCCTGTCATGATGTTGCTAACATCACCCACAGCTTTATTCTACAATGATATTTCAGATAAATCATTTTCTTCTGCCTGACTCCTCTTCATCCCATCTTATTTAAAACTATTCAGTCTCTGCATTGCCACCTTATGATTGTCATCATAAGACAACAGACCTTTCAAACATTACTGCAGCTTTCAGTTTCCAAAAAACAGTTGTATTTGGTGTCAGATACATGTTACTCTTTGTTTACATGGATCAGATGCACCTTTGCTTTTATGGAGATAGTAGTGTTTCTCTGGACTCTACAGGTAAGAAATTTATTTTATTAAATGCAGTAGATCTTCACTGAAGCTTGTCATTTATCACCAAATTGTTCCATGAGCAGTGTGAAAAACTGAAGACCAGTTTTCTATGCTCTGGTGCTACACATGCATCTAATCACATGTCAGTGTCTTTCGTGTTTCCTGTGATTTCCTGCATAAAAATACCACGTTACCATATATGTTCTGTGCTCTACCCTTGGCTTGTCCTAAGCCCCCCAGATACTGTCTGTGCAAATAGCTGTAAATTTTGTGACCAGTTCTGATCTGGGCAGGCTGCCTGGCCAACATAAGATAGTTGATAGCATTTATACGTTGTTTTGTCTCTCAGTTAACTCATCTTTTCCTCACTGGGAGAACTAATAAGGATCTATTCTATTACTGGTTTTTGTGAATCTTACTCTTAGAATCTTTTGAGACATAAATCTATTTGAAATTGGCCATTGGTTTCAAAAGTGATTGAGATCACAGATGTACAGAGCAACAAAATTAGAGTTGCTTTCTATAACATATTTTTACTGGTGAAGACAGCTTTTATAATATTTCATGCTCATCACTTGCTGTTGAGAGCTGATGAATCCGTTCTGTTATGGGTGATTGTTTCCTTACTTGATAGTGAAACCTCACTAGGAATTACAATAATATATAAGGCATTCTAGATATTTTATATATTTAGTCATGTGTCCTTAGTATAACTCTCAAAATAGTAAATGTTGGTTGATGTGTTTGTTTTTTAATATTAACAGAGATTTGCTTCTGAGAAGATGGAATGGCCCAAACATTATGCTTGTAAGAAACTGTTGGTATTATTGACACGTTATGATATGATCCGGAGAAAATCTGGATACACTGATTCAAAACAACTACAGGCTATACGGTAATGTTACATGGGTTCTTGAACTTACTATCCTTGCTTCTACTGCTGGAGAAAAATCACATTTTTTTGTTTTTTACGGAAGTACAATGTATTTCTTCTGTGTCTGTTTCAAGCCATATGCTACTTTGGATAGAGCTAAAAATTTAGATCAGTACTCTCAAGTTTATACTGCTGCTGCACAAAGTAATATATATAATAGTTTCCTTCAGTCCTAATAAGACCTGCTTTTTACTATGCTTGCTTTCTGTCCTCTACTTCCATTCTATTCTGCTTCCTTGGGACTGCATATGAGACTTAGGATTACGGGTATGGTCCTATTGGCAAGCTGTTTTTGGAAGTTTAATTGATAGGATAAGAGCCCCCACCTGGAAATGAGCATCTGTTCACAGTGATGGTCTAGAATATTCAGATTCAGGACCTACTGACCTTTTCATGCTACAGCTAATGAAATTATTGGTTTACAGCTCTACTCTGCTCCCCCTTCATCTCAGAACAACATTTTCATTCGAGACTGCTGCATTTATGAATATAGAAATGACCAAACTAGATGTGTGTGGTGTCACCAGGAATGAATATCCATGAAAAACAAGATGACAAACATGTAGCTACTTACCCCTGAATATTTTCCCAGCATCCAGATGTCTGTTACTTAGGGGTTTCCTGAGCCAGAGTTAGTACTTTTTTATTCTAACAACCCTCAACAGATTTTCTCAGAAGTGATCTCCTGTTAAGCCTATATAAACTTTTATTATCTACAATGTCCATTGCCAAAGGGTTCCCCAACTTAACTTTACTGTGTGAAAGCAAACTCTTAATTTATTTTAACTCTGGTATCTGAAAATTTGATTTATTTTCCCTGAATTCTTGTATTGCAAGAAGGTTAGTTATTGTTCCCTCTTCTTTTCTTGATGCTGTTTGGGATTTTATAGGCCTTAATTTGGGAATAAAGAAAAAGAGATAGTAGCAACATGGTAAGCTCTTTTCTGAGTGGTGTATCAGAGCATGTTAAATTATTCCTTGAAGCTGTTCTATTTAGAACATTATCCATTATCTTTTAAAAGGATGATTGGCCCAAAAGTTATTGAGGGGCAGTTATTTAAAGGGTTTGGCTAGATAAATTGCCAGTGTTTACTTTTATGATTGAATTAATTGAAATCTTCCATTATAACTTTCTTTAGTGTTTTAAGGGTTTAAATGACTAATCAAGCTCTAGAAGATTTTTTTTTATTAACAAGGATTTAAAAATGATTCAACAGCAACCTCATCACACGTAGGAACCTATTACCTTGTACAGACAATTTTTTAGAAAAATATTCCATGAAGAATGTGTGTCCCTCAGCAAGTAATGTTTATGCTGCTTCATGCTGTCAGGTAAAGAAGTGAATGACCCTATCTGATCAGTCGGAACATTACCATCTATGGCAGCAGCCTTTTCTGTGGCATAGCTGAAGACATCAGACATGCTTGTGGAGGTTTGCATTACAGCTGGCTGCTAGAGAATAACTGGTTGATTTCTAATTGTGCTGCTCCAAGCAGTATCACAGAAATGTTTCAGTAGTCAAAACGTAGACCCAAAACTTTGCTGCATAAGTTATGCAAAGAAGTAGTATGTTTTTTTTAAAGTATGTGCTGAATTCAGTGTTACAAGGATAGGATTTTTTTTTTCTTCAGGTGAATTATAACAAAATATGTTAGAATAGATTTTTTTCATTTCCTGTTCAAACAAAATTACTTAATAGTTTGCTTCTTGTTCTTACAGAATAGTCAAGACACGTGTTAAAAACGGGACTCCTTGTTTTGAAATTCAATGGCAAAAACCGGGTTAGTCTGGCTTCTACATATGTTATAAAACAGCCCAAATAATAGAACAAAAATAAAGTACACTTTAAAGAAGGAAAAAGTTATGCAATCTTATAAGTAAATGAGGTGTAGGTGAGATTGGAAATTATTCTGTTTTTGTTGTTTTTTAAATAATAATAATAATAATAATAATAAAGACATAGATATCCTGAAAAAAAAAAATGCTCAGACAACCTTAGAAAGCAAAATATTTCATTTTTCAAGTACTGTTCCTGGTATGTATTATTAAGACTAAGCTGGTTACAGCCATGCAGCACTACTCAGATATTGCATAGAAGTGCTGGACTCCAGTGTTCATAGCTATTTGCAGTATGTACCCTAAGCTGTGGCTATTTATCAGCTAGAATTTTTTTTATGCTGGCAGACTTCTGCTACCTTCAGTTTTCCTGTCATTGTGCAGGAGACTGATAGAAAAAAAAATTACTGCAGCTAGATCTCCGATCTTATACTGGTACCCTTTTTTATTTTGATATATGGTATATGAAGATAAGTAGATCTTTTGTTTTTTGTTTTTTATTTCTTCCTGGTGAAACATGTGTATATGTATGTCTAATATCTGTATTAATTTTTTTAGAACATTATGTTGATGCAGATGATCAGCCTGTGGAGTCATTTGTAGTCACAGTAGAGGAGGAGTCTTTGTTTCAGGCTTCTTATCCTGATGTTGTTGCCCTTTATCAGATGGAAAAATCAGAAATTTTGGAGAAGAAACAGAAAAGTAAGTCTGAAAGCTTGTCTTATGAACTTATGGGCCTTACCAGGATACCAAAAGCAAAAAGTAACAAACATCTCTCCTACTTTTAAGTGATATCATTCTCATGAAGATCATGATGCCATGCCATCTTGCAGCATGGCACAGTTGCTTTTGCTGTTGGTGCAGCTGTTCTTTGGGCACAATTGCTTTTATCTTGGCATTTTATACTTTAGCACTAGACATTCGGAACTGTGATTACTGCTTCTTTTTACGATGACAAAATCCCGTCCTACTTTGCTATGTCTTTATCCTTTCAGGCAGGAAAAACAGACCAAAAGAAAAGGAATTATCAATTGTTTATGGTGAAGTTACTGATCTTCTGTCTCAAATGAATTTAAAATCTACATGTGACGTTCTTCCAGTGCAGGATTCCGTATCAGATACTGAAATTCTCGCTGAGGATCAGACACATCAGAGAAGTATTGAATCAAAAGATCCAGTGTTAGCTGCAGCTTCCTGCATTACAACAGTTCAAATGCCAGAATCAGCAGCTGGCCTTTCTCCAACTGCGTCAGCTTATTTGCTCTTGCAGAGTACATTAGCTGATTCTTCTGTATCACCAGCACAACTTAATAAAAATTCAGAGGTATCATCCTCTTGCACTACCTCTGTAACAGCTGATTTACAATTGATCAATACTGATTGGGAAGGAACTTTCTTCAGCACTTCACCAGCCCTTGGTGGCAATATCCTTGATCCAGTAGCTGACCTGGCTACATGTGTGCAACATTCATATCCATTACACCATAAAATAGTAACAAATAGCTCAGAATATTCTGATGCTGTGCAGTCTGATCAAGATCAGTCTGATAGTGCAGATGACTTATTTTCAGATGATGCTATGGGACAACTTCAAAAGTTGTCTTTAAGTGAGCGAATACTTATGAAGAGTTCTGTTCAATCAAAACCTTCATTGTCTGAAGATGTAATGGAACTGAAGCCTTTGAAATATTTTAAAAAAACAAAGGGAACGTTGAATCCTGACAAAGATGATGCTTCTTCCTCATGTCAGTTAAATAAAACAGTGCAGGAAACTAAAAATGTGCTGTCAGAAAACTATGTGAGAGAGTCCAGTAAACACGTCTATCAAGATCGGTACCAAAATGTCAACAGCCTGGCTCAAGTAGTGCAAAAACACCATAAAACAAGCAGTTCAACATTTCCAGCTCTAAGCAGTCAAACAGTAAAACCATTACAACCTGGGTGTGAAATACTTCCACTGTTTCTAAAGCCAGCAGATGTTGTAACTGGCTGTCACGTTACAGAAACCTGTACTCAGGCTACTTGGAAAACTTTGTTTAAAAGGAGTGTGTGCCAGAACAAATGCTCTTCTAGTGAAGATAGTGATGATGGGAACATGAATAAAAATCTGATTTATGAACAGCAGAAAAGGCAACTGAATTCAGGTCACTTAAAAAAAAACTTTATAAAGAAAAAAAGTAATGCTGTCACTAGCAAAAGAATGAACAGTGACTCAGCAATTGCAATTAAGGGGAAGGAAAAAAGGACCAATTTTAAAATAACTGGTAATGATTTACCAGTACAAGTATCTCCAAAACCTTCTCCTGTCGTGGAAGATGATTGTTTCTTAAGTTCAGAACAATCATTTGAGAGGTCAGGTTCGTTTACCCTGCAGCAAGCCAAAAGTGATGTTCTGACTTACGCATTGGCAGACAGTCCCCTTCCCCTGTCTGAGAGACTAAAAGGAAGACTCAAAAGCAATTAGGTGTTCTATAAAATGGATTATGGTAACCATTAACTCTGAACCTTCAGCTCTTACATAGTGCTTTATCAGAGTATAGTACATAAACTTTGAAAATTTGAAGTAGGTACAGTTGCATGAAGTGTGAAATACTCCATACTGGTAGTGAAGTTTGAATTTAAAATATTAGCAAAAGTGCCAAACCACTGATTACAGGCAAGTACCAGTTATTCTAGAAATCCTGTCTAACATTCACTTTTAACTGTAGTAGAATGAAGATAAAATTATAGCACATTAAAACCTAATAATGATATTGCAAAATATATTTTAATTTTTGAAAAGTATTATATATTGTAAATAATTGCTTTTAAAAGGGAAGCTTGAATGCAGTCACAATTTTGAAGGTCCTCTTCCTTTTTAATGCAAAAACAATCTGTTCACACAAAAATTGTTTTCAACAGCATACTAGGAAATCTGTTCTTGTCTGCATTTACATGTTCCTAACTTCTTGTATGCAGTGGCCAGGAAGAAGGTTAATCTTGCTGAAATATGTCAGTCGATAGATAATCTCATTTGTATTCAGCCAAAATAGTGGTTTCTTATATTCCCCAAAGGAAGAAAAGAAGATTTATAATTGATTTCCAAATAAGAACTATATTAGGAATGTAATGCCTGTAAAGTATTTTGAGGTACTTTATTGGAAAATATTAGAAATTTATTTTCTCTTTGGGGATAAATATATTAACTGTAGGAAAATAAATAGAAAAAAATCTAGAATGAGTGCTCTTTCCTGGAGAGTTTAGCCTCTAGCTACCTAACTGGTGTAAAGGGTACTTAAAAGATTAGAATTAGTAAGAAGAATAAGAGTAACAGTCAGCTGGGAGCTTTAAAAGCATGGATGTAAAGGCACACACACTGAGGTTTTTTTGTAGCTGCTTCTTTTATTTCCTTCTGATTTTGAATACTGAAAGTTAACACACTGAATTTTCATGAATAAAAATACCAACATCATATGAATGCTCTGACTCTTGTTCTCTCTCAGTGTGTGGGAATCAGTTTCTTTTTTGTTGGAGAAATGAGATGTCAACCATCGCGCGTGGGTTTGTGTTACAGGGTCATCTTTAGAGTTTGTAAGGTTTGGAAGTGAGGTGGTTTCCAGGTCTGCCTGGAAAGACTGCATGAACGGGTGATTCTCTGAAAATACCTTATCCAAATTGTGGCAAGTCTGCATTTCACAAGATGATGGAAGACAAATGTTAAATATATCCAAAAAATATTAAGAACTAGTGTGTGTGTGTTTGTGTGTGGGGGGGAAGTAGTATGTTTATGATACCACTAAAAATGACATCTTGTTTCATAACTACACTTCAACCATGTAAAGCAGGAAAATACCAATTCTCTTTCATGTGCAGTTTGTCTTAATATTGTGCAAGTTTTTGCCAGTACTTCAGGTCTATTGCTGCTTCTATACATTATAGTATGCTGTTATCTCATTTACATTCTAGCTGCTCATTGCAACAAATCAACACAAGAACATTTATCTTTGAGGATGACAGTTACGCTTGTGATTCACTACAGCAGGAAAATTACAGCGTTAAAAATGCTTTAATTTCTCTCTTGGACCTGTATGCTCAATCTAACAACTAGAGCCACTTTTTTTCTTCTGACGTTCTCTCTCTTTCTCTCTCTTCCCTCCCTCCCCCCCACCCCCCCTTGCTAAAGCTATGTAACCTGTCACACTCAGTCAGAAAACATTTACATATATTGAGTAGGCATAACAGAATGACAGATAAATCTTTCCTCTGCAGGAAATATTCCTACAAGATAATATTAAATTAATAGTAAGTATTGATGAATATGATGCATGAGCTTTGAATGTATTTCCATTTGTTTTCTATTCTGGTCAGCCCAAACAAGCTTATTCAATTTTTTCAAGATGTTTTGTATCAATGGAGTAATGAAACTATACCTGCTAGGGAGACGAGACCAGTAAAAGAGGAATCGCTGACCATGAGGGTGCTGCTATTGAAATGCTATCATTCAGAGTACCTTTTCTGAAAGTTTTTTTCTATGGGACTGCTCTACCAGCCCAAGTATTTTGACTGATCTATTTGCTCATCCTCATGTCAGCATCCCTCTAACTTAAATGATTCCTGCAAAGATACTGACCAGAACTGGGGATTATAATCACCAGTCTAAATATTGTCATTGCATGTTAAACCAAACAATTTTAAAGGTGTAAGTCACATCTAATTAGATGTGGGTAATTTAAATAGCATAACTTAACAAAGGGAAATATGTATCTGCCATTGTTTACGTGGTGCTTGCAGCTCACTCCTTATTTCAAGTCCAAGGGGAACCTAGCAGAAAGTTTACACAGAATATATACATAAATTACTACAAAACATGTAATGCAAAAATCCTCAGCAATTCCTATAGCTGTTCCACTATCAAGCTGCATATACTTTTCTGTACTTTTTCCAATGGAAGCTATTACAGAAATATTCATGAATGACACTAATTTTTATTGCATTTTCCATTTTTACTTTATTAATAGAACTGATGAACTAGGAAAAAACTTTTCTGAGAGACAGCAGGAAACATTTCCCCCTTTGAGGAAGGGATTATTTCACAAAACCTTAAGGAGTTACTCAGGGTGGCTGCACATTATAAAATTGAGAAAGAAAGTTAGAAAACATGGTGGAGCAAGCGACGAATAGCAGCTGTTATTTGAGACAAGATAAAGTCTTTTCATGTCTAGAAAGGTGTCAAACCCTACCATATTACATCAGTAGATAAAAGGGAATTGCAGTGAGAATATTATTGGAGTTGTTGCAAACCTAAGTGCTACTGGCAAAACAGTAAAATCCGTGCTAGGTTTAACGCTTTTTCCTTCAGGAAACAAAACACTTTAACTGTTCCAAGAAAACAAAATTAAAAAGGGTGATAGAACCACTTTTTGCATTGTTCTCTTGCCCTCATATCCTGCTCTGTAGCTACTGCCACTACCAAGCTTTTTAATTTTATTTAATAAAATTAATTGCATATAAAACTTCTAAAAGTTCCTGAAACCAAGGCAGACTGGCATAGGGGAAAGATGCTTTGGAGGGCTTGGGAAAATTTTATCACATCAAGGACTATGAGAACAGCTCAGTGGAAAAACCGACCTTTTCCCTTTTGAAAATTTTGCTCCGTGGCAGCAGTTAGATATAGTAAAATAGTAAAATTCCATCTGATAGATATTTAAAATTAATTAAATATTTGACTAAAATGCAATGAATGGAAAGAAGTTAACTCGTTGAAATTTTTAATGCCAGCTTCCTGTAGAAGTAGCTGTACATTAGCATTTATATTATTTTAAAATGCAATTTACTCTGCAGGCCAAGCTTGAAGCTGACTTAGTTGTCCTGCCATGAGCATTCTTGGAGGTTGGCTCTGTGGTAAACTCTTCATATACTTTATGAGACGATGGGTGGAACTGTGATGTGATCAGGTTTGAATGAATTTTTAGGCAAACTTACCAGATGAGCCTTTACATGCTGCCTCTTCATCCATCCCAATGTCCCAGCGCTGCCCTAATAGTGACATTACAAAATGAATAATAGGAGTCAAGACAGTCCAAACCCTACAGACTGCCCAAGGGTTGTCCATGTGTGCTGCAAAGATAAATGAGGTTTGTGGCCTCTTCAGATTGAGACTAGGCTGCCTTCCAGGACAATACGAATGGCAGGTCTCAGAAGTCCCTCTGTAGTTCAGCCTGATGTGATATGTGGTAGACATACCTTCTGTGTTTTTTGTTCAGGTGAGCTCAGTGCCCTGCTTGATCCACAACTAGGAGGAAAAGAACCTTGTGCTCAGGTTCACATTTCCCAAAGCATGGTATTTAATGGAACAAAGGAGTCCAGTAGTTTTAACAACACACATGCTTACTTAAAGTGGTCTTTATAAGAGCTTTTATCAAGGCTAAGTAACCTGTTGCTATTTTTTGTGGTTGTTGAATGTCCTCTTTACCAGATAGGATTTGATGACCTGTTTTATTGTAAGTAGTTAAAGGGATGATGTCCTGGTATGACTTACACTGTTGAGAGAGGGTCTTTCAGATAAGATGCTGTTGAAGGAATGGGCAACCAGCAGTTCATAAAAGACAACCCAGGCCGGTCTCATTAACTGTGTTTTACTGTAACTAAATTGCATTTGTAGTTTAGCTGTCTAGGAGATAGTCACTTCTGCCTTTCTCCAGCAAGCTGGCTTACTGCTACAGGATGTCTACATCTCTTTGAGTTTATAGAAATCTGAAAGACTTCTGAGATGGGCAACCAGAAATACTGTTTACTATTTATTGTTTACTGTTTATTAATCAGGCCTCTTTTATATTGTTAAGGAGAGAAGCCAGAATGATGAGGTTGGGATGTCTTTTTTTCATAGAAGATCCTAATAACTAGAGAGCTTTGGTTGGAAAGAAGAGAAATGCCCTCCTTCCCCTGGATGTGTTCAAGTCATCTGTCTTCTGGGAAAGTAGTCACACTACTCAGTTATCAGCCTGGATCCTTAGAAAAGATGTTTTGTTTGGTTGTACTATGCAACGTCCTTCACTTTCTCCTTCACTGATATTTTTTAACAGCTGGCCAATTTCAACCAAATGTAGTGAATTTGGAGAATACAAATTTCTCAAAAGCTGAAAATGAATTGCTCAGGGAAGAGAGAGAGAGACTTTGTTAATACCTTCCTGAGGGAAAGAAATTGCCAGTGGTTCTGTTTGATGATAGCCAGCCGTCATCAGTTTCCACACACACCTGTAAGCTGCACATGTGCTATCTTTGGTCTAACTGACAGATCAGAAAAGATGGAGCATGCATGGGATATAAGGACATAAATGTGATTTTGCTATGAGGAACTGTCTTATAGGAGATACAGAAGAGGATCCTGACATATTGGAATGGGATGGCCAAAGACACATGAGGATTCATAAGCACTCATAAGCTTTGAAACAACTCCTCGAGATACTCCAGTGAGTGTAGTTCAGCAAGTACATCTCTGTGTTTGTAAAGACCTATGCAAGACCGCTATCCTCCCTCTGTCTGAATTCTGCCATAATTTTTAATAATGTGAATATAGTCCATCCTGCCTTTCTGTTACCTTTCTAAATTGAAAATACTAGCTTTTACAGTATATATTCAGATAGTAGTGTGCACTCTCTATCCACTTATTTTGAGCATCATGGGATGTTTGTGATTTCTATGTGTTTCTATCCTCAAGCCCAAGGGAAGGTAATGGGACTGTACCTGTGCATCTCCAAGCACAAGTATACTTTTGTTTTCATGTCTATTGATATACCATGCTGATCAAAGAAGATATCATTCTGTTTTCTTGAATTTTCTTTGGCCACCTTTCTAAAAATCCCAACTTTTACTGTTCACAGACTTCTTAGATTTTTCTAGATATTTGGGAAAAATTGTAGCCATATAACTTTTGTCTATGATTTCTAAGCAAACATTTTTTAGTGGTTTGTAATATGCTTATATTTTCCCCCAATATTACTATGAAGAAGTTTAAACTGTTAGCTGTTAATAGTTGTTAAAACACTAATCGTAAAAGCTCATATATATGTTATTCAGCTATCCTGTTTTATGAATGTTCCTTTAAGCAATGCCATAGGAAAACAGTAAGATAATCATAGAACAGGTTTTGAGATATAATATAGAAAGAAATTGGGATTCACAAGGATATTTTAGTTTAGTTTAGTTTTTTTCTTTTCAGCTGCAAAGGCCAAGATTGATTTTATTTTCCAAGAAACTCAAAACTTCATCCAGCACCACTCTACCAGCACCTGCTATGTTACACTCTCTGGTGTTAGTTGTTTGGAACTATGAGTTGTGAGGTATCCCATAATAACTGATTAATTTCCATCTAACAATCTATTAGCTGTCATAAAAGAAACCTAGTTCTTTGCTTGTTCCATTATCTGTAGCCCACCACTAAGTTCTTAAAGAGACAATACTCCTCTTCCCATATTGATAATCTGAAGATGGTTACCATATAAAATGGGTTTTGCATTGACGGTATTTAAATTTGTACATAGAACTGAAAAATTCCTTCAACAGAATTATATTCTTTCAAATAATGGTAACATGTATTTTCCAAGAATTTCTTTGTGATAGCATATTTATCTTGTCAAATGTCAGGTAATTAATAAGAGAGGTTTATTTTTTTTTCTTCCAGTACATGATAGAAAAAAAAAAACCCTTTTGTTCTGGAAGGCATGAATTAGAGATACAGAATAAATGATTATCAATAAATCTCTGCCATAAATCTCCTCAAATCACCAGGCCATTCTTAGCACAGAAGCTCAAGAATAAGCAGTGTTTTGTGGCTCAGAATGAGACAGTGAGCAGAGAATAGTTTTCAAAGCTATGGACTCCCAGTGTGGCATGCATGTAGATATCTATATAACCTTCTTCTATGAACTCTTAACCTTGTAACTTGTTTCTGGGGGAAAGATCCTAGTTTATATATTATGCTTAACTAATCATATAATCTAGATTATAAACCAAACTAGTGAGTATGCGTGAAGAACTCTGTCAATATGGGGATGCATCAAAACTTTTCCCCAACTGAATAGCCTGTCAGGTACACAGCATCTCTTCAGATCTTCAAATAAAGGTTACCAGCATAGGTGTTCTTGAGGAGTCTTGCTTGACCCCTGCTGAAGAAGCCTTCCTGAAGATTCTTGCTGATGAAACTTCCATCAGCTCCCTTTAGACAGCCCTTCGGCCATCCTGTCCAAGAGCTTTCTGATCAAGGTATATACCCAATAAAGCTTGCTTCACAGGTTGTTTGTTTAACAAAGCAGAGTGTTAGAATTTCCCCTTATAAATAAAGACTAGGCACAATGCAATATGTATATATTTTTAACTTTTGCTCTTCTAGTCCATGAAATCAATCAAATATTTATATAGCATCTCTTGGTTACTTCTGTCATATTACTAAACCACCTATAAAATATTCCAGACATATTAACTTCTCTCCATTAAGAATGTTATTCTTAAGTTCAGAACAATGACAGCCTAAAGTAGGGACAGGTACTACAGCTATCTAGAAAACACAGTTTAGGAAGTGCACAATAAAAAGTTCTCCTAAATGTAATCAAAACTCATACCTTAGAAGCAGTTGACAATTGTTAGTACATAAATCGTAACAGTTCATAGTTTGACGCTTTAAAAAATGGCTGATTGTGAAGACTTTTTGCCTCTGTAATAACCCATTGTCACAAATCTGGGTTTAATTTTAATAGCAACATTGTATGATCACATATTTTATTTATGGATCACTTGAAGAATTTGTTATGGAGATATTCTGATTAGTGGGCTATTGGGCCATTAACCAAATAAATCTAAAAGGTAATAAAACTCACAGGAAGATAAATGGCTTTCTTTTTCTTGTTCTTTTCAGCCAATTCAGGCTAATTTAAGCCTTTCACAGAATGGTGATAATGAAGGATTTGTTCTCAGCAGCATTATGGCACGTGATTTGCATTTGAAAGTTTGACACATTTATAGGCCTTTGATCTTTTCCCTCTGCTGCTAGCACCCCTGACCAGACACCTACATGCACGTTTTACCAGGTGGAATATCTAGGAGCATTAACAGCTTGGGGAGTTACTCTTAAGAGCTACTCTAGAAAAATAATTACATTCTCTGTGGCCAGGAAATACCATTCTGTCACTGAATTTGAGTGCCCTTTATATCATGCAGGATAAAGCATGTTTGAACTTCTTTTTTTTTAGTTTTTCTTTTAAGCTAGGGAAAACCTTCATGAAAATTTTTGAAGAAATACAGAGTCTGATGTCATGTCCACCGAACTGTAAAGATTGGCTTATTGTATAGTTTTGAGTTTACTGGTAAAAAGGCACTTCTCAGTATAGATCGGTTCAAGAATTTTGGCATGTAGTAAATTAAAGAAAAGACTGTGACAGCTGTGGAGCCGTTTCTTAAATATTATTTACATTTTTACTTTGTTAGTTGGAAGCAATTAGGGTAATTTACACGCAAGAGAGTTATCTCTGGACTAGAAGAGGAAGCCTAGGCACATAGCCTAGGATATATAAAGGCTATTCTTAATGTTTATTACAGAAGAGGTAGAGAGTCACAGGATTCATAAGGAACATAGCTGAATATTTGAAACAGGAGCTTGGATCTTTAATGACTGTCCCAAACTTACTGCAGTCAGCTATGTTCTCTGCTGCATCATAGCGGTTAATTCCAGGTCCATGTGCGTCAGCTCATTCTCATCTCAGAGATGATCCTTTCTGTGCCATGAGCAAAAGATATTTCGATGAACTGAGCTTTTCCTCTGAAGGAAGATGCAGCTTGTAGGACCAAAACTCATTTGAGCTCCCAGGGAAACTCCAAGGATGTAGGTGGTTGGCCAAACAGCTGGGTGCAGGCTGTGTGTTGTAGTTGCTGCTGCCCCCAGGAATACTCAGCCTACCTAAAGCAGCGTAATGAGCATCGATTAGCCATTGAAGCACACTGAAAGTAGCAGAGACTATGTAAACGTTAACTAACTTTATATATGCGCATTTTTATGGAATCCCCAATAGCCCTTCTGACCTCTTTTTCTTCCCTCCTTCTTTTTTAAAAGACGCTCATATGTTCTAAGAGTTAACTTCAAGTTGAATGTACTTGAAAATTCACTTACTGCTACATTTTGTTCTTCAAAAGAGAGTGCTATCCATCTGTGTTACTTTGCTTTCAACTCGTCACAGAATGTCAGATGTCAGATAAGAGCAAAAGACTGATGAATGTGCATCAGTGCCTGACAGGTCAGGTCAATGTCAGGGAAATTAAAGATTCCTTTTTTTTTCCTTTTTCATGGTTCTGTCCCATTTGCCAGTTAATATTTACTTTAGAAGATTGCTTTTCTATTTTAAAACAATATTGTCAGGTGAATCTAGATCTAACTGTTGTCTGATATTGTCTCCATTTTATACAGTAATTTGTAATAGGACAGCGTAGAAGCAAGTTTCACGTTGTCCACTTAGGTTGTAGAAGATCTCTGCAGAAAGCTAATCCCTACCCTGGCACAGTCAGTCTCTAAGGCAGGGAGAGATCTGGGGGGAGCAGGAGCAGAAGATGAGGCTTTTCAAAATTATACAGGTCAGTAGCAGGGCTCAGAACAGCACCTTTCTGCCCCAATTTCGTGTCTGTTTGATTGTACTGCCAGTGCTTTATTTTTTTTCTCTGCTTCTCAGCAAACTGGGCCCTAAAGGAGTAGAATTTTAGCCAGAACCAGCTGCCCTCAAGATTTACATACCTGCTTTGGTAAAATCTACCTGTTTATTCATGCATGCACCAATTTTACACATCCCAATTACCATTAACTAGGCAGGAACTTAAGCAGGGTGCAAAACAGATGTCTGTGTCTCATCATAGTGAAGGGGAAAGCAGCAGCGTGCAGTCAAATGGTCTCTCAGAGTGAAAGTAAACTAAGAATTTAATCTAGTAATCCCTTTTTCCCCACGAGCTTTCCATTTTACCTTCTCTTCATTTTGTCTTTTCTTTATTTGACCTAATAGATTAATAAGCTTAATTGACCAGCCTGTAAGTAAGTTTTCTTGTTTTCTCATATATTTTAAAAATAGAAAATAAAATTATATAAAATTTTTCTGAACAATAGTGGCTTCTAGCAAACAGCTTCTTGCAACTTTAGAATCCTAACTGAGCTCCTATCTGTAACTGCTGTAACTATTTATTCTATAACCTATGCTTTGGACTTCCCGAAAGCCTATTTCGTGTGGATAATGGAATGCTTCCTGCTTCTTACAGTAACTTTACCCATTCAGCTGAGCAGATGAAAAGAGATGTATGATTTATACGGGCAGGCAATGTTAAAAAGACATAACGTTCCCCTTTCAGTATCAAGAAGTACAAAGGAAATAATTAGAGGATGAAAAACCAAAAGGATCAAGTCTCCTGCTAGCGCAGCCCACGATGCAGTTGGCCTGCTTTGCTACGAGGGCGCGTGGTTCACGCGTGACTTGCTGGCCAGCGCACCCCTGGCCCTTTTCTGCAAAGCTGCTTGCTCGCCCGTCACGCTGAGCCTGTACTGTTGCATCGGGTTATCCCATCCAGTGCGGGAATTTGCATTTGCTGTTGTTGAACTTCCTGAGATTCCCGTCACCTCGTTTCTCCAGGCTGTCCAGGTGCCTCTGAACAGCAGTGCTACTCTCTGATGTATTAATTACTTCCTTCAATCTAATATAGTCTGAAAACTTACTGAATATACAAAGTTTGCCTATATACAAATAGGAACAATTTTACTTAGATGCATTCACGGGATGGTTATAACATTGAGCTTAATTAGTTAGGCAAAATTCATGGAAGTATTCAGAGATATGCAGAAAAATATACTTAATATGCCATTTCTGATCATCAGTAGACTGAAGGAAAACTTGTTTTTTGTGAATTTAATATGATTAAAATTACGATTTAGCAACTTGCTGGAAAATTTTTGCTTGCTTAAAATCAACAGTCCTCACCCACTACATGTTTGTGAAAGATGGCTTGGAACACACGTACTGTACTGTATTAAAAGATGGAAAATAAGTAAAACAGCTACATAACATTTCCATGTAACATTTGTACATTGTCTCTTACTCTAGAATACTTATCCATTTTTTAATTATTAAAGTGAGCTGCAAGCTGTGCCAAGAGGGTAACATCATTTAACACTGAAATGAAACACAGCTCCTATCAGTGGCATGCAGCGATTCTGCAGATCAGTGTTTAGACATGGAGTGAAGAAGAAATGAGCAGACACTGATGAGGAAGCTGGCTGAGTAAAAAGGAACAGACTGAGCTGAAATGTAATCAGAGCAATTGAAAAATAGCCTCCTTTGCAAACATTCAGCTTCTGATGCAGCATGACTGGAAATAATCACAACTACATTTTTAATGCAATTTTCCTGTCTAATGGTGTTTCTTGTAAGATTTAGCCAGTTTTTGAAAGTTATTATGCTGCAAAAGGAATCATTTATTGCACAAGGCATAAAAAATGACAGCAATGACAGGGAAACAAGAGTATCAACCTTGAACTTTGACTGGGACCCTTAGGTGCTATGTGAATGCCCTGTGAAACCACCATCCCACCTGGCAAAAACAGCACTGAGGTGTTCATGAAGGAAGTGTAAGAAAGACTTGGAAATAAACTATATTGTACTTTACCATTTATTAAACTTGAACTTATACCTTTGGGTAGAAAAGGAATCATTTCTGATGATCATAAAGTATTTGCAGCAGATAACCTTCCACCTACCCCCAAAAAATCTTTGAAATATATCAGCTTAATTACAGGAGACCAAAATTTTTAAAAACAAATCTGAAAGCTGAAATAAAGAAGCTTCATTACCAGATAATGAAATTTTCCTTTCTAAAAAGTTGATTTTTTTTTTGATAGTATGCATTATTTTTCATTTTCTGAACAAAATAAGCCACACTAGACTCCGTCCCCCAATATTACCTTTTCCTTCAGGCTGAAATAGCCAGTAGACATTAAAGACCAACCACATAGTCTAACCTCCTTTCAACTTCTGTTAACAGGGGTATTAAAAAGACATTCCTAAATATCAGCTGAGAAACACTAGGTAATAAACTCCCTACTTAAAAGGTGGGTAGGTGTAAATTCCACACATAGGCCTTTTCATCTAGGGAGCCAGCTGCTTGGAGATCAGATGTTTTAAATGAACTGCGGAGTGATGTCGCTTTTGAGTCAATAGAGGCTGCCACTATTTTGGAGGATCAAATACCTACATTTGAGGACGTAAAGCAGATATATAGGTCTTGATCCTGTATGTGGAAATCTCTCGAGTTGCTTGTGACTGTGTAAAGCCCCAGTGAAATCAATGACACTTGAAGTTTCTTTCCTGTGAGCAGGATTTTAATTTGTTATTTTGGAGTTACAGCCATAAGAACCTTAAAGGTTTAAGGCAGAAATTTTAACTGCAATAGAATTGGCCTATTTCTGCTTCCACCGCAAATGAATAATAGCATTTTCTATCATCCTAGTCACAGTATTTGGTGTTGTCTGGCCAAAGGTGGTAGTAACAATTAGGGATCCAGTTCACACATGGTTTTCATTGATTGCAGTAAGAATTGCAGGTTTTCCTTCACAGTTCTGGACTCAAGATCAGTCCTGGTTCTCTGACAGATATATATTTTTTTTTTTCCTCCCCTCTGGGAATTGTTGCTATCTGTTCATCCATATTCTTTGGCATACTAACTTCAACAGAAAATAAAAAAAGTAAAGAAAATAATTCTGTATTTGCTGACACAGCCCAGCTTGCTTACCTAGAAGTTTTATTTATTTCCGCTGAGACTGGACCCACATCGGACCCTCTTCTACAAGTAGGAAAAAAGCAGCAAAGTGTACTTATTAAATAAATAAATAAATAAATAAGGTATCTACCCCAATGAAGGGGAAGCATTTCAAAACAGAGAATTGTAGCCTAGTGGCTAAGGTGACTCTAGATGACAAAGTGTGGTGTATTCTCTTCCTTCCCCTATTGCCAACTGGGGCACAAAGTGAGGTGTTCAAAACTACTTTTTTGAAAGTGTTGAACAGCTGCTGCGTCTACTGAAGCTGGCGAGACCTGCAGCTGCTGGCTCGACATTTGTGTGTACGGAGAGCAGCCTCACTTGGCCGCTCCTCTGCAGAGCAGGTATTGCAACACCCACCTCCACGGTGGGGCTGAGGCGTAGCAGCTAGGGAGACCTCTTTTGGGGATGTAGATATTTTTTTCATGGTACAAATTATAAAACAAGACCTTGTCATCTAAGTTATCTACAAGGATATTTGTATGATCTGCTTCTTGTCAAGAAAATAAGTCTGGACTTTTGTCCTCATTCTGAATGAGATCTATTAAGGGATTAGTGTTGTAGAAATCCATTTATCCATGTTTATTCAGTCCCAGCTGAATAAACCATTTTCCCTATCTGTTTTTTTATTGTTTCAATGCTGTTCCCCTTACTCTTCTCAAAACTTGCTGAAATTATACTCTAGAATATTTATAGAAAAAAATGTAAATAGATACACATAACTATACTATATTGACAGATGACAGTGATTACCTGGACAACTTATTTTAAATTTAAATCCTAACCAGACACCTATAGAAGCTCTAAACACTTTTGCTTCTATATCTTTTTTTTTAATAGAAAAGTTTTCGCTCCATTCCTGCATATTTTTGCTTCTCCTCCTTTCTGCAATAAATTCAGAAATATGAACAAGAAATCTTCATTTTAAAGGAGATGAAAATTAAGATGTTAGCCTTTATATTGCAGAATAAATTACTGAATTGGAAACCCAAATTACCAGTCAATCAAAAAATGCTCTATCATTTTTAAGTGTCAGTGAGTATTTCGTTGGTGTTAGTCTTGTACCTCATTACTTTTCAATGTATTGACACTACTGAGAGGCAAAACGGGGCTCCCTGAAATTAATGAGAGGTGAAATAAAATAAAGACTGCAAGTGTTTTTTTCTTTTTCTTTTTTCTTTTTTTGCATTTGTTTGCATTCTAGGAAGGTGCCACCTGAAATATGCTTAGCTCTTACTGAAAGTAAGTAGCTCTTTAGTGAAAGAGTAAAGCTTAGCTCTTTACTGAAAGAGTGTCACATAGTTGTGGCTTATAGAAAAATAAACCTGGTATCCAGGCTTCAGCCATGACTTCTTCCCTGTGGTGCTTTTTAAGACCCTACTGTAAAACAACAGTGATGTGAACTTGTCTACAATTTTCAATAACTTTTCCCTATTGTAATTCCTTATACTTTGAGAAATATTTTCCTAACTGAGGATTCTTATGTTCACAAGTAGAAAATTTTCTATCCAAATTTAGCTATCCAAAACTAACTAAAAAAAAAGAGATCTAAATCAAATTTAGCTATCAAAAACTAACTAAAAAAAAGGAGCTAAATAACTCTATTGACTCTGTGAGACTCCACTGTCTTAAATAGGCTATGGATCATACTGCAGTCCCGGAGAGAGACTTCATGTAGCTTCCTGATTTGACCAAAATTGGGACACACTTAACGTGAGTAAATTTTGAGAACCTAGATGATGTGGATAAAAATGGGAGGTTATTTCTCAAAAACGAACCTCTGGCTAAATCTCTACTTGTAGATTAAATGAGGCTGTGGCCCATTCTCTGGCTCTGAGGACAAAGGGTATGGCTGAGCATAAGTGGCAAAGTCCCTTTCCTCACCCCGTGCCTGGGTGGCCTGAGCCATCCTCTGAACCGTAGTCATGCAGCCAGTTGGTCCAAACTACAATGCTGCCCCAAAGCATGTTAATAGTAAAACTGGTTGCACAACTGCAAGTTGATTTTCAAGTACAAGCAACCCTGTATTATTTATTAATATAGATAAGTCTGTATTTTTTTCTTGCCTGCACAGCTTTGTAAGAACGTAGGCTTACACAAGGCTGAGATTTTTCATGTAATCAGTTCAATTGTCTACATAATCAAATATCCTGCCTTCGTAGCTTTAAATGCTTGCCCTTAAGATATAAGAAAATAACAGTAAATAGCTATCACTACGATTTGCATTACTTTTTCCTGCCTTATCTCATCCCTATATATGGGCATAGAGAGATAAAAGCTGAAAACGTTCACTTGCCATTTACAGCAATGGCATCTTGAACATGCACAAAACCTTTTCCCTTTTGGTTTCTGCACAATATTTTCTATAATTTACCCAGAGACTGAGGGTAAATTCACTGTCAACAGGCATTGTTTACAGTCAGTGAACAAATGACTTGTAACATTTTTGCTTCTAAATTTGGCTGCATTTGAGGGTTTAACATTTGAAACCAAAATGAAAACTATTGAGCAGAACAGTTTATATATGTATTTATCTAAAAGATATATCTATTCAGAAGTTTGTTTTTCTTGGTAGACCCTGGGAGTGGTTCCTGCCTTTTCCCCTTCAGATTTTTCTCCTTTTGTGGACTTTTAATTTGCCAGGAAAGGAAGAGACATAAAACAAGCGTGGGGCTGATGTGAAACAGAAAAGATACTATGAAATACACATATTTGGGTAAAAAAGAGGAAGAAAGGAGTCGGGGAGAGATTTGAACTGGGACAAAAATGAATTACCTAAGTCAGACCTTATGTCTAACATGTGACCATTGCTTGATGCTCATGCAATTCTCTGGACGTCACAGAAAATAGTCATTGTTCACATTGCCTTAGTTTTAATATGTAGCAAGCTTTTGTGATTCTTATGATTATTTCAGCTCATTTTATTTAAAGAAAGAGTAAATGAGAGTTCACAATATAATAAGCTAACTATAATACCCAAAGAAATCCTGACTATGGCAAGCTGTACTCTGAATTTCTACAGATGACACATATGTTCAGTCTGTCTTGGGCATGGTTAGACTGCTGAAACCCTTCACCTTTGGCTTGTGGTTCTCTCTTATTAACCTCAGCATAAAACCAGTAATTCTCCCACAAGCTATTTCCCAACATATTGATCTAAAACTCAAAAATCCATGTGGGTCTTCCTGAGGACTTCAGGGAATATTGGATTGGCCCTTTATTTGAATGCACTTTTCTTTCTTCCTTAGTGATTGTAGTTAGGATTTCGCAAGCACAAAGAAACGACGCATTCCAGAAAGTTTCAGCTCTCCTTGGCTATATGACATTCAGAGGCATCTCCCTGCCTTTTTCAGGCTGGGTGACAGCGCACACAGAAATGGTTACAAGGAAGAAATCTCTAAAACAAAGCCTGATTTTCTTTCTTTCCTCTTTCTCCTCTTCTTTTCATTATCTCTTGTATTTTGCTTCCGTAACAGGCTGATGTGAAGCCAGGGCTGGCAGCTGCACTGCCCGGCGGGCTGCAGAGCTCAGTGGCTCCAGAAGGTTTTCCTCGCTCTCCTAATGGCTCACGGCGTGATTCTGGGCCAGCTACTTCTGCTGCTGCTTATCCATTTCCCCAGAGCAATAGGGACCGTTAAGCATCTGCAAACTGTTCTGAGACCTAGAGACGAGAAGTGCTCCATACTAACACTGTTAATTTATAGGACCTCCGCTTTCATTTTAGTGGCCTAAGATATAACCTCACTGTTGCTTTCAGTAGGGGCTGAAAAAGGCTTTTCCTTTTTGGTAGAAGAGAGGATTCCAAGTAGTACAGAATTTTGCATAATTAGCTTTTAGTCTTCTCTTATTTATCATCTGATTTATTTACTACAATTTTGAATAAATTTCTATGCAAAAAACTTGTCTAAGCCCAAAGTTTAAACACTGTTTATGTTTTTTCTTAGCCCCCCCAATTTTTTTTTAATAATTTTTCTACATCTTTCTCATATAGGACTTTGGCTTTTCTAGTCTAATTTTCAATTTGTGATGTAGGATGGCAAATGAACATACGTTTGCATTAATGCATGTTAACTTTAAATTCTACGTTTGCAAACTGTTTTTTAAAATCGATAGTTTTCTTTTTCCTCTCTCCTGCCTATCCCCCCAGCGCAATGTTAAATGTAGATGTGCAGCCTTAATTGGTTTAGTTACAAGAAGATAATCTTTTTTTCCCCCTTTCTCACTGTTGCCTGTTAGCTTAAAGGCTTTTTAGCTGAAGGTTGATAATTATCGCTGAGGAGAAACTAGCACATCAGGAGTTCATTTTCCATCCTCGCACTTGTGGCTCTCCTTTGAACTCCTCTCACCAGCGCCGCATTCCCAGTTTGTCACTTTCCTCCTGCCATCATAAAAAGGTCCCCACGGCCGGAGGCTTCAGCCTTTGCCGCGGGGCAGAGGGAATTGCTTCTCCCGGGTGCTCCTCCACAATGGACAAATTGCACGAGACTTTGCTAAACATGGAAGACGGTTTGGGTTCGGAGCATCCCGTCTGCTTATCTCCCTGGGACTGGAAAAACAACGCCGCGGCTTTTGAGCTGAACCAGGTCTCGTCTCCCCACAGCTTATCTCCAGCTCCTTCCTTCGAGTCCTACTCGCCGTCCCCTTGCCCGGTGGCGATCGAGACCCCCTACCGCAGCGGCGGCAGCAGCGGCAGCAGCAGCAGCGGCAGCCTGGTGGGATACAGCCTGGAGGACTTCCCCGCCGCCTACCTGCCGAGCCCCGGGCAGGCCCGGCTCCCCAAGGGCACCAAGGTTCGCATGTCGGCCCAGCGCAGGAGGAAAGCCAGCGAGAGGGAGAAGCTGCGGATGAGGGCCCTGGCAGAGGCTTTGCACACTCTGCGCAATTACCTGCCTCCCGTCTACAGCCAGAGAGGCCAGCCTCTCACCAAAATACAGACCCTGAAATACACCATCAAGTACATCAGCGAACTGACGGATCTCCTGAACAGCGTGCAGCGGGCATAGGTCGCCGCTTGAATAACCCGCCCCTGGAAAGGATTCTGTCTTTGCAAACAACAGCAACAAAATCCAGCGAGACTTCTTCCTCGCAAGATTACCCCGGTCTGGTGTAGGGCAGGAGGATGGAGCAGGAGGGAGGGAGCGCGAGGGTCGCTGTTGTACATAGGACGGAGCGCTGGAAGGTGATGTAGGATTGCCTAAAGCCGAGCTGCAGGCTGCCGAGCTGCAAGTCTTGCCTTTTGCTTTTATATGTCTTGCTTTTTAATGATGAGCTTCTAAGAAATATTAAACCTAGTCTGATACAAAAGTTAAAAAAAAAAAAAAAAACGCCAACTGATCCTACTAGGATGTTATGTATCACTGTTCTGACTGATCTTCTGTTTAATAAGGACTATGGTAAAGCCATAGATTTTAAAGTGAATTTTAAAAAAGTATATAACAACAACACCATAGGAATATTAAATGTATTGATTTGTAGGCACTTTAATATTAGGACAAGAAAGAGCATGTATAGTTAGTCCAAGCATTTGCCTATTTATCCACATTTCTACTGTATCTAAAAATGAAGAAACTAAGTAATATTAAGAATATTTTTACTTATAATCAAATAAATATCACTCATCCTCTGTATCTTGCTTTATATATCTGAAAGATAAGTATAATCTAATAATTAATGACCACTAAATATTGGAAATGAACTATAAACAAACTGACATTTTGTATAGATACTTGCTGATAAAATCTATCTTTTTTAATTTATACAGAAACATATCATATTTCTGTATTTAATGTTTGCCCCCCTTCCTTCAACATCTGCAAATTTTCATATTTCAGACATTTTCGTACCATATCGCTAGTAGAAGTAAGACTGGACTTAGTGCCGTTTCTCCCCTTCCTTCTCTTTGGCTGACCTGAAATGGTCAGGTATCAGAAAGATGCAAAGTTTACCTTCCACATGTATTGAAACCTAGGAGGTCTCTAGTAACCATAAAGTCTCCTTATTAAAAGTTGTCAGATCAGCTGCTTGCTATGGTTAACAACAGTCCTTTTAAAAAGAAAAAAAAAAAAAAAAAAAAAAAAAAAGGCACAAAACCTTCAAAATCTCAACAAACCAGGAAATAGTCCAAGTCTTTAATTACTGTGACTTTAATCTGATAAACGTCACACAGGTCTTACTACACTGCACAAAAATGGGTTGCTTTGTAAATCTTATTGCAGATTGATTTGGAAGACGTGGCTCTCTGCTGAAAGACTCTGCTCCCTGAGGCCAGCAATGCACGAAGAGGAGCAAAACCCAGAGAAGAAGTGGTGCATTGCTGCAGTGCAGGGCTGGGTTGTGTGGAGCTGATTAAGGTAGAGTAACCTTTCCTCCATGGAGAGCTGTAAGGCACAGGGAGCAGCAGTCAGGAGGTAACAGGCTTCTCTCACCAGGATGGATAGATCAGCACATTGGTGTTGAGCAGATGGTTTATTTATGAGTACATCCTGTAGCAGAGCACTGCAAAGCTAAAAGTTTTTGCGTCTCTTTTTTTTTCTTTTTCTCTTTCTGTTCACTTGGTCTATTTGCTTTTTTTGGAATGAAATGTAATGGTCTCAATACTGACTCAATACTCTTCCCACATGATATATGCATATTGCAATAGTCTTTGTGAAATTCTGTGTCTGAAAAAAACAAATAAGTTCAAATTTATGCAGGTAGTTCTGTCAGTCCAAGAAGTACCTACATTTAAGAATATCCCCATATGCTTCTGTTTTGCTTTAACCCATATTAGATTTCTTACCAGTTTTGGTGTTTCAACAAGAATATAGATTTGTTACTGTAAGTCTGTACAATTGATCTGGAGTTGAGCAGATGCAGAATCTCACAGATTTCAAACTCTGTTCAGATTGTTTTGGATGAAGTCTTCATGCACTTCAAGGAATTGAAATAATAACGTAGTCATGGGACCTAGCTGCAGAAGCAGACCTGAAAACCTGATCCTGAATACATTCTTTTAGAGAAGACCCTCACTGCAGTTGGCAGCTCTAAAGAAGAACCTGCCTGCTAGAGCTGGCAAATCACCAGCAGATGCATGCGAAGATAATTCCATCATTCTTGGATGATACTGGTTATAGAGCACCACCATGCACAAATATATTAGTTTGACAGATTGTCTATGCCTGGGAAGGCTTTTAAACTTGTTCTTTAAATCATCCACATCTGAAACTGAAAGTAATGACTTTGCTCTTCAGATAAGGAAGCCTATAGGCTTGTAGTTAAAACAGAGAAACGGGCAGCTGAAGGATCCACTTTCACTGATAGTTTATATATGGCCTTAGCTGGTCATCTGGTGTTGCTACATCAGTTTACCCATCTACATCTATTAGTCAATGCCTGCAGGAGGCTGTTGTCTGGGATCCAGTTAAATATCCCTGAAGCTTAGTCGTGCTGTATGCAGAATTGCCCCGGCTGCGGGTACATTGCAGACCTGAGGAGCAGCTCAGGTTCAGCATCTCCCATCACTGCAGAGAAAGCAGAAGCCAAACCTTTGCAAACTTGTTTGCCTGCAGATTCACTCTTCCCATCCTTTGGGTCAAAGGTAGAGCAACACTTCTAACTGCAAAGGCTTGGAGTTTCAGAAGGACCCATTTCCTATTTCTGTACTCGTTACTTATACTGTGCCAGAACCCATTCTCTAATCCTGAAAACCCAATGGCAGTTAGTATGGCTTTAAGTTCTTTGAACTCCAACACAAAGTACCTGCATCCAGGCTGCACTTAGGGAACAGGCCTTAGTCTTACTAAAACCCTACCAATGCTGTAGAATTGCTTAGGAGAGGTTGGAGCAAGGCCTGCATCTGAGACAGGGTTAGTTTACTTGAATAGTACGCTCACTAGCACCATTTAATTTATTGGCATTGAAAGAGCCCTGGGACCATCTCACCTTTTCAGGGGATCTCTCCTTGCACCTGTATGTTGGGGCAGGAGGGAAGAAGAGAAGAAAGTAACTGAGGCACATGATGCGTTCCTGCCTGTGACCCAGACTTCTGCCATCTTTACTCCTCCCATCCCTGAAAGAAACAAGTTATTGCTCTGCCTGACATGCAGCATTTCTCTAAATCGCTCCCTTTGTAGTTCTTCCCCTTGGCATTGGCATAAGACTGGATAAGATGGGCTGAATTGTGTTGGTACAAATCCTGTTGTTAATAAGTACTGGTTTATCTAAACACAATAGAACATGATGAAGATCTCTCCTCTTTTCCCTTTCCTTTAATCCCAGAACTTCAGGATATTTCTTGCTGTGAAAAAGACTGAGGTTTGAAGTCCCCTTTTCCATGGCAGAAGATCTAGCCACAAGACTCCACACAAGAATATAAGGACTACTTTGTTCTAAATAGCATTGCTTAGCAGCTGCTTATAAACTGTGGTGCTAGCAACTTCAAAATATACATATATACACACAGACACGTAATATAGTTAGATCAGTGCTTGGAGAGCTCATAGTTTTTCAATCGGTTAGATGGTTGCTTTCATTTCTTTATTTCTCTTCTTATCCATTTTTTACTGTAAACATGCTTCTCCCAACTACCCCTTCCCCTCCTCTTCCGAGAGAAGTGCCATTTCTAGCCTACTGAGAAAGGCATATGAGTTCTTCAGGAAGGCCCGTCTCCCAAAACAAGTACAGCACTTAGGCAGGAGTTAATGTCTGTGCTTGGAAATGCAAAACAAAAACAAAACAAAACAAACCCAAACCAACCAACCAACCCCAAAAAATCCCCCAAACCCCAAGCAAACGAAAAAAAAAAGAGTCAGACAACCCCACATGTCATATTCATATGTCATACAGTTTTCAGCAAGTTCTACTAACAGATTTGAGTATAGAAAGTCTAAAACAGTTGCATGAGATTCAAAAATACAGGACATCTTTCACAGACAGGTATCTTTTCTTTACACATGAAGATTCCACATAGATAAAGCTAAGAGTAGCCCAATAATCATGGAAACCCCCAGAGCTAAAGAATTAAGTTCTGCTCTAAGAGATGGAATTATGCACTAGAGACAGGATTCAGGAGATAAAACTGGGGTAAGTCCAAGACAGTGACATGAATTCTTATGGCTCTGTGACTTCTCCCAAATCACATTAATGCCTTTTCCAGGTTAGCATCTCAGTCAGATTGCTTCACTGACATGAAGAGAAAGCACAGATACTGAAGAAAGGAAATCAATCAAAACATAGGCTTTACTGTATTCATAATTTTCTCATGCAAGAAATTGATATTTCAAGTCACACTGTAAGAGAGATAATTATGGAAAAGTACAACAGCTTAAATACAACACTGAAGGAATGAAGATAGTAGGAAGAACAGAAAAAAGCTTTACAAGATCTTCTGCAGAAATACTCTGAAAAGTTTTAGAATCACAGGAAAAATCTGTGTAAAAGTCTGGCCATTTGGTTGAGCTACTGCTCCTTCATTTTCAGTTTACTAATCAGACCATTATCCCATCTTATGCTCCCAAGGCCAGCTGCTGCACACTAGGCATAGGTATTTTGCCTTTTGACAAGTGCTCCCAAACACTATGAGCATACTTTTGTATTAAGTCAGAGAGACAGTATAGACTACATACATGCTATACCCATCCAAGGGCACAGAAGAGTGAAACAGCCTTCAGTTAGAGGAGAACACACAACCCTCTTCCGAGGCACTGAATTAGCCAGAAGCCTGGAAGTTAGTAGCTGCATTGCTGAGTTGCTCTTCTAGTTCAGAGAAGTGCTGTTTTCACTCTAGATTAATCGCCGAGCAGGGAGTGGATGCATCTCTGAGCTGCAGAGTCCTTGGAAATTTTCCCTCATGGTTCTAGCTTGTGACTTTTCCCTGCTTCCATCCTAGCCTTTTTATTACAGATGATGTAGGTGGGGAAGAACAGACAGCTACATATAATGGATTTTATACAAGTTGATTCCTTTGGTGCTGAAATCTAGTCAGCCAGTGCTGCTGAAGGGAATCATTGCTGCCCTCATAGTAGGAGAATAGGCTCTCAGTTTCTTCTTAAATCTCACAGACAAAAGGCTTTTCTGATACAGCTGGAAAAACATGATGCTACTTTATTTGAGAGAGAGCACCCCTCTGGAAGAGAGGAAGTCTAGTAGCTGGGCAATAGCCCAGGATTTGGGAGATCTGTGCAAGTCTCATCTCCACAGCAGGCCTTCTATTGGAATTCAGGTGAGTGATGGTTTCGCTGTACACACACTGTACAGTAGCCTGGATAGACACAGTGAAGAGAGTGGTCAAGTACTATTCCCCATTTGGATTCTGTTCTATTTTGCCTTCAAGGGAATATTCTTCAGTGGTTAAAAGATCTCAGAACAAGTTTCCCCGGTTACCCCTCACTATATGTCTATGGAGCCGCAGAGCTCACTCTCCTGTGAGAGCAGAGGGGAGCCCAGCCCACAGAAAGTGCTTTGAAATTCTAAACTGGGAAGCACCACATAGGTGCCAAGAAGTTTTATGGTTACACATTTGGGCTGCACATAGGTGTGCTTTGGGGAAGATAGCCTCCCACTAACAGGCCTCAGCAGATTCCTTGGGGGAGCTGCATATCCATGAGATCGGTTTGCAGAGCTGTGCTACTTAGGGAGGTTAGAGGCTTTCCTCCAGCAATACATGGCAGTATTTGAGAGATGTTTTATTATATTTATCTATAAAGTGTATACATACCAGATAGCACCAGCTTCTGCGGGGCTAGTATCTGACTTCCTCTTACGCTTTAAGATATTTGTCATCCAATAACAAATGCTACTGCCACAGTTTACAGATGGCAAATGAGTCACGGGGAAAAGTCCCAGATCCCAAGATGCCAACTTGTTTTTGGTTATTCAAAGGAGTTACGTCCCTCTGGATCCCCTCCTTCATTAAGCTTTTGACTTTGCTTCTGTTACACTGCGACATCAGCCTAGTTTTGCTTTTATCACTACATAGACTGATGTAAGGATACCAATTCACTTGCTTATGTTTTAAAGCATTGATTTTGAAGGACTCATCTGTCTTAGATTTGGAAATATGGTCACCTTAGTTTTCTTTAGGTGTTTCTGGGTTCACATACTTAAAGGAAAGCCAAGTTTAGATGGATATGACTAGCTGAAGACTACTTAATAGATTAGTGGTAGAAGCAAGAACTGGAACCCAGACTTTCCAAATAATTGACTTATTGCTGGACCATCTTTTCATCTGAATATAGGTGCATGGTGCTTACTCTCCTACTGCAAACATTTGTAGGAAACAAAGCAAAACAATATACCAAAATGAAAAAGTAATTTGGGCCAAAAAATAAATGCCTGTGTTCCTAGTTTTTCAGTATTCAGCTAAAAGAAAGTTTTTACTGTTTTAAAAGATCAAAGCAGCACACATTTAAAATATTAGCTGTGTTGCTGAATACCATGTTGCAAAAATGAACTCCATTTCTCTCAGTGATTAGAAATAACGAGGCTATTTGTAGCATTGATTTACCACCATTTATTTCAAGTGGAAGTAACTATCTGCAGTATACTTCTATTATCATTTCTATTTCCTATAAAAACAAATCACACTAGACTTTTTCCCTTAGACTTTTATCATTCACCTGTTGAAGTTGCAGAAGACATTAAGCATAAACAAAGAAGATTGATCTCCTTTCAACTTGTGTTAACAGGGATATAAAAATAACATCCCAAATACCAGGGGGAAAAGCATGTGGTCATAAAATATCCACTTAAAAGGCAAAGAGGTGTTGAATCAACACTTGAAGAGGATTTTTACCTCTTTTTATATATATATAAAGCCAGGAAGGCAGTTCCTGAATTTTAGTATAAACAGACACCTCTGAGGTGGAGGGAAAACTCCTACTACTATGTCTTCTTTAAAAGATTTTACTGATATTCAAACAGGATGCTGTCTTGCATGCAGCTGGAAAGTCCGGCAAGACAGTTCTTGCAAATCCTAGTCCAATAATGAAGCAGAATCCCTGAATTTTCCAAAACATTAAAAAGAAGTGTTAATAGATAGAACAGTGCTTTCACACTTTGCAAAATTGCACTGAACAGAACTTCTAAAAAAGCAAAAGAATAAGTCAAAGTTTACTTGAGCACCATCTTTCTTTCAATAGCTCTTAAATCCCTGTCAACAAACAAAATATATTGACTAATCTCATGAGAGAAGTGAAGATGCTTTAGATACAAAGAGGTAAGTATCACATTTCTACTTTGTCCTTGAGTCTCTGTTTGGAGAAAAGAACAAGATACCTACAACACAGTTAATAGCAAAAATAGGTTGTCTAAATTCATGCTTCCATTCTTGCACCAGCCCCCTGGATTACTGCATTCCTTTCCTGTGCAGCTTTAGGAGGGAAGAAGGCAGATAAATGTACTTCAGGTAGCCCATGTTGCGCTGTTAGAGTATTCTCATGGCAGGTGAAACTTGGAGCTCACCTGCTTGGAGGAAAATGCTACGTGTAGGTCTCATTTCTTAGCAGACAATCAGCATGAAGTCAAGCACACTGGGAAATCACCATACCACTTAAAGTACATCCACTTGTGTTCTGTTAAGGGCAAAACACTGACAGCACAGTATAGGAGTGCCCACAGTAAGAGGCATACCTAGTGTTTAACCCATTGAGATTAATATAGGAAAAAGCACTAGGAACATTGTCCTGTCAGACCTCATATCTTGCACTTTTCCTTTATTCCTTTGCTGATGTGCTTGCATCTCATCCTTTGGTACCATGGCTTTAATCTACATCTGCTACTGGAGTAAGAAAATAAGACTCTTAGCACAACAACCTCTTCTACTGGAAGACTCATTCTGGAGGCAGAGCTATAGGTATTACTATTTCCCTCATCATGAGGCCCATTACAAGGTCACATCTGTCCTTAGGCTAGGCATATACTGCTAAGGGAGATAGGGTGAAGGATAATTTTGTAGCCCTACAGCTAGGCTGGCTGGCAGTCTGACTATATCTGAGTATATATACTGTACACATAGACATGCTCACACAGGAAAGGTCCTGGTATATGACGACACACTGAAGAGGTTGAGAGAGTTGGATCTAAGGAAACAAAGTTAAACAGATACTGATTTTTACCTCAGTAAGAAAAGTCAAGATGAAGTTTTTTTTTTTTTTTCCCCTCAAGCAGTAAATTGTGGGATTAAAGCACAGATATTACAGCCTATACAAAGCTGTTTTTTTTTCTAGAAAGAACGATAAGGGAGATCTACTGTTTGGCAAGCAATTGGAAGACACAAGACTTACAAACATAAGCATGTGATTATAGCACAAACTGTTTAGGAGGATCTCTGTACAGGTATTATAGCAACAGAGGTACAATCTTATAGATACAGTGTTTTTCACAAAGTGGAATTAGATCTATGAAATACTTTTTTGCTCAATTTATACAGCAAAATTTGTTAAGAATAATTGTTTAATATAAAGTTAAAAAACAGATAGTATTGTACACTCATCGTGTTTTTAGCCCTAAGGGATAACAATTCATGCTAAGCTATAGCTTTCATTAGAACAGGAAAATATTGAATCTGAACTATTTTCACATCACTCTTCAGATCTAAGGAAGAAACCAGAACTAAATTTTTCTTCCCTTTAAAGAAAAAGGTACAACCTCCCCAATACTCTAGCAGTTGCTCCTAGATATCACTTTTACCAGGAAAGAAGCATCCTTTAACTCTTAGTGAATAGGGTCTGTCTAGTGTAACAAGTCACCACTAAAAGCCTTTTTCCTTAGGCTGACCACTTATTTAACTAAGTAGAGTCACTGATGCTATCTCCCCCTTCCACCACACACCCAACAGGGCTTTACCTTCCAGAGCCACAACACTACAGTGAGAGCCACAGTTTACAAGTTTTCTGTTAGTATCTACTATGGGATTAAATATGTTCATCCCTGTCTTGCTTTGAAAAGTGTTTTCTCTTACCGACATTAAGCTCCCTGGAACACTTTATTCATACTGGAGCTGAGGAAAGCAGGGTTGGGGGGAAGCTGGTTTCAAATTTGTCTGGTTTCAATGATTTACAACAGATTTCAACTTTCCATTGCCTTCTTCCCTCTACGCCAAAACAGATGCTTCCAACTACAAAATGACTAACCACAACAGTTTTAGACACATTAGCTAAGCAGACTAGTTCAGACACAAGTCACAGATTAAGACATCTGCACTTTACTTAAACAATTTACGGTATTGCTTTGTGCTCCTCTAAGGAGAGATATATATACATACTGATTAGCTGACTCTTTCTTGATAAATGCTGTCAATATATTTCATCAGTAGATATTTTCAAGATGTCCTTACTGTAAGCATCCTCTGGGCAGACTACACTTGCTTAGACCACCTAAATGCAATTTCTTAAAATTAACAGTTCTTATTCAGTCTGCATCAAAAGTCTGTGTATTCACCTACAGGGGGAAGAGACAGATTTACATGAGCCTGTTGTCACAATAGCAATATGCTCAGTCTTACAGAAATGTAACTTAGGAGTGACACCAACCTCTTCCAGTCACCTTCTTCTTAAGGAGTATTGCTCCAGATGATGCTCGCCCATACAGATGAGATTCTGCACTACGGTCTGGTGAGAAATTTCAGAATTTAATGTTCTTGTTTTTGCCAAACAGGAGTTGTCATCTGACAAAGCTCCTGATAGCACACACCATTACTGAGTAAAACTTCAAGGGTGAATTGAGAAGTGCCCATTTTCTTACCAAGTCTGTGTTTCCCAGGATTGCACCTCCTTGGGCAAAGAGAGTCTGAAGACTGTTGCATAGTGCTGCAAATCACCACACTGCAGTGGAAATACAACTACAAGACAAAGATATTTATTTTATAATGCAAGGTACTCATATGCAAATTTGATACACATATGACTGCAGAGAAGAAGAACTGAGCACTACTGAGTAGCTAGTCTGTATTTGCTCCCCATAGAGCACTATGTCTTCCTGAAGGAGACTAATACCTCCAAGTGGTAAGGGTAGGCTTTTGACAGTGTTTGCCGCCTGCAACAGTCCAACTTTGGGGACTTACATTTCACTTTGGAAAGTGTACAACAAGTTGCAGAGACTTCTCACCTGCTCTTGTAGCGAAGTTATGCCCTGAACAAAAGTGAACATCTTCACTTCAAATCTCTTAAGGTGCTGAGGAAATTTTACTCTGGAGCTATAATGAACTGGGTGGAATATGGTTCTGTGAGAATCTTCACTATTTTCACACCTTTTAGGGAAGAAGAAAGAGTTACCTAACTTAGATATTCATCATTTGAGCAAGTTATTTAAACAAGACAAGGAAGTAAAATGTACAGAAGCTTTTATTTTCCTCATACTACAAAAGTATGGATAGAGCCTCCCCAATGTTTGTGGTCTCAGTCTTTGGCCACAGTTATTATTGCTTTTTGTTCTTTCTAGCTGAAAGTGTTTCTGGCCACACTGAGAACCTGCTGCCACCAGAATGCATGCCCAGCATGTAGATACCAGCAGTGCACTTTACAGTTTATGAACAATTATACAGATAGAACAAAATAATCCTCTTCCCCTTTTCTTCCAGCTGGGAAAATAGGCCCTGTGTTGAACAGTTACCAAACATAAGATGAAAGCTTTCTTTACCCATTTATAAGGATAGGCCATTGGGGATGGCTGTCGCTGCTTTGGGAGTTTGTAGCCCAACAGTCTTCTAAGTTTAGTTCTAGTCTTACATCTTCAGACTGGAGCAATTCAACTTCAAAATACAGTGCCTCTTTCAAGTACTTTACCACAGGATATTCAGATTCCTTGTAGGGATAAGAAAAGGACTTCTCTACAAGACAGAATATTGACATTAGAGAGTGGAATTGTTTTTTGGTTTGTTCCTCCCTTCTACCCCAACTACCACACAAATACAGTATAAGCATTCACTAAGTCTTTACTTCACTCTTCTTTCCATCACCATTTACTTAGATACAGTAATACAAAAACTGGTAGAGCATATGGATGTCAACTGATGGGGTTAGGATAGTGGAAGAATAAGAACTGTTAAGGAAGGAAAGATATAAAGCAGAGCAGAGCCTGTTCCTTCTGCAGACGGAACATTCATTCAAAACCGTCTCTGGAAAGGAACCAAAAAATTTCGGCAGGGCCACTTCCCTAGGAGAGGGTATGGTTCAGGCTTCAGTTAGCCCTTTCTGCCAGTGTCAATTCCATTTCACTTAAGTATTGCACATAGCTTCCTTCTTTAGCACAGACTAAAATTTTAGTCAGCACTAACTCCTTTGCTTAGCAAGAGTCTGAGGACTGGTGGAGGAGAAAGGCTGACCTCGAATCCACTGTGCATACCATTTTCTATGTCCAGCCCAAGCAGGAGGGGGAAAGAAACCAACCAAATATTCTTTGTTTATTGGGCCTTTTTTGTATTAATAACAAAGGTCTGATCAACTGTAGATCTTTTGTAGAAAGCAAAGTTTGTATTGCATCCTGAAGTGGAAACCTCTGTTCGAGTCCTTAAAATCTGATCATAAGCATTACCTTTGAAAAGCTTCAATGAGAGAGCAAGAGAGCCAAATCCTGGCTTAATACTAGGTGCTGGGTTATTTTTAGATTTATATTGGACATCAACAGTCTGCTTGATTTTGTACCAGCAAACACACTTTAATCTGAATGGGGAAAAAAAAAAGATGCAGCATTAGATTTTAGACATTAAATTATCTTGGACAACCTCCTCCCAGGAATGGTACTTACTGGTAAACTGGTGTATCATTGCCAGGTCTGAAGTAAAGTACATCATTTTCATATGTCATTGTTGTGCTGTTGAACTGAAAAATACAGATATTGTTATGAAGACAACTACATCAACTAACAGTACCTTGAATATGCCATAATATGCCCCGGAAAGAATTGCACTGTACCTGAGAAAGGTGACCAATTTTTTCTATTAACAGGATTAGACTACACCATGAGATGAAACACTCATAAAAGTAAATCACAGAAATCACAGTAAGAATCACAGTGAGCTGCATTTGGTGTGACCTGAACTAGAGTATGATCTGATCCCTTGTTGTTTTGCCTGCTTTCTACTTAAGTAGTACATAGGTGGCAGGAACAGGAAACACTCCAGTCTTGGGTCAAGCATTCATTAGTAACACCTAGCCAACTTCTACAAAGCATGTGGAAACATGCCAACAGCACAAATGCACGTTAAAGTCTAACAAAAGACAATTCAGAGAATGCCAAATTGAAGGCTAATTTCAGCAAGTACAGCTGACCTTGAAGATTACTTTCACTAAATGAGAACTTCTACTCAGCCAAATTTAGCAGCCACAGAAAGAAAAAGGGTGCATGCGTGCCACTTAGCGTAAGGTCAGCTATGACCATCTTACAGCTTCTGCTCAGCTCTGAACTTCTGCCAGTTCCAGTAATAATCTTAGTCCAGTACAGAACAAATTTCATGCCACTGAGCCTTTACCTTTCTACTTGTTCCACAAGTGTTTACATTGAACTTGAAGGTTGCAGTCTTTTCTGTCACTTGAACGGGTTTACATTGTCTGTCTCTCAAGACAAGCAGACTGGTGTCCACATCTGCAATCTCTACCAATTTCACTGCAGTTACCACCACAGTTCCATTGGGCAGGCACTCTGAAAAAGAAAAATGCCTTTTCTGTACAAATCAAGACTGATATCCCAGGAATCTATAGCCTAGCACAATAAAAAAAGGTTTTGTTTGTATTTGCTAGTAAGGTTGTGGCAGATGAGTATTAGAAATTAAACAAGACAAATCTACCCTAACACTGTTATGCATAGCATCTGTCAGCTTGAAGAAACTGGTAAAGCATGCACTACACTGAGCGAAAGTGATGGTGAAGGTGACCTTTCGTCCCAGTGTCAGCACCTCACCTTCTCCTAAAGGTTTTTTTTTTAATAGCCAACTGGTCTAGAAGGTTATACCCAAAACAGAAGGGCAGATGATAGCAGGGGTCACTTTCATCTGTAGTTTGACTTGCCTTGTACCGTATTGGCTTGTATGAAAACTGACAAGCAGATAGGATATCACAAACAAATTCTAGGAAAGTTTAATTATTCAGACTTTCAGAAGTTCACTTCTGTGTGATTTAGTAACGAGGTTCAAAGATAAGAATAAACAGTAATCAAGAAACATTGACAGTTCACGTTATTACGCATTAGCTCTGAAGGTGCAAATCTGCAGGAAATTGAGAAATCTCTCCTGTTCGCCAAAGTGATGCCATCCTTCAAGGTTAAGTGGAGTGAAGCAATTACTCCAGAGGGATGAATATCCTAGAGGTGATCACAGGATAAACAAGAGAATGAAGGCACACTGTTCTACTAGAAGAGCTCAAAAACTAAGGGCAAATTATCACAAACAAAGGGTAAAGATGCTTGATCACAATCAAATCTACAGAAGAGATTTTGTAATCTAGAGACAACCACATCAACCTTTTTCAGTGGTTTTGTGGTATAAACTCCATTGCATGTGCAATTGCTATTAAGGGTAGCTCAACCTTAAAGTGCTTGTGACATGTTTTTCTTGAATGCTTTCACCCGCATTAAGCAAGGGACATTATCTAAGGGTAGAAAATAGTTCTCCATTAATCCTTTCAAGCCTATGCCAAAGGAAAATTTAATTCAGCTACAAGTACATAGTATATTTTGTTCATATCATAGATAGAGCATGCATTTCATTTGCTTAATATATACTGGCATCCTTACTTCATAGTCCACATGGGGAGAAAGGAAAGGGACACAGATTGCCAAGTGAGTGCCATTGTCACTCAGGCTGTAGCTGTACTTTTGCGCAGCCTCTCGTGTCAGATGCAGGTTGGATATGAAGGGCAGCCAGTTTTGGTCCACATTCCCGTGACTCATTATTAGACAAAGATTCCTCTCATCACAAAATCCTTTTGCACTAGGCAGTACTGTAACAGAGTTAAGAGTTAGCCAGTGTGCTAGCTGCTGTCAGAGTTTAAAACAGCTATTTTGGACAGAGCACCTTTGGCAGAAGTTAACCCAGGTAAGGGCCAAATTCACAGCCAGGTTAGTTGTAATCAAACTGGTACATAGTTTTGTCCAAGCTTGCTTACCTGCATCTTTAATTGCAGACACTGTTATGACTGGGATGGTGAAGGTCTCATTTGTTGGATGGATTAGGAACTCAAGTGTGACATTCAGGGTGTATGTTCTAATGTCCTCTCTTGTGTACTAAAGAGATCATATTTAGAAATAAACTTACCAAGTGATATAGCCAGTTCTGTACTATACGTTACAGTATATTAGTACACACCTCTTTCTTAATGCTTGCAGCATCAAATGGGACTTGTACTGCATAGGTTTTGCTTCCATTAGCATATCTATTTTCACGTGTTAGATATCCATGCCGAATAGCTTCAGGTACAGGTACAGTTGCCCCCACAAAGGTTAGGTTCACAAGCTCCACGTCAGAAAGGAACATTCCTATTGTCACATTCATTAGCCTGGTGCTCAGACTTGTGTCTGAAAAGCAATGTGTTAACGTTAAGCTCTTACCAGTACCATCAGTAAATTGAGTCTTAAGCAACTTACTGTTGGTTATGGTAAGTTCCATGCGTTCAAACGGTGTTTCTATTTCCTTGATGATAGTATGTTTGGTTAGTCCCCATTTGTTATCTTCCCACTGATGTTCCAAGAAAAGGTTGATACTGTATTTTGCCCCATGCTGTCCACTGCTCACAGAGGTCTAGAATTGCAAATCAACATCCTTCAGCATACCATGATTTTACATCAGGTACAAATCGTACTGTAGCTTTCTGGGGTCAGCTAGCTACATCTCAGAACAACTGTGTTCAGTTCTGTGGCCCTGCTTTTGTATTGGCAAAGATGTCTGCAAAAAGCAACACTTGTGAGTGTTCTTGAACTCTTAAGTAGCACTTGCTGTTTCCCTGTTTTCAGCTCTCTTTGGAGTTTAGATCATCTCAGGACACCCAGGAGACTCTCTTGAAAAATCTACCTGTCCACCTCACCTTACCCTTGCCTTTCAAAGCAGCAGAGGATTTTTTAATCAGTAAAAGGGCTTCTGCTGCCATTTCCTTCAAAGCTCATTTGTAACACTTGTTCAGGATCTCGTTCGCTCCAAGAGGCTAAGTTTAGATGTCCACAGGGTCACGTGCTACTGAGACGAGTACAGGTTAAGAGAATGAGAGCAGTCTACTTGCACCTATGGCTGTGTAGCATACAACAGAACCCTTGCACCTTTCCGAGTTCATCTCGAGCTGCCTCCAAAGCATACAACATTAGGACTAAAAGTCGGTAGCTCTTACCAAGTTAACTTGAGAGAGGAGACAAGTTAATAGCTGTGTATGTCCTGTATATCTGGTTCTGTCCATCTCTACTTGTAAGAAAAGAATGTCTGCACAAAATGACTCTTCCCAAAACTGCATTTAGCCAGACTTCTGGGATTCTTAATCTACCTTCTCATTTCCCCTTCTCTTTCAGCTTTCACTGAAGATGAACTGGATGAAGAATTCTTCCTCCCCAGAAAGAGTACCTGGCCCGCAGGCAAACTCAAGTTACTAACCTTGTAACAGCCACCTTCTGCACCCGTTGGTATCTTGACTGTAATTGTATCTAAGCCATTAGTTAATGAGTATTTCCTGGAAACCATTTCCTTAGCAGAGAGTTTGTGTAGATCCACACCAACTTCAACAAGCACATCCTTGAAGCTTGTTGCTCCAGCAGAGAGGGGCTGAATATATTTTGGGACAGTCCAGGTGATTGTTTTGTTAGTGTAGTCCACGCCATCTTAAGGACAGGATATAAAAGCTGTAAGCTCATCACTGTAGCTCAGTACATTTCAGCACTGGAGTAGGTTACTGAATTTCTCACCTACAGGGCACGCCGCAGCAGTATCCACCATCAAGATCATCCATCGCTGTTTGTAAAATGTGCTTGACCTCACGGCAAAGAAGGAGATTCCCTGAGCCTGCAGGAAGAGATCTGGTTAGACCCGTCCAGTCCAACAGCTTACTGTGCATGAATGACTACACCAACCTTGACCAGCTGAATTTGTGCAGCACTGTATGGTATTCGCAGCAGTATCCTGGTATCAGTGGTGTTGAGTCCATAGCCAGCATGCCAAGCATCAGTCACCAGCAGGGCCTTTTTTTCTTCTGGTTGATGAAACACTACTTGCCATATTGAGGATCCTCCTGCTTTTGCCTAATCAGAGAAATTCATCAACAATTTAAATGTGCTATTCACAACGACTCCCTAGTTACTGTATTGAATGATTTCATTAGCTTGTAAGCTCTGAGTAGTTTCATTGCATTACTCTAAATACAGCTATTGTGACACCTCTGGCATTCCTCTAGCACAGGAAGAAAACCTCTCCATGTTAAAAGCACCAGGCAGATGGAGAAACTTAGACATCCCATCCTCTATGGAGATCATGAATTATGGGTCAGGAAGTTAACTACACTAGTGTGTTGCAAATATAAGATCCAAGAAAAACAAAAGTGCATTAGGTAGTTCACCCCTGGTCCTGGGATCTTTAGAGACAATTCTTGTGGCACAAGGGCTTGTCCTAAGATTTCACTCAGAAGATATTTGAGATATCAGTCTTCATTTCTTCCTTGGAGACGTGGCTGTCTGGATCTTGAATGTAAGAGATTTCCAGTGTATAAAATCCCTACATTAAACCACTTGGCACAGAAGTTTTGCTCCTCATACTGAAGTGCTTTTTGAAATATACTTCATGAACTTAGAGAAGGACATGAGCACCAGAATTAACACCAGTTGTTTTTTTTAACTAGAAGAAAAGCTGTAGTTTTTACCTCTGGGAAGGCAAGAGCCCCGTCCTCAGGTTCATCTTGAATGAAGTCTTCTCCTATTTGTGGAACCTCCCTCCTGACAGAAACCTGAATGGAAAGAGTCTCTGAAAGTCGCTTGTTGGTGGCACATGTCTCGAGCACCCTCAAAGGAGTGAGGAGACCGTAGCATTTTCCAAGGAGAGGATCAAAAACATTTTTATTCAAGTCAAAAATTGCACCATATAATGCCAAGACAATATGCATAGTGCATTGTCTGTGATCTGTTTGATAATAGCTTTTTACTCTGAGCTTATCTGCCCCGTCTTAGTTTGTTCTGGACTTCCATGTGCTCTTCAACAAGAGCTCTTTTCTCCCTCAATTTCTCCCCACTAAAGCCAGCGGTTATAGTTTGGAAGGACACTCCCAATTCCATTATTCTCTCAAAGAAAAGCTGCGGTAACACTCAGTTTAATCCATTAGCATAAGTTTTTGAATAGTATCTCACGATGTCATTGGCTATTAACGCTGTTCAATAAGCTTTACAGCCTAGCCAGGCTAGCACCGGCTTTGAGATGCGTGCCGTACATTCACCTGTGCATGGCTCATGGTGTGGCATTTGGATTCTGTCTCCCAGGCCTTTCTAGCACTTAACTTACTTTCCGAGAGCATCTTCCAGTACTTACCTCCATGTAGCTTTTTTCACATACTAACTCTCTTGGACTCCACGGGCCATAATGGCAACTTGCACTTTTCAGGTGTGTCGCAGCATTTTTCATATCAGGAGCATAAGATGCTTTGATCTGTATAGTTACTGTGAAGACGTCTTTCTGGATGACACAGGGAATACTTGTTAGGCTGATCTTTCTTCAGGTGGCTACTGCCTTTCCTTAGGACCTAAGTGACCAGCACAACCCACCCACCTACCAGTCTCTACATGGAAAAGCAATCCATATTGGAGCACCATTGGTTTCTGCTTGGTTAAATACACAGGCTGCGTATAGCTAGATGTGTATCTACATAGAAATGCAAATACCTTTGAGAGCTGCTTCAACCTTTCATGCATCTCCAGAGGCAGAAGGAATATTTTAGGGGTCATTTTGATCTTGTGCTTTACAACATGGTAGCAGCAAGCAAGCAAGCAACAAAGCAGCCAAAGCGTCTTAGTTTCGAAGCTAATGTCTCTCACGTTAAATCGAGCCAAAGTTAACAGTCATAATTCCCTGTTCTCACATAAGAGAAAGCTGCTGCTCTTCAGGAGCATGTGTGTGATATGCTTGTTCATATGCTTAGCTGTGTTTTGACTCAACTGCCAACATCAGGGAATGTTCTCAAGCCCCTGGATACATGTGAGAATTCAATGGTTTTCTGCTAATAGACTCTCAACACATTAGCAAGTTATTCATAGGTAGTAACTAAAGGAGTCATAGCCTTTCACATAAGAGCAATGCGCAGCAGTGTTGTACTGTAGTCAAAATACTGATTTAGACTTACCTCTGACTGAGAATGGCAACTTAGTGCAGAGGCACGAAACTCAGTGTTACCCCAGTAACTGTAAGTTATTGTATAGCCACACTGTGATGCCATGGCCTCATCTATCTCCCAGGCTGTGCCAAACTGATCTGTGGATAATTAGTTAAGAGCAGTGTTAATGAATATAATGCCTGATTGTGCTCTCTCTCCCCCCCCCCCTTTTTTTTTTTTTTTTTTTTTTTTGGTGAGAAAGATCTATGAGAAATTCTATGGGAAGATAAGAAAGGTAGAATTATGGACAGATTGAGAGAGAGTTCATTAGCAGCCCAGGCATTTAAGGGAGGGAACAATATCTCCCCCTTAAATAGAGAGGTGTGAAATCCACAAGGGCGGTGCTTGTGGGGAAAACAGTAAGCACAGAACAGTCAGCAGTTGGGGCATCAGAGCTGGTGTGGTCAGGGTTGATGGATGATGAGAACTTCTAAGATTAGGGAGCTGTTGTGGCAAATGATGGTACAGACCAACACTTCCCCTGACTGATGCCTGCTGGTCAACAGACACTCTTCAGGAGTCCTCTAAGGGCTGGCAGGCAAAGCTTAGCTTGACTTCACAACCTAGTAAATGATTTTTTTTTTTTTTTTGTAAGCCAAAATAATTCCTGTTAAGCTGTACATAGCCTACTTGCAGGGTCTCTTTGGCCCGTTGCGTTCAGGCGTCTTTAGCTATACGCAAATTGAATAGGTGATGACAAAGTTTATTAACATTCTAGAAAGACGGATGTGGTGTTGTAGCCTACATGTAGTTAGACAATACCTCAAACACGCAGAGCTGTTTCAGGGCTGAGTTTGCATTACGTACCTTCCACTTGGTAGGGCTTTTAGCCCAAGAGTTCTCATCCCGTTCTTCTAGGGCACTTTGTGGTGCTCTTCACTTGAATGCACCACTTTGTCTACCAAGCCCGTAGCCAGACGGCCCAGCTAGTTTTTCTTATCTTCAGTAAGACTATACTCATCTACTAGGTCCCTTGGCAGCTAGCATAAGGCGGCCAGCTCCAGCTTATGGATCTTCAGAATTACAGGCTCTGTTACTGGGGATCATTCTAACCAGGAGTGAAATCCACCAGCATGGAGATGGTGGGCAACCTCCATGCTTTCCTGTGCAATGCCCTTCAATTCGAGTCCAAAGGCAGCCCGGACTGCTGTTGCTATGTCATCTCCGTAAGGCTACAGAATAAGGTGTACAGAAGTAAAGGCGGCATCTGGTTATTTATAGTGAGGTACAATGCACTTTCACAGCTCTGTGAGCTGAATAGAATTCAGAGGATCCTAGTATTAGGGACCTTCAGAGGATTTTAAACACTTTGCCTTGTGTGATTTCCTCTCCAGGTTGTTTTCAGCAACTTACCAACAACAGAAAAAGACAAATATTTGTCCGCAAAGTATTCTGCCCTCAGCGTCATCCGCAAGAAGTTCCCCAAGCACTCTGAACTCACCGAGTCTGTATTGAAGGTGTTGAAAGGCTGGTAAATAGTGGATTAAAGGTACCACGTAAACAGAAAATTCTTGCTTTCCCGATTATTCTATAAAGTCAACATATCATGACAGCTATACTCCAGCAACTCTCATCAGGAATTGAAAAAGTTTCTCTTCTGTCCAGCATTGCTTCTAAAGAGAAAATTCAGCCTACATTACTATATCAATAGTAACTTTATCTTGTCAGCTGGTAATGCCACCCAAAGCAGCCTGTCATTAACAGAGAGTTTTGGAAGAAGGTCAGGATCATACTGCATGGTTGCTTCAAGCTAAACATCTTGTTTGGAATCAAACAGAACAGCAAAGCCCCCACAAAAAACCAAACCCTGCTCACAGAAAGAGCTCAGTTCTGGGTGAGGAGCAGCTGCGTGGCAGTAGCTACCTGCTACCTGCTAGCCTTCCCTGCTCACCCACCCAAATAACAACAGCCAGAGGGCTCACGCCAGGACAGAGCCGCACGGGAGCACCGCAGATCGCAGGAAGGGAAGCTGGAATCTCAGCCTGTCGCAGCAGCACAAAGCAGCCTAGGGCTGCCAAACCTTTCTCGAGGCAGAAAGCCGGTACAAACCGTTTTACCTGCACAAAAGGCTTCCGTGGTTTCTATTCCACTTACTGAATTTCCCTCCTGGACTGAGATTAGCTCTTTCAAACAGATGTTTTTATGGTATGGTGACCCAGTTCCAGCCAGAAGTTTAGTGGCAGGGGTGCATTTCAAGGGCCAACAAATTCACCTGCCTTAGAGAGGTTCGCGCTGTATCCTGAATTTAGTCAGAGCTGTGGCTGATATCAGAGCTAGTCATCAGAGATGCTGATGAGTGCAACCTCTTTCTGCCCATATTCCAAGCTACCAGGATGACTTAGCTTCAGTGCAGAAGCTATGTAATTGCTTCAAGCTGGGCAAGACCTCCAGGAAAATTTATTTTTCCCCCAATCTCTGGTAGATATCATTATGCTTAGAGAGCACCCAAGAAGGCAGAGGGCAGCAAGTCCTATTACCAAGCTCCCTACATCTGCTCTTCCAGGACCAGCTCTATTTCATAAGACAAAAGTTAGTGAAGACAGTAGTATGGCTAAGAAAACCCTCTCTTGACAGGGAAAGGGTTACTATTACAATTTTTTTTTAATAAAAACAACTTTACATGTTATAAAGTACAATTTTTTTTTTTTCTTAAGGAAGTACAGACTTCATGGTTGCTCTTAAGTCACCAATGCTTATTGCTTATTACCAGAGTAAAGAAGGATAGGAACATCTGCTTTTTAATAATAGTGCATCAACCTGGGCAGCATCAATGTGCGAGTAGCAAGAGACACCTCTGTAGTGTTTGGAGTTTCTCAGAAAAAAAACATGCAAGTAGGGCTCCTACAACAGCTTCAAATTCCTCTGAAGTACATACAGAGGATAATATTGATTCAGAAGACTATCACCCTCAAAAAGGCCTAGAAATCAGTATACGAAGGCAGTTTACATTACCTGGCCTATCTTCAGCGTGTATGCCAGAAACTAGTGTCCCTACTAGTAACAACCTGTAAGAGAAGACGGGGAGATTAGCAGCAACTCCAGCCAAAACAACAGCTAGGTGTCAGAATTCTTTGCTCAGAGAGTTCGAGTTTGGCCATTAGAGCACACATAGGTTTATAACTACCATTCTAGAGTTGGAAATTGCAAGATAGGATTTCTGCAGTTAGTACTCAAAAACGATGGAAGGCAAATCAGAAAAGTTAACACATCTGATGCTTCAAGTAGGAGAGCTCATTGCTAGCAGCCATGGAGTTCTCACCTCAGCATTAGATCCAGCTCCATTCCCCCTCACTTGGTTGTTGGCTATAGTGCTTTTTCTGTTATTGTTATGCACAAACATTTGTCAGCAACACTCCTCAAAAATCAGAGCCTCTCAGTATTCCCAGAATCCTGGATAAATGAAAAGGACCATCACCTTTATGCTGATGAAGCCCTTTTCAGCTGTTTACCTTCCTAAGTACAAACCTAGAATTTGAGTCACCTGTTCATTTACTTTGCTGAGCAAATCTGCTCTTCTTCAGATCCTTTCAGATGTTATGGTTGCCAGCTGTTGACCAGCAGGTTGTTTAGGCAGTGGAATAAGTGGTAGTGTTCTGATAAAGCGTGTGGCAATTTGCTGTTTCTCAGTTACCCCTCTGTCTCTGAAGATTTGCAAGATTTTTGTAGGTACTTGCATCTCCTTATCCTGCCAGTATTATTCTTATGGGTCTACATCACCTGGAATATTGGTATTGCAACATTAAGAAATCAAATTTATGAATAAGATAAAGATAACGTACATGGATTAGGTTAAATGCAATCACCCGGAATGAAATTATTAAAGGAAGCTATTAAAAATGACGCTATTATTTCTCTTTCTCTGTGCCCTCTCTATGGAGGGAAGTGATATATGTTTAGGCTTTTCCTATTCGTTCCCAAAATCTGTAGTTCAATTCCTAGATTTTTACACAGCTTGGCTAACCAGCACCTTGTTTTAACGCTTTTTATGCATTAAACAGAAAAAGCTGTTGCAAGCATAGATTTAAAATCCTTCACTTCTTCAGAGCTCAGGTATCCAATTCAAGGCTCCAGTTACGTACCTCTGTTGACCTGGGAGCCAGAGCCCTGCTTGCGGACACTTGTAAATACTCTACAGAAACCAACAAGGCTCAGTGGTTTTAAGCAAAAGCTAGTGGCCACGCTTGGTGCTTTCATAATAATCTCATAGTTACAACAATTTTGCAGGAAGCAGGAGACCTGAGTAGAGCTCCTGTTCCTTCTGAGACAGCTCAGACGCACAGGTATCAGCTCCCGCGAGAGACCTAGCCACCACGCAGCAGTGGATGGGGTGCCTTTTATTTTGTCCTCTGTTGAGGTTGGAAGGAAATGTCCATTTCGAAGCCCTAAATGCAGCGTTAAGGGGTTCCAAGCAAGGAATATAATGCTTGATTTGGTGGCCTAGTAGCTGCTATAGTGGGATTCATAGCTGTAGGCGGAACTAAGCAGGTACTGGCATGTCAGAGTAGAACTTTCTGCAGTATTATATACGAACAGGAATGTGTAAATCTAAAAACCAGACACAGTGTTTAATAGGATGAGCTGCCATATTGTTTTATCATTATTGTATGTAATAAAAGATGCTGTAAATCAGTATTCCTTATCCTGGTCATCATCTAATTCAGCTGTCAGTGACTCTGTGCAAATAGATCCTCATGTCCCAGAGCCATAGTTGCCCTGTGACAACTAGCCTTTCTCACTTTTCAGGGCCAAAATGTTATTTTGTTTGTGCATGCACACATTTTCTTGTACCGCTACTAGGAAGTAAGGAAAATTTACGCTGTGCATGGCATGCTTCTGTTCGAAGCACTGCTGCCAAGAGGAAAGTTTGGTGATATTTCCTAACAAACTGCCAGAATTGCCAGCTGTCCTCCATATATTTATTTCGTATGTAATTCCTTATAGGGAGGAACCTTTGTCCTAGGCTTACGCCTGCAACGTTTCTGTTTTGCTCCTTACTTTACACATGTGAATGCTATAGGAGCAGCAGAGCTGAAAGATTTGTAATTAACAAAAACGTCCTCAGGAGGGAGCCTGAGACTCTCATATTTGGTTCCTCTCCTCCTCCTCCAGCCTTTGGCACCTTCAGAGAGCACATACTGGGCAATAACTTTTTTTTTTTTGTTGGTTTTTTGGTTTTTTTCCCCCAGCGTTTGTTCTTAAATCTAACGAAGATTACACACGGTCACTTTAGACAGACCTGCACATTCCGGCTGAAGCTACTTAACACGGCTAACTAACCTCAGTGCAAAACTGCCCCACCTTCCAGAGTAAATTAATCAAACGTGACAACAAAGTTTACAGGGCTACAGGATGTTGGGTTTTTCCCCCAGAAACAAATTCTGTAACCCACTGGATTGTTTTTATGCTGCTTCTACTTGAAATTCCCCTCTCTGATGAGTTTTTGACTTTACAGGGCATTCTCCTGAGAAGCGCCATCCACTAAAGGTACTATATAAATAATGGCTTATAAAAATGAATAAAACCATGATTAGGCAATCAGGGCTTAATTATTGAGCAGTATGACAAAATTTATTATTCTTAGAATGGAGACCTTCTGAATTATGGCTTTATTTCTGTCGGCAGTTTACATTTACAGTATTGCAAAAAGGTTACACTTTTCCAGAGCTTGCCTTTAGGTACAGCTAAGGAAATGCCTGAGATATTACTTTTATTTGCACGAGGTGTACCAGACATTTAAAGCATACCTGCAGGGTTGGCAAGCCCATCACACCAGTTCTGTAATAGGTGTTTGGGTTGCTGATGTTTTTTCACCCTAAACAGATGTTAGCCAAGTCCCCATCGTTCCTTCAGGCTCCCAACACTCACAAGCACCTTGAGGATCTGTGGCAAAGCTGCATCGTGGAGGTGTTTAATGACAACGTAGAGGCCTTACAATGTTCAATTTTTGCAGGTTTAACAGGACCGTGGTGACTAACAACCACGCTACTGGAATGAGAGGAGAATTACAATAGTTCTGCTGCTACCCAACTTGACCACAGCCATGCTAAAAGCATTACCTGTCTAGCTTACTCACAATAAGTTGCTTGTTCATTTCATCCATTTATTTTCTTTCTTTTTTTTTTTTCAATTGTAAATTACTTCCTAGCTACTTTTCATTTGGTTTTTTTATTATTTGGTATGTATCACGTACTATCTTGGACCATATTTAGGACTCTAGATGTTACAATAACACAAATAAATCTGAGATTATTTGTAGCCAGGGAAACCCAAATGATCAGGTGATGTCAGTAAAAAAACAGGCAGAAGCTTTTTTCTGTCACCGTTCTAATTTCTAAAGAGTACTTAAATCTCAAGGGCTTTACTCAAATTCCACAACAAAAACGTGCAAGAGGACAGATTAAATTTTCAATCAGGAGTAGCATGGCAAGAACAGGAGGAAATGATGTGGTATTACGTGCAATTTAGAGTTAAAACCTTGTGCTAGCACGTGCCCTTTACTTTACCAGTATCAGCATTTCTTAACGTTACCAGCCTTCCCACAGCAAGCAGGGACTGTGCGGTAGGATTAGGTCAGGTAGTTTCATGACTCTTGGATTAAAATAAAAAGGGGGTCCACACCATCTAAAGTGAGTGTCTGCAAACTGTTCTCTGAAAGCTCTTTTGACTGTATTTTCTGAAGGCAAAAATACACGATAAATTAAAGCAAAGGCATAGCTCCTCTAGGATTAGGTAATCGGTGACTCTGATAACTGGGAAAATAAAACCAAGAGAGAGATTTTTCAATTGCATCTTTATAAAGCGACCCTTACAAAATGCCCACCAGGAGATTTCCTGCTCGCTTTCCTCACAGGGTTACCAGCTCGAATAATAGACAGTTGATCAGCTGCCCTACCCGTCTCACTGTTTCCTCCACCACCCGTGAATCTCTTCCTAGACAGTGTGCTTATGTACTACGCTAATTCAAATATTTTCCATGTAGAAAAAACGTGGAGACGGAAAACACAGAGTTCACCTGTAAGTGATATCTGCAAGAGCAGACACATTAGATAGAAAGAGGCCATTAACGAGGACTCCACAACTTGGGCTGCGCTGTCTCTGCTGCAAGATACGCCTCCTCTGGGGATACGAATGGTTTCCTAAATCAGCAGTGACTTGGTTTTCAGGTAGGCAGAGCCCTGTGCAGGGAGTACAGCACAACCGACATCCCCGGAGAGCGAGGAAACCGTCCGTCTCCGAGTTACCAGTGGTTTCCTTGGGGGTCCTTCAGGTTCAGGGGCAGTAGGTTTGAGGATTGCCGTTTTTGCTGACATCCCACAGATTAAACGAAGGACTGGCAAATTTAAAAGGAAAAATGCCCTGAGTGAAAGCTTTATGACCCACGCCACGCTATGTAGGCCTTTCTTCTCCGAATAGGGAGTAGCAGGGACTTGAAACAAGCCCCCCAGGGTTCGCACGTGGCTGTATTGCCTTGAGAGGTGCATCATGCTTTTGCACATGGAGTATGGAGCTGTGACTCCACTCCACCCTCTCCCTGCATGTGCTCCGGAGTGCCATCTCCTTCAAAGTGCTGGTGGAAGAGCAACGAGCATTCTCCCCTTAACCAGAACGGAGGCATGTAACCTATGAAGTTACGTATGGTACCTCCTGGAGCTGGGACTACCGTTTTGAAAGTTTGCCTGCACCAGTTTGGCTCAATCAGACTGAGGCAAATGAAGCCACAGAATTACACTAGGACATAGCTTGGGCCTTGAAGTCCAGTCAGGAGTTGAGAAGAGGAATTTGTGTGGTGGAGAACAGTTTGTGGAAATGTCTGGAACCAAACGTAAAGCAATTTACACTGCTGTGATAGCCCAAAAGGGTTCTGTGGAGACAATTTAAGACATCTGCCCATTGTGCAGACACCTGTACGCAATGAATGCCATTTTTGAGCTAGCCCTTTATTTATCAGTCAGTGACGTCCACTAATAATAATTGCTGCCCTTGTACTACCCTGCCTTGGTCTCTATACAGTTATATATGGTTACTCGACAGCTATAACAAACAAGGACAGAACTGCTTGTTCTTGAAATGTAAATGTAATCTGTGATCTGGTTCCATTTCAGATGCAGATAACACAGATTTCACTCCTCCCTCCCATTCTCTCTTCTTTCCTCTGTATCTAGAATATGCTGCTGCACATTTATATCCCCCAAGGTAATGGATGAATAAACTTGTTCCTGTCACGCAGACCTGCAGAGTCACACAGATACAATCCCCTTGTATTTTCAGCTGATCTTCGGTTTCAGTCCTTCTGTGACGCTGAAGAGCCTAAGCCGCTCCAGCCTGTGTTCCACAGCCAGGCTTCTACTCTTCAGCCATATACGGGGTTTTTTTGGTCTCTTTCAGTATAGCTGCGGATTTGTACTCACTATTTAACCGGTTTGCTATCCTGTCTTTTCTCTTACTATATAGTCTTTGAGTGTTCATGGTATCTTTTACCCACCCAGGAAGTAATCCTGCGGTGTTATAAGAAGACAGGAAATTTTCTCTGGTGCAACGCCTTGCACCAGTGCTAATTTGTCTTTGTAGCAGTACTAGAGAGGCCACCTGGACGTTAGAGTTTAGATTCTTCATGTCTGTGTCGTCTACAGAATTATGTTACTGTGCTAAGCCTGCAGGCCTGGTTGCAAGCCTGAGCTTGGGATTTTGCTGAGCACAAGCAAGACTATCAGGAGACTCTTGACTCTAAAAGCAGGTGAAAACCAAGGTGAGAAGTCAAGAGAGGAGCTGCGCTACTTTCTTTCGGGTACGATTGCTATATTCTAATCAGTTTATAAATGTGCTACTTTAGACTTGATGCATATTAGAGGCAAGACTACTACTGCTTGAAAATCAAAGCCTAAGCTGGACTTAGCAATATGATTGGATTTTGTACGGGTTGAAAGGACCCCCTCTCAACATTATTTTTAAATTACAGAGCAGCATTCAGTCATCAGTGTAAGAGTAGTGATGCAGCGCTTGTAACTGTCAGCCTAGTAACACAGCAGATTAGTCCCATGGATATTCCAGGACTGCTTTTGGAGCTCCTGTGTGTAGCTGGAGAATCCTGCGTTTCTGCCCATCAGTTTGTTTTGAACTACTTTGCAGTCTCTTTACAGCACAGGACTGGAAACAAGCAGCACCCCTGATGTTGATTTTGTTTTGAGACAGCACTATGTGCTTTGAATGTCTTCAGCTCCTTAAGGCAGGGAGTGGTGTTTTCCCCTCTTGCAAGGCAATAAGCAATTAATAAAGTATCAGACTCTGCTACAACTACCTGAACAGAGATACCTGGGAAAATCCCCAATATAGGGATCCTGCACCAACTTGTCACATACCTCCAGGGGACAAAGAACCCAGATTTTGATGCTTCTGCTTGCCTTTGGGATGAACACAGTACTCTGTAGCTTGAGTAGCTCACCCAAAGGAGTTACAAGGCTTGTAAGGTATGCATGTAGGCATATATAGACAGCCCTGACGTTTCTCCTCCCACAGCAAGGGCACAGGCACAACTGGGAACACTATGGAAAAGAGTGCAGCAGTGCTGGCTGCACTACGTGAGGAATGAGGGTTACTGGAGTAGGGAAAACAACGTGGCAGGAAGAAAACAAGACAAAGCGATATATTTTTAATCTTTTTTTAATCCTAAAAACACTAAGGATGAGCAAGAGGGCCTTGGGAGCTGGTTTTCACTGGCCTAAGTTACAGTCAAGCACGGTGCTCCCCAGAACCCTCTTCTCCAGTGCTTCTTACACTTCCATCACCCAGCAGGGAAGGAATTCTGCCTCAAGATCTGCAAGGAGGTGAGAAGAAGAAGAACAGCAGAAACAGAAACCTTTCATTAGCAAGCAAGGCCAGCATTGTGGCAGCTGCGTTTCAGTTGCTGTAATCAGAGGGCAGGCACAAATGAGACACACAGCAATGGTGTAGAGGAAAACAGGGGGAGCTAACAACAGTTCCTGCTCTTCAGGGAAAGCAGTCTTGCTCTCTGATCTGCCAAAAGTCCTCGGTCGCTCTGACCAAACAAAGAGTTCCCGCTTACCCTTGCATTTCCCAAACCTTGCTCTTTGCACGTAGAAAGAATGTTAGGTAACAGGACTGGAAGCTAACTTCATGGTTCTTTGACCTGCTGCATTCGTCCGTTCACAGCCCAGGTGAAAAATCACCAATACAAACCTGCCTCTGCTGGCTCAGAGAAATCCCTGCTCTCATGAAGCCTGGTACAGACTGATGGGGTGAGATCTGCCAGGTGACACTGCACAAACGTCTGAGCTGCAGTTTTCTCTGTCGCGTCCACCTGTTTCTGCTGCCCTTGCATCTTCTGGTATTGGCAGCAATCCTGCCAAGACAATGTTGCACATCAACTTCGCAGGCCTTTAGCTAGTCCTGCTTTTCTCTGGAAGTCTGAGGAATGCTCACAGCGCGACACCCATGCAGCAAAGACAGAGCCAAGGGAATAAGGAGAAGTAGCAGCCAGTATTTATAGCCTCTACTTTGGCCAAAAAACCTCTTCCTCGGAACAAGTGTTGGAAAGCAAGCTTGTATTCCATCTGTGGAGGACCCAAACCCACACAGACTAGAGGGAAACGCCTTCCTTTCTTACACCTTTCTGTCCATTTGGTAGCGCTGTGAAACAATGATGTTCTGACCGACCAAACTATACCCTTCTCTGCTCTCTTACCATGCCCTGAACTCACGACACAATGCTTGCTTATTCTTGCAAAGAAGGCAGTGGTGAGCACTGGGGTGAGCTGAGGGTGCTCCAGGAAAGGGCCTGGCCCTTTCTGCTTATGATTTGCTGCGTCCTCTGAATGCAGTTTCTTTCCTCCTTCAAGATCTTGAGAGGGAGGTGTGCACATTTGGTACTGCGTGCCTCCAAGGCTAGGAAGGGGCCTTTCTTGCTTTGGAGCACTGGGACTATTCCTTTCATAGCTCTTGTAATGCAAATGGCTAAGCTAACTGCTTGACAGTGGCCCTGGCTACAGAAGGAAAATGTTCTCAAGGTTGGCCTCTTGAGTCCCTGTCCCTGGAGCATGCCTGCTCCAAAGCAACACAGCAGCATCTGCTGCAGCAGAGCTGACTGCAGCGGGCAGCCGGGCAGCACTCCACTGCTTGGAGGCATGTCCAACCTGACAGTACCCTCTGGGGCAAAGCCCACTGCTGCCACAGCTTGGCTCTCACTGCTCAGAATGGGTTCCTCTCTTACCATGAGCATGCACACAGGCTTATTCTGCTCTTAGTCACTCCTACCTTCTCCTCTCTGTATCGCTTCTGCTGGTCCTCTAGGCGCTCGACCAGCTCAGCATTATACCGCTTCAGGTACATGCACTGCTGTTCCCAACGGTAAGCCAGCTCTTCTTCTACTGTTATTTCCAGGCAAGCTTGCTCCACAGTCTTGTCGATCAGCTCTTGGAGCAATGGCTCAACCTGCATGTCCAGTTCAGACACCTGAGGATGGCAGTAAGGGAAAGAGAGAGAAATGACCACAAAAGATCACCACGCCCCTTAGCAGCGTAGCAGGAAAGGGGGACGAGTAAAGCGCTTGTGCTCAAGGCAGCGCTGAGCTGTGCAGGTGGGGGCCTCTTGCCAGCTCTCACAGGAAGCCCAAGCCGAGCCAGGAGCTAAATGATGAGTGGGCTGGCAGGAGACTGGGCCAGGCGCATGGACCCCACAGCAGCACATACCCCCTTCCAGCCACTCTGGAGGCTGTCCGGGAGAGGCGGAGCACTCCCCTGCACCTTATTCCTGCTCACCTCCCTCTTCCCAACCCCCCCTCAGCCTGGATACTCTTGCAGCAGGGGAGAACGTCATTCAACATGGTGGTTCTTAGCTGAAAGCAGCAGAACCAGGGCACTCGCTGAAGCACCTTCCCTAACTTTACAGCAGGCAGTAGAGACAGGCCTCTGTTTGTTTGCTTGTTTTAAATATGTTCCGTCAGTAGAAATCCCTGTCCTTGTTGCCCCAATTTTGCACAGGAAACTTGTTTCCTAGAGGAAACCTCTTTGGGCTGTTCCTGGGGCCCAGCCTTTGCCCCATACCTCTTCTCGGGCAGCCACGTCTCCATCCATCGCTGTCCCAGTGGCGAGTGGAGGGAGTGATTTGTCCAGAAAGTCACCTTTCTGGCACTCCACCTGACGCTCTACTGCCCCGTCGAGAAGCTCTCTGCCATGAGGTTCTAGAAAGGAAAAGTCACGGGTTGGATGCTGTTTTGCTTGGAGTCATGATTTTTAACACTGACAGTTCTCACGGGAGAATGACAGCCAAAGAATGGGCAGGAAAGTGAGTTCTGTGAAGGAAAAACACCAAAACGGAAAAGCCAGCTGAAAGCAGACACCAGGTTCCTGAGGAGGCTCTCTGAGGGGGCCTTCTCCCTAGTTCCTGGTGGTGTCTGCAGGGCTTTTCGGGGAACGGCTCCTGAAAGGACATTTCCCGCGGCAGGTTTTAGAAGCCAGAGTCTGGGCCACTTGCTTTCGGCTCACCTTAAAGAAGAAACAGTTCTTGGCAAACTGCCCTCAGGCAAACTGGGCAAACTGCTCTTAGGCATAGCTACTAAGCGTCTGCTATGGCAGAAGGCAGCTCCGCAGTTTTGCCTGCAAACTCACCCGCTGAGTGGCCAAGTCCCCCTTCAATACCTGGTGGCATCCAGACGGGGTACTGCTTGACCTCAGCCTGCAAGAAACGTGTTTGGGTTACAGAGCCGCCGCTTGGGAGGAAGGGCCACGAGCAAGCTGCTTCAGCGAGGCCCTGATGTGGGAGAGGCTCCAGGGAAAAGCCAGAGGGCGTCAGATACCTGCCGAGGAGATGGTTGTGTCCAGCAGTGACGCCACCTCTCCGCCTCACAGCGGTGCTTGTGGCAAAGGCTTATGGCCAGCCAGACGGCTCCCCTGCACTGCACCCCGCGGGGCCCCTCTGCACCCCTCACAGAGCTGCCCCCACCCTGCTAAGACGCCTCCCACCAACACCTGGCAAGGGCCAGTGGGAAAGGAGCCAGCGCTTACATCCGCCAAAATCAGCTGCCTCACGGTCTCAGCAGTCACCTCCTAGGCGAGAGACCAGAACAAAGAGCCAACGTGAGCGGCTCGTCCCGGGGGCTGTTTTCAAAAGCCAAGTGTCTCCTGGCAGGCCGCAGTGCCTGGCCACACTTACAGGACGTGAGAAGCTGATGGCCTCCATGAGGAACCCCAGGGACGGCAGTCGGGTGACCTCGGGCCCCTGGGCTCCTTGGCTGGGCAGGGACGGAGGAAGAGCTTGGTCACAGCCAGCCCTCTCTGCTCCCTCCCCTGCCGCCAGCGCAGCGCCTCCCCACCACCCCGACCCAGGAGAGCTTCCCGCCGCGCTGCCTGGCAGCGCCGCTCTGCAACGCCCCCCTTCCTGCTGCTGCCGCCGCCTGGAGGCCTCTTCCACACGGAAACGCAGAGCAGCGCCTCGGGCTCCCAGTGCATGCCAGCAAGAGCTGGGCTGACAGCTCCGCGAGGCTGGAGCTGGTTTCCGGCTGCCGCACCAAGCACCTCCCGCCGCCCTGCCCGGGGGCCTCTGTGGTGGCTGTCCCCTTCCCGCAGCTCCACAGCCGCGTTTCTGGGGGCAGCTGCGCTGGAGCTCTCTAGCCTTGATGGCGCGGGCGTGCTCAGTCCCCTGGCAGGCCTTACCTGAGCATGGCCTGCAGCCAATGCTCCTTCAGCTCTCGCGACCTGCCGAGCAAAGGGGAAACAGCCTCGTCCCCCGCTGCTACTCATCCTTTGGACACACACAGGCTCCCAAACACATCTCGCCCACCCACTTGGCACTGCTCCAAAGGGGTGTCACACACCAGAGCACCCTGCTCGGTGTCCCCCAGAAGTGCCCCGCAGCTGAGCAGAGCTTCAGGGACATGGAGGGGGCAGGTGGCTTGCGCACACCTGCACCGGCCGGGGCACGGGGGTGCTGTTTGCTCCCCAGCTTTCTATGTGCCTCCTCCTGAGCCTGACCTGAAGCCCAGCAAGCCTGCAGAGGGCATCCCACGCCTGCCACGGCACCACCACCCGGCCCCAGGACTCACCAGAAAGTGACTGCACAGAGGCCTGTGGGCCACACGAGGATGATGGTATTCTGCCTGGAAAGGCTGAATACCTCCTCCTCCTCCTCCTCCTCCTGCTCCATCTCCTCTTCCCACCTGCTTGCTGCCTCGTCCTCACCGCTCACCACCCACAGCTGGCTGAGGCACACGCGGTGCTTCCAGCGGAAGGTGGAACGGCATCTGCCGGGAGCAAGAGCAGGGACCGACCTGGAGGTTGCCGTTGTGGGGGACTGCAGCAGAGCTGCGCCCGGGAGAGGCGTGACCCGGGGTTAGAGCCTTGAGGCGGCCCCGTGGGAGCCTCGGGCAGGAGAAAGGAGCCTCAGCCACCAGGCGCCACATTCCAAGCAGCGAGGCCGGCAGCGGTGTTGCCAGGCGCTGCGCACCCGTGCCCTGGGGCTGGTGGCTGAGGCGGTGGCGAGAAGGCAGCACGGCGGAGGCTGCTATTCTTACTTGAGGCTGGCAACAGCAATGGCGTCTGGAAAGAGCAGGAGGTGCCTCTCCTTGGTCCTGCGGTGCTGCTGGGTCACCCACACGCGGTCACTGAGCAGCAGCTCAGGGCTCCTGCGTGACACGCGGGTGCTCAGCAGCTGCGGGCACCAAGAGGCTTTCCTGCCCAGGAGCCCAAGGTGGGCGCGAGGCGCCCCGGACTCCTGCTGCGTGCCAGCAGCGGGGCTGGTATCGCCCCTGCCACGGCAGCAGTTTGCCTGTCCCATGGTGGGACGGGCAGGCAGGTGAAGCAAGGTCCGTGTGCTAATTAGTGCCGGGAAGTTGGGAGCCGATGTCTCCCCGCACGGGCACAGCACCGAACTGGGGCACGGACGCTGGTGTCCGTGGCCAAGGTCACAGCGGGTGTCACCACAGCACGTTGTGGTGTCACCTCAGCATATTGTAGTGTCACCACAGCAGCATGGGGCAGCTCTGGTGGGGCACCGTCCGGGGGCTCTGGGTGGAAAGGGGAGTCTCCCCATCCGCCCAGTGCTTCCGATGCCTCTGGATTTCCAAGTTGGCTGTGGTGGAGGGCAGCTGGTGGGTCTGGGACCCCAGTGCTGGCTCCTGCCATGCCCCCTTGCTCATCAGCACACAGCACCAGTTCCTGCCCCTGAGAGGGTCTGAAAGATGTGTGTGGGCACTCGGCGCTGCCTTTCTGTGTCCTGCTGGTGGCAGGGGAAGGCAAATGCTCCCTGGGACAAGGGACAAGATGGGCTTGGTGTCTGAGCATCGCCCGTCTTCAGCAGCTGGGTCTGTGTCAGTGAAAAGCCCCCAACACCTTCCCGCACTGTTGCAATACCCCCGCTTGCCTCGGCAGCCTTGGAAATGCTTCTGAGCAGAGGGAGGAGCTGTCTGAAAGTCCTCTCTAACACCCGCCTAGAGCCTGGCAAACTCGGGATACGTCCCCAGTTGTCGTCGCACTGCCGCAAGGCCCTGGCACCCCTGAGCACAGCTGCCTGTTCCCGCCCCGCTGTGTGTCTTGGCCGGCATGCTCTTGCTCCAGGGCAGAGCATTTCCCAGCACTGTCACTCAGAGCTGAAAGCAGCACGGCCACTGCAGATGCAGAAGCCCCATCCTTAGCGCAGTGCTCTTACACTTTCTGTGAGGAGATGTTCCCCAGCAGCTCTGCCTCCCTTTTGCAGCAGCAGATTGCTCGCGTGCAGGGGACACCAGTGCTGGTGGCCTGGACTTTGCATCCTACCTCTGCTTGGCCTGCTTGCACGGCCACCGCTCCTCCAGCTGCTGCCTGGCTGGAGGAGTGGACAGCGGGCTCTGGCCCAAGATGCACTGTGGGGACACTCCTGCATGGACATCCCTACTGCATGCTCAAGAGACGCTTCTGCTCTCAGCTCTAGAGAGCTTCCCAAAGGGGGAGGAAGCCTGCCACTTTGTGTGTTTGCTTGAACTCAGGGCTAGTCCTGAGGAGTGGAGAGGCTGAGTTCGTTCCAAAGCATCTGCAGGAGAAGGACGTCTGTCAAGTAAGAAAACATAAAATCCCACCTTCAAACATACACCAGGTTTCTGGGGAGGCTCGCTGCTGCTGCTGCTGCTGCTGCTGGGTTTTCTCGAACGCTTGCTGTCCTTGTGGAAAGGGAGTCCTGGAAGGGCACTGCCCCTTCTGCCAAGGTTTCGCAAAGGAGAGGCAAGACTACTTCAGCCCAGCTTGCAGCAGGAACACGTCTTGCTAGAGTCAGCCTGCAAAAGCAAAGGCCAGAAGTGACACTGCACACGTATGCTCCAGCTGTGGTGAAAGCAGGCATTTTTCTTCCAGCTGCCTGTCTCCTCCTGCAGACACAGTTGGCTGTGCGCAGGGAATCCGAGCTGCGGCGTACATCAGGTTCTCTGTTTAGACCTTCCGGTGTAAATACCCTTACCCCTCAGTAATCAGTGCTGTGTGCCTGCCTAGCTATACTGATTCCTGGCATGTTTGTCTCTTAAGTGTTGAAGGAAATCTTTACAATTCTCTTTCACCCACACAGCTGGTGACTGCAAGTCAGGGAAAGGGACATGTCAAGGACTTGAGAGCTGGGCAGAAATGCAAAGAAAGGGAAAAAACAAAGATAAGAAAGGAAAGTAGAACTAACAGCAAAAGCCTCTATGAAGAGAAAGAGAAGGGGAGAAAAGGTGTCAAATAAGAAAACTGAGCCAGTGCTACACCTTTAATAGTGCCCTATTCATTTTAGCATTGCCTTGTCTTCCAAACCCTGATTTTCAGTCTCTTCTCTCTGTAGCACTGCCTGACTTATCTAGTCTCCTGGAATTCTTCCTTTGTACTTGACCCTATCTCATCTCCCCATATGAAGATATGCTCCTGGGCTGAGATTCCTAAAGAACTATAGTAACACTGAAGAGTAGAGGAACTAAAAGCCAAACAAACAGAAGAACAGCAAGAAAGAAATGAAGAAGTAAAAGGCATAAAAAGGAGGTTGTCGAGAGAAGGTCCTAACCTTCTCCTACTTCACCTTGCCCAGCAAAACAAACAAACAGAAAAACCTCCCAGATCCTATAAATCTGCAGAGGGGAAAGAAAAGATTGTATATGATACTTCCTTGCCATTCTTTTCAGGTACACTTTTCCCACAGGAAGAACCTCTATTCCTTTACCTTAATGGCTCTATTTTCCCACCAGTTTTTAAGAAGACATAGCACTGCAAAGCCCAATGCATTTGCCGTGAGCAAGAATTCCCCCGTGAAAGGCAAGAAAAGAGGATTTTATATCCAACGTGTAATTGCTGTATTAGTAGACTGCGTAGCAACAGCTGCTGTGCTCCGCGTTTCTGTGTGAGCGGCCACTTACACATTGTTCTTCTAAGGCCCTACTTCAGGCCTCTTCTATTAAAAGCCGCATGGTCCTCTCAGATTAGTATGAGTTAGAGAAAGCATCAGGAACTTCCAGTATCAGTCACTATTCAATAACTTGCAGTCCTTCACCACCTATTTTACAAGCTTCTGCAATAAATAACATATTTCAGAACAAATGTAAAATATACCTTCCCAAAATGGCATATACCTAATGCACATGCACATTTACCTTCTCTTCCTACAAAAAGTGTCAATAGCTCAGTAACCAGGGAGTAGCTGGCACGGAAATTTTTTTCCTGATGATTGAATAAAGATCTGCTGTGATTTGCATATTCCTTCAATTATGAATTCGAGTTCAAACTCAAATACTAGCAGTGTTATCGTCTGGCTACTCACACTTTCCCACCAAACTCAAGACTGAAAAATAAGTCAAACAAACTCTGGAACCCTAAGTTCTGTTCCTGGTTCAGTGGCAGATGTACTGTTTCCTCGAGTTACTGAATCATGGTGCTTTACAAAGCCACGGCAACTCTTTGTGGTTAATAAACGCTTCTTTATCTTTGAAGATACTCTACTTAGCGAACCAAAGGTGCTACGTGGCATCATATCAAACTATTTTCTTAAGCTAAATAGCAATAGAACTTTGTTACTAACAAAGACAGTTTGTCTTCTTGAACTTAATGACAGAAGTTGTACGTTTACTCTGATCGACTTAAGCCAAAGGAGATAGACAGTCCCAAAGTGGGCACACAAATTCAAGTGCAGAAATACTGTCGTTCTATCCTGCCTCTCACTTGTGACAGTGTAAAAACAAATTGCTGTGACTTTGTTTTTCTGACCCACAGGTGAGAGGGGACAGATTCTCTGTGGATATATGGAAAACCACATCCAAAGCTCAATTGAATCAAACAATTTGTGTCCAGCCAGGGTGCAAACGAAACCCAAGTTTCTACTCTCAGAAACATATAAGTCAACAGCAGAGTGAAAAGCTGTAATTTTCCAGGTGCCTGAGCAGTGAGTGCTGATTTGCTGTGTTCGTTGATGTGGTGGCTGCAGATAGACACATCAGCAAGAGATGCAGGGACTGGAAGTGGCATTGTGGGCTCTGCTCTGTGCACTCCCTTGCAGGCGAGGGTCGAGTGGGTGGGATTGTAGTGGACATAGCAGACCAGATCAGCTTTCGCTGACAGAGGAATTGCCACTCCAGTTCCTTTTTGCTTCTGAGAAGAAGTATCTAAGGCAGAGTTATTCCCACTTTGTCCCACAGCTGTGCAGTTTAAATTGCCAGTGTTTGTGAAGGAAGAACATTGAGTCTATTTGCTTGTAATAGGGTCCCCCTGGTGTAACTGCTGACAGAATTTGGTTGAATGAAAGCAATTCAGAGAAGAAAACAAATAGGGGAAAAAACAGCAAGTCCCCAGGGACGGCAACATTACACAAACTTAACAAACTCATGCATGACAGTGCTCAGGGCATTGTCGTTCCAGTTTAGATTAGCCAGTTAGCCAGTGGCAGCTTTACTTTGCATAGGCTCAGTGAATACTTTAGAGAGCCATAAAGAAGATACAAGCCATTTTAGGGGAGTCACGATCCCTTCCAATGTAGCCACATGTTCACTAGCTAGTGCAAACTTCCAGAATTTAGAATATAGAATCACTAAAGTCCTCTTATCTTAAGAAGCATTTAAGACAACAGTTTTGCCTGAGTTAGTTTATTACTAGCAATTTTGAGGGAGTTTGTAAAAACTAATCTGGATGCTCTAGGAATCATTTGTTTCAGAATACAGATATTTCTGGTCAATCTGACCTTTGATAGGGCACAAGATACTGTGGGCTGGCTTCATATATGCCACTGATCCTTAAGAGTCTTCATTACACAATCCTTTTATGCCAGTGGGCAACACTTAACATCACTTTGCAATATTATAAACTTATTTAGTGCAACAAATATGATCATCTTGTAACCTAAATTTTCCTCCGTATATTTTCTCCATTGTTAGCAGCTAAGCTCATGCCCACTCCAAACAGCTGCCCGTAAGTTTTCCTGCACCAGAAAACTAGAAATGACCTCTCTCCTTTTCCAGATGAAGGAGTCAAGTGAACTTCAGGGCATGTTTTCAAATGAAGATGCAAAAACCTGCCAGTCAGCCCTCCATATAACAATTTGATCACAGCTCAGGGGAGCTGCTCTATTTTAGGGGAAGCACATGAAAAATTGCTTTGTAAGGGAAGATGCTCCTGCAGTCAGCTCAGTGCTCAAACACTGCTTATGTGGAAAGAAGCCATGACACATCAAATACAAAAATAAATGCAGCTCTTACATCTTGTAATATTTCTTGATGAAAAAAATGAAAAGAAAGAAAAGTCTATAGAACACTGGGACGAGACAACTGATATTTCTAAGTGTTGTTGTCCCCAAGGGACTGGGTCTTTTCTACAGAAAAGAGCAATGCCAGAGTATGCCGATGGAAGGAGCTGAAAGATACTGTAATGCAGTTGCATCTTGACTGGCACAGTGAGATGCCAAGACAGCATGTTTCTGTTCTCCACAGCTTGCAGAGTAGGTGCATGGGAGATATCCAGTGGACAAGCACCAGGCTTCTAGACCTGAGTAATGAGCCTATTTCATCCTTTGCCCCTGTAAATCTCAGTATGTGTTACAAAATGCATGTTCACTGATTAGTGAAATGCTGCTCACCTTCCTGGTGCTTTCCAGTGGGCTCACATTCCTGCCTGTGATGGCTTAGGTTGTGTAACCGTCTGATGGGCTGCTGTGCTGCAGTATCATTTCCAAAGTCAGAGATGATATTTCTGCAAGATCTTTGAGATTTTATGCTGAGTTCTCCAAATGACCCACTAAGATGACCTCATTTGTGTTCAGGAAGTATTCTGTTCACATTTCTGTATTCAAATAGTTCTGAGATTGTCACTCCTTATTTAGTAGTAGGAAGCACTGCATTACTGCAAACTTTCTATAACTAAATGTCATTCTGTGCAGGTCATTACTTTTGATCTTAGCATACTTCCGTTTAATTATGTTTTTCAAAAAATACATGTAGCAGAAATGAAGATTGCTGTGCATAAAATGGAAGGGTTCATGAAATACAATCATATTCTGCAGTGATTAAAATTTCTGCGATTAATGAAACAGGAAAATGATAAACAACTTTTTATTAGGGCAACCATATACTGTGAGATGGAAGAAAAAGAACCCTTTCTGCACAGCAAAATAACTTAAGGGAATATAGAAAACGTAATCAGAGAAAAATATATTTTCTTAGGATTCCCTCAGTCTTTGCAACTGAGAGGAAAAAATGCAGAGGAGAATTTTGGAAAAAATGGAAGAAAAAGCTATGAGGAAATCGATCTTTTTCTAAATTCTGCAAAATAATTATGCGTTAATAGTTCAGATGTTTTTCAATTAAAATTTGGAAAAGTTTGCAAAAGGAATAAAAAAAAATTCTTTACATCAAACTTTTCAGCGAAAGAATAATCCTCCACATTCCTCCTTGGCAATTTTCATGACGATACAATCAGAAGTGCCAAAATATTCCATTCCCAAGGGGCCGCGTGACTGCAATTTTGTAATGGGAGGGAGCCAAACTTCCCGCTTCCCCCCGCCTTCGGTTGATGTATGAGGATACAGACAACTGCTCTGGGGCGTAACACTGAGCAGAAATTGCGTCGCTCCGTCGGCGAGGGGGCACCCGCCGCATTTCACCCCACGCGGGCTGCTCACGACGCCGTGTGTTTGCTACTTCAGCAAACCGGCAGTAGTGAATCAGGAGCAGATCAGTCCCCTCGGTACTGTCACGACCCGTGTGGTACTTGGCACCGGCGCCAGGAACCGCAGCAGGAAGGTAAAAGCCGAGCGGCGGGAGCCGCCGCCGCCGCGGGAGCCCCGCACCGCGCCGCGGGAGCCGCCGCCGCGGCACCGGCAGCCTTTCTGCCCCCTCCGGCCGCTCCCCTGGGGGCTGCCTCGGCCTCCCGGTCGCACCGGGGACGGGGAACTCCCGGTAGGCAGCTAGGGGCTGGGAGAGCTCGGGTCAGCTCGGCAGCCTGCCCGGGGATGGTGTCCGGCGCGGAGCGGGACCCGCGGGCGCGGAGCGGGATCCCCGAGGAAGGAGCGGGATCCCCGAGGAAGCAGCAGGATCCCCGAGGAAAGAGCAGGAGCCCCTGGGCGCGCAGCGGGACCCCCGGGCGCAGAGCGGGAGCCCTCAGGGGTGGTGCGGGACCCCTGGGCACGGAGCGGGCCCCGTCGGGGACGGAGCGGGACCCCCTGGACGCGGAGCGAGATCGCCGGAGCGATGTGCGGGAACCCTCCGGGACGGCTGCAGCGTGGCCAGGGGCGGAGGCGGCGGCGGCGCCGCCGGGGAGGTGGCGGCGCCGGGACGGGAGCGCGGAGCGGCGGAGCGGCGAGCGCGGAGCCGGGGCGGCGGTGCCGGGCGGCCGGGGTGGGGACCGGCCTGCGCCCGCCCCTCCCGCCTCGCCCTGCGCGCCGCGCCGCGCCCGCGGTGCCTGGCGCAGGCGGGCGGCGCCGGGCTCTAGGTAGGCAGCGCCGCCGGCGCGGAGCGGCGCGGGGTCCCGGCCGCGCGGCGCGCCCCCTGCGCGCTGCCCCCGTGCGCAGGGGCGGGCGGGCGCGCAGGGGCGGCTGCGCGGCCGCGGTGGGGCGCGGCGATGCGCGGCGCCGCCGCCTCCGCTCGGTCCCGCTTGCGGCCGTGTGCGCCGAGCCGGGCGCGTGTCGGGCCGAGGGGCGCCCGTCGGGCCGGGGGGCGCCCCGCGGAGGGGCCGCGGCCGGGGCCGCTCTGTGCAGCGGCCTGCGCGGAGCGGATCAGGCGAGGTGCCCGTGAGTGGACGGCGGGGCCCTGCCGTGCCTCTTAGAAACAGGCTTAGGTCAGAAGTAAACTAGGTTTAAGCAGCCGCCGATCGCTGCAGTGGCCGGAATAGCTAAGGAATTGTGAGAAAAGTCTCCTCTCTCTGCGTGGCAGATTTAAAGCAGACTTGCTAAGTTGGAGACAGTTTCCCTTATTTTAGATCAAGGTGGATTTTAAAGGGTTTTTCTCTTTCTATAATAAAAACTTCTCTTACGTGCTCTGTAAGACTGTGAAAATCCTCAGTAGTCATTTTCTGGATTTTCTTGCAGTCTAAAACAGTCCTATGTCAATATTATTTCTCTTAGCCTTATGCAGAGCACAACTGCTGGTTATTCTGGGAGCGAACTCGGAAGCAGAGTATCTGCTGGGGAAGATGCACCTCAAGATCAGAGCAGCAGCAGTATATTGATTCCATTAGCAGAATTTACAGATCTACCAACAGATCCCTTTTAACACAGTCTCTTTCCCAGAATTAAAGTTCCCATCAGAGCATCTGTCGCTAGTCTAGGCCAATAGATGGCATAAGTTATTCAGACTAACCTCCTAGGCGTGCAGAGACTACGCTGTACATGAGCCGGGATTTTGGGGGGCAGCGTGCATGTCACATTCCAGGTGTCTGATTTGTGATACCTTGAGAAGGTCCTGGGCTAGGAGGTGGTTATGGTTAAATCATCCCCAGTTTTGACAGGAAATGATCAGTGCGCGTATCCTAAACTCAGCAGGAAACTGAAGTGGCTTTTCAACATTGCTGGGTGCGTTTAATATCTGCTGCTGGGGGGAAGCTGCCTCTTGCAACAGTATGGAAACTAGTAATCATTTGTGAGGAAATGGGGCTTTTGTGTGTGTGTGTGTGTGTGTGTGAGTTGCATGCACTCCTCCTTTCCTTCTACTTTTCTAGATTTCATTGCTCAGAAAGGTAGTACTTCAGGGAGATGAAAGACAACTGGCTAATAAGGAAGAAGCTTCTTGGATTCTGTATCTAAACTTCTACTGAGACAGCACTGTAGATAGGTGAAATTGTGCATGTGGTTTGTATGTAGGTAGCTAAATAATGAACAAAGAACTTTAACTGACAGTAATCATACCTGGCTTGTATATGGTGCTTGTTACCTGGAGATTTCAAAGCATTTATTTTTTTTAATAAATAGATGCAGTGTCATTATTTCCATTTTTTGTTTTGTAGAAATGGGAAGAATGGCAAAGGTCCAGAAAGAGCATCCTTTCCTAAGTTCCAGTACTGCTTTTTCTGTTAGACCTTCTTTATACGGACTGAAAAGGCTTGTTTAAGTTGATCTTAAAATAAGCAAAACTTATATGGGTTTATAGTAGAGGACATTAAAATTGTTTTCAAAGAGAAGCAAATGTTCCTTCTTTGAATGCCTGTATCTAAAAGTATATGTGGTGTTATCAGCCTCAGTTAGCACTAAGCCAACCCACAGAAATAGTAGCAGCCCTTCAACTTCCTATATGTGAGTGTGGGCAATGGAAAAAGGATTAGAGGTTTTTGATTATATTGATGCAAATGCTGGCACAATCCCTAGAGTTATTTCAGAGACAAACACAGTCAGACACTTTCCTAAAATATTCTTTGTACACACAGAGAGGTCCTAAAAGAGAATCATTTGTTTTCTCACCCTTTCTGGAACTTAGCAGATTTCCCGAGGCAAGAAGACTAAAACCACCTCAAACCTTAACAGATGGTAGATCAGGATTAAGTCACCACTATCACCTTTATTGTGAAATTACAGCTAAAGGCAAAGTAAGGTCAACCATTAATACTCAATGCCAAGACAATGGGCTAGTTTCAGCCTCTGCATAAAATGGTTGAGTGGTGATGGAGCTGGACTGCAAGAGGCCCCTTAGGCTACCTAGCAGGAGAAGAGGTTCAGCCAGGTGCTTCTGCCCAAGGCACTGGACTGAGCTCCCCAGTGAAGCTAGCCTTGGATGTGTCTCCTGCTTCCTTCCGTGGCTGACCTTCACTGCCGTCACCGCTCCAGTGGTTGGATGTTGTTTGCATCCCTCCTCTTGAGTGAGCTGAGCCTCACATATTTGGGCAGTCTCAGGTAAAAATAAGTGTGGGTTAGCAAGGAGCATATGTGAAATGCAAGTGTTTTGTGGCATCTGGCTCAACCAGGGTCTGAGTGAGAAGCAAACTATAGCCTGCTGGCCAATACCTTTCCTAACAGTCTGGCCTTTCTGTTGGTTACTTTAAAGATGATCTTGGCCACACTCATGTGTTGCCTTTTCTCCTCTGGAATCCTGCTCGATTAAGTCTGTTTGTTTGATGTATGCATCCTGACCAAGGCCTCTTGGTTTCAAGAACTTGTTTACTTCCTACTGCGGCATGTACATTAAAAAGACCTGCCCAAGGCTAATGACCAGAAACAAGGTTCGAGTCTCTAAACTTGCATCATTCCCTTCTTTGCAAATTTTCAGTTATGGGATGCCTGCCAAGGACACATAATAAAACAGAGCTTATGAATAAATGAAATGTATTCCACTAACCCGTGGATATTTTCTTCTTATATTGCCTTTACCCCATCTCTTTGTTTATCTTTCTTGCTCTCCATCCATTTTTTCTGTTTAGCTTACCCTTTGTCAGGAGGCAGGAAAACAAATTTTCTAGAATTTGTTTTTTTGCTTTTTAATTTATGGGATCATCTTACTTTTTCCTGTGCTGCTTCTTTCCAAGGTGAGAAAAAAACACCCTCAGAAACCAGACAAGCCATTGCCTGATTGCCTGATTGCCATTGTTTAGTTCTGTGTAGAGGACCAAGTGCACGGCTGATAGAAACTGTCTCTAACCTGTTAAATTCAATGGTTCTGCACTAGTTAATGCCAGGTGAATATCTGCTCCAAGGATGCTCCCAGTTTGCTTCTGTTCTTTACCATTTATTCTTTGCTATGTTGCATTTCCTTCTGATCCCTTTTATTTTTCCATATTCTACTGATATTTCTTCCCTTTATACTCTACTTTCCATTGTATTTGCATCTGTTCTAGTCTATATCTTTTCTTTCTCACCTTTTCAGAGAAGGAAGATTCTGTATGTGACAGTTGTTTGTAATAGTCTGGTTTTGTTTTGTTTTCTGTTCTGTTGTGGAAGAGAGGACTTTATATATCTTGCTTGGAAAGGAAGATGATGTTGATCCGTAGTTTCTGAAGGAGTTCATTCCAGATTTATGATCTTGTTTTAAAGTGGAATTTGTCTTCTGCAAGGAAGAGCTTTATTCCTTCTGTTCCCATTGTGACCGTAATTCTTATTCTGGAGCTTTCTGTTTACTCTGGATCCAGACCATTTGCAGTGTTACAGATAAAGCCTGAGACACTGGACTTGATGCATTATTCTGCAAGGAGCTGTAGTAAGTCTAGAGTAAGCATGGTGTGACTAAATTGTTGGTAACATTGGTGTGAAGGATGGTAGAAAGCATCTATCATTTTTGTGCCTCTAGGTCAAGATTTGGTAAAGTAGGACTTGTTTTTTCCTTTGCTTTTGCTCTCCTATGTTCTGCTGTGCACTCTGCTGTGGATTCTTCTTTCCAGCATTATGCTTCCCTTTTGTTTTCTATAGCTTCTCTGTTTCCCTAACTGATTTCTATCCTGCTATGTATTCTCAATGTCCTCAACCTTTGCTATAATTTTCTGTTCTCCAGCCCTTTATCCACAGGTAAGGATAAGCCACAAGGCTTTCCCACTTACCTGCTCCCTCTTCACCCTGCACTGCCTTATCCTACTTAAAATTTTGCCTTCCTGTCCCTGGAAGTATACTGTAGGTCTGTTGCCATCTCTTCCAGGTAGATTTATATCTTAAAGATTGAACTTGGACAGAGAGAGCTGCCTGGCCTCTGGATCCAGCAGGAATTATAGAACTGATGATGGCAATCAGGCAGCGTTACATACCTTTTGCCTCTGGCATGTCCACTCTCGTGCCCTGCGAAGGGTTGTGCTGGCGAGGCATGAGTGCATGCGCTCTGCTGGAGCTGTGTGCGCTCTGTCCTAGGACAGCTGGAGTGTCATAGGGGGAAAAACTAATAAATTGACTTCTCCTTTCTTTCCCTTTTTTGGGAATGTTTTTGTCTTACTAGGCTTTCAGTAAAAACCTATGAAGGGCACATGGACAAAGCAGTGCATAGCTGGTTTAGTGAGGACAGGTTATCTATTATCTGACCCAGAGAGAAATTTACTTCTTTTTTTCTTCCTCTTTGGTACATTTCTCTTCTTTTTTCATCTACTCAAACAATTTAGATGCCAATTGATATCTTAAAAAATGTTTAATTCTTGTACATATTTATCATTCTAGTTCAATGTAATTCTAATGACAGTGTCAGAGCTCAGCCTGTGCAGAGGGTTGCTGGCCCCTTTCCTTTTTCACTTCTCAGATAAAAGAAAAACAAAGGCAGGGGCTTTATGGGTTTGGAAATGTGGAAGTAGAACATGGTGATCTGCAATGTGACCTTGAACAAGTCACTTCTCATGTCTCAGGTTCTGTTTCCAAAGTACAGAGCTGAAGGCATTTGCCTCATGTTAATGGCTTAGTTTTAAATTAAAATTAATAAAGTGCTAGGGGGCTGATGGACAAAGAGCGTCGTGTGTATAATAGGCTTGTAAAACTTTGTATTGGCAATTCACTGCCCCCATATAGGTAGCATCTTAAATGTCTTGGTGCTTTGTTGTTTTTCTCTGAGTCTAGCAATCTGATTGCTTCTGTTGAGGCAATAAGAAGCAAGTTACCTTTGGGAGACAGAAAACCAACTTGGGGAAATTCTTTGAACAGCTTTGATTTGCATGGAGGAGGTAAGAGATGTCCTGGATAGTTTGATAAAAACTGGAGGCATAGCTCTTCTGATGGCGTGATGGTTCTTCGCTTCCTCCATTCCTCAAGCTGGCAAGAGCTAATGCTACTTCTCATAGTATTAACTGCTGTGGAGACATCAGCTCAGAAACCTCCCTAATACTGGGAGAAAACACTGCACACAACAATGAGATTCTTGCTCTTGACTTTTCTAGGAGAAGAGTTGAATTAAAAAGTTTGTAAGATATAATGGTAAAAGTGCAGTATACGATTATTGTCATCAGTATGTTTAAGGGGGGGAAATTGGATCTATCCCAAAGAAGAATTCTTTTTATTGAAGGTTTTATTATATCTTTTTTCTCTCCTTTTTTTTTTAATTAAAATTCTTCAGTTATCTGAATCACTTTAACTGCTGATTTAACTGGATTACAATTCCAAAGCTGCTTTGTAATTTTATAAACTTTGTTTATTGCCAGTTGAAAGAAGAAGAACAAACAGGGCCGTAAGTTAGGTTTTGATTTTGAAAATAAACAAGTCATTGCTGCAGCACATTTTTAAGTCGGTCTTCCATGTTTTAGCTCCAGCTGGTGACGAGCACTGAATGATGATTCCAGCTTAATATTTTTGTGGCAGGTATCTTTTCCCTGAATAAACTGGACACAGAAGGATTCTACTCTGTATATTTTTCTTAAGCTTAGAAGCTCTGTATGCCTCCCTGTCCTTAAGATAAGCAGTGTTTGCACTGGAAAGGACAGTCGACATGGATCAATGCTGCTGGTTGTAATTTACCCAAGAAACTGGTAAAAAATTGAGCTAAGTGTATAGTGTGGGTCCTTGCTGGTATTTTAGCTCAGTGACCAGTAGTACGGAAACACCAGTGGTATTTATAGCCTCAACATTTTTTGTAAACTGTTCTTTTCAGGGAGTTGCGACTTGGTCTTATCGTTTTCTGTATACTGTGTGTTATGTCAGGCAAAGAGTTTTTCCTCCTTCAAATTTTGATTAATTTGTTAGGATGGTAGACTCTAAGCATGAAACTGAGGACAAGCAGCCCTTTGGGTCACACAGTTTATTTAGCATTCAAATGAGAAGTGTTGTAGGTCAATTTAAAACCTGTGAAGCTTAAAAATGAGGAGAGCTGAAACTCTAAACCCTTACTGCAAAGTGCTCATTCCTATTTGGGGTGCTCTGTCCAAGTTCTGTCCTTGAAGTCAGCTTTTCCAGGACTTTTTGCAAGTACTGGAGGCAGAGGATGTGTTTCTGTCTTCCTAAGCTGTCAGATGTCCTTGCAGCTGAGCAAAAGCTCTACTTCAAGGAAATACTTAGACATAAGTTTATTCCGAAAATACAAGAAGTCCCATGTAACTTTAAAGTGACTGGTTTTGTTTGTATGTCCAACTTGATCTGAAACTTTTGCATTGAATCCCAGTTGGCATCTCTGGCAGTTGCTGGCTATTGAGCTAAGACTTGGATCTTCAGAGGCATTCAGGCATTTGTCTCTTAGTAATAAATCTTAGTGATTTCAACTGGTATCAACTGTTTAAATATTCAGATGTAAAGACTGAACTTTAAATAACTTAAGGGCCTCTGGGGCTTGTGGGAAACTGCTGCACAAATAAAGCAAGAAGAAGCCTTTGCACCTCTTAGTTTCCTGCAGGCAGAATCGTTCTGCGGTGTCCTGCTGTGATGCACCCTTGGATGCTGGCTGCTCCCTTTGAAACTTGTAGCACTGCCTTCATTCTAGCATCATTTGTCTCTCTAAGGTTTTACTGAGGACACACTAAAACATTTCATTCAAATGTAGACCAAAAGAAATGTCATTTCAGGTGTTGTCTGCTTCCTCCCAGTGAATTCTAGGTGAACTCTGCAGGTTAAAGCCAAACTAGATTTGTTTGAAGTGGCATTCATTGATACTTTCCTTTAAATAGCTGCTTATAAAGGGAAACCAGAATCTTAAAACAAATATGTATTGTTCTTAAATTAGTTTCTTCAGATATACTGGGTGTACTTAACTAAAACTAACTCTGTCTTTGGAGTTATTCCTTTCTTTAATGCTAAGGAGAGTCTCTGAAATCTATGCTTAATCAAGCCTCAAACTGAGGCTTGGAAAGTATTGATCTCATTAAGGATTGTGTGCTCTCATCCTCATGAATATAGGTGCTGAGGTACGAACATAACTGTGCTCAACGCCAAATAAACTTAACTTAGAAACTGGTAAAACAATTTTCTGCTTTTGGTGGGTGGGTTTTCTCCTTCTAGTGGTCAGGTTTTCAGATCTCTGTCTGGATCTGTCTGTATAAACTGCTTCCACATCATGGAGTCCCTCCGAAATTCTTGGGGCTTTTTGTGGAAGTTTATAATCTGTATAGCTGAAGTTCAGTCTGGACAAAAACCTGGGAAAACCCTAGTCCTATTAAAGTCTTCAGCAATACATCTGCCAGTTTTGTGGGATTAGGATTTTACCCAGCCATCTATGGATCAAAGATTGCCCTCATATTTCTGCTGTGAACATTTCGCAGAAATGTAGAATGGTTGAGGTTGGAAGGGATCTTTAGAGGTCCTCTTGTCCAGCCCCCACCCTGTTCAAGCAGGATCACCTAGAGTAGGTTGCCCAGTACCACATCCAGATGGCTTTTGAATATCTCTAAGGATGGAGACTCTGCAGCTTCTCTGGGCAGCCTGCTCCAGTGCTCTATAATCCTCACAGTGAAGAAGTTTTTCCTTATGTTCAGATGGATTTTCTGTGTTTCAGTTTGTGCCTGTTGCCTCTTGTCCTGCCACTGGTCACCATGGAGAAGAGTCTGGCCCCTACTGAGGTGGGAAAAGGAAGAAAGGGAAAGGCTGTTTCTGGCTTCTGAAATTCCTTCTAATTTTTAGTTTGGTTTGCTTTTATGCTGTATCCCAAACTTTATGTCACTGAAGGCAATAGTCAAAGTTACCTCTCAGTAACTTCAAAGGATTAGACATTGAGTCCTGGGTCAAGTAAGTAGGTATATTATTATAGACTGTGCAAATACCTGTTTAATATTACCCAAATCCAGCCCATTCACCTCACAAGTTATGCCAATGTGCAGTATTATTCTAAATCCAGGTGTTAGTAGCTACTCAACACTTCCTAAAAAGATGATGGATAATAATACTGATAGATGCTGAGATAAATCACACTGATAAGACTTAAGTTTATTTGGTGAAAAACTTACTTGCTAGCTGTTCCTTTTGCACTTACATACAAGGATAATGCCTCAGCTATTTCTATGAATATTTAATTGAACACTGGTGCAGTGATGCAATTTTAAATCCTATGCTGTCATGTACTTGCTTCATACGTTTTCTGGCAAATGTAATTTTTTGCTAAGTGCTTTGTGGGGCCAGCCAAGTACTCAGGGAAGTACTAGCCAAAGTATGCAGGGAACACACCTCTAGTTTGTAAGAAAGGGGATAGGTAATAAATACCTTGGAGGAATATGTTCAAAAGGATCCCAAAGCCCCAAGAATGGGCTGACAGTAATCTCTCAAACTTCAACAACAACAAAAAAAATGCAATATCCTCCATCTGGGTTGCAATAACCCCTGCAGTAGTACAGGCTAGAAAGCTGGACTGTACAGAAGGCAGCTCTGCAGAGGACACTGGCATCCTGGTAGGCGTCATGGTGAACATGAATCAGCAATGTGCCCTTGCAAAAAAGGCCACGACAACCTGGGCTGTGTGAGAAAAATGGTAGCCAGCGGGTCCAGGGAAGTGATTGTTCCCCTTCTCCTAGTACCGCTGGGGGACTGTGTCCAGTTCTGGGCTCCTCACTGGACATACTGGAGTGCATCCGGTGAAGGACTGTCAAAATGGTCAGGGAGCTGGAGCACACAGTGTGCAGCAAGAGGCTGACAGAGATGCATTTATTCAGCCCAGAAAAGATAAGGTTCCGAGGATATCTTCTGTCTACAACTGCGTTAGGGTTGGATATAGAGAAGACAGAGCCTAACTCTTCTCAGAGATACACAGTGCGAAATGAGAGCCAATGGATCAACTGGGAACACAGGAAATTCTGATTAGGAAAAGCTTTTTCACTTTGAGAGCAGCCAAACACTGGCCCAGGTTGCCCAGAGAGTTTGGGCAAATTCCATCTTTGAACACATTCAAAATTTGGTTGACCCTGAGCAGCCTCCTCTACCTGGACCTTCTTTGAGCTGTAGGTTGGACAAAATGACCTCCAAAGGACCCTTTCAACACAAATTATTTTGTGATTCTACCTGGATAGTCAAGGAGAGGGGTGGAATAAAGTGATGTCTGGTATAGGAGTGGTGAGCCTCAAAATCTATGCTCCAAGAAACGTGAGGCTTCTAGAGGCTGAAGTATGGGTGAACTTGCACAGTTGCCTCACGTCTCCGGAGCCTGGCCTGCATCTCATGCTTCTGTAACACAGTTCTACAATCTCTCTCCCACTCTGAGATAGTACCCAATGGACATAGCTAGCTGGCTTCATCTGTAATGCTCCAGATCAGCTGCTTCAAATATTGGAAGACTGTATCCGACTCATTTTACTTCTAGAAGTTTTTACAGTTACAAATGCCCCTCTTGCAGATATCCTCTCCAGGTGTCTCCATATGGTATCCCTTAACTTGTGGCCTCATGTTGTGCATTCTCACATGTTGTGAAAATTGCTTGGATGCTTTGAAAATGATCTTCGGGTCTAAGCAGACTGCATGACTTCCATTAGTGAGAGCTACAGTCTATTTCAGAGGTGTCTGTAGGTCAAGAGAAAGTTTTTCCTTGAACAAGACAGCTTCTTATACAGAAACAAAAATGCTTGAAACACAAAAGGTTTTTACAGTTTTTCAGTTGAAGATTTCATCTAAAATATCCACAAAAACAATTGCTTGTGTTCTTGTTGCCTAAGAAAAACTTTGATTATTGCTGAGATTTATATACTTTCTTCAAAACATCTGGAAAAACAAACAAACAAACATGTAACTCTAGCTGCCCAAAATGCCAGATAAAATTAGATACATAGCAAAGGAAGAAACTGAATTGTTGAGGAGAATTTGGAGATACCCTGTTTCTACTGTCTATCGTCAGTGACTCCATTCCCAATCTGCTCGTTCAGTATGTGCACTCATGGACCTGAACTGTTGCGCAGGATGTTGAAGTACATGTTAGGAAAACAACTTTGTGGGGACAAGGATATTCAAGCACCGCACTGGATTCCACAACATCTCTGGACAATCTTTATCATGGGAGATTAAATAAACATCTGTTGAAATTTGTTTAGGAATAACTGATCCTGCATTGAAAAAAGGGAGGAATTGAATTATATGACTCTTCAACGTCCATTCCTGACCTAATTTTTTTTAGTTGCTAGTATTTAAAAACAGAAATTGTTTCATTTATTAATAAAAAAATAAAGTGACTGAGACACAGCCATGACAATATTATGTGGAGAGAAAAGAGAGTTCTGAAGCAGCTTATCCCAAAATCAAGGCTTTACAGGATAAAACTAACAAGGATTGGAAATTTATGGGCAGCCAATTCAGTGCCATCTGTGGCTAAATTGCCCTTTGGGGAATTTTGGTGCTGTGGCTAAGTGCTAGTGAAGGTGTGATTGCTAGCACAGGCAGAGCTGATTTCAGCTGTGTCATAACAGGTTTTTCTTCAAAAATGTGCTATTATATAGTCATAGGTTTTATGTTCAGAGGCATCTCTTCCCAGCATAGAGTAGAAAAGTACTGCTTTCTAGGGTGCATACATTTGTAAAGTGGGTACTGTGTCACCCAGTGAAATGGACTGTTGTGTTTAGTCTTTTGTATGCTTTAGAAATACAGCTTACTCTAAAATAAAACAAACGATTAGAAGAGAGAAGAGACGATCTAAGAGAAGAAATATTTGGCAATTCTGCAATGTCAGGAGTCATCTGTCCCATGAAGTGGAGGCCATTTCTTCAGACTCCAAAATGAGAAAGAATAATAATTAGCTAATTATCACTTGCAGTCAGGAAAGCTGAAATGAAATAATGAATAGAAATTTTTGATTATCTTCCTGACAGTGAGTTAAACCTTAACTTTAACTTTATAGTCCCCTTCTATAGGAAGTAAGAATCTTCTGAGTCTCACCGAAGCCCATGTACCTTTCCATAATATGGAAGAGTTTTAACAGTTCATTGCAGGTGTAATTTGCCTTTGTGCAAAGCCTTGTGAACCATTAATACTGCTGGAAAACTCAAGAGAGTCTTAAATGGTACATAAGCCTGTCAGTTAGGGAAAAATATCATGTCCAATTGTTCATCCCTTTCTGTTAGGTCTGGAGGGGGTGTAATGGTTGAATAAACTATGCAGTTTCTCACATCTGTCAACATATACCCTCTCAGTGCAGCTGCTAACTCATGAAACTGCACTGCACTGCGAATGTAGGAGCAGTACCTAGAGTTCTCACTCTAGCTAAATATCATGGCCTTTTTTATGAGAAAATATTTGAAGACATGAGCTCACATAGGCTCAATAACAGCCCCGCTGGGTTGTTTTGTTGGATATTAGCAATATCATGCATTATAAAAACTGCTCATCCTGCCACTCCGTTCAGTTAGAGACTATACTTTCTGTTTGTGTGGAGACTGCTGTAAATCACAGCGTTGGAGATGTCTGCTGTAGGGCTAGTCTGGCAGACTGCGTTTGACAGCTGGCTCTAGGCCCAAGGGCCTGGTCCTGTATCTCAGGGTGCACATACACTGTTTAGTATCCACTGGGAGCAGACTGTGAGTAGAGTACTCTCACATGGTGTGAGGGTCAGGGAATACGTGCTGCATTCATACATGTATAGCTGATCTGCTGTGCAACCTCAGGCGCACTGCTTTCCCTGTCTGGATATCTGCTTGTTTTAGTTGCTTAGGAATTAACTTTTCAAAGCCAAACTGCCTCTATTGCTAGAACAGAGCCGCAGTTGCACGAAGGGTCTCTATAGACTCCAGCATAATCAATGACCAAAATGAGAATTCAAGATTATTTTTAAGAAATATGCTGACATACCTTTATTCCATGCCACTTTGCCTTTATGGAAAGTGTCTGATGCTGGGATTATACATCAGAACTTCTTGACCACTACTGCTACTACAAATTACCACAATAAGCATAACAATATATATATATTTTTTCATTGTGCTTGTTGGAGAAGGAGTTGAACGTGAATAAAACAGGGCTCAGTGGAAAATGGGGTACAGAACATTAATATATGGAAAGAAATTGGAAACTGTCCTCATTGCGGAGATCCTTTGACCTACAGATTGCAATATTCACTTCAAATAGCACTTCTTGTTTTGAAATTGTGCTCTTGATAGAATCTAGGTGCTATTAAGATAATCTGTCAAACAAAGTTATTGTCAAAAAGTTAACCTGAAGAGAGAGAATATCTTTTCCCATGAAATTGTAGCAATGCTGTCCTGTTTGTAATAATGCCTTGGAGTTCTGCTCATCTTCCTAAACATTTCTGTGAAGTTCAGTAATTGGGACAATATAACTCAAGGAAATGCTTAATGTGTTCTGCTGCCTGGGGAAGCTGATAGGTGTCGTAACTGCAGCATTGTAACTATTACTTAATTAGTAGAGATTTACAGGGAGATTTTAAAGCAAACACATATTTTAATCTGTCAATTCCACTTAGTTAAGGTGGATAATGATCTTTTAATTTTATCTGAACAGAATACAAACTACAGTGCCACTGTGAACATTTCAGGATGCAAGCCTTGTTATAAAATGTGTTATCTCCAGGAATTAGGAATTTTTTTTTGTCATTCTGCAAGGTGATATCCTGACAATTAATTGGTTGGTATTGTATCTATAGATCTGCTGTTCAGAGAAGGCAATTCAGATCATAGACTGTGTGCCGAAGGAACCTTCTGTCATATCGATGCTACAGCTGACATTGCTTTGCCTTGCGCATTGCTTATAGCCACTCTCTAGGATGTACCTTATTCTTGCCAGCATCCTCATAAGGAAAATCAGCACAATTTTTCAGTGGGAAATTTTAACCTAGTTATAGCCATATGCAAGTTAGACGCCTTAGACACTAGTCATCTAGGCTGCTTCTCTCGTCAGTGCAGAGATGGACTTCTCAACAGGTGATTCACCGCTCCTGAGAATATATTCCTCAGTGGTATGCACTATGGACTAGAGGTGCTTATTTCTCTCTTTCTGCTTGTATCCTTTCAATGTGTGCTACAGAAGTTCCATTTCTGCATTCTTCAATTCCTTCCTTTTAAGGAGGATGTGATTTTTTTTAAAGGAAAATTTTTTTTGAAGACTTTTTCCACAGGTACAGATATTTAAATGATTTCATATCTTATTGCCAACACTGCTTCTAGCAGCTACTGTTGTTTCCAGTCCTATTCTCTGTCCTGATTCTCTGTCCTTTTTGCTGTCTGTTTTATTGCAAAGATACATAAATATTTGGCTCAAACTTAATTTCTGAGATAGTCTGTTGACATCAACAGAATTGTACTGGGGATGAACTTGGCCAACTAGGACTGCATGGAAATACCATCCGAATAGAATTTGGCCCTGGAGATTTCAACCCAAACTTTATTTACCTACGGTCTTCTGGGATGTTTTATTGAATCCATTTCAAGAGAAGTGTAGTGGCATAATTCTATTATTTTTATAACAAGTTAATGTAATATACTGGATAATGGAGGTCACTGCCAAAGGAATATATAAAATAAATTACAGCTGAGCAAATAATTTAGCTGATGAATTTATCCTCTTTGCCTCACAGGATGTCCATAACCACAGAATAGTTTCTTCAGATGGCCTTGCTATTTGAGCTAGATGACTTTTTAAGTTAAGCTCTATCTCCATGGATCATTTGTAAAATGATTTTATAGTGAACTTACTGTATCTAATATTACAAAGAATTGATGATTACAGCTTATATCACAATGAAAGAGATTTGCACCAAGGAATATTGCCTTGTATTTTTTCAGGCTTAATTTTGTGTGCACAAGCAGTTATGTCAGCTTGGCTGACAAGCAGTAACTTAAGTCATACTAACTAGATTTCAGTCCAGATCCATAATTTTGTGATTGATCAAGTAAATTATATCTACATTTAGATGTATTGTTCCCTTGGTAGTTATTCATTCAGTAAGTGTTAAAGCGTACACAGTACTTTTATATTCGCTTTGTGTTGAATGGTTCCAAATTCAAACACTTCCAAAACCAGTGAGAACTTTGATCCTGAGATTAAGTTTGTTAGGACCTTATTTTAGCCTTTTAAAGGTATTTAGATGTCTAAAGCTAGTGTGTTCTGTAGTTAGGGTGATTTTCAACATCTCTTAAGAACCTAACTCTCAGGAAAATAACAGAAGTTAGGAGCCTAAGTGATTGTCTGCATCAGCAGGTAGCAAAATATAGTGCCTGGTGATATTTGGGTGCCCAAGAATTTGTTCTAAATTCATTTTTCTGAGTTGGGAACCCAAAAATCAAAATCCTCCAAGATCACTAGATTATTCAGAAAAAAATATCCTTCAGCTCTATAAATAATTTTTTAGAATTAAAGAGATTTGCCTGTCTTTCCATGTGAGCTAGAGGATAATTTGTTTCAAAGAAAACAGACTGTTTAGTCTGTGAGCATGACTTGGACAGGATTTTGTCCTTCTTTGTTTTGTATTCATTCAGCTTAGAGTAAAGTACCCTGAAATGTGAAGCTTTCTTAATCTTGAGAGATGTATGAAGTGCTACTGTGGAACAAGCAGCACGTGAGGCTATAGACTGTATAGCTGCAGGACAAACTAATAGGAAATCTGTAGGTCTTACTGTGTTTGAACATTGTAAGTAGCAAAGCACAGCATGGTCTGTCCAACTGTAAATCAGTTCCTTTCCTTTTGTGCCTGTGTAATCACAGGCAGATTAATGCTAACAGAAGCTGAAACTGTCCAAGTTTGGGATTGCCAGTAGCTGAGGTACTACCACGGCTAAATTTGCAACACTGAAAAAGATGTGCTGAAGCTTTTGGTGTGGGACCTCACAGAATATGGGGACTTTGTATAAGGAACCTTTAAAAAGTATCTAAGGAAGTGAAAAGTGAAACTTTTTTGACTGTAAGTTTAAATTTGCAGTAATGGGGATACACATCCCCACCAAAAATCTTTCGGGAGCTTGTTCCTGAAGATGCTGAAAACCGCGGCACTCTGAGCTGTGTTTGACTTCTGTGGCGTAGCTCTGTCAAAGGACCATGTATACAAACTTTGCCTCTGTGGCTTCTTTTTGTAAGCTTTAGGGATTTCACAGCGTGCTCGAAGCACAGTGATCTGCTCTCCCCTCTGCAAGCCGGACAATGAGCCTGTGACCTCAGGAACAATGTACGACTGCAGTGGCGCTGACTGGAGACCATCTCCAAATTGGAGCAGAAAGAGTTGGATCCTGTTGCTTTGTATTTTATTCTGATGTTTATATCCTCTTCTCACAGCTTTCCTTATGATTAGCTTTTATTTAGCCCTCGAGCTTAACATTTGGAACTTATGTTTTTGAGGTTTCTTTGCAGCATCTCAGCATTTTTTTTTTCAATTTTATTTTGTTTTCTATTCCATATGAGTTCTTATCCAGTAGCTCATTGAAACAACTGAAGCAATTAAAGCAACCAAGTAACTAACATCTGGTATGTGTTTGCTTACTTTCTTATCCCCTCTCCAGGCAAGAAGTGTGTGTTTTGGAAAAGTTAGCAGTTTATTATGTTATGTATGAATACTTTTTGTTTACAAAAGTCAAGATCAAAGAGGTAAATGCTGCATTTCAAGTAGAGAGTTGTGAAGTTTGTGGTAGCTCTGTGTTGTTCATGTTCATGAACATGATGTTCATGACACAGGATGTTCATGACATGGGCTTGGGCACTCCAGGAAAGCTTTGTTTCCAGCTGGGCACAGTTTTGCCCTTGAGTAAAAGAGTCCATTGAGTGGGTAAAGGGCTCCCCTGAGCAGAGACTGTATTGTGCTGATAGAGTTTGTCATCTGGACCCTTACCCTGGGGCTCTAGTCACTTGCTTATATGCCACAAATAGTTTGGATGGTGCTTGGCACATCAATGTGCTTGCCCATGGTTCAGAGATTGAGATTCCTGCAAGTCAAACAAGAAATTCTTCAGATCATAAAGCTCGTCATTGCCCAGTTTGCTTGACATTTTTCTGTGCCTTCTTGGCTTAATTTGAAAATCACTTAAGAGTATGATTGTAGCAGGTTCCAGATTATGGCCTTCTGAAGCAGGATCCGTTTGCTCTCTTGATTGTGGACATTAGAATTACAGCACCCTCAAAACAAAACAGTAAATTGTTGCTTACTGGATTTATTATACAGAGTAATTACATAGAGGCACTAATAAGAATATCATCTGCATAATCAATATGGGTTTATATTGCTGTCTCAACAGTAAGTCAGTCTAACATGCTAAGGTTTTGCTGAGCACTAAGTTCTTCCTTTGTCTGTTTCTGAGTAAAAGTTGTAAGTTTTTTTTTTGTTGTTGTTGCTTCTCGGTTCTGATGTAAATGGAGCTGAGATTTAACCTAGTATTTTCATCATTTTGTTTTGGTTTTGTTATGGTCAGAATTCTCTCTTCCCTCCTCCAAGAATTCTTAGATCTTGGCTACTTTTTGTGATATTAGCTTACATTGTTAGTGCTCTCATCTTAATGGAAAGTGAAGTAGAGATTTTATCCACTAGAAATTCATCAACAAATCGAGTTGGTTTATTTTTGAATACTCCTTAACCTTAATCCAGAGTCGCTTCAGTCCTTGAAGAATTTTTGGGGAAAATCATGCTGCTGTGAAAACAGTTTGGCTGTTGATCATGAGGGCAGTGAAGTGCTGAATCCTGCTGCCCGTGGTTAGGTAAGGAGGCCAAACCCGGCTGACCATGGAGAGAGGCTGCTGAGCTCCATGTCCCCAGCTCCCATCAGGAGCAGGGCTGAAAGTGCATTCCCCGTAGGCACACACACAAACACACAACGTATATATGTGTGTATATGTATATACACATGTGTGCATATGTGTATATATATATATATGTATAAACGTCTGGCCATGCAGATCAGCGCAGATAGACAGACACTCTCCACCCTCAGGCAAACACGAACAGCGCCAGTGGCCCTTATCCTTCCCCTTCCTGGCTGACCAGGAGAAAGGTCCATCAGTGGGACAGCCCTGGAGTGGTCGGACAGGTTGTCTGTTCCTGTGAGGAGGTAATTGGGGTTCTCCCCATGTCCTTGTGCCTCTGCGCTCTGCTGTGCTTGCGAAGATGAGCCTTGGATGGGCTGCGCGCTCTCCTCTGATGGGCCTGGGACTACTCAGGGCAGGACATTACCTGGGTGTTACCCCCATCTGCCTCTGCCCTTGTCTCATGGGCTCCTTTGTGCTTGGGGGGGGGGAGCTTTCTACCATGTAACCTAACGCTCTTCTTAAGTGAGTAGAGAATGGGGCTCTTTTTCTTTTTTTCTTTCTTTTCTTTTTTTCCTTTTCTTTCTTTCTTTCTTTTTTCATTTTTTTTTTTTTTTTTTTTTTTTGTCTTAGTCAGTCCTAAAAGCTGAGTGTTAGGAAACACTTGGCACAACTGAATCTTACAATAACTCTTTTAGCTTGTGAATGCTTCATACTAAGGTGTAAATTCAGTAGATAAATCACTTCTGTGTACCCAGTTTAGCATTCTGTTAAAATGACGTATTTTATATTTTATATCTTGTTTAATTAGAAAGCAGTGTGTCTCAAATAGTGCCCCCCCACATATTAGTAAGACAGGAACACAATAGAATTTATGTTTCAAACTAATCTGGATTTAAGAGGAGTTGTTTAAAGGGGTTTGTAATGTAACCAAAGACAGAAGTGTTTTTCCACATTTTTCAAAATCCCTTTCTTTCACTATGTAAATAAAGCTCACTCGGATACAGATCTGTTTTTGCAGAACTAATTACCTGAACAAATACATGGTTTTGGCATCTTCTGGGCCTGGTTGTTCAATTCTTATAGGTGTCAGTAGTCTTTACACACAGGAAGATGCTCATTAGGTTCTCAGTAGCTTTGGTTGCAGTGAGTGCTGGGAATACGTAGTATTAGAATGCAAATATAATACAAAAGGTTTGAAGTTTCAGATCCTATATTCCTACTTCTGTGATGGATTATGGGAAAAGAGTGGAAAGAAACTAGTGAAAAGAGAGAACAATTGTGAATAGATCTCTAGTGATGTTTGTGATGGTCCTAAAAATGAAGTTGCATTTGGAGAGGCTAAAGGTGAAGTGAGTAAGAAGACTGTTACTCAGAAAGTCCTTTGTAATTTCTTCCTAAGCAGAGAGATAGGTCTGTATTAAAACCTAGAGTATCTTAAAATGTTCCCTGAATTTTTCCTCTGCTACCATGAGCTCCTGATCTTACTTCTTTGGTCTCTCCTCTCCTGGAAGACACTGGCATGACTAAAAGATGACCAGATAGAAATCCTTATCTTCAGGTTAGTTGCAGGGAGATGATGCTTCCCTGAACAGGGAGCCTTTCTCTGCAAAGGAGACATTGCAGAGAAAATAAAAAATTGTATTTTACAGGTATGAGAAAATACTCTTAGCTGGAAGAATTCAACTTCTGGCTGACAGATGCTTCATCTCTCTGGGCAGTTTGATGCTTTCCCTTCCAGTGTGAATCTGTATTTCCATTTCCCTCACCTCTCCATGGCATTTAATCACAATTTTGAACCTGGTCTTGTAGAGTTTTTCCAATTCTCTCCTTGCTCTAATCAATAAGCAACAAGAATGACTTGACTGGTGTATGGGTTGACCCTACTGTGAAGCGGGGTGGGATTGTTGTGCTCTAGGTCTCACTGATGTAGTCCACATGCAGGAGATGTGAGCAACAACCTCTGGTCAAAAGGGTAGGAGAGAAACCTCCCCTCTCCTGATGGTGAAAGGATGGGAGCTCTACAGGAGCTCATTTGGGAGGATAGACTTGGAGACAATAGCTGGAAAATGGCTCCATTTTCATGATAGAGCCAGTTCAGAGCCCTAGTTATGTCAGTTTTGAAGATCAATTCTGGGTTAGACAGAGTTGCTTAAGAACTTGAATATCAAATAACCTTGAGTGACTTACCCAGCTGTAGCTGGCAGTGGAGGAGAAGCAGACTTATCTCTGTTCAGGGTATTCACAGTTGATTCTGATCAACAGATTAATTCAGATTTGTTTAGTCTTCCTTTCTCTGCAAAAGTTCATGGCTCTTGTCATTTTTGTGGACTTAGAGAATGCAAACACTTTATATCTTTACAGATTCATAGAGTGGGACTAGCTGGTCCTAGGGAACTCATCCATTTATATAAGTACCCAAAGGCTGAACCAAGGCTGAATTGTTCTAGGTAACAATAAATAGGATTGCTTTTGCCTCCTACCTGAGTTGGTGGTGTAAACTGGGGCTCACTCTTGAAGCATAATGTCCCAGCTATCCATTCTGGCACCTATTAAAGTAAACGTTGACTCTTATTTGAGGGAAATGTCTAGGTTTCTTTTGCCTGAAAAAGAGCTGATCCTCCTGCATCTCATGCTGACATGCAGTGGGAGTGCAACCAAGGTACATACACTATGAATAGGGAAATAGGAATAACCTCAATGGCCTTCCTTATTGGACTCAGAGATCTTGAGGAGCAGCCAAAAGTGTTCAAACTCTTAAGAGATCTTAACTTTCTGAATCTTAATTGGTACTATTGCAAGAGGAATTAAAAAGTGGAGTGATATAGAAATTACTGACTGCTTCTCCCAAGCCATTAATGAACACCAAAGCACTTTCACTGCATGATGTAAGTCCATCTGTTAGCAGCTCTCTTGTCACATTTAAAATTCACTGACTTCCATATTAAGTTGAATTAAATTAGCTTGGTATACATTAATTAATGTTTAAGTATCAGAGATCAAAAATTTTTGCTCTTCTTACAATCAGAAGTTATATGACAAGTATAAGACCTGCCAATTTTAGCTTGAAGACAATAGTTTCTTAGGAAGAGAGCAAGAGCTGAATTCTTCTGGAAAAGTTAACTCATTTGCTAATAACGATATCTGCCTTTTGAATTCAGTTTCAGCTGAATAACTTAACTTACAGTGAAATATGGAAGCATTAAAATGTCCATTACTTCTGTCTGTCTGCAGGTATCCACAGTTACTTGCTGAGGCAAAATTGTTGTAGAAGTTCCATCTCTGGAAGCTTCTGTTTCTAGAAATGACATTTCAGCACCAACTTAACAACATTACCATAGTGGCTGTGGCCATGCAGTGGGAGAACAGGAAGAGCTTCTGGAACTGACCAAAGTCATAAGAGGGTTGTGACACTCCAGGTGAGTGAGAAAGCAGGAAGCAAAGCATCTTGAGGGTGTGGAGATAGTCAAATATGGACTAAACAAATCTCCAAAGTCAGGAATTGGAAAGCTTCAAATGCATATTTGACATGTTTTCAAGAATAAAAAAAATACTCTTCTGGGGATGATTTAAGAAGGAAATGGATTGATATCATGACAGAAATTGCAGTCCCCATGCATGTAAATAACATTGAAAGCAATGGATTACAGTTTGCCACTTCATATAAATCAATATAGCTGTACTGACACCATAATTGAGAAATACCTGCGCTTAAGTTTTGCCCTGAATGTTTTGGTAGATTGACTAGGTTTCTGTCTTTTATCGAAAGATTTCTTTAGTTTGTTTCAGTAAACTTATCTAATGAGCATTAATTTCAATATGATAGTATTGTACAGAGACTAGCTTATTTGTAAATTAGGCATTCTTCCTCTACACTAGAAAAAAATAAGGAGAGCAAAACCAGAGTGTACTGTTTTCAAATTTGCTAAAGCTGACTTAATAAACTGTTAAACTAATTTAAACTTGCTTCTGTGCAATGCTGAATAATGCATTTGTCGTTTCATTGCTCTTTTGTTACAGCATCGCACAGTAATTGGAAATGGAAAAAGAATGTATCACATGAGCAAAACTGAACTAAATGCTCTAATAATATCTTATGTTCTTTTTAGGTTCAATGTAGTCTTACTGGGCACCAACAGTGGAACTGTTCTGTTCAAAATGGTTTATGGTGAATTTTTCCGCAGACCTGGCAAAGATGCAGAACTTATCAATTTGAATGTGGGTGGCTTTAAGCAATCAGTGGATCAAAGCACCTTGCTCCGATTTCCTCATACTAGACTTGGGAAACTTCTCAAATGTCATTCAGAAGAGGCTATTCTAGAACTCTGTGATGATTATAGCGTTGCAGACAAGGAATATTACTTTGACAGGAATCCCTCCTTGTTCCGGTACGTTCTAAATTTTTACTATACAGGCAAACTTCATGTCATGGAGGAGCTTTGCGTCTTTTCATTCTGCCAGGAAATAGAGTACTGGGGGATAAATGAGCTATTTATTGATTCCTGCTGCAGCAATCGGTACCAAGAAAGGAAAGAGGAAGGTCCTGAGAAAGACTGGGATCAGAAAAGCAATGACAGAAGTATAGATTCTTCTAATGAAGAATCATCTTTATTTGATAAAGAGCTGGAAAAGTTTGATAATCTGTGTTTTGGTGAAATAAGAAGGAAGATATGGGTCAGAATGGAAAACCCTGCATACTGCTTGTCTGCCAAGTTAATTGCCGTGTCCTCCTTAAGTGTTGTCCTGGCGTCGATTGTTGCCATGTGCATCCACAGCATGCCTGAGTTTCAGAGGCTGGATGCCAATGACAGGGAGATTGAAGACCCTGTGCTGGAAGCCGTGGAGATTGCCTGTATTATCTGGTTCACTGCTGAATTAGTGATCAGGCTCATCACAGCACCAAGTCAAAAGAAGTTCTGGAAGAAACCACTGAACATCATTGATTTTGTCTCTATTATCCCATTTTATGCCACATTGGCAGTGGACACAAAGGAAGAAGAAAGTGAAGATATTGAAAACATGGGGAAAGTGGTTCAGATCCTCCGGTTAATGAGGATATTTCGTATCCTGAAACTGGCCAGGCACTCTGTAGGACTGCGGTCTTTAGGTGCCACTTTGAGACATAGCTATCAGGAAGTTGGACTTCTGCTTTTGTTTCTGTCTGTTGGGATTTCTATTTTCTCTGTTCTTGTCTACTCAGTGGAGAAAGATGATGACTCATCAGAACTGCACAGCATCCCAGTTTGCTGGTGGTGGGCAACCATCAGCATGACCACTGTTGGTTATGGGGACACCTACCCTGTCACTCTTGCTGGAAAGCTGCTTGGCACCCTTTGTATTATATGTGGGATATTAGTGGTGGCACTTCCAATCACCATTATTTTCAATAAGTTTTCTAAGTACTATCAAAAACAAAAAGATATTGATCCGGACCAGTGCAACAATGATCACAAAGAGAAATGTAATGACCTACCATATTTTAACATTAGGGATATTTATGCAAAAAAGATGCACTCCTTCATTTCTAGCCTTTCTTCTGTAGGAATTGTAGTCAGCGACCAAGATTCAACAGATGCCTCCAGCATCCAAGAAACGGAGGAAGTTTATAACACAACATCTGTAGAGAATGGTACAGGAAAATGAGTTGAATCACTTTCTCTTCCCTTTATTTCTGTTTTCTGATTCTTGGTTAATGTGGACTTCTAAACTTCAGTGAATTTATTAAGAGCAGTTAATTCTCAGGGTACTTAATTCTCAGCCATATTTGGACATTCTTTGCTCTGAGGATGCCATACAAGCTTCATTGTTTATAAGAGGCTTTAAAATATGCCTCATATGTTAGTGAAGTTTTACACAACTAATATTACGCATTTTGGGAGGAAAAAAATCAGGAAAATGATATTAAATGTTTTTTTTTGTCTGAAGAAATCTGATGGCTCATACAGAATGTGCTGTTATTAATTTACTGCTGTTCAGGTAGAGATATATTACAAATACGTAAGAACTATGGCACAAGTCAGTGAAGTTTTTACCTGCAAATATATCTGAAAAAAAGAAGGAATTATGTACACATAAAACTGTGCTCACTAACACCTATAAATAATCTTGGAGTTGGGAACCAGTTTCCTGAGTCTGGGCAGAAAATGTATTGGTACATACTGTTTTTATTCCATGGAAGCATAATATTTATGAATTTCTTTCCAAAAGCACAATGCATTTTTAATTTGTTAAAATAAATTAATCCCATTGTGCCTGTATTTTTTTCCCGTGTCCCACGTCTAGCGTGGTCGGTTCCGTCAGTTCAAAAAGGGTCTAAACCACTAGTCACAGCACAAAGCCAAGAGCAGGGCAGGAGCTTGTCGTACCTTTTAGTCATCTTTTCTGCCATTGTGAATCTGAGCAATGCTAGTGCCTGGACTGGAGAGGAGCCTGCTCTGATTAAGTCCAGCTGGGTGGCCTGGCCAAAGGCTTTTTTTGTGTGTGTGAGTGGGAGGAACTGAATCAAACTTCTGCGGTCTCTAGAAGCTGTTGTTCCCTGCTGCCTGCTGCACTCCTTTGCTGGAGAGGACTCCTTTATGTACTCCTTTATGGTAGAGGAGACATGAGCCAGCACCTCAGCTGCTTCACTGGAGCAACAGGGATGCACGCACATGCTCTCTTCTGCCACATATTGCCCGTAGGCACAAGGGGGTAGAGCGGGCAGCCATACATCAAACTCTTGCAGCTACTTTTGCTAAAGCTGCTCTGCTGGTGATGGCAGCTTTCCTGGTTTCCACTGTGGGCTGCAGCAGTGCTGATTGCCTAGCAGAGTGCTGCAGCTCTGTACATTCCTCTCCAGGGATTTCTTATGCAGCCAACTAATCCTGCTCTGGTTGAAACCGGACCTTCTTAGGGTTGTGTAAAAGGAAAGCCAACCCCGTTGCTTAGCATAGAGGAGTGCTGGAAAAACTTGAGGACCTTACTGAAGTCAGTTGTATGTTTGAACACATTTCTTTTTTCATATGTCTAGTGACTAAATTAGATGCTATGCAATGAAGAATCCAACCTACTGCAGTTTTGACTTTTTGCTCAAAGGGAGGTTTCTTCTTTTCCATTTCTTTTTCTTTTTCTTTTTCTTCTTTTCCTTTTCCTTTTCTTTTTTCTTTTTTCTCTTTTTTCTTTTTCTTTTTCTTTTTCTTTTTTTTCTTTTTCTTTTTCTTTTTTTCTTTTTCTTTTTCTTTTTCCTTTCTTTTTCTTTTTCTTTTTCTTTTTCTTTTTCTTTTTCTTTTTCTTTTTCTTTTTCTTTCTTTTTTTTTCTTTTTCTTTCTTCCCTTTCCCTTTCCCTTTCCCCTCCTCCTCCTCCTCCTTCTACTTTTTCTTTTCTTCTTATCAGCCAGATCCTGAAGTTCTTACTCAGGCAGATCAAACTCAGTAGCAGTGACTTCAAGATTGAAAAAAAAAAGAAGCAGACTATGGGAATCTATTTTAGCCTCTGCAAAAGTAACCCAGAGGGATGATTTTTCAGGTGTGTACCAAGATTTGTATTGCAAAATACACCCAGTAGCTGTGGTAAACTTATCTATTGAGGCACAGAGACCTAACTTATCTCCAAGAGAGTGAAGCAGAAAAGAAAGGAATGGATAAACCTATATTTAGAAAAGAGGTTTCCTCAGAACTACTGTGCACCAAAATAGTGATCTGAGACTTGAGGAGAATTTTTTAAACTTCGGAGAAACTTTAGAATTTGGCTTGTTACTTCTTGAATGTCATAAATATACATAATGTTTTACAGCTAATTAAGGTTAATTCTTCTCATAGTTACAACAAGAAAACTAGAAGGGAAAGTTAGGCTAAATGTGTTTTGTTCTTAGTGAACAGTTAGCATTGCAAAGATACAATCATATAAAATATTAAGTATATATATGCATATGAATACAATAGGAGCCAGCAGAATAGCAGTATAAAAATTACACTATGTTCAAAGAAACTGTCTTGGTAGCCTCCATGTAAAAGTAGATTATATTGCTATTGAAGTTCCAAAGCAAGGAAAAATATTGTAGTGCAACAAAAACTGTAAGAAATTTATAGTAAATAGTTGAAAACAAGCTACTATTAAAAAATCTCTTTTTACATTTAAAGCATTATCCAAGGATCCTAGTGTATGCAACGTTTTGTATTAAATTATATGGAGACAGTGGAAATTTATCATAAAATTGATAAGTTCTTGATCAATCACATGAACCATTCTTAAGGCTGTGATTTAAGTTCTTCTGACCTTCCTTATGCATAGATGGATCAAGTAGCAAAGTGGGGCATTTTTGGGGAACATATTAAGAGCATCTATATGTCATGCAGTATATGTTATTTGGTTTATTGCTTGTTTGGAACAGGATGTGAGCTCTATTTCATGCTAAAAGATACTCCCCTCAAGGCAGAACATCAGTCTAGTAACATTCAGTGGTACTAAAAATTGTCACAGGTCTTCAGTGACAAAGCAAAGTGTGTGAGAGCCAATACTGAGACACTGCATGTTGTTTCTACTAATAATTTTTTTAGCAAAATATTTGATTAGCGAGAGGTAAGTGTAAGAGAGAATTATTTCCTATTTAATTTGTCTTTGCTTCTTCCTTGAGCAGGAGCTACATATTATCAACATGTACTATTAGTATCTATGAAGCGTAGATTGTCCTTACTGTTTCTGTATTCCCATACCATATATACTTCTCTTTAGAAATATTGCCTGAATTCTATCCATCCAATTCTATACAGCTGCTCTACTTCAGATATCAAAGCACAGAAGAGGTTGTTGTTAGGATACGCATTCCATTTTGTATGGGAAAGATTTATGTGTCTTTATACAAAACTGCTTCCTGGCACATTATTAGCTTCTTTGTCTTGATGGCAAGCACTTTCCTTTCAATACCCGGTATTTACACAGTAGTGTCCATCTTTGCAGTGTTTTACCCCAGGATAGCATAGGAAATGTGTTGCACTTCCCTGTTTTGACGAACTTCCAGTTGAAGGGTGTATCACCATGCTTTCCGCAGCACATGCCTTGCTGGGAACCATGCTGTGTTGCTGCTGCCATTTGGGTGTGTGTGTGTTAGGAGAAAGCAGATGCTAATATAGAAGACCAAGAAAAGGGAAATAGGTGATACAGGAGGCTGCTAATAGAAAAGGAATGGCAGAAAGGCCTGAGAGGGCTCTAGGAGAAAGGAAAAGAGCTAGAAGTTGGTGTTGTCTTCACTTTATTTCTTGCTTTTTGTGCCACGGCATTTTCTTCCCTCCTGCCTCTCATCTCCTCATACCACCACTGCAGCCTCCCGTTCCGGTACAGTCTGGGATGCAGCAGTTCTACTGCTGTCCCAGAAAGACCCTTCCTGAATCCAGAAGGGCATATTTCTTTCACCTAGCTGACAACAGGCAAAACTTAGCTGGGAGGAAATTAGTGAGGAATCTTGCTGCGTACATAAAGAGTGATTAACGCTCGTACGGATTGTGCTTTTTTTGTAGGAAAAAACACAATGTGGCAAAAATCCATGACTGAGCATAAACATGAACTTAATAAGTGGCACATCTGTGGCAGGCTTGTAAATGAAATATCACTTATTGGCTAGGTAGAAATTAGTGTCAGGCACCATAATGTGAAACATTACCATTTAAAAGCAGGCTCCATGCTGATTTCCATGTGAACAGCTTGCTGTCAGGGAATGCTGAAAGTATCAGGCAGATTTGACTGGTAAATACTGCAGACAAGCTTGCACTGCGCCAAGAACTCCTGACAGGATGTTGTGTATTAATACGTTTATTCATTTCCACGCTTTCCATAACAACTAGAGCAAGTGACAGAGATCTGTTAAGCTGTGGAGAGCTTCTCTAATATCTTTTGATTAACTGACAGTGTTTGTGAAGCTGTTAATGCTTCTTCATCCAAAAGGGGACATTTCTAAATCAAAATCAGAATGACTCTATGCTAGATGTGCAATTTGTGTCTGATAGCAGTAGCTTGGTCGCAGTTGGTAAATATTGCTGTCTGACTCTATAGCTGCACTGCTGTTGCTTATATTTCTTAAAGGTTTATGCTCTGTCAATCAAGAGACGTCCGATGTCATTAAAAACATTTCAGCACTTTCCTGCTCCACAATAATTGCAGCATCTTTTCCAAGCACAGAAAAATGTCATGATTGCTGAAACTTTTTTTTTTTTTTTAATTTCTTGTGTAGTTGTGATTAATTTTTTGTGATGGGCCTGTGTTCCAAACACAGTCTAACAGAAGAAAAAGTCACTGTCCTATCTGACTGGCACATCTAAGGTCAAACAGAGAGTAGTAATTCATTCTGTTTTAAGCTGATAGCTGTTACAGATAGTTAGGGAGTAAAAGTCAGAGACACTGAAGAGGTATAATTTATATATAATTGCATATACGCCCTCTAGGCAGAGCTCATGGAGGGCTATAATATAATTAGATTGACAAACCACCTACATGTCATTGCTTCTTAATGAATATATTGGCTGGGGGCAGTCTTTGCTCGGGGCATTAGCAAAAAAGCATAATGTCAGAGAGTCTCAACATACCAGTGAGACAAAGAGACTTTGCAGCACACCAAACTTGCCCACAAACCTGTAGGACCAAGGGATGGGGCTCCCGAGTTAAGGGCTCTTCATGGAGCTGAGATGAAAAGAGTCTATCTGATTTCAGCTATGGCAATGTGGCTCTGAGAAAGAGGAAATCTTAACTGGTTTTGTGTTTTGTAGATTCAGACTAGCACCATGCATTTTCTTGTGGTGATTTTTCAAAGTAAAAGTTTCTTCAAAACTGTTTCAAGATAGAGACTAAGAAGACAGTGTATTACAATGGTTTAAACTTCAGTTAATGTTTTGCTGTTTAACAGCATATGTATTGTCTAGGTCGCCAAATCTTTTATGCCATTCACTGCAATTTCTATTGAAAACCCTGATATAACTAGTGTATGACTATGTTAAAGATTTGTATGATCTAATTTAGTGTCATTGTCATAGGATCTCATTAATCAGTAGAGAGAGAAAGGTGCCCTGGGCAATATTCATCTCCCATAACTTCAGTTATTATATGGCTTGTCATTTGGTCTCTCTCTCTGCCAGTGGAGGAAAAAAACAGACATCCTCTGAGAATGAGTGTCTAATCTGATGATGGAATGAGTATCTCTGTTGAATATAGAGAAAGCCTATATGAATTGCTTAGAATAAGTACCTGACATTTAGGTAGCTAAAGTAAGGCCTGATGAGTTCCAGAGGTAGGAACCTGATTATTCTCTGGTGTTGCTGTCCTCTTCCCTGAACATTATATATGTAGGAAGAACTGTGTTTCTGACATAGGAGTCTCAGCTTGGGTGACAGGGAGGTAGGCACAGGAATTTGTTCTGAAGGCTGAAGAATGCTGTGCTGAGCAGCGATAGTCACTGTGTAGGGCCTGATCCAGGACAATATTACTAAAAATAGTTTCCTGTACAAGAAAATTTGGACTAACCCCAAAAGCCTTACTAACTTTCTGTTAGAACTTGGAATAACCTGCAAATTGAAGTTCAGTCTCCTGAGGTAATCTGAAAGTACACATAATAAATCACTGGATGGAGCAAACCAGTATTGGCAAAGAAACAGGCACAATATGCTGACAGTTCTTTTGTGTCCCAAATTTGCATTATTTCTTGTCTTCCTATAAGCAGGATAAAGTATTCTTACTGTGCCATATGCTGCAAAATCTGCCCCTGTGCATTAATATCAATATAATAATGGAGCCAAGTCCTGCTATTACAGTTGTGAAGCTGGAAAAGGTTCTGAGCTTGGAGCAGACATGGAAATAGGCAACACTGCTTGGCTGCTACTGCAGGTTTAAGGTTGGAGGTGCGCTGGTGGGAACACAGGACTGTGCCTGGGCAGGGATGCGTGGGCTCCCCCTTTCCACACTCCAGCACTGAGGCAGTGCCAGAGCTCTCCTTGGCTGTGCACGCAGGTACCACTGCGCACCCAGGGACTGCACCGAAAATCCTTCCTGGGGACCATTCTGCTTGTGGCCAGCCCTGCCTACGAGGGCATGGGGATGAATCAGAAAAGAGCGAGGCCTTTGGGGAGGTACAATATTAACATGGAATTTGGTGTCGCCGCCAAAGAGGAGACGTGTCAGAGTGTACAGAAAAGAGGATAAAGTTGTTCAAGGTTCAGATATGTGACTGTAGCCATTTGAAGGCTACTCTTGTGTTACTCCAAATTCTTTCACTGAATCATAGGCAGAGATTAGTATATAGCCTTGAACCAATACCATTAACTAGAATAGTATGTTTTCTCCCTGCAGGTTGCAGGTACAATATGTCCTGTTTTTTTAAGCTGGCATCTAGGTGCAATGATGCGATCTTTTCACACTGACTGGAGTTTGGATGTTATGAAGTGTTATGCGTCCCATAAATCATCCTTGCAGCTTCTATGCCAGTTCCTGGAAACTTGGAAACTGCAAATGTGAAAAGAGTTCAAACAATTTCTCTAGTCCAGTATTACTTTTGGACAGCATCAAATGTCATACATTTCAGAGAAAAGGATTCTCTCCGCTCCTGAATTTAGGTATTCTTTTTATCAGTAATTTGAAGAGCTGCTTAGACCGTGAGACAGGGAGATAGATATATTTGGTATTTTCTTCCAGATGATGTAATCCCAAATACACAAAATAAGTATTCATTTTTTTCAGTTTCTGGAAAATGAGGTTGCAATCCTACATATTCTGATTGTGAACCTTTGACAAAAATATGATAAATAAATAAATCAGAGTTCTAAAAAGCCATTTTAATACTATAAAAAACACAGAAATTCCATATGAACCAGACAAACGCTAGGGTATGAACGTCTGGACAGTATTGTAAGCTTTCTGGGTAGAAAATCACATCTTTGCTGTCATGATTGAGAGTGTTGAATGTAAAGAAGAGTACATTGAAGTTAAAGCTGTTTGACTTTTTTTCTGTAACATCCGTCCTCACCTACCATCTCTAACCTAGAGATATTTATTTTTCATGTTGTTCATCATTTTTTAAACACAAAAACATCACATGCAGAAATCTCAGCATTTTTTTCCCTAATGGATTTTTTTAAAAAAGTCTAGTAATAGGTGTAGAAAGAGAAATGGCTGAGGGGCTGCATGTGGGCAGTATTTTTTTTTTTGTAATTTATTTTGTAATTCTGTTCTTATGCCTTTGGCACCACACACTTTTGCATTAGCATTTTTTTCTATTGACTGAAGAATCAAGTAATAGATAATTAATATCTATCTGGAGAATTTTTTAGCCAATAGAATCTGAAGGAAAAAATAGGGTATGCTATTTAATTCAGGAGAGATGTCATATATGTTGTCACAGCCTTTGAAAATTAATTACAAACTCATCATAAGCATTTCTTACCAACATATAGATTTATGCATAGATATGGCATAATCCATCTCAAGCATTAGTTTTGGCATCGTTCAGTGAATATAAGGTATATATAAAGTGGAAATTCAGATATGAATCTGGTTCTGTTCTTGTTTACAGCTTTTGGTGCAGTAATGTGTTTTTGACTCTTAGATTGCCTCTCTAAATGGGAGGCTAGTGCTTTGGATATTATGTATAGCTACATGTATACATACTGACTGGACAGCTGTCAAAGCATTATTGTGTGGGCTTTTAAAAATCTGGCACCAAAGGTAACCCCTTTTAATCTACTGTGCTGGCTCTCGCAGAGGAGCTGCTGCATTACGATGGTGTGTGGTGCATGCAAAGTGATCCTATTAGGCACTGCAGCGTGAGCATGCGGTGGAGAACATGAGTCCAGAAATCCTGCCCCATGTCTTTAAGCTTTGCTTGTCCTTGGCTCTATAGAAAAGCATCTTCCAAGGAAGAGAACTGTACTGTAGCACAACTTCAGCAAAGCTTTCCTGCAGTCATTTAATACTGGATGAAACACTGCGTAGTGTGACGTGGGAGATGCCTTTGCTTCAGGAGGGCAATAGTCCAGCTCACTTTCTGGTCTTTCCTTTCCTTGTGATTCTGTACCTTGTAACGTCCAAGACGGCTTATCAACACGTAGTCCCCTTTTAGGCATACAGCATATGTTCAACTCGTCTCTTCAGTATTCCCAGCTACTCAACAAACTAAAAGAAAGGGTGAAGGGAGTGAGGTCAGGAAAAAATGCTTTGTATTGGCAAAATCTTGTCTTTGACATTTAATTTCATTTTCCAGGTCCTTTAAAATGGTGGTGAAATTCTCATCAGAAATCTAGTTTACCATACAAAACCACTTGCAATTTACCCTTGCTGGCCTGTTTGTTTATTTAGTTTTACAAGGAGGTGAACATTAAAATAAAAATACGTAGCTTTTCATACAGGTAAAAATTTTTGAATAATAACTCTCATTGCCAAGTATTTCTATAGCTATCAGAATGACCATTGTTATATTAAATCACCTAAAATAAACTGTATATACCCACATGAAAAAAAATGAGAGAAAGGAAAAAATGCTGACTCTTTCCTATCTCTATCTACTTTCATGGTGATTGAGATACCTTCCTCTTGGCAGTGGGTCAGATGGTGACCCACTTGTTAATTAACTGGCCATAAAAAAAAGTAGCTGAGGAAGGATTTTGGGATCTGAGAAAGATCAATATGGAGAAAACCATCACTGTGATCAATCCCGTCTATTTTTGACACCTTAATTAATAGGTATCTTTGGCAGCATGAAGGAAGCCCAAGTGCTGGGGAAAGGTACAGCTAACCGTTTTGTTGTGGTCGTTTGGGAACAGCAGTACAAAGGGACTGGGACTCAATCCAGCTTCCACTGGGAACTGAAAATTGTATGTATTGCAATGCAAGTGGGCATGGATCAGAAGGGGCTGATGTGGGTTGGCTTAGAGGTATCCTATCGTGGTAGGAGCAATGGTTTTAGTCTCCGAAGAACTGGAATCTTCCCCTGTGGCTCTGAGTGATGTTCCCTGTGATCCTATGCCAGCTATTCTGCATCCAGTGCCTCTGGTTTCCATCACAGCTTTTGCCTCTCTTTTCTGACTTTTAATTTATGTTGTTCAGCAGTTGTCCTCTTCCCTGAAGAGGACTATGATGGTCAAAAATCAGAATGGTCTTGCAGAGGATCTCAGTTCACTGGGAGAATGATGGTTTCCTGAACTGTGGAGGAGTGGGAAAAAGTTAGGGTCCTGATGGAAAAGTTCCTGAATTTAATTTTGGCCAAACTGTTTAAAATGAGTTGCCTTTAATGAAATGCCTAAGGGGGAAGGAAAAGGGTAAAACTTATTGGTATGAGAGGGGGGAAAAATTGCCCTCCCTGTGCTGTCTTGCTTTAGTTATGCAATAAATAATGTATTTTATTAGAACAAATGATAGATTTTTCTATTTGGTTGGTGAACAAACTTTTTCAAAAAATCCATAGCTTAAGACTCCTGCTTTAACATTTTCATTTTATTTGACTCAATGTTTCTTTTGATATTGAGAAATTAATTCTTTTGCTTCTGATTAAATTTAGGTCAGTTTTGAAATAAAAAATATGTTTCACAATGAAAAAGGATTTTTTTTTGTTTAGGATATGTTGGAATGCAATATTTCAGCATCTTTGGTAAAAAGATTCTCTTAGAAAATTTCACAATGAAATATGCACTGTTCCCAAATCCCTCCATGACATTTTTTGTTTTGATTTGGTTTGGTTTGTTTGTTTGATTTGTTTTGTGGGAAGTTCCCAGCAAATGTGGGCTTGATTCAGAAATAAAATTGGTCTCCCTGTGACAGCCTTTTTCAATGAATTTGGTATTCACAAAAATTGTTTTCGTCTGAATTCAGTGGTAGTCTTTGGAAAACAATTGTGTTCCTTGAAGAATTTGGGATGAGCAAAAAAAAAAAAAAAAAAAAAAAAACCCAAGTCACCTCCATGGTTTCTATGGCTGATCTGTTGCCTTCCCTTATTGTGTATATAATGGTTGGTTCCAAAACAGGGCTATAAAGAGAAATGAGCTTGTACAGCACAGAAATTGTTACAAGAAAATCACATCCCGAGAAAGGAAATGGACCCATCTTAACAAGTTTATGAGTGAGAACTTCATTGTGAAACCTACTTTAAAGCAAAAGAAAAAGCCCTCTTGAAAAGCCTGTTAGACACCATCAGTTCATATTATTCCTTTGACGGGAATCTGCAAGCGGATCAAAGGAGTAAATCGTTATTTCTTTTAAGTAGTAATTACAAATGGATATTTATTTTCCTCTGGAATAATTGGTGAATACGTTTTGAAAGGAGCTCTTTCCAGTAAATAAACTAGCATCAATCAGTAACTGCTTAGTGGCTGGTAAGTAGAAGCAGAGTCCTAAAGTGGATAGGTAGGCTCAAGAGAGAGGTCATTATAGTACTATTATTTAATATTTATGCAGTTTAGTCTAGAGAAGAGAAGTCTTGGGGAGATATAACAATCTTAATACACATGAAAGGCTTTTGCAAAAGGATAAAGCATATGTTTCTTTGTATTATTTAGGCAATGAGGGAGTTGAACTCGAGCAAGGGAGAATGAAGATGAAGCTGGTATAACTTAAGAGTTCCTCATGCTCCATTATGGCCTGTTGCCCAGCCTTCAGCAGGTTATCTCAGTTGTGTTGGCATAACTCTGTATAAAGACAGAGCAAGCTGCTGAAATGATCCAAGTTTAAGAAAAAAAAATCATTTATGTCAGCAAAATCCAGTGGGTGGAGGTGAGCTGTGACCTCCACCTTTCCCTGGACCTCTTGAAGGAGACCTGACTCTTCTTTTCAGTGAGTCTGTAGTTGTGGCAACAGTCTGACACATCATATAAATTGTTCATTTGCTGGAGATGTGAAAACATACTCCACTGAGGCTCTAACTCAGTGGCTTCAGTAAGGACTTTTCTGGGCTATGTTCTGTGGTCATGAAGGCCATCCCTATCCCAAGGCGGTTTTGAGCCTTGGGTGTGACATGGAAAAAATATCTGAATGTCTGTTGTAGCTCTATCTGAAACTTGAGAAGTTGAAGTTGCTGTTCTGTATGGTGTTAACTGACGTTTCCTATGCTCTCCCTAGTGTAAAAGGAGAAAGGCCCTTCGGAGATAAGGCCCAGGAATGTGTCGGTAGAGAGTGAAATATCTTCTTACTCAATAAACGGGTCCTTGGTAGCATGACTGTGATACAGTGACAGTCTGTCATGAGCAAAATGCCAAGGCTACTATCAGTCTTTGCCTTATTTGCCTAATCTTTCAGTAGAGCTCATTTTGGTATGTGAGCACTGTGTAAATTTGATTTATCTTGCAAGCATCACCCTTGAAAGGAAGTGCTAATAATTCCATTTCACATCTGATTTTAAAGGCCAAAGTGCAAAGCTGAAATATTTAATTCTCTTATCTGTGGTCCATTTGATTTGTTATGTACAGAATTGCATAAAGTGCTGAAAAGTTATTTTTATGCGTATTAAGTATACTCGTTATTTTATAGCTATTAGTATTTTCACTAAAAATAGAGGTGAGATCAATTTTTGAAATGAAATTCTGATTCTTACCTGCACAAAGCATTTTATATGTCAAAAGTAATGTATTTTGGTGGAACTACATTGACTTTTTTTTGCCAGAAACGTTCTTCCAGAGGAAACTTCAAAATCCCACCCTTCCATTGTGGTTGGGAATGGTTTTGGTTTTGTTTCAATTTCCATGCCAATAAGAAATTTTGTTTTCTGACAGACTCTGCACACAAAAAATTAATTTCATTGGGCTCGTTTGAATACATCTGCTTGCATTTTTATCCCTGCTAGTATTTTGAACCTCCTTCCTTAACTCTTTAACTCCATTTATTTCAGTGGAATCCATTCTGTTTCTCCTTAGATGGGACAGCCAGATTTTTCATATTTTCTTATTTTTTTATGTATGAGTTAATTCAGTATGCTGATATTGTGAACATAAGCACAATTTGTACCTTTAATGTAAATCCAGTTCTTTCCTTACGGGAGAATTATTACATTTTTGAGTGACTTTTAAGCAGAAAGCTTCTTCCAGATCTGGAATATATAATCTCCATTTGGTGGCATTTTTAAATCATGATCTCACTTCCTTAGTTATGTTTTGTTTGCACTTTTACATCTTAGTATGTTTGACCAGCTGATCAGCTAGTCCATGAGTGTGTTTGAAGAGTGCTTTATGAATAATATAATGGCTACACAATCATTAAACTTTGTACTGTCTCCTGCAATTTTGAACCAAATATTTCAATTAATTTCTGAACTGATGCCAGACTTCTCGATTCTGTGGTTTATAACACTTCATCATCTGTTATGTGAATGATGAATTCTCATAGTATTTAACACTGATCTCACCTGTGCCATGCAATTGCTTATCGTAAATGCTATAAAGCTTGAAGATGCATAGGTTAAATTCAAGCAGCCACTTAAGTCCAAATGCAAAAAAAAAAAAAAAAAAAAAAAAAAAAAAAAAAAGTCAGAGGTATGGTATTCTTCTATGTAAGTCCCAGAAGCTTACCCTTCCCCTTGGTCCTTCGCCGTAAACCAAAGTAAGACAGTGCTCAAAGTACCTGGTGGTGCATATCTGTAGTCTTTCCTCTCTTTGATTAAAGGAGAAAAGAAGGAGCCAACCTGATATGTGCATGACTGGCAGCAAGATCAGGCCTGGGGTGAGTGAATGGGGCCATGCAAACCTGTGAGCACTTCTTCACTGCCACAACAGTTCAAGAACTTTACAAAAGACTTTAAAAAGCTGGCGTTCTGGAAATAGCAACTTCTAATGGTAGTGTCTTCAGAGGAAAGCTGGTACCATCAATCGGTGCTTCCAGCTGCTTCCTAACCCTTTAGAGAATGTTCTGCTGGTAGAAGATAACTTTAATTTCATTAAAGCGTTAATAACATTTAGCTTCCAGCACAGTCTATTTGGACACTTATCTGCAGTCTTTCTTATTTGTACGTTTCTTCTATATTTATCCAAGCCATTGATGTAGTAGCATCTCATTATTAATAGATATTTATATTATGTAGACTTTGTTGATATCGAAAAAATTGAGTTTTCAACTGATGTTGAGATCTGAGCTTAATTAGGACTCTGTACTCCTATCTGAAAGTCACAATAAAACTAATCTGCATTTTTTTCTATCAGTGGAATATAGGCAACTTTTATTTGTTGCTAGCATAGGTATTGATATTTATATCTGGGTTTTTTTTGTAGTTACTAAAGCTCTTGTTGATTTTTTTGCATGAATTATTTTAGAAAACTGCATAGGCTCTAAATTGGGAGAAGATTCAATCCTCATATCTTAATGTGTATCAAGCAAGGCTATCATGTTGCTCAGCTGATTTGAGAGTTGTTTTGCTTTTAGATGAATATTTTTGAGACTGTATCTATTTATGGCTTTATCCCCTTGTGAATGGTTACTGCAGGTCATTTGTTGCTGGTTCAGAAGTATCAGTTAATCCTACAGGAAATGGAACATGTGTGAAACTCAATGATTTCTTCCTATGGGAAAATGAGCAATTTTGTTAATTATGAGCTTCAGTCAGCAGGAAGTAGTGAAACTAGATTCTAGTTTATGCCTTTGTATAGATTTGAAATAACTTTTTCTAAATTTTGAGGGTGTAAAGAAACAACTATTTTTGAGGCATTTATTCCAACTCAGTCAAAAAACCGTATCTCCTAAGAAATATGGGAAAGTTACATCCAGTATAAAATCAAATGTCAGCAAAAATATATTGCTCATGTTTGCTGGAGTACCTAATGACTTTTGATGCTTTATTTTCATGCCTTGACAATACAGGATCCTCAACTAATTCTTAAAACCAAGAATTTTTGCTGTGTCCCAGATTGAACATGCATCTTTAATGCATACTCTTGGCTTTAGAATAATTTGTGTCAGAATATCCTCATTTATTCTGCACCCTTTCATAAAAATATTGTTGGAAACAGACTGGAAAGTGGTGATGCTCCTTTCTGAGCAAAATTTGGATGACATCATACTTTGGCTTAATTTTGAGACAAAAGTTTTCAATCCTAAGGAAAAAGTACATGGCACTGTGAGTAGATGGCCATTCAGTCTTTTCTACAAACCAATTGCAGGTACACTTAATAACAGCAACCAAGTGGAGGATTTTCCCAGCACACCCTGTGCTGATCAGCACATCATCTGACATGATCTTTGAATAATTAATTAACGTATTTCACTGAAAAGAAAAAGCTGAATTTAATACTACCTCCTGTATCTAGAGCTATATGGCTTGTTGATGCAACTGCCATTCTGGTAATGAAACTGTAAACTCGACTGTGTGCGCTAGCAGAAATTGTGATTGAAAATGTTTGAGGAATTTCGTATAGAACTGAAAGTCTTCAAAAATTTGTTCATCTGTTTGTTTTTGTTTTGCTCTCCCTGTGATAGGTTTGTTCTCAGAATTAGTAACATAATCCACTGGATTTCAAATTGCAATATAGTTTAAACTCAGTATAATGATTTGACAGCTAAATAATTAATCTTATTTTTCAAGTTGATATGTATTACATATTGCTATTATGGAATTTGGTTTCTTATAAATATTTTAAAATAAGCCCAATCAGAAATACAAAATATCATATTAACTGAGGCTACTTAGAAATGAGAAAAGATCTCTTGTTATCATTTCTTTTTCTGGCCTGCAAAATTTTAATTGAATATTTTTATTTTTAATACCTATGATTTTCTTGTTTAACCTTCCAATTCAGATTATCAGGAGTTAGTCCTGATATAAGACTATCTGCCATCTGTATTCTCAGCTTGACAGAGTTATTTCACTTTTCATTTTCTGATATTTCTAGAAGCAAGCATCAGTTCTACTGTGTATGGTAAATAATTTTTTTTTGAAAAGCAGGTATCCTTTTTTCTCATTAATCCTTTTCTACTAACTGTTGATAGCAAAGGAAGTATAAAAGTTTTCTGAAAGAAGATAATGAGATACTTATCTGATCTAGGAGAGCTCTTTCAGTGCCTGAGAAGCAACATGAAGGAAAACTAATGCTCTTTGCTCTTTGCAAGAATTTCAAGAAAGCAACACGTAAAGTTGCGCTGCTGTGGGAATTGCTAGGAGAAGTTTCGTGGGAAAAATTGAATAGGCTACAACTCTGGTGGCTGTGAAGGATGGACGGATATGCTGCTATCAGCAACATGAGTCTATGGACCTGAAATGGGCTTGGGCTGGATCAAAGCCAGATTCGAGGACCCCGCTTGTGTCCTCAGAGCAGGCAGGTGTATAGGAGCGAGGTGCAGGGCTCTTCTCCTCAGAACCTGAAAAATAACTGTGTGCTTGTTCCTCAGACGCTGCTGGCAAAAGGAGGCACTTGTGTGGTTTTTGGCCAGAGAGAGGTCTCTCCAGGAGCTGTGAGGTGACTTTTGAGTGAGACACGGGAGCCCAGGGGAAGCCATTGCCAGGCTTATGCTGGGGGGAAGGCAAAGAGCAAGGACCAAAGACATGGGGCCAAGGGGGTGGAGGGAGCTGTGAAGCACTTTTTCCTCTGGGAATGATTTTTTTTGGACTGCGAGGTGTAGTCTAGAGCCAAGCAGTGCCTTTCTGAGTTAATTTTCTCCACGGGCAGAAAATAAGTTTGCAATAATTCTATGACTTACACATTTTTGGAACTTCATTTGTTTACTGCTATTTACACTAGAAGAGTTTCTTGCTTTTCTCTTCAGTTGCAAAGATCCTCAGAGAGTGACAGAAGAAAGCAAAGGGGGCAAATGGTAGAAAAGTTATTCACATCTGTGCTCAGTGAGTTCTAATGATCTCTGTACCACAGGCCTCTCTAGCCCTTTTGTTTCTGCCCTTCATGGATGGGAGCTGTTAATAAACATGGTCTTGGAATGATCCTGTGTTGTAGGTTGTTATGATTCCTGCCACTTCTCTGGAAACCATGTCAGCCTGCAGAGCACATTGGCTTTTCCAGGAAAGCGGGGTGATGTAATATTCACAGACTGCCAGTAAAGCAGATCTACTGTGTGACTCTGTCTCTCGCTTCTACTGAAACATGTCTCCAAACCTATCTCCAAATCTTTTTTCTCCTTTTTTCCCCCTGAGACTGTATGGCATAGCAGCAATCAAATCAACTTTAGAAAGACTTTTCTTTTACTTTGTTACTTAGTGACTGCAGGCTTTCACAAAACCACAGATTCATTTTGTCTGGTCAGAAAATTATTCCAAATTTCTATCCATCTGCAGTCTCAAGAACCTGCCTGGGTCTTGGAAATGCATCTGGCCTCAGTTTCAGATTGCATTGTTTCATTTTTATTTCATAGGAGAAAGTGTAAGACTTTAAATCATAGTTCAATTTCTATGCATCACATTCCAAGAAGTAATTACTCACCCCTTGGCTCCTAATCCTCTCTCATTCCCAAAACAAACTTCGGTACCTCTATACTGTAACTGTGAGTCTAATTTTTCCAAAGGATATTTACAGACCTGAAGGACTGTGCAAGGGAGACATTTGCCTCCTGTGAACTTCTATTTGTAAGCACAAGCTTTCCTTATGAGTGCTGACGATAAATTTCACTGCTGATGTTGGCAGTGAAGCTCTCTTTAGGCCCAGTGATGACCATTCTTTGCAAGGTCCTTTAGCTGGGTTGATAACAGTAGGAGAATTAGAAAGTATTTGACAAGAGTTTGCTTTTTGGATCAGGCAGGCTTTTTCATTAGTTTACATTCATATTTGTGAGCTTCCCAAGAGTTTCTAAGCATCATCAAACTAAGTTGCAGAGTAAAGACTGGAAACACCTGTATTTGACATCTCTGTGAACACCAAAGATATTCCTGGTAGCACAGAGTCTAAATATAATTGTTGGTGACTGGGCTGAGGTCATTAGTCAGCCTTGTTGCAACCTAATTAGTTTCAATTAACTTTTGCCCTCAGTGCCCAGTGCAGAGTCCCAGCTAACCGCCACGGGAGGTCAGGGTAGGTTGGGACAAAGCAAAAGCAGTTGGTCACAGATATCAGCGAAACAAATGAAAACTGTGTTCTGTATTAGTCACAGTCTGAACTGTGAGGAGGCGGTGGCAGAGAAGGGATCACTGACCTCTCTGAAATCTTTGTATCATGTCCTGGGCTTCTATCAGGGTAAAGTGTTTGCTTTAAATTATGCTTTAATGAGTGCTACTCCTTGTAGAGTGACTGCAAATCTGAGTGCATTAACTACTAAGCTAGCTTGGGAATGGCTTATTAACATAAATATCAAACATGAGACTTTGCACTGACTAGAAATGATCCTTTTAACTCTCTTCAGTTTGAAAAACTGTCTATGACAAAGAGAGATAGAAAGGAAAGAGGAAGAGTTAAGAGATCTAGTAACGTCAATGATTACAAATGAATTGCATAAAAATACATGTATTATTTTTATTTGAAATAACTTGCAGCAACTGACATGTTCATGGCTTATCAATATAAGCTGCAAAATATATGAAGTCTTTGAGGCTTGGTGAAACAGATGTTCTAGTTTAACCACAGGTTGTTTGACTTATTAGTACCTACACATATAATAGAGTGGAATAAACTTTTTACTGCACTGTAGGACTTTCAGGTTGAAATTCTGTAACCTGCCTTTTCAGGGACAGTTGAGACTTGGTATCTATTAGCCTTACATTCTAACAGTTAATGGGATTTCTGCAAAAGATTTTGAGCTATCTCCAAACCGCATATGAAAGAGAACGGAATTATTTTTAAAACAAATATCTAAAGTGACTGAAATGTTTGCTTTTGATCTGATGTATCCAGGTTTTTTAATAGCACTATTAAAATATTTTCACAAAGACACACCACTTCATGGTGCTGATTTCCCGCTCATCTCTAAGCAAATGATGGTGTGAATCACACCAGTTAGAGCCTGCCCCAGAGGGACACTGTGTATCAGTAGGCAAAAAATAAATAAAAAGTGACTTCTTAATTATTTGAATGTTGTCTAATGTATCTCAAACTCATAGTGAATCTGTCACTGAACAAGAAACTCAACCACTTTCTTATGTTTTTCTTTAGATTACAGGATAGGGGCTGGACTTGCAGTGTTATCAGTTAAAAATGTGAACTAATAGCAGTTTGTATGAAAATAATGTTCTACAACAATATCTTCCCTTCTGTTGCCATAAGAGAGATTTTCCTGAGCAACGTGATGTATTAGTATTCATAACTGAAGTAGGTGATCATGATTGTTTCTTGGTGTTGAATGAAGCAAGAGATCATAAAATAAAGATGCAAAGCTTTTAGCTGTACTGTCAGTGACTTGGAAATCAGCAGCTCCCTAACTACACTGGATAGAAACTGGACAAAGTAACTAATTCATCTGACTTCAAAATTAGATAGATTCTCCCAGAAGATGGCAGTGCACCTATGAGAAGTGTTCTAACAGCTTTGCAAGTTGTATCACTCATAGCTGTTTTTTTCAATACTACGTGCAAAAACAAAACAAGTAATAAAAGCAGCTTCAGTTGGACGTGGATGCAGATGGTACTTTTGATCTTCAAATCTGAAGCAAATATCAGTGTTCTACAAACATCACCTGTTCTACATGGACTGAACAGGTTTGGAAGGCTGGCAGCTTGCTTAGCCTTTTAGTACATCTGCCATCAGGCTGACGATCTCTTTTCCATTGGATTCGTTCACATAATCCCTATGCAAAATCCATTGACTAAATCTAGAGTTTTAAAATGTGTCTCAATTCTTACATTGTCAGAGGAACAGATCAATATAGGGTAATGGTTGCTAAGAAATAGATGAAGTTATTTGATTTAAAAGTCTGACCATGTCATGTCTTTGCTCTGCTGTTTTCTTGCTGAAGAATTTCTTCATTCAGATGGAGATCAAAAGCAGATGTTCAGAAATACCAAAAAGTACTACTTCTGTATTAGTTCTAGTCTAGGAGCAATCAGTAGTTGTTGCAAATTTGGGCATATTTCTAGTTCAGTTTCCAAAGCTGAGTTTGTCTGAGTATGGATTTTCAAATATATAATCAAACAGAACTACTTAACCTTTTAGAAATTGGTCCATTCCTTATCACTTTATTTATTTCAGAAATAGCAGTGGGGAATGTTAATTTTCCTTTTTGAAAGTCTATCTTAATCTGTAACTGTAATTTGCAAATAAAACCTGTTAGCTATTCTGCAATGCTAGTCTTTTGAACTGTTTGATATGCATATTTCCATGTACAAAGAAGCTCTTTTGTGTACATGAATGAAAAAATGTTTATGCAGAGGGGAGAGGGAAGAGAGAGGGGTTTTACATATGTAGCAGCTTACAGGTAAATTTTGGAACGGAACTTTACTACTAAGGTTCTGACTTGACTAGGATTACCACATTAGGTGAAGAATTCTTAAATATTTACGGTCTGTAACTTTGACTGGAAAAATAATTCTGTTATTCAAACATTTTCATTTGTAAACATTTATTTAGTTTTCAAAACAGCAAAAATGCATTGGCAGTAAAAAAAACACTAAAAATTGCAGTTGTTTCTTTAAGATAAAGAAGAGATGAAAAACGATTGTGTATTCTTGTTCTGCAGTCAATATAATTGCGTATTCTTGTCCTACTGCTTAGATATTATGGACACTAATTTTACTAAATTAATATGAGCAGCATCATTTCCTTTGCACAAAACACAAAAACACACAAGAAACTAAAAGCTGCCTGTTTTTTCCCCTTAGTTTTCACTTTCTTATTCCAGTAAGTCATATTTGACTGCATGATGTATTAGATTTGATTTTATTTTTTTTAGATTTCTACCCTCCTTTTTAAAAGTGTATTTGTCTTCCTCATAGAACGAGCATCTTTAGTCTCTTTGAAGATCCGTCTGTGATTGGACCTGTGCTGGTTACTCATGACCATAAATAGGGTAAAATAGAGTCTTCCCTAGCACCCGAAGAGACACAGCAGCCCCTTCCCTTTCAGGCGGCTAACAGAACTGTCTAGCACATCCTGAACGGACAAAATCGCAATCAGTAAGAGGTCTAAATGGGGCTCTAGTGCCAAATTTGATCCTGTTGCACAGTCACCTATAGAACCTATTACGAACACCTATTTCACCACCTAATAATCCACCTTTCACTACTGACAGACATCATTCTTTTTTGTCAGGAGGAGACTGACACTAAATCACATGCTCCCCCCCAATCCGGCATCACCTTTTCATCATGATTTCTCTGATCCCCTCATGATTCACACTAGAAGTGTGATGGAGCTTTTGGGTTCTGTGCAACTCTGCAGACTGCTCTGTATCGCAGTGGTTGACATCTGGTGCTGCCTATGTATAATACAAATATGTTGTGACGAATAAATGCTACTGCTTGCTGTTTCCTTGCTCCTACTGTGTAAAATCTCAATAAAAGTTAAATTTATCACTAGACAAACTGTGCAAATATCTCAGCTAACTTTCATAATAAGGCAAGCTACCTCAGCAACAATAAAATTTTGACATTGCACCTTTTTTTGTGTGTTTTTTCCCTATATTTCTAAGTGAATGTTCCATCTTTAATCTCACTGCTTGAGATATAATCCACTTGGTAATTTGGTCTAGCACAGTACTATCAAGGCCAAATTCTGAGACTATTATGCAAGCAAATGCTATTTACATCAAAGGGAGTAGAGGCATTAGTGAAAATGAAGCAAAGATCACAATGTGTGGCCTTTTCACGATCATCTGTGTTCTCCTCATGCTCTATCCCAGTGCTGAGCAGGCCCAGGCATCCTACTGCAGGCAATGTCCTGCAAACCCATACTCTTACTACTGCTGAACTTCTGATGTCAGACTGGGCAATCTGAAGGTCTTGTGAGGGAAACTAGGTCCTCACTTAACACAGATGTCCTTCTCTCAGCATGCAAGAAACTCATTCTGGGAGCAATCTATTTGGAAATTTTGTGGATAAAGTGTTTTGCAAGTCCTGGGCTGCTACTTCAGGGTGTCAGAAGTAACAGCCCAGAAGCTGGCATTGTGCCTGTATGAGGTGTTCAGGATGGATGCCAAGGAGGTCGTGAGCACCTCCTAAACTGGATCTTGAAGAACAGTAGTCATCATCTGCAGTAGGCAGAAAATTCAGAGATTGGATTCAGGCTGGGAGGACCTCAGAAAGGCCTGCAAGAAAAGTGAGTGGAATATTAATGAGTGTGAGTTTAAGCCTCTTGAAGTGCAGTAACATGAACCAGATACAAAATAAGACCTAAGGGAAAGAGTGTAGGCTCCCCGAGCCATGGGACTTAGCAGTCTTGATCCTAAACATGCACATACCTACTGAAGGCAATATTGGCTTAGGACTCAGTTGTGGGAACAAGTTCTCTTTGTGCAAAACCCATCAAGAGGTTATGTCAGAATATAGAGTGTACGTCCAAATGCAGAAATATTTACATAAAGAGAAAATTAGGAAAGAAGTATGGGAAATATAATTTTTTGGAAAGTCCTTTTTATTAATGAAAAGTTGGTACAGCTGCCTGGGCAGCTCTTCTGTTGTGCAGCTCTTCTGTGCTTCTGAAACACAAAGCACTTTAACCCGGGCCTGAAATGACCCTACGCATTTGTCTCCTTTTCTCATAGGCTAGATTTTATGATTCTATGCATAGATTTTATGCAGCTACCTAATCACCTTGTTAATAAATTGCAGGTGACCTCTATACATGTACACATGTATAGAGTGCACAGTTCTTAGTTTTTCTAAGAACTGTGCAACAAGATGTTAAGATGATGTAGAAACAGGAAATTCTGTGAAGCTTTTTTTATGCTGAAGAATAAATCTTGATGACTTTCATATAAATATGCTATCTGACTTGATAGTTTTAGCACAAATAGTATAGTAATAGTATTGAATTAATATATTGATTATTTTATTTAATTTCTCATCTCAAATTTTCTCCTCAGCACTAGGAATCAGAAGTAGATTGTAGAAGGAAGATCTCAATAATTAAAATAGTCATTGGTGTTTCAAGGAATACCCAACTAGGTAGGATCTCCTACTGAGGCTTTTAATACACTCACATTTCTCTATTGCTTTAGCCCTCTAAAAACTTACTATAGAAAGTCTTTTAAGAATTTCAAATTTAGTTGCATGTTCAGCAGTCTGGATTCATTCCTAGTTTCTTCTATTAGCCCAGTTTGTAGAGAAGCAGAATTTTCAAGATACCCATGGAATTTGTATCAACGAAAGAGAAACCTATGGAATGTAAATGTTTCTAACTCAAGTGACTACAATGCAGTGTAGGCAATTAAATCCTTTTAATTGCTGTTTTACATTCTTAATATCACTTTAAATTGAACCTTAAAACTTCAGTGTAAATAATTCTCAAGTCAACATGATTTCTTATCTTTCTCCACCAAATTAACTTCAGGTTTGAATAATTTTAAATGTAGTTATATTGGAGCTGGAAGGAATATTGAATTCTTGATAGAGGACATTTGGTTGGAATTTCTGTGTCACAGCCTTTATTAAATCATTGCTATGACAAAATACCAGTCCCAACTCTGGAACCAAAAGTGCTGCATAAGCTTTACAAATGAAAAGGAGTGTAGTTCCAGTTTTCTTCTTGGAGTTAAAAGCAGAGAGTTTTAAAAAGGCAGCATATCAGAATATTCTGATTGGAATATCCCCCTTAAAAGACAGGGCTGATTTTTACTAATAAAAGTCTATATGCTCATACATGCACACACAGACGCACACATACACATACATTTGTGTGTATATATATATATATATATATCTCCATATATTAAAAAGTATATATATTTATGAATATCAGTGTGCTTAATTAATTGACTTAGCACATGTGCATAGAATAAGCTTCTGTTAAGCACCATCCCTCATTTCTTTCAGTTTCGTATTAATAGTTTGATAGCAGAAGGTTTTTGGAAATTCTTTGATTAAATATGAAAAGTAGAAAAAAAATGGTTGTATCCACAATGGTCTTGTTTCACAATGTTAATGTATGTTCATTATGTGAGTTATTTGTTACATGTATTGTAGTAGTAATTGTAGACGTTGGAATAAAAAGTAGTAATTATAGACACTGAAAATAATTGCCTTATACTGACTTTTTTTTTTTCAATTGATAGTAATATATTGATAGTTATGTACAAGAGATATTTGGGAAAGGAGGAATTAAGAGAGATTAATTTTCTTAATAGCCTGAAAGGAATTCTGTGGTAGAACTCAAAGTGAAGAGGGTGAGAGTTAGCTACCAAAACAGTTTTATAGATCTTCATTTCTTCCAAGTCTTTCTAGTGTTTTATATGTAATGAAATTCTTTTTATTATGGTTTGCATGCCTCCAGGAATGAGGAGAAAGAAGTCTCTTACATACATTTATCAAGGATACCTCAATATCCTAATCTATATTTTACAAGAAAAGTGAAACAATTATGCAATTTTAATCAATTATTTGATTAAAAAAGGAGTGGAGAAAGATACAAGTACAGCTGAGAACATCACCTTCATACAACTGGGCCATTAATACAGTGTTTGTGAATCAGGCTCTTTGGCCATAAGCCAATTTTTTCATTTTCAAAAGGGGTGGTGATTAACATCACCATTCAAAGAAACATCTTGCCAGAGAGCCTTGGGTCATATCAGCCGTTGGTTCCTAGCAATGTTCAAAGGGTTTTATAAGCATCCAAAACTATTTTTATTACCTCATTCCTGGAAGGTAAAATGGGGGAGGGAGAGCAAATGAGATCCCTTTCTGAAACCCCATCTGTATCCAGTCCTATGAGGGAATCCATGGTACTAGGAGGATTACTGGCTAACTCTTATCAAGTATTTCCTGTCTGTGACCTTAGATAGCAGCTGGAAGATAAGAACCTGATACTTTATGAGATGAGTCAAGCCAAATTTTCTGTCTTTTTCCTGAGAAGTTGTCTGGAAGGAGCTGTGGTGATAGCTAATGGCAGAAGATAAGAGAGTGACTGGCTAGTGTTTTCAGGAATATTAAGAATGTAGAGGTGAAAGGTTTTCCATCTCTCAAATGCTGCCAGCATTTCTTCATGGTAGTCACAGGAGTTGCAGAGAAGGACAAATGGGAAATGAACAGTGTTACTAGTCTTATAAAACTGGTTTCTGTAAAGCAACCCTTACGTCTTGGGCCTGCTAGGTGGCATATTCCTCCTGGTGTTATGAGATTTGATGGACTAGGCACATTAATCATAAATTGCATGTTACACACTACCACCAAGTTACCTATTAGTTGAAGAATCATGCACTGGGAGACTGATGCACAAGTATCATGCACCAGTGGGGAGATTCTATGCACTGGTACAGACTGGGGATTGACCTGCTGGAAAGTAGCTCTGCAGAGAGGGACCTGGGAGTGCTGGTTGACAACAAGTTAACCATGAGCCAGCAATGTGCCCTTGTAGCAAAGAAGACCAGTGGTATCCTGGGGTGCATTAGGAAGCCTGTTGCCAGCAGGTGGAGGGAGGTGATCCTGCCCCTCTACTCAGCCCTGGGGAGGCCTCATCTCAAGTACTGTGTCTGGTTCTGGGCTCCCCAGGACAAGAGACATGGAGCTACTGGAGAGAGTCCAGCGTAGGGCTACGAGGATGATCAGAGGACTGGAGCATTTCCCCTGTGAATCTGTGAGAGCAGGGCCTATTTAACCTGGAGAAGAGAAGACTGGGTGGGGGGGGGGGGGAATCTTATCAATGTCTATAAGTATCTGAAGGGAAGGTTTCAAGGGGATGGGGCTAAGCTCTTTTCAGTTGTCTAATGCGATAGGACAAGATGCAATGGGCACAAACTAAACACAGGAAGTTCCGCCTTAACATAAGGAAGAACTTCTTTACTGTGAGAGTGACAGAGCACTGGCACAGGTTGCCCAGAGAGGTTGTGGAGTCTCCTTCTCTAGAAATATTCAAAACCTGCCTGGACATGATCCTGTCTAACATGCCCTAGGTGGCCCTACTTGAGCAGGGAGGTTGGACTAGATGATCTCCAGAGGTCTCTTCCAACCTCAACCATTCCATGATTCTATGATGATCTCCAGGAAAGCGAAGGTGATTGCTGCATTCAACTAATACCTTTGGTAGATGTGAGCAAAGTGGAGGGGAAGTTGTCCATTCCTGTTGTATCACAAAAGTTGGCCTAATACAACACAATTCATTGCTCTTACCATTTTCCAAGAGCTATGCTGTGCGGTTCACCTACGCATCCTACATTGGATGTGTTCCAGCTACTCCTTTCATAAGCATTTTGAAACTGCATAAATTTTGAGATAAATGATATCTGATATATAATAGCTATGTCTGTATAGTTAATGCATCTTAATTCCTTAGTGAGGCACTGGTTAACATGAGGGGACCACAGGATTTGTTAAGATGTAGCCATAACCTTCTCCTGTTAGCACTTGAAAGACCGCTTTCTGTGTTTCACAGGGTACAGTTCCCTTTTTGTACCACATCTTGCCTCTGTTAACACCCTCCTTATTGACCCTTCATGTTAATGCACACTTGGCTAAGGCTGCTACTGAAAAGTGTCTACTGGTTTCAATAAAGATGCTACAAAAGAAAGTGTAAACATTTCTTAAATTGTTAATTAGCAATCTGCAGTGGAAATGTGCTTTTAGTAGTTAGTTCAGGGGCTGAATCTCATAGCCATTGGATGATATTTCTGACTTCTTTGATGAGTTACTCTTTGACAAACGATTAAAGCATCTGCAAAAAAACATCCAGCAGTGTTGCTCACTCTGCCTGTCTCTTGCATTCAGTGTGCTGTTTGAGCTGATGCGGGAGCCGGTGGATAATCTACAGCACAGCTAAAAAGAGACACTTATCTGACTTCCTTTGAAATCTGTAAAAGGACAGTAATATTTTCCTACTTCACTGTGGTCTAGAAGACAAAATTGATTAATTACTGTGGAAGATGCTGAGCTCCTCTGATTAAGAGTTCACTATATATGAAAGATAATTAACTAGCTCTTATAAAGTGCTCTGAAATCTTAAGAGTGATTCAGTGGAGGAATTTAGAACAATGTTTGCTGCTTTCTGAAGCTTTCTCCGCTATTGAAATGTTCCTGCAAATCTTTATGCACATACTTAATTTTAGGTATATGATCTGTCCCTTTCAAGTCAATGGGACTATTTGTGTTTGTGAAAAATATAATCCCTTACAGTTATTAACTCTTTTTGTATATTCATAAAATAACATATATTTATAAAATCACCTTAAATTTATACAATTTATTTACTTTATTACTTGAAACAAAATATATTTTAAGAATGTTCTTAATTATCATGGACATCATCTATGCATTTCCTCATGCACATATGAATTTTTAATAGAATGTTTTCACACAGGAGTTTTATTCCAAAACAAAAGCATTATTGATATTTGTTTATATTACAAAAGATCCAGGAGGTCCTACTCACAGACAAAAAGTCGTTTGCGCTTAACAATCCATAAAGACAGAATATGTTATAGTCTGTGCTTTCCAGTGCTTTACGGGCAAGCTGAAAACATCCGTATTCATCCTGAGCTCTCATTCAATAGGTGAAATGCAGGGAATAGAAAGAAATACAGAAGGTGAACAGTAAATAGGCTTGAGAGGTTATAAAGGAATTAAGACTGTTATCTGCCTTCAGTGACAAAGGGAAGTTTACCAGTGATCATAGGGCTGTTAGGATTTTATCTTTGAATTTAGGAAGAACTGAGCTCGACACATTCATGTGTTGTGTGCAAGAAGAACACAAAATCATGTATCCCTTCTAAAAAAACTGAATTTTATCATTTTGGGGTAAATCTTTATGAGGTCATGTGCAGGGTCATTACTGTGGCTGTGTTGCTCCTTGTGCTGGTCCTGTACCCATAGATACTGTGCAAGTATGTCAACATTTGTTAATGGTGCAGTGTAGAGAGAGAAGGATCGGGGCACAGTTTGGTGTGACCTCAGACAGTACAGCCACACTCCTCTACAAGAAAACGATGTTTGCATCCAGTTTGTGTCCAGGCTGAGCCATGCATCGTGTCCCATAGATGCTGCAAGGCAGATTTCTCCACGGCCGTCTCGAGGCTGCCTTGCCTTTTCATGTGCACACACACAGGAAAGTGTGGGAGGGCTTTGCAGCCCCATGGCAAGGGGACATAGAAGGAATAGGGCTGTGGTGGTAACTTTGGTTCCTCTGGGAGGGAAACCACCTCAAGACACATACTGGAAGACACCTAATACAATGGTATAGACTCTAAACAAGGAGGCTGTTGGCCATCTTTCAGCACAGAGAGAATAGCAGACCATCTACATACTTCCCTGCAGATACCATTTTAATTATCTGCTTAGGCTTTCATAGTCTGTAGTAATATAAGGAAATCTGAATAATTTTGTTATAAAAGTAATCGTGGAAATACTTTAGCAGGATAATACCATATTTTAAGATGATGGTATTCACCACCAGCTGTAAACTTCAACATATTTTCAAATTGCACATCAACAGTGTCAATGTTTTTTTTTTCCCTTCTTCTTCTTCTTCTTCTTTTTTTTTTTAACAATGGAAGGTGAGTTTTCCCTTTTTATTTTCCCTCTCTTTTTTAAATAATATTTCAACTTTAAAAAGAGCACTAGAACCATAGAACCATCTGGCTTATAAACAATAGGCAAATAACATTTCTTCATGATTGATTACGCAACATAACCTCAGGTAAGTGTAGCATGACCAGTTAATTGAAAATTGCTTTCCTTTTAGAATTTGCTGTGTGCTAGCCAAAGATAAATAATTATTTCATCCGGCTCATTTCACTTTATACACTTTAAACACTCAAGCCCCTCACTGACTTTAAAAAACAAAGCTATTATTCTCTATTCCACAACTTTTCAAAGCTCTTTTTTGTTTAATTCTCCAATTTTATAGTGGTACTTTTACTTCTGAATTGAACTTATTCGGACAGATGGGGAAGACAGCCTGTTTTATCTATGCTTCATTATTTCCCTAAAGATTATTCTTTATTTGAAAAATATTAAGTGAACGGAGAGAACCATTTGCTTTCACTATTGTGGAGAAGGTGCTATAATCTGCAAGGTACATTGTGTTTTCAGAAGAACTTAAATGACCATGTTAGGGCCTGGGAACAGAGAACAATGAACTGTGCAGAACAATCTACTTGAGTAACGGAAATGTTGTAAAATTTGCATATGTTTTATTATCAACTACAAATACTTCATGGTGTCCTAGAGCAATTTTCAAGTCAACTGAGGCCAGATTATAGTCAGACAAAATTCCCATTCTGAAACCAGAAAACATAATTCTTCAGATTGCGGTTCATTTTGAGATGATGGAGGTGCCTGATCCAATGACAAAGCTGTAGGTGATGTTTAAGTATTTATGTTATTGAAATAGTTTTACTTCTCATTTTGTCTAACTTTCATTCATCTTCAAGCAGTGTAAGCACGTTAGTGGCATTCCAAGTATGCTTTCAACATGCATTTATTTTGTATGTGGTTTTATGGGCACTGCTACAATTTTTAACAATAATAAGTATTCTAATATGGAGATATTGATTTTGTTTTACATTCAACTTATTACTGACAACTGGTAGATCAGTATGCAAAATAAGAGACTCAGCCTGAGTACTTGATTTAGGCTGAGTTGAATTTATGTCATGAGATTAGTGAAAAGAAATAAAATCTAAAATTCAGGTTCCTTAAACTGTCTCAGACGATTTACTGCAGTATATATATAAAAAAAGAGAGACAGAAAATCATAATATGGTTAGTGATTTGCATTTGATGGAAAGACATAATAGCTGAAGAGCTCTATGGAGTGATATCACATCAGTCAATATGTCTCTTTCTCACCCAGTGTAATCAAAGCCCTATGTAAAGTGGCTCATCACTGTGAATGTCATGGCATTAAACAGTGAGAAAAAAGACTGTTAAATCTACTTTTTCAGATATGAAATACTTCTGATTTTGAGCAAAACATTTAGGTTTACTTTTTTAATGAGGTACATTGCCAAGTTTGTCTCCCATACAGATACGTGAGCTTCAGGTAGGTGGAACAGAGAAAAAAAAATCTCACTGATAAATGTTTTAAATTATGGAAGATGAACATTTAATTATCTTCCATAGGCAAATCTCATGTAGTTGAGGCTGAGCTTTTACAGGAAACATTGAAAGTCTACACTAGGCACCAGATTCTCTGTACTGTTGTACCTGTCATAAACTAAGGGAAACTTCTATAAAAGGACTTGAGCCATCAGAGAATCAGGGACCATTCACATTGCTAGGAGTATTTCTCTACATGATAACAGCAATGATTTAATTAGAGAAAGAGGACTACCAAAATTTTTTGTTTCTAGTTTTATTTTCATACTAAGAGAACAAAGTACTTTTTCAGTATTTATGACCTAGATTATATACTGAAAAAGCACTTCTATGTCTACAAGTTTTAATCTCTGACTACATAGGAAAAGTCCTGGGACAGATATCATTATGATAAGAATCATCATCTTGAAGATATACTGACTCCAGCAAATGGAATACAAATAGTACAGTGCAAATTGGTATATAAAATGTATGAAAAATATGTGAAATAATTAGCAAATATTCGAGTAGAAATGCATTCTTCCTTACTTCTACCAATTGCTAGTACCAATAAAAAGTACCGTCTCAGCAATATTCCATATTTCCTGTTAATCTTACCATTCCTACACTGAGAAAATAATAATGTTCTAACAGGCCTGAGCAGGGTTCATACTAATTCCTAGTATAAACATGTTTTTATCCAAGTAAACTAGATATTCCCAATGTTTTTTTTCAGTTATTGGTGAAATACTCTGCCCATTAAAAACTGAGAAAGAATGTGGAAGGCTAGTATTTTTAACATAAATCTTTTCTCATATCTGACTGCATACAATAATTATGTTTCATGTTAAATCTACAGGGAGATTTAAGGAGAAAGAAGCACAGCCAAATGCCTATTGATATTTCAGCAGTAGATGAATTCCCTATTGCATAACCTGGATTGACCTGTATTAAGGCTTATAAATACAGAAGACTCAGCTAGATGCAGGCAGATGATGAGTAGTTATACATTTACTTATCTGTGTAAGCAACAAGACTTCAGAACTGCAGTTTCTTAACCATGGTTAAGTGTTCTGGCAAAGAATAGCTTTGATGGGAATTTTGCAGCAGTGTAAGAGTGTTTGTATATGCGAAATACGAAGGATACTGAGAAATATCAAGAATACTAATAGGAAAACTTAATAACTGGAAGATGAAAGCTGGTAGTGTTGCCTAATCAGAGATTAATTTTCTCAATAATGGAGATAATACTTAACCAAGAGTGACTGGAGACAAATAACTATATCCCTAGGATCATGAAGCAACTGATGATGACCTCTTCCAAATCTTGCCTAACATTATCCAAGAAGTCTTCTGAAGTGTGGTCTGGATATTCAGTGTCATACATTTTATCTGGACCTGTCAAGAAAAAGCAGTTCTCCTTTAGGACTTAGGATGTAAGCCTAAAGATGGAGTAAAGAGGACTCTTGATGGAGGGTGCATGACCTCTGAGCTCTGTTTGGTTACTGAATTGTCTTGGGGATGACACTTCACATCTGCTTCCCTGCCACTTTCTGTGCTGCTCTGTTTCCCTCCTCCCTTATCTATTTAGATTGCAAATATTTTGCTTCAGAGACAGTTGTTAGCTTATTACAAGCAATATTTTCTTAGAGACCTTGGTTTTATTCTGCCACATACTGTGTGGGTGACCATAGCAAGTCATTTCCACTGTTGGATCTCATTATTTGTAAAATGAAGATGATGATACCAGTTCTCCCTATACAGTGCTTTGAGACTTGTAATTTGTGTATTGGTGTATTACTTTACTGTTAGCATAGAGGGACTCTCTTGTTTTTATATGCTGTATATTTTAGCTATTTGACTCTCTGTCTTCTGGAGCTTTTAGCTTACCTCCGGTAAAAGATACTCCAGACATCATAGTGCAGATATGACTAATAGATAGGTCAAGCATCACAAGTACTTGGAAAGAGCTCGAAAGGAAGCCTGATGATAATTTTTTTGTTCAACTTAGTAAACATTTTGAGCAGCCCATACTTCTTGCTCAGTATATCCTATGAGATTGTGGTTAACTGGTAGCAGAACAAGTGTTCCTAGATTAACAGTCTCCAATTTCAGACTGCAATCACACTTACTGGATTCACAAATGCAACCATCACACAGGAAAACAACAATGAAAGATCGGGGTTTTAAGAAGAAATCACTCTGATGCTGACATGAAAACCTGGAGAAGGGTAGACAGATACACAATGACCTGTGTCCAAGTTTGAAAATAAACTGCAAAGACTTAAAAAGAGCTGGCAGATTTAAAGGACAAATTGCAATTCCAACTGAAATAGATAAGTTAGAACACATAAATAATGTCAAAATGGCAAGCAGAATTTCAGAGTATCATAAAAATGACTTTTGGGCAGTGAGTCTTTAAAATATACTTCAACCTCCTTCGCACATTTGTGACAGAGTACCAGTGCAATTCATTCAAACGTTGCTACTACACTATTGAAGTTGGCAATAAAATAAATGAAAGCAACTTGACTTCCTGAATAATTTCAAGGTACTAAAGTGAATGTGATTCTTCCCAGTAGTTTCAGTAGGGACTTAGGTCCTTGAACAAGCTGTAGGCAAGACTCATAAATCATCCTGTTCCCCGGAGCTCTGGAACACTTTGCAGATCTAAACATTTTGGTCACATAGACTAAAGGCCAGCAAAAGAAAAGAAAAGAAAACAAAACAAAACAAACTTTGATTCAGTTTAATAATAATAATAATAATAAAAATCTCCTGTGTTCTGGAGAACTTAATCTCAAATCAAAACCCAAGGAAGATATGCATTTACTCAGCAACCAGCAATCCATTTTAACTTATTTGCATTTGTAGAGAGCATTAAAAGAGTGTCATTCTAACAATATTCTCATTATTCAAGTTGTATTCACTATGCAGGATTGACTATTTCTCTGCACTTATAGTCAGGAAGAAGAGCCAAATGAGTAGCATTCATAATCAAATATTATATACAGAGAGTCCTATCTGATCATTATTTTATTGTAAACATTATTTGCACACAAATATTGGATAAAATACATCTTCCCAGTCCAATATCTTAAATAAGGATAGGTTTAAATGAGGAGGGACATTTTATTTTACCTCTGGCATTTCATTCCTAATCATATAGCTGCTCTTATGTTTATTAAAAAAACAAATAGTGCAATGACATATAATGTAAAAATTAGGATCTCAGACCTCAAAATGTGGGACATTCATTACTGATTATTTTAATTTAGTTTCTCTCTCTTAACTGAATCTTGAGGAGAAAGTAGGAAACGACGAATCCCCAGATCTGGTTCCTCTAGCTCATAGCCATAAAGAACTTATTTGTCATATGATATTTCATCTGGCATATGGGGTGGCTGGAAGTGCTGTAGAAACAACTGATAATCTTGTTGGTCTCTGACTTTTCAACCTTGCTTGCGTAGCTGTTTGTTTATTCAGCTATTTATATCTTAAATGCTGCTTGGAATATGCTCAAAATATGGCAGAAATTCTCAGTAAAATAACTTACATCAGATGGACTGTCTTCCAGTCTTCTTTACTTAAAAAGGGGAAAGAATTGCACAAGTAATGTAACTCAGCAAAGCTCATGTCTTAATTTTGCCCACAGGAGAACACTTTAGTCTAACTTTAACCTCTTTAACCAAAACGATGCCTGTCTGAGTGTTCAGTTGGGAAGCCCCATGCTCCGAAGGAGTCTGTTTCATTTAGGGGACCTGTGAATTACATTGTTTCCTGAAGAATCTTAAAGCTCCACAGTGGAACTGCTTAGGGAGTTTAAACCTTTTAAAAAAGATCAGGTTCTAAAGGCATGAAAGAAGCAAAATATTGGTCTAACTCTAGGTTAGAACAGGACTAAACTCTCCAGCCCAAAGTATAGTTTAGAAGGTAAGATTTCTTCAGACCATTATTCTTATAATTCCACAAGGCAGACATTTCCCAAGATTTTTTTAAAGATAGGATCTAACCCTACTTCTTAAATTTAAATCCTTTACTGAGAAATAGTAAAATCTGTTTTCTGTACAATCTATGTTTATTTGGTCATCAGACCAGAACAAGCTTGAAGAATTTGTCTTTGGATAATTTCAGTATATTGCCAATGCTAAATATTGAGATCTTGTGAGAGTGGTCTCTTGTTGAGGGATGCTACTCTTGTTTTTTTAGCTTAACCAAAACATTCACAATATGCACACTGTGGATTTTTAATCTTGTATCATTTCCATTCATCATTTCAATGCAATTGTTGGAATAAATGGTTATACTTTCAGTTGAAATTAAGGCTCCACTTTAAGTAACACCATGCAAAGATAAGTTTTGCATGAAACTCATTCTTTCCATCTGTTTAAATCAAGTGTTACAATAAAAAGATATTACTTGAGTCAGGATATGTGCTTCTGGGGATCAAAGACAAAGCTGACCTTTTCCACTTCCTCCTTTACAGTGGTCTTCTACATTCTTCCTTCTCCTTTGCTATATTTTCTAGCTTGCTTCCTTCCTATTTGAGAGACAATTCCATTCTGAGACTCCCTTCAGGGCTCTATGATGAAAATGATATAATTTACCAGAATTTCCAGTACAGTGTGGGGCTTTGGAGGTCTTGGAGAAAACTGCATGCAAGGCTACCTTTAACATAGTAGAATAAAATTGCCTAGTTTTCAGCAGCTGTACTCGAAACTCTACCTATGAGCAGGGAAATATGTTACTCATAGACAACTTAAAAAACTGAGACAGAGAAACATGGGATCACTGAAGTATATAGGAGCCTCAAGCGAATTTTTAAAGCTGTCAGAATTTAGAATGAGAAAGTTTAAATGTAAAGAGGAAAAAATTTGAAAATCTCAGTTCTGTGGACATCTTATTATCATCGGAGAAATTGCGAAGGTACCTAAAGTTCTGCCCTGCAAATGCTCTTTCCTGCAACCGGGTGTCTTGCCTAGGTCCAGATCAGGATCATTTAATCCACTTTGCTACCTTGAAAGAACTAAAGAAGAAAGAACAGAAATGTAAAGCATATGTATGGTGTACTGTGGGAATGACCACAACAACATCAGTTACTTTTATCAGACTTACTAATTAACTAAGTAATTTGAAAGAGTAGGATAAATCACTTAATTTATAGCCCACCTGGAGAAAGTGTCAGGCACCGTTCACTCTGGTTAGAGGCAACCCACCCTCCATGAGCTCCTTATGCTGACGTTCAAAACTCGTCATCAGGAGACTATTCAAATTAGAGATGATCTTAGAGTCTTTTGGATGTTTCCTCTTTTCTCTGAAGCGTGTTTGTTATGCAGCAAAGAACTGACGACAGAAAATGCAAGAACAAGCACAAGTCTTTAATTGTGTTATCAGGAATCTTGCCTAAAAGGGGGAGTTGCAGATTCCTGTTCTTGTCCTAAGCAGTGTTTATGTACTCATATTAAACAGTCAGTGAATAAAATGAATAAACATGCTTCAGAGCTGGAACTGAAACCTGGGACTTAATCTCCACAGCAGAGAGTTTTGCTGTCACTTGCTGGCCTAGTTAATCTTAAGCCCTTTTCTGCAGAGCAGAAATTCAGGACACCTTTATACAGAAATGATTTCTAGCCTGCTGTTTGAGACTCTCTGCTGCGAAATGGGTAATCTGGCGATATCTCAGGCCAATAACTCTCCCCTAGCATGTTATAAGATGTTTGTATGCCCAGCTCAAAGCTGTAGCTTGCACTTAGAGCCAAGGACCTACACTTGTCCTCCTGTGTGCCAATGGTTATATCTATACTTGGTGTTAAGTGCGGCCAGAGCTGCTTTTTGGCACTGAGGCCAACTGTCACAGTACAGTCTACTTCAATACCATTAAATACTTTTACTTTTCAAGACAAGGTGCCTACATAAAAACTGGCTGTTGGAAATGGTCCCAGGCTGATGCTATCTTCCAAAGTGTGCTCAGTAGTCATCTGGGCGACTCTGATGTCAGTTTGGGTCATTCTGACAGTTTAGCAGTGAGAGAGTTGAGTTCCTGTGCATGGGAACATACCCTCACACTGTTTGATTCACTCTTTTAAACATAGGCAAAGTGATTTGTTAAAGTCATGCAGGAAGTAACTTGTTATTTTGCTAATGTGGGTTTAATTCACTACGTGATAGCTAGGGCTACAAGCAGTGGTCCTGCCCTCCCCGCAGGGATAGCTTTGCATTTCATGGGGCATGTGCTGGATACTCCATCTTACATCCCCATGCTCCATGGCACACAGGTGCAGCTCAAAGTGCAGCAACCACCTCACGGTCAGCTGAATCCTCCTCAGGAAGAATGAAAACCTTTGAGAGAAAGAGTGAGAGGGATGACTGCGAGGTAAACTGTGTGTGTCATGCACATCACTGAGGTGTAAAGCATCCTTGGTAATGAATCAGAAACTTTTATCTTGCCATTGTTTGTTTGATAAAAGTGTTATCTGCTGTACCTTCCACTCTGGATCTCTGATTGCTCACGTTATGATTGCTTCATGCATAGAAGCAGCACTGACCATTCTGACTTGCTTCTGGCTCCATCTGTGAGTGGAAAGGATCTGCTTAGGCCTTCTCAGGGCCTCTGCTCATTCCAGTTTGCATGAAATCTGTTTTAATAGAACCTTAATTAACCTGGGAGGTTGAACCAAAGTATCTTCAGAGATCCCTTCCAATCTCAACTATTCTCTGATTCTGTGATTTTCACCAACTCGCATAAGCAAATTGAAGTATTCTGAAATGGCATTTTTAGCTTTAGATGCCAAAATATACCCATAAATGTCCCTTAACTTATTTGGAGCTGCTTCATGCAAAAGCACCATAGAATATTAGGCTATTTAGTTAGAATTCATGCATATGTTTAAGTACTTCTGGCACTAATATTTTGAAATTTTGGCCCTGATGTATCAATGCAACAGCTTACCCGTTGCATGCCATGCTGCAACATTATATAGCGGTACAGCAGCATCAGGAACAAAGTGAAAATTCACCCTTTGCTGTTCTTAGCTGGATAGCATTGGATTAACAGCAGGACCTAATGAGCCATGTGCTGGTGGTGTGTGTGCATGCATGAGTTACAGTGAGATAGGACATTCTGGTCCAGCTTTGACTGTCGCCACTAGCCTGCTGTCAGTGCTCTAAATCAAAGCAATATTACTTTATGGCTTTTAATGAATATTAATGCTCACTGAATCAGCTATAAGAGGTGTGTTTAGCTGGCATGCTGCAGAATTGTCAGATGTTCTAAACAGCAAATGTAACATATATCTTTTTTAAGTTTGCCTGGAAAATCTGAGAGAAAATAAAACTCTTATATTGACATTTATATGGATGTTATGTATAAGAAGAAAACATCTGTCAGGGAACAGAAGTGATTAACAGCTTTGTGCACCTCTGTATCTCAGCCACCGTATCTTACTCCTTAGAGGACATATACAGCTTATATGTGAGTCATGGATCATCTGGAAGAGGGTGTGGCTTGAGGTAAGTTTGTAAATTCTTTAGAATTACTTGGGCTAAATGATTTACATAAAGAACATTTTCCATTCTTTGGCCATACACTATAGATTCCAGATAGCAGCTGGACTTCCCATTGGGATCTACTGGACTATAGAAACTGCATCAAACATGAACTGTCTACTTGTGAAAAAGAAAAAAAAAAATCACATAGCATTTGGGAATTTACCTTAAAGTGAAATTAGGACTATATCTATCACTTGTATACCTACTAATGACAGAAACACAACCCCAGGCTTGAAGAGGTCTTGCCGTTCTTCCCAGCAGGGCTTGTTGTGGGTGCTGGGGCTGTCGGATGGGAAGCCCTTAGCACTGTTGATCTGGCAGGCAGCTGCTGCCTCAGACTGGCCAGTGGTCTTAGTTATCACCAGCTTGCTCTCAGCTACTTCTCCCTCAGAGGGACTAATACAGTTGGATCACACCTTTTTGTACTTTGCTGCTGGTTTTCATGACATTTTCAAAAAATATCACAATTTTGACTTTTCCCCAGCAGGAATGCATCCTGGCAGAAAAACGGGTTTGCATAAAACATGTTTCCTTAGGAAACTGGGAACTACTGCTTTCTTCCTTCCCCTTAAACTGTCCTAACACTGCTCCCTTTTAAAGTATCTTTTGATCTAAAGGTGCAGAGTAGACAAGAAATGAGTACTGAAAGAAGTGCAATTGCTTGTGTTTTGCAGTATGATTTATTTTATCCTGGTAACGTTGTATTTTTCCAGAAGCAGACCCAGTAAAGAAGCCCCATGACCAATTTTCTTGTTAAGCCAAAAGTAAATTAGATAAAACATATATTTTTAAGACAGAAGTCCTATATATTTATGGCAAAGAGAAAGGATATATCCAGTATTAAATGATACAAAACTTAATGTTTACTAAAAAGACCTAACATAGTTCTCTGACCATTCTCCTAGTGCTGCTTATAGCTAAGAAAAGTAATGCAATCCACTACTTTGTTCACTTATAATTGAATATCTGAATCAATCACAACTGCTCAGGAAATCATTCTGGGTATTTTTTCCATTTTTTTTTTTACAAAAGTCAGAATATTTTGTTTCAGTTTCCCTTTTGACTGTATATGACCAGATATTTTGTTTCAAAATTTACTTAAGTGAAAGTATTTAAAAAATAAATAACACAAATTATGTTTTGTCTACTTGACCTTTTGTGATTTAAAATCTTTTTCATATGAAAATCAATTCCGTGGCTTAGTTGATAGGAAATGAAAAATTATACACACCACAGAAGCAATATATGTTTCTATGTTTCTTTTCTCAACATGCAGTTGCACTGAAAGCAAGCCAACATTATTGATATAGTAACAAAAACTGCCTGAACTACAGTGTAATAACTTCTTCCACGTCCTTCAAGCTACTGGATTTTTGCCTGTGATTTTGGCATACTTTTTGGGCACACTTCATGTCTGCTACTATGGCTCCACAGGCCTTAATAGCTTCTTATAGACATTTCTGACGTAGATGTTATATCACTTTTCTTCTCGATATGAGCATTGCATTGTGACTCCTAAATCTTTTCCATCCTATAAGTTATTTATTGTGGCTAATTCTTCTAAGGATTTAACAGTTCTTTTGAATAGCACGAAATACTTTTTAACTTCAATGTTGTTATCTATATCACCCAAGATCAAGAGCTGAATTTTAAACTCATATAAAGAGAGAAAGACGGATGATGAATTATGAAGTTCGCTTCCTATTATAAAACATATTTAAATGCAGAGATAGAGCTTGAATTTACTAGCTATGGAAATTACAGCATAGCTATAAACTAATTCTCTTGTATAGTACTTTATAACTTTGGAAAATCATGCAAGATACCAAGGAAATTAGTCATTTCTGACATTCAGAACAGATCTCTTTTTTTTTTGAAAGATTTTTTATTCTGTATATATTGTCATAGATGTGCAAGGTGTTTGATAAGTAGTTTGAAGGCAACTGGCCAAGTTCTGCTTATGTAACTGGAGGAAGACCATATCAAATTTGTGGATGAAACCATTTCTTATTTATTAGTGTTGTCTCAAATCTGCATGATGGTTTATGTCAAAAAGAAACCTGAATTAGTTTGAGATAAAAGGTTTTGTTTACAACTTTAATTTAATATTTCCATTTAAGATTAAAATTAGTTTGTTGAATAGCTCAAATATATTCCTTCCTAATATAAATATAAAAGTATTATAAAACTTTAAAAAACATAAACTAGAAGGAAATGGATTTGTTTTCTTTAGAGAAAAGAATGTTCTTGGCATTTTCCATGTCTGGAAAAACTAGTTACAAAGGAAACGATGATAGATTATTTTTTATGTCTCCTGCTGCTATGCTAGGAAAAAAAAAAAAAAAAAAAAAAAAAAAAAAGAACAGGAACTGGTTTATTTTCAGAAAGATCTATGTTAGGTATTAACAAACTTACTTTTCCCCTAGCTTTTCAGAGGAGCAGTGGTAGAGCAGCTAACTAGAAAGGTTGTGGTACCCATTTCATAGGACATGTTTAAGTGATTAACTTAAATATGTGGGAACAGCAATTCACCATACTGCAATGTAAGATGAGGGCAGGGCTATGAACATCTTCTTGGGAGACAGACAGAGAGGCGCTTCTCTGCAAAGGAGCAACTTGCAGTTTTGCTGAATGTAGAAGTAAAATAGAGTAGATGAGCTGGTCGTCAGGGTCCTCTCCCGCTGTGTGTGTGTGCAAGACCGACTGTGAGAATGAGTCTGGGATTGGGGTCAGGGGAAATTGGATAAATGACCAAAATCAAAGCGAGCTGAGGAGAGAGAGAGAGAAAATTAGCATCCAAAAATTGTGTGTCACCTTGAGCAAGCCACAGCTGATTTTATAAGCAGTTAGCCAATGAACCAGCAAATAGGACCCTCATGAGATTTTCAAAAGCACTTATACACAAAGTGTCTAATTTTTTAACTAAAATTAGAGGCAGAGGTGATTTAAAAATCTCACTAGAGGCTATACATGTGTATAGTCAAAGCAATACCTTAAAAATATGGCCTCTCTGCAGCCCACTTTCCACCTTTTAAAACTGAAATAATAGCAATAATAACAGTATCATTCTCCTGCAGGATGGCTCTGAGGACTATTATGTTAAAAAAGGGGCTTTGGGATTCTCGGTTACTGGGAAATGAAAACTTAGGATGTTGCAAAAAATTTACTCTCCTTGATGATGTTTGAGTTCAAGTACGGGCTCCAAAACTCAGCTTCACTTCCAGCAAGCAGTGAACCTCATGGGACACAGTCAGTGAAGGTGACTGTGTTACCACTACACAAGAAACCCCACCACAAATGAGTGAATGTGTGTTTGCATTTCTTTGCCATCTCAGTAAATGATTGCCTTCCCCATCAGCAGGGTTAAATCAATCAAAATGCAAAGGGCATTTCAGCAGGAGGAATCAATAGCCATTGCTACTGCTGACCCCAACTTATTTAAAACTGAATCTGAGACGCAGTTCTTGTTATGACCTCTATTACTGTTCTGATCAAAAATTGGGGTGGGCTTTAACCTCATATTAGCATATCTGACTCCAGGTGTTTTACATATTTACATACATGCTTGAGAGCTAGTGTGGAGCAGTCACTGGAGATATAGCTAATATTGTCAGTGGAGCCCAGAGGCCTGTGCAGAACATTGCATCTTCTGGATACCCATACAGTACCTCAAATGAGCTAGTCAGCTATGACTAAGCAACTGAGTCCCATCCTTGTTCTTGGTCAGATGAATACATTCCTAGAGTATAGTGATCGTCCTGGGAGCTTAAGTATCTCTTGATATGAGAAAACTCCTATGCAGACAATGAATTTAAATGTCTTATTCTGGCATGGACACCTAGCCATGGTCTGGTAGAAGATATTATATCTCATAATTATGGTTACATACATCATGGTTTCAGCTACAGCACTTCCTACCGATCTACAGTTTTCAGCACCATGTAATAAAAATGTGCCATTTCTTCTCTGAAGACAGTTTTCTTAGCCCATGCATGAATACTTATTACAGTTTGTTTTGGCTTCTTTCCATAGCTATCAGGAGATAAAATGACTAGCAACCCTTTTCCGCATTACGAATCTCCAGTGTCCCTCTGGTCACTACAACGTACTTCCTTGTCATCCCCTGCATATTATCAGCCCCATTATACTGAGAGCACAATCCAATCTGTAACTATGTTGAAAAATTGAATGTAATTGCTGGTTATCAAGACTTTGCAAACTGATGACCTTTACCGTGACCTATGCTCCTCATAGAAGCAATTAAAATGTTATATATACATATACATATATACACACACATATATATATACACATATATAATGACAATTACTCATATTTTTTCCTTTTCTCCACATTATTTTCTTTGCTGATATAACCTAGTTTCTAGGGACTAGAATGCACGGAGACTTTAACTGAAATAAACATCTTACAGCATGATTTAGTGAGTAGTTCATTACAGGCTTTACGTTCTTTGTTTTCCCCTTCATGACAGAAATACCTGGAATCTCGAGCAAATATACTCTTTTTAGCTCCCAGACCAGCACAAACCCGGGTTCATGTATGGAAAGCAAGCTGTGCTATCTTGATTCACTTCTGCAGAGCTGTAGGGAAACCTTTTGACGCTTAACAGGCCCATCACTCTGAATAACCCAGCAGTCCTCATTCTTGAGCCTCTTAGTATCCAGAAAGGTTTCTCTTGGGCAGCACAAGCAATAGTCAGCTGGGATTGGGTGTATGTGCAGCTATCAGAGATCCTGCACACAGAGATGCTCAGGAAGATATCCTCTTGTTTGACCCTTTTTGTGGTCTTCATTTGTATTATAGAGCATGCTATATTCCGAGATACTTGATCAGTAAATCAGAAAGTTCCAGCATCTGTTTTTCTTAAACCTCTTTTCGTTATAGCTCTGTTTTTCTTAGCCTTTTTCCAGGCTTGATGCAAAGACATTTCCAGTCACATTTGTTCCTGCTACTAATGAAAGATATACATACCAGACTGACATACTTGGTGGTGGTAACCGGTGGTTGATTAATTTGTGTACTGTAGAACAAGTTTATTTTGGATATGCTGCATTTTTGCTCTCTTAGTTTTCCCAAGGGAAAGGAAGGAAGGAATAGGAAGGAAAGAAGTGGCAAAAAATAGTGTGGGAACACTAGTAGACCAAAATCCTTGTTGCAATGAGCCACCAGCACTCCCACCTGTTGGCATGCTGTGTTAAAGTTTTTGGGAACTCCAGCAAAAGATGTAGGAGGATGGGGAGGCTGATGGTGGGCACAGATTGCATACTGGGGGTTATAAACATGGACAGCACTTGAAATGTTTATTCACGTGGGACTTGGCAGATGTTTGTTTTGCACATAACATGCCTGCACCTACATGGAGCAGGACTGGCTTATAGTAGCTTGTTTCTAGGCACAAATCCTAGATCCATGGTCAAAACAGTTTACAGAAGATTTGGTTGAAGATGCATAGGAGGACTAGAAAGCAGGAGTTGTTTTAGAGTGTATTTCCAGTGATTAGCAGAGCCTTTCGTAAAGCCTTAACTAAGTAGTGAGTGATATTTTCCTTGTAGGTAAAGCTGTTATTTTTTGGTAGAATCCAAGACACACTTGTGTATGGGGAAGGGTACAGTCGTTGGCAGATAGCTGATGCATTATATACTGAGGTGTTCAGAAGGAACACTATAGTCAGGGATTTTTGAACAAACGCCAGCTTAAGAATGGAAGTATTGTTGGAAATTTAATAATGCTGTGGAAGAGATAACATCATAGTCTCATCAAAAGATCTCTACAGAAAGGTCCACTCAACAAAACTATGTTGAACCCTGTGTGAACTTCTTTGCATTCACCTGCACCTTTTCCGGAATTTTAATTTTGCAGAGCCCCTGATTCAGCACTGCAGTTAAAGAGCCTTTCTCATTTTGTTCTCTGTTTGTAGATCTCGTGAGGGACTTCTAATTTTGCTATCACGGTATCTTCTTCAATCTCTTGATATTAAAGAGCAAAGGCCATTTAAATAACAGGACTAGTAGATAATAAATATGGCTTTTAACACCATCAATAACATATCACAAGTGTTTGAGCGGGTTGTTTCAGCCTGCTCTGTTTGTTCAGTGCTTTCCAAGGCATCTAGCATGCACAAAAGTGAACACTAAACCCACTTGTTTTGGAGTGGACAGTCTGAAATAAATTTCAGTCAAGTGCTATGATTTTAAATTTGTTTCTAAAAGGAGAAAAAGAATAAAGAAAGCTTTCCTGAGCAATCATTTTTTAGAAATGTTTCTTTGGAGAATATTAAAATAAAAACCCCTCCACACATAGGAGAGTGTGATGCTATAATGCCAACTTCTACTGCTGATTTTAAGCTGATACCCTAGCTTCTTGTGGCAAAAAAACAACGCTCTGTGTTTTGTAAGTTCCATCTCCTACCCAATGAGATTTTCAATCAGTTAACTAAAGAAATACACAAAATAAAAATCCAAAGTACCCACCCTGGATTCTGTCTGAGGGAAAGTCACCTGAAAATGCGGTACCACAACACAACATACAAGTATCTTTATGGAACCATGCCCCGTATCTCTCGATTTTTGGCTCTAGACTGTAAAGTCTGTTACCAAAGTAATTGATCTCAAAATCAATTGTTTTAAGTTAAAGAGCTGTTCTAAGTCAGGCATTCAGTCTGAGCTATATATGCACCTCTACAAGGTAACAGAGTACCCCAGCTAACGCAAGTGTGTTAGGAAGGGATGCATTGTTCTCTGGAGTTTCTGATCTACCTTTATTAGCTCTAGAGAGAACCTGGATCATACTAGATGCCTAACTTCGCATAATGAAGGCAGGTAGAGGAATCCCATTCAAATATTATGTGGAATTATGTGGAACTTCAGTATCATTTTTCAAATTTAATCTACTTTGGTAAGCTGGTATGTATTAAAACTCATGAAAACTGGTGTCAGCTTTACTTTCATATGCTAAACCCATCTTGGGCAGTGACCTCTGCCATATCTCATAATCCTGATCTGTAGTTTTCAAGTATCTTGAGCCTGAATAGATAAAACAGCTTCTTCTAGAGCAACTACTGCTTGTAAATCTTGCATGATTTGCGATAGTAAACTGCATAATGGAGCACCTTTAATCCAGGATCTTTCAGAAAATATGAATGTTAGAAGGTAGACAAATTGCATGGAAACAGCAGAGAATTCTGACCTGTCATTAGTTTCAGGGAGATTCAGTAAGCGATTCATGAATGTTCAAAGAAGAAAAGATTTATGCCATGGAGTAGTGGGATGGGACAGAACGTATCCATTAGTCATTTTATTGGGGAAGGGGTTTACAGTCTGTGGAGAATAGCCTGAGTGAAGGAGAAGCTGGACATCTAACAACTCTGACTTCAGTGGAGGGAAATCAAAAGCAAAGACATTTTTGCTCTTCAAGGATATTTTAGAAGGTTATTCAGTAGCTTGCAACGGAATAGAAGCAGCTAGTGAGAAAGATACCAGTGAAAAATCAGGAGACTATAGATGCTTTAAAACGCTAAATGAAACACATGTATTTAAAGTAATGTGGATTTTATGATGAGAGGTTTCACCACTGTCAATTTAAGGGCTTTAAAATATTAAAATGCAATGAGACTAGGAAGGACAAAAGTATTTTAAATTTGAAGCTATTGATTATAAACATAAATGCAGAGGTACTCTGCAGTAGGTTCAGAGGCAGAAAAAGGTAGAGAAAAAAAAGCATAGTCAGAGGTCTTTAAAATGACTGCTTTTGATCTAAGCACTTAACCAAAAATATGGGAACTTGTAGGCTGTTTCAGTTGTTCAGGATGATTCTTTGATGTTCACAGGGAAAATATACAAAATCACCCCTTTTCTGAACACAGAATGAATCAAACAATAAGCAGCATCTTTACTCTTACTAAGGATTTTTTAGTCAGGACTAGTCTTCAAATTTCCCCTGTCTTTTCTCAGAGCCACTTGCTCAGATTTGTTCAGGTGGTGATTTGATCCTTTTTTATTCCTCTCTGGTGTTTGCTATAGTAGATTGGGAAATACTGAAGTGAAGGAGTACAGAATTAGCCAGTTTGAAAGAATTTTTACCAACCCATCCTGCTCTTGTAAACTTTGTACATGATGGACTATTTTAGTGGAGTAGCTCATTCCTATTTTCCTACTGCCCGTAAGACTTTTTTTCCCCCTTTTCCTCCTAGAAGTACATCACTCTAAATCAGTAAAAAAAAATGAAAATGTGAAACCTTCTTGACTGATAGATGAATGATAGACTTCTCAAGGACATATAGAAGCTTTTTATTTCAGTGCCAAACACCAGACCTGCAGCACAGTAAATCTCAGGAAGTAGCAAGTAAAATTTAACCATGTGCTTTAAGAGAAGCACATAGTTGAATGCTTTGCTAAATCAGAGCTCAAGATATTTGCAGAGTAAAACATGCTGTGCTTAAAGGAAAGGAATAGACCATTTGTATTCTGAATGTTTGTACTGTTTGAAAAGTGTTATTGCATTAGCCTTGTCAGCATGACTTACTTTACTGGCTGGTCCTTTATATATTGCTTTTGCTGTTGTCTCCAGCCTTTTCATGCCCTACAAGAAATTACTTACAGAGCATATCTTACACTAATTTATGCCATCATATGGTTCTATGCACTTGCTTGGTTTCTAAGTAGTTTTTAGGTAAGTATCAGATTTTCACTTTCCCTAATTTATCTGATTAATGCTCATTTGCCCCACTCAGCATCTTATAGGCTTTTTGTGCTAAAGCAAGACAAAACTTTGGTTCATCATGATATACGAAGACTGTAACAGGAAGGGTGAAATTCAACCTTGCACTGCAAGCCTTTTTCCAGAAGTTATAGTTCTTCTTGTATGTGGTGTCACGAGCCCTGTGTTGGTTAAAGTTCAGCAGATGTGTCTCATTGCCTTTCCGCTTGTTCAAGTCCTTAGCTATGCAACTTGGCACCATTCCCATTGTGTGCAAGGATGACACCAGAGTGTCACCAACCACGATCCACTATTGTGTCCTCATTTATCCTGGAAGGAAACCTGGATGTATGTGCTGGGAGAAGGCTATGGACTTTTCTAGAAAGTCTCTGGGTCGGTACATCCATGGACCATGACTACGCTGTGGAACGTACTTGGCCAGTGGTACAGATGTATTGTCTGAAGCCTGTAGGAATTGTACCATTGTCTTCAATGGGAACATTAGATACAATGTGCAAACTATAACTGTATGGACATTTGCTACCTTTCCAAGGAAATTTTGGCACATCAAAGGCATATTCATTCAGGCAGCTTCAGGCTGTACAGGAGTAGATAGTGATAGGTATAATAAACATTGGTGGAAGATAGCTGAGCCACTGCCACTCATACTGGCACAGTGGAGCAATGTGTGAGGAAGCTAGGAAGGCTCATGGGCAGCAGAGCCATGTCAGTGCTGTGCCTGGGTGGGTGGTCCTTACAAGCTCTGGTTACATGAGGTGCATCATGGGCTGAACCAGCTTCATTGATTAGGGTTGTGGAGATAGTGCTCTTTTTGGTATTTCTGTGTTGTTTAGATAGCTCCCCAACTTAAGCGCTAGATCACGCACATGTTACGGGTGTCCTGAAATCAACTCTGGTTGTAAAACTTACCTTGCCTACTCTGATCTACTGCAAATTAGCTAACAGCTGAACAGTCCAAGGTGGGTCAGACAAAGCTGACTTGGGTGTAACTATACAAAACTGCAGTCGAAGAACGTAGACCTGGTTGTAGTATCTAGGCTTGAAGACCTAGAGTAATGTCCTGATTCTGTAAAAAACACTGAGATTTTGCCACTAACTTATTTTGATCTTCCTAGCCACAAAGGTTCATAGTTTTTTTCTTACTGACATTGTTAGTCTTTCCAGATTTCAATAGAAGCAAAAAGATTAAGAGATATTACCTGATTGCAGCACTAAGTTAAACCTCCTGCACTATTTTATTGATTTCTTCATTGATGATTTTACAGGTGCTTTTTAAATCATGCCCATCATTTTGAATGTATTATTTGAATATAATGAAAGGTTCTAGAAAAGTAATTTAAATGTATTTAGTGTTTTTCTTTCTCTTTAGAAATTTTCCGATAAAAGAACTGGCTAACCAAAAATCATTACCTGACTCTTCAGTAACTAATGTAATATTATCCACAAGAGGGAGAATTTCTTGAACAGAATTTAAAGCTGATAAGCATATAAATTATTTAGTTACATTTTTTTTGCAAAAAAGTTCCATGGGACATTAATCAGTTTGTTGAAATAGTGTTTCATTTTATGAACAATAAATGTCTCAGACACTGATCTTCCATAGATTGCTATATATCTGATGTTAACATTTCTTGTGAGGCTGGAAAAATGGAGCTGCTCACTCAGCTTTCTAGTTAGATAACCTGTCCTTATAAGACAGTTCATTTTGAAAGCTGAGTATTTTCCTTGTGGTCAAAATCATAGGATAACACTCCCCTTCAGGCTTTTACAGTGAATGCCAAATTACCTTGCAAATGTAAATTCCGTACTTGCAGACCAGCATCTTGTTTGACTACAAGAAGGATGGAAATGTATGAAGCCTCTGTTTCTGACTTGCCTGGTGATCTGATTTGGTTATCTTGTCAACAGTGTTTTAAATGAAGAATAAAGAAGCAAAAATTCTTGTTTCAAGCCTACAGCACCAGAGAGTCCATCATTCACATCACCCTGCAATGGCAGCAGCATGACTAAGCAGCGGAGTGTGTTGGACTCTCAGTCAAAGTAAACGGTAACCTGAGACCTATGATCACAGCTCTCATTTTTTTCAGTTTGGCCCTTATAAACTCATCCTTTATCTTTTAAAGCCTCTTCTGTGTTTGAATGCTTTGTGGGATCAATAATTTCTATTTGTCCTTTGAGCAATTATTTCTTTCCCCATGGAAAATTCTCACTTTGAAAGAGAAATATTGAATGGAATTCAGTCAGATCAATCTTAGGGTTTTTTTATTATTATTATTTGATCAAATACTAGTTAAAGATAGTTACAGTGCATATACATTAAGTCTTGCTTCCATCTTTGCAGTCAAAACTTTCTTAAAAAGAGTTCCAGCTTCAGGGAAACAAACTCATTTCTGTTTATGCTTTATCTTGAGTCTCAAATGAAAGATAAACAAAGTAATGGCTTGCTTAGGAAGAAAATGAAATCCATGTATTAAGCAGTAATGTTCATATTCTACAAGATAATTCCCATTCTCATATCTAAGATAAATATTTGCTCATGTCATCTTCCATAAGAATAGAAGACAAAATGCCACCAAGCTCAAAACTACTTTATAATCATATACTGAACTCAAGTAATTTAATAATCAAATTCCAAAAGAATATTTTTAAGGAAGTTATTTCACATTGGGATCTGCAACCATACTGGTATTTATATATTATTCTAATATAAAAAAATATTATCAGGAATGAAATTCTTCTTTATATTACTTACATCTGAATCCAGCTACTCTTCTACTAATAGGGGGGCGCTTCCAGGTACAATAGGAGTCTCGGGAACTATGTTACAAAGGGAATTTTAGCACTATAGTAGTAAGGCCTTGTCAAACATCACTGGAGTGGCCCATGTAGCCATGTAATTACAATCATGAAGATGGAGAGTATGGAGGAAAACAGTCACCTACTTTACGGTAGAGCCCCATCTCCACTCACCCTGCTCTGCTGAAGCGAGCTGTTATTACAGGTGGTCATTTATTCTCTCCTAGATCAGTTTCCAGTGTCTTTTGGAAAAATCTAAATTTCCTTTAAGCAAATCTACATTTTGCAGGACTAATCCATCTTTCTTTTGAGTAAGTCAAAAATGGAAACCCTCTGGCTATTAGCGCCTGTTCAGTACTTTCCTCCGGACTGATGTTCTCTTCAGTGCATACGATGCGGAGGAAGGCAATTGCTCCTATATAATACTTACCCACTCTACAAGAAGCGACTTACAGGACTCTGAGTTCTACACTCAGAGCAATAATATAACCAGAAGAATAGGGAACACATTTTGCCTGCAGAAGGATGAGATGTACCACTTTCAGTGAGGTCGCTGGGAATTGCTTCTGTTTTATACTGCACTGAATCAATTCTCAGGTCTGTAACATGAACAAAATCAGTATTATCCTCTCTCTAAAGAGGTATTTATCAGGATTATTTTGTGCTTTAGCCAGACTCCTGTCTCCAGTTTCTTCCAAATGCTTGAATTAGAGGTACTTGTAGGTTCTGAAACTCAGAGTAGTTTTAATAGATTTCCTCAATGTCCAACACAATTCTTCCAGCAGTTTCCTGAGCTAACTCTGTACAGAAATGGTGAGAGGAATAGCTAAGATCTTATGGTCCTACATTGTACTTTTTTGTTTGTTTGTTTTTCGTTTTAAAGGTACTGATCCATGGTGTTTTGTGGAGCAAATTCCAAGGATCACATTAGACAATGTAACTGTCTCCAGAAAGAGATTTACCCATTTCTGAGTTTCTGTTCACCTGTATCTAAAGCACATTTCAAAATACAAGCCCTAGTTTGATTCAACAGTGTCCGTTGAATCACAAAATATTTCTTACTGCTTCAAGAATATGCCTTATATTTATTTTTGTTTTTTTTTTGACAGTTGTCTTCTTCCAATTTCTCTTTATTGTATTTTAAATGATTGGTAAGGGTGCATATTGAAAAGCCATAGCAAAGAGTTAGTATTTCCTCTATTTTAAAATATTATTTTAAAAGTATTGGAAGTATTTTAAATAAAATTACTGTTGCAAACTGGAGAAATCAAACAAAATTTTTGCTCATTGTTCCTGTCCATCAAAAAGTAAAGCCAGAATTCTCAGTGAAATATTGTTCATATTTTAATAAATTCTAGTACAACTAATATTTCTCTTTAGCATCACACAATCTAAACATGGATTTCAGATTTTTTTTCTTTTTCATTTTCAATGCACACTCTAAAATGTGTAGAGTTTTAGGCTCTCTTTCTCTAAAATTTTAGGCTATAATTATAAAAATTTTGAAAGGAACTTCTAATTCATTTGAAGTACAAAATCTAAATTGAAATTACCTATGAATTTCTAGGTGAGGAAAATGTTAGACTTTCTGAGTAGAGCATTGTGCAGAAAGATTTACTGGATGTTAATTTAAAATCAGGAGTTGAGATCACAAAACAAGACTTTCTAAATATTCATTATGGCCTTCTAAATTTCACTCCTTCCATCAAGGTTACACAGTTTATTAAATATTCATAAAATAGAGTACCAAAAAAAAATTCTAATTGCAAATAAGTGCAATTGATGTAGATTGCATTATTTATGATTCCATTTGTTAAACTAAGACAATAGAAATTGATGAAAGACATTAAGTGAACCAAAAATTAAGGTAAATTTAGCACACAATCATTTTCTTCTCTCTCTCTTTCTTGATGGATAGAACTTTTTAGCTTTTATAAGGTGTGCCAAAAAGATTGATTATTTCTGTCTTAATGAAATCATCATTTCTATATAATAGACTGGCATCATAAATACACAATAATTTGTGATTAATTATTATTAATTTTTAGATGTCAGTGCAAAACACTAATAAATGGTCTTCTAGTATTATAAGGAGGAGTTGTGAGCATCAGACAACAAAGAGTTTGCTACACTGAAGAGCAGAGTTTGAGCAGCTGATTGTAACTGGTACCTCTACTCGGCGCAGCGGAAAGAGAGGGAGCGTCCTCTGCAGTGAGGGTCAGAGCTGTTGGTTAGGTGCCCAAGTGATCTCAAACTAACAACAACCTGGTAATAATGCTGCAGGGAATAACAGCTCATTTCACAAGGTTAAACTAAATCAGAACCAAAAAGTTTATTAATTTATTAACAACACTTAATTGACTAGCAGTTGGTGAACCATACATATTGGATTAATATCAGCAACTCAACAAGCTACTATGCTAGACACTTACAAAACGTTAACGAACACCTTCAGATTTCAAAGCACTCTGCTATGTGAGCTTGTGTCCCGCAGCGGGAGAGAGCCCCCGCAAGGTCACACGGCCACCGGGTCCCCACTTGCCCTTGTTCTCTCTCTCTGTGCCCCCAACTCTTACGAATTTTTATGCTTCTTCGACAATTTTTTTCCAAGCTTTTGCTTCAGAAATCTCTTTGCAGTTGCCTGATTAGTATTTAATAGTATGACAGTCATCTTCCTCTTTAACAGGATTGGTTTTGGGCAAGTGTCCTTTTGTGTGGTTTTGGGTGCTTTGTTCCTAGGTAGTGAATACACCCACACTCCTGCCCTGCTGCTGTGATATCTTGGTAATTTTACCATGGGTGGACTGTGTGAGCACCCACAAATAACACAGAGAAAAAGAAAATAATCAAGTGGCCACATGATACCTGAAATCAAGCAGTGAAATGTATTTGCTTCCCTTTTCTTTAAAATATGTATTCATGTGCTTTAATTACTGGAAGTACTGGAAAGCCTGCATGAGAGTGAACCACAACCATCTATGCTGCAAACCTAGACGATGCAAGGAGTCTTGACTTCCTCTGATGTGAACAAAAAAGTACAGATATTTCCAGAGGACAATGACTGCCACTTATCTTAGACCCTTAATAATGGCAGGGCGAATTTCACTCCAAAGGTGCCTTTCTGTTTCTTATGAGTATGGAGAGAGCTCAGATGAATTACTCAGACCTGCAATTGTGTTGTTTTGAGATGATTGAAGCTAGATGAGATGAACCCTGACCTTCAGCACATTGTAATAAACCCTGCCTAAATTAAAGAGGAATAAATTTAGGACAAGCTTATGCATACACATTGCATCAAGAAAATGTAGCTGCACAAACAACTGCTACAGATGAACAGTCTGTATTTATTTCTTTGTAGGTTTTACATCAGGAGGTGAATTTGCAACAGAAATTTATAGTTTTGGCTATTTTCTAATAGCTTTTCTATCTCTACTCACGATTAAAATGTTAAAAATGTTAATGGGAAACTGGGAGTTGAGGGCGTAGGGGGGATTAATAAGAAAATTTTATTTTTGCCCCTCAAATTTTACTATGAGCTTTCATGGCTAAAGATTCAAATCCATCATTTTTGTTGAGATTACATGGGGTAGAACCTGAGGAGGAGAAGAACAGCAAGGAAGGCAAAGGAAAGATGGTAAGAAAGTAGGGACTAGATTTCATATGCTACACTGAACTGATGACACAGTCATGACCCAGCTGATATGGGTCATGATGGGTTATGTTGTTGACTATGAGAGGTCCAACATTTCACCACAACACCACTATTTGGAGCTTCTTGACCCTATTCATTGCTCTCACAATGGCTGCATTCAGTTCCTTATTACAGTTTTTCATATGAATAGAAAGATTCTCAATTATTTCAGCAAACTTTATATCATTCATGGTCCCATTGAGTGATTTAAAATCCATTCTCTTGTACTCTGAAATTTTCCTTCCATATTTATTCTTAGTCTAGTTCTGAGCTTCCTGGATAATATGGTACATCTGAGACATGACTACCAAACTAATGCACACCTCCCTGTGGTTTATTCCTAGTCTAAGACTATAACTTCCAGTTTCCTGTTCCAGCCAAGAGTTGTTCTCAAATTGTGTAAATCTGGTGTTAAAATTAATAGTACAGTACTTCTTGTGTTATCCGCAAATTCCCATGACTAAAAAGTTTAAGAGTTTGTAATTAAGAAAGATAATATATTTATTGAGACTAATAAGAAATGCTCCCAAGGACTGATAAAGAGATAGCACTTGAACTAAAAGTTTAAAAGAATTTTGATTTATCCTGTGATATTAAGATTGAAGGTTTATATCCCAGAGCTTTTTACTGACTGGTGAAATTACTAAAGAGGGTGTTGAGATTATCACATGAGCCTGAATCTTCTTCATTTCCTCACACTGAGTGGTAGGCTCTAGACAGAAGACTCCATTTAATACTAGCATTTAATAAAACAAAAGCTGATCTTTGCCCCTCACTTTTGCTATTGATCATACAAGTGTTGACACAACTAGAAATTAATTCCAGTGAGGTTACTACAATCCCCTTGTACGTGGGCCAGGACTGAGTTGCAAGGGTGCACAACAACTGAATTGAGATGACATTGTACGTCATGTCTAGGAGAGTCTGCAATACGGTGCAAAACTGGAAAGACTACAGCACATGTAAGGACTTGGGAATCTGTTAGCAGCAAAGTACCTCAAAATTAGATGCTGAGATGCAAAGTCCCATTACGGCTATGCAGATATTTTAGAAAAATACCAGCTGAGAATACTTCACTTAGAATCTGCGGCGTAATAACCTCCTGTGGCTCTGTAATACAGAAAAACGCTAGTCAGTCGTTAATGAAGAGACATCTCTTCCCTCATGGCAGTTAACGGAGTCAACTTCAGTGGATCCACAGCTAGGCACCTTCTTTACTTAAATTCTGGGACAAGACAAATTTGCTTTGAAAGATTTATCCAGTGTAAGGCCTCGAATCCTTTTTCCAAGATAAGTTCTAGGTGAACCACGATTTCATTCCCTTTATCTTCACAAGTTTACAGCATATTACAAAAAGAGTTATTACTCCTTATACTGATTTAGGTTTTTTAGACTTTTTTCCCTTACACTTATGATATTCCAAAATTACTTCTAAAATCATTTCATTGCAGTTTTAAATCATGTGAATGTAGAATAACATTTTTAAGATAGCTCCGAGGTAACTAAATTATAGAAGAGTGCAGCTATAGCCAGTCCTATCTGGGATAAGTATGGAACAATACTGAATCAGACTAAATATTGAACTAAATATTGAATATTGGTGGCAAGGGGCTCTCTAAAGAATAGCTGAAGCTTGGGGAAAGTAAATGTTTTCATTTAGGGGAAATCAATGTCTGTATGTATTTTTAATTGTGACTATAGCTGGTAGAAAATTATTGACTTTTATAGTGCCAGCAAAAAAGTATTTAGTCAGGCACACCTAAGTTTGGGCTGTCATTGTCAATTATCTAAAACGGAGATATGAGCACTTAAACAGAACCACGTTTCATCTCCAGTATAATCAAAACATAAGAGATGCATGAGGTCTTCCTCATTACCTTTCCTTTTCCCTCCAAGAAGGGAGCTCCCTGTCTCCTACCAGTACAATTAGAGGCAATACGTGCTTCATCTGTTATGAAGGGGGAATCCTGTAACTACTGTACTACTCTGAAATGTATCCACAATCCTATCGAAGGCACAGCTACGTCCACCTCTGAATAACACTCATCTGCAATTTTCCCAACATTTTTTTAAGGCTTCTGAAATTTAAAAATAGTAGATTGGTGATAGAGTTCAAAAACATACTCCCCTTTCCCCAAACTGTCATTTTTCTTGACAAGATTTTTTCTGAAAGTGTCACTGAAAAAGGAAATTTTGAGTATGCCAACAAGGGCTGAGTTTCTTTGTGTACCTGTTAAAAACATTAGAAATCTGGACATTGTTAAAATGCTAAAAATAAGTTATAATAATAATATGTCAAATTGTTAATAAGCACAAGAATTATCCAGATTTCTACCAAATTTGCAGATGCTCTAAATTTTAGTATTCATTATATTTTACCCATAATGCAAATGGAAATCATGAAGACTGGAATTTTTATTGTATCTTGCAGTAATTGAAGACAAAGTGACTTGAAATGTATGGTATGACATTCTGAGTCAAACTGTAACCTTCTAAGGTTTCTAAGGAGAAAACCAGAAATTACTCTCTAAAAGCTTCTAGAAAATCTGGGAACTTACCATCTTTGAATTAAACTTAGACTCAAAAGTATGCCTTGTATTAATGCCATCAACCTCATTTTATGATTACATGAAGTCTATACTTTGTTCCATTTTGATAACTCACTCTACTTCCTGAATTTAATTGTGTTACATCTTCTTGACATGTTAAAGTATTAGTTGCATGTTGAACCAACTAAACTACAGAAGTTTGTTTCTGAATTATTTTTTGGGGAATGTTATTTACCTTTTTAAAGTTCAGTTTGGCTTCATAGAAGTTCAGTAATCCTGCAGCAGACAGTAAATACAAATAATTTACAGATTTTTTTCTAAGGAATTCTTTTACTACAATAAACACCATTTTCCAGTTGTATAATGCTCCTCATATATACCAACAATAGCTGGCAAAAATAAAGATGAAACCCTAGCCTCCCACAGTGGGCTTAAAGATGAAAACTCTAATGCTTTCAGTTTAGCTTAGATTTCATTCCCAGTCCTCTGTTTGGTGAACTACTGCTTTGACATCTTCTTTATATAAGCTATATGTAGATGCTTATATATACAACAAAAGGATGTCTTCTGCAAGTTTTTCTGGAAAAACAGCACCTCCTAAAAGTTTCTCCGAATGACTTCTCACCCCCAGAGTGGGGGTAAACTCTACACCACTTAAGGTTACATCTACGCTGCTTTTGGCAAGGGCGTAACAGCTTTTCTGTCTCTAGAAAGAAAATACTGGAGCAACACCAAACCTGCACTGCCCCTCTCAGGCAGAGCTTGCCAGTAATGAGTTAAAGCACTTTCTAGAGGCTTTACTTTTACCTTTCAAAGACAATGAAAAAGACTTTTCGGTTGTTTAGTATGGAATTGGAATAGGGTGAAGAAAGGCATTGTCAGCCCTAGAGTACCGCTTGTTGCTTAGACTTAACTAATGCGTGATAAAATTGCAGGTTGAGATGCAAATTTAGTGTGATGAACATGCAGTACGGCAAACGTAGTGCTTGGTTTTTTGAAGGGATGTCTATGGGGCCTGACTTTCTTTCCTCCCAGTGACTCTGAACAGTATCTAATTCAATTAAAACATCTGGTTACCTATTTACAAAGTTTTTTAGGTACCTAATTGTAGATGTAAGCGAAACATCCAGCCTCAGGAAGATTTGTTTGACTTGAAACTTGGCTGAGCACCTTCAACTACTCATGAACATCCTATTCTTTGATAAGTTGGATATCTAAGCATCTTTCCCCTGTCTGTGGGTGTTTTGGATTTAGATAAGGGGTGTATTGACTCCTGAGTCCTCAGAAGAGTTTACTTTTCTGGGCAAGCTCAGCAGACAGCTGCACTGGCTACTACACTTGACCAAGAAGCCAAAGACATGGATCTGAGCTCCTGAAAAACATGGAACTCGGGGTATTTCAAGAAATACATTCTCAGAGTTTACTTTTGAAACTTTAGTAAAGGATGGAAGGTTTAGAGAACTAGAAGATAACAGGTAGGAAGATACCTCACTTTGTGTCAGGCATTAGAGCATTCAGTATGGAAGGAAGGAAAATAGCGCTCTTGTCTATTTGATGTGATTTTTTTTTTCTTAATACAAAATACCAAATCAATCCAGGGAGTAAGACCCTGAACTCTTATGTAAGCAACTTACCAGCTCAAGTACAGAATAAGACACTGAGCCCTCTGTTCAGTAACTGCTGTAATGCTGGCTACACAGCAGCTTGCCTTCTGGATGAATGGAGACCACTCCCATATAATATATGAAAAGACTGAGAATTAAGATGCTCATTAGTGACAGGTGAGGTGGTTTCAAATCTCAAGAGGTTGATTAAAATCCTGGAAACAAGCTCCCATCTTCCTGAAGGAGTTCTCTAAAAACTCTGAAATAGAATCTAAGTGAAAGACATGGTTAATGCCTTCAAACCCTGAGTCTCCAAGAGGATGTCTCAGGACACAGAACCATTCTTCTGCTGGCTTAATGCTAAAGAATTAATTGTTAATATGAAGCTACCTTTTGTATGAGAGCAACTGTGAGGAGCAACTCTCATCATTTACTACGGCATGACACAAATTCTAAGTGAGTCCTGGTTACAGAATCACAGAATGTTTGAGGTTGGAAGGGATCTCTGGAGATCACCTAGTCCAACCCACCTGCTCAAACAGGGTCACCTAGAGCATGTTAGACAGCATCACGTCCAGGCAGGTTTTGAATATCTCCAGATAAGGAGACTCCACAACCTCTCTGGGCAACCTGTGCCAGTGCTCTGTCAGCCTCACAGTAAAATTTTTCTTTATATTCAAATGGAACTTCCTGTGTTTCAGTTTGTGCTTGTTGCATGCTGTCTTGTTGGTTGGCACTACTGAAAAAAGTACAGCCCCATCCTCTTGGCATCCTCCCTTAAGGTATTTGTAGACATTGATAAGATCCCCCCTCAGTCTTCTCCAGGTTAAACAGGCCCAGCTCTCACAGCCGTTCCTCATAGGGCAGATGCTCCAGCCCTCTCATCATCCTTATAGCCCTACACTGGACTCTCTCCAGTAGCTCTATGTCTCTCTTGTCCTGGGGAGCCCAGAACCAGACACAGGACTTGAGATGAGGCCTCCCCAGGGCTGAGGAGAGGGCAGGATCACCTCCCTCAACCTGCTGGCAACCCTCTTCCCAATGCACCCCAGGAGACCATTGGCCTTCCTGGCCACAAGGGCACTGCTGGCTCATGGTCAACTTGTCATCCACCAGCACTCCCAGGTCCTTCTCTACAGAGCTGCTTTCCAGAAGGTCAGCCCCTAGCTTGTACTGGTGCATGGAGTTATTCCTGCCTAGGTGCAAGATCCTTTGCTTGCCCTTGTTGAACCTCAGGAGATTCCTCTCCGCCCAACTCTCCAGCCTGTCCAGATCTCTTTGAATGGCAGCACAGCCCTCAGGTATATCAGCCACTCCTCCCAGTTTGGTATCATCAGCAAACATCAACTGAGGAGACACTCTGTCCCTTTGTCCAGGTCATTGATGAATAAGTTGTACAAGATTGGACCCACTACTGACTCCCTGGGGGACAGTGCTAGCTACAGGCCTCCAACTAGACTGCACTGCTGAGCTCTGCCTTTTGGACAGTTCTCAATCCATCTCACTCTCCCCTCATCTAACCCACACTTCCTGAGCTTACCTAGGAGGATGTTATGAGAGAGAGAGTGTTGAAAACCTTGCTGAAGTCAAGGCACACAACATCCACTGCTCTCCCCTCTTCTACCCAGCCAGTCATGTCATCATAGAAGGCTATCAGACTGGTTAAGCAGGATTTCCCCTAGCTGAATCCATGCTGGCTACTCCTGATCACCTTCTTTTCCTCTTTGTACCCAGAGATGATGTCCAGGATGAGCTGTTTCATCACCTTTCTTGAGATGGAGGTGAGGCTGACTGGCCTGGAATATCAATCTTTTTGTAGTAGTTTTTTTGCCCCTTTACTGTCCAGAAAGGGTTGTATGATTATGTTGTTTTTTTTTTAGTTCCTTTTTTTTTCTACTGCCTTTCTTTTGAAGGTGTCAGTTTGTGTAGCCACTACTGAAATTCTGGGAAGCTGCTTTGTGACTTGATAAGAAAGTCTTTAAAGGAGGGTAGTAGCTGAAGTAATTTTATTCCTTTTCAATACTTGAAATATGGCTTTGGAGGGAATTATGAGCCAGGGGATGGCAGGTAAAGGGGGAAGCACTTGGAATTCTGTCTGTGCATGAATGAGAATAAATTTCTAGAATTTCCATTTTTCTCTGTTGCGTGTCAATAAATTGTACTCCTAATGTAACTGTCAAAGCAGATATTGCACATGATAATTCTCTCTCTCCAGGCAGCAACTGTGCTTTTTTTTTACAGGAGCACCAAACCTAGTTCAATTATTGTGATTATTGTTATAAAGCTTATTATTACTTTCGCTGAAAACATATTGGACTGAAAACTGTAGTGTTACTGAATTTGAAATATGTTACTGAAATCAAAGTTTCCAAAATGAGGTTTATGAGACACAGATTACACTGTTTTACATTTTGCAAAGAGAGTAGGAAACAAATTCTGAAATCTTTACTTTGCCACAAAAGAGATTTGCCAGCCCTTTTGGTGCTATGTGGACTATTCTGTTGAGTTGGTCTGTTTGCCACCTTGTGGTAGAAGAAGATCATTAATCTACAAAATCTTAATAGATAACAAATCACTTTTTTTAAAAAAAAAATCAGGAAGTCAACGTGGGAGTATGTGTGTTGTATGTGTGATGAGGATAGAGGGACACTTTTTTGATTTTATCTCTTTTTCTTTCTGTCTTGATGAGCAGAAATATTTCGTAATAATAGATTTCTTTTTTTGATGAACCTCTTCTTACCTGTCTTATTAGTAGCCTTCTTTTTCTAAGGAAAGTTACGTAAACTTTCAATGACAAAAAAGTCTATGACTGTCATTTTGATTCATCCTGTAGCTAAAAATATAACAATGGAGCTGGAAGAAACATATTCAAATGGACCATTTTGGCCCCCAAAATGTACTTTGTCAAAATCTAAATTTAAATTTACCATGTGAGCATGTTCATTTTGTTCAAACGAGAAGGGGCAAAAAGTATTTTTAATATATGAAGCAGCTTATTTCACTTTTTAAAGGGTTTTCATTCAAATTTAAAAACACTGAAATGAGAACATTTTTTCCTTGATCTGAACAATTCCTTTTTTATTTTTAACTGTAATGGCTTGGCATACTAAACGTTTTATGCTCTTACTGTGGCTTAGAATAAAAGATAATTTTGGAATTTCCTGCAGAATGAGTTTTCTGAAGTCTGAGCACCTCTGTATCTTTGAGGGTATCCTTGCTGCACATTCCTGGGCCTGACAAGCTAAGGTTGTGCAACACTTCTTTTCCCGGAAGATTACACTGCTGGAATTACTGACTTGGGTGAATGTTTACAGTGCAAATAAGGATTGCACAGCGGTAGTCTTTTGTGTATTTTCCATTCAGAGTCAATTGAATTAGAATATAACTTCCTAATTCTTTGTACATGACAGAATTGCATGAGACTTATTTACATAAACTGTTTTCCATGGGGATGATTGTTGAGGTATAATTAGAAGAAAATCAGATGTAAGCTGTCAATTCCCTATACCCTATGCCCTATCTCCTGGTGATGCATTGGGGTATCTTACATTAGTCTTGATTTTAAAATATAACTGATTTTTTTTGGAAGTGACCTGAAATGGTAAAGGCACAAATTCTAGTAACTTTACTGCTATGTTGTGAATGTTCCCAGGGATCAAAATATTGGTCAGAATTATTTTTAAAAATAGTGTTTTTTTCTTTCTATTGTCTTCTTTTTCCCCACTATATTGTATTTGGTTTATCAATTTAGTTTATACATTGTTACTTTGTTTTTCCTCAAATCAATGCATTTGTAAATAAATGTTAAGAAACTTCTTTTGAAAGAATGGAAATGATAATGCTAAGCATTTTTCTGGGAGCAGGCCAACAATTAATTTCATTTGGGTAGTGTTAATGAGCCTTTAGAAAGGAACTACACCTCTATAGACACATAGATCTAAACTTATAAGCCAATCCAGATAGATAAACTGTTTTACTGTATTTCATGGGCCTTGATGAAAGACTCAGAGACTATGTGCAAAACTGAGGCTTAGCACAGAGCAGTAGTATGTGTCCATGAGCAAATACATCAGTGGTGCGTTAGTATGTGTTGGTGTAATTGCAGCATAGAGGCTTTATATTACGATTTTTTGCTGCTGAAATGGGCAGTCCTCAGTGGTGAGAGCCACCAGTCAGATTCAGCACACGGTTCGTGTATTCACAATACCCTTAAACTGGCTGAAGCCACCTAAAACACAAGCTGACCTGACTCATCACGTGCTCACACAGTAGCTGTATCTGACACAGTGAAAAGAAGACAAATGCAAAGCAGAGGACGGATCAGGCATCGCCCCTTAGCAGCAACATGTGGAAAGTCAGATGGAGCATTTCACAAGGTGGTGCTAATACATGCTGCACCATCATGTCTGGGACTTGTAAAGTTTGGGGCAGCTTGACCTGGTGGACATTTCTGAAGTTTGCTCATGTCCACAAATTCAATTAAACATTTATATTATTGCCATCTCACTTTCAAATTGAATTAGATTGATAGAGAAACTGAGCAAAATCTTTTGCAGCTGATTCTAAAGCTTTCTAAATTTCAGTAATCACCCTGAATGGAAAATGTGTTTTCATACATGCTCAGGTTGCAAAATCTGCTTGCTGAGGATTGCTTTGTTCTGCAAGGATCTGATTTATCCTATCATCATCTATACAGCACTAATCCATGTTCAAATATGAAGAGGATGTTGCTGCAACTGAAGACTCTTTTCACAGTATTCAAAAAATCCTGCTTTGTTTGTTAAAACCTTTATTCTTTGCAGTGGATGTGCCATGTCTGTCAACAGTCTGCTATAAAACACTGCTGCCATCTGATGAGGTGCTTTAGGGAGTCTGAGAAGAGGATGATTGTTTTACTCAGACCGATATTTTAAAAGCCAAGAAGTCAAATTACACCTGCAATTGCATATTACAAATCAAAGCCAAAATTCAGTCCAGTGTTCTGTATGATAAATTGACTCTAGTGTTCCAAAGACTCCTTTTCATCGTATAAGGTAAAAAGGAGAAAGGCAATCCAAATGTGGCTTAACTCAAATATTTTAATATGAAGGAATAGAAGTAGCACAACTATATTTAATAGCACATACAGTTTATTTGCAGTGTGTAGATATTATTTTTTCTGCTCTTGACAAAGTATCAGTAGAACTGAAGCTTTGCAGTCATAAAGTCTCAGGAGTGATGAACAGTGGAACAATGTAATGTGATATGTTAGCTCATCTAAACAGAAAAACAACATCATTCTCACATTCAGTTGTTGATCTTAATAAAAACAATGGAAACACAGAGGGAAGCATAAGCCAGAGAAGGGGAATTGGTTACAGCAGGAGTTGTTAGAGCTGACATAGTGCTTCTGATTTCAAGGGCCATTAACTTACTATCGAATATACTATGGCACCTGCCTTGACATCTGGCTTTTCAAATCTATCTCTAATGACCAGGGAAATTGAATTTAAATTCTGCAGCTACTGACAGGTGCTTTTGTTGAGGGATATGCCTCAAGGATATTCATCATAAGGGTAAGAAAAAAAAACAGAAAATGAAAAAGAAAAAAGCTGCATTTTCTTGAACTTAGAACTTCACTGCTTATAAAAACCTGATTTTTCAAAACACTCGTAATTTGCTGTGCCTATTAGATTTTTTTTTTCAGATTGAAATTAAAGACCTTTTGCACAGGGCATAGCACTTTTTTCTCTTTTTCTCTTTTTTTCCTTTTTTGATTCCATTTCATGAAGAATGTGGCTGTTAGGAATAGATTTTGCAGTGGAGCATAGCCAATATTCATTATTTTGTTACTTTATACAAAATTTCATATCTAATCTGTGTAAGTTACTATTGCCCTAGCGTTCTAATTGCATGGTCCACTGGGCACTGGACTGCAATATCCTACAACACGGAGTATAAGACATCATGACAAAAAAAAAATGTTCAGCTGCACAATGTAAAAATAAGAATACAATTAAAAGGTGCTCTCCCTGCGAATGGATGAATGGGAGATTTTACAGTTAACTGTAATGTTTCTTTGAGAGCTATGTGGCATAGGCAGAAAGAACATGCTATTCTATACGGAAGATCCTTTCTGTGGTTTAATGTACTGAGAATAATGCCATTTTATTATGAAAATAAAGCATCTTTTTCTCTTCTGAAGGATCTAGGCTTTTCAGATTAATACCTGCCTGCATAGAGACAGACTACTGCATCCTTCACGTTTTGCTTATAGCAGAGTGATTAAATTCCGTAGAATGCGTATTGCACTACATCTGATAGCTGTCAAATTGCATAAAGCACAATTTTTTCGATAGTTGCAGTTCTGGCCTAATACTTCTTCCACTGGATTTCGTGTTATGACTCCTAAAAAATACAGAGAAAAAAAAATCTCCTGAATATCTCTTTGAAGAACTGTTGAATTTCTTCAGCTGCCATGAGTTCACTGGCATATAGAAATTACCACATCTTTTCCTGTGTATTAATACCTATGCATGATTGGGTCCATGGCTGATGACAAAATCACACAGTCTAATTTGCATTCAGTCTATATTTAAGAATAGGAGAGGGCAGCTAGTGCATGTCCAATTAGTGAGGTTCAAGAAAAGATATTACCAGGGAAAGGTTGACCCAGGCCAGATCAGGCAAAAAGTTAAGACTGTGGTGCTCTATTGCTTAACTTTTACTTGCTTGCTGTAGACTCTGCAAGTCAGTTCTGGTTGTTACAGTATCAAGTCTGTGTTATTAAGGTTGTTTATTTTATCTGTGAATCTAGAAATTTTGTTTTTATTCTGAGACCTCTTCTATAGTTTCTGTGTCACTTCTAGTTGGGCAAGAGCAGTGTTGCTAAAAGCAGCCACCTTGCAAAAAATAAAACAAACAAGCAAACATCGTCTCCTTTCCCCAAACCAAAAGTGAAGAACAACAATTAGTACAGATCATTTTTTCCAGTTGGGGTTACCGTGAGGCTGTGAAAATATTCATACTGACAGAAAGGAAAGGCCAGTGAGGTGGCCAAGCAGCTGCTGTTGGTGACAGTTTATGCTAGTTTGAAGGGACAACAATTATGGCCTTGGCATTTAGGTGACTGCAGGAAAGACTGTATTGGGTTCAAGTTAATTTTGTCTAATTTTTGGGGATATTCAAAGAGCTCCATAAAATCATATACATTTTTAAATGAGATTTGTGTTCCTAAATCTGTACAGTGCTCCTGATACTTTCTCTTTTGATAGCATTTACAATTACACAAACGTTTAAGCATTCTTCTGGAAAAAAAGGATGTAATGTTTTGCTGCAGATTTTCATGAGTTTGGAGTCCTAGGACTGCAAAGATTTTTTTTTTTTTTTTTTTTTTTTCCAGAGGAAATGATTTCTCTTGTCATCTTGTAATTATCTGCAAGAAATAAGAGATACAATTAGCCAAGCATAGGGAAAATTAGATTGCCATAATCAGAAATCAATCCTGAATGTCACACATGTTGCAGACAGCAATCAAAATGAGCAAGAAGGGGAGAGATAAAAGCCACAAAATTCAAAAGGAGAAACAGTAAATTAAATCAGGTGACATTGTCAGTTACTGACTTCAACTGTGCCAACAAGCTATGCATTCTTCTTTGATTTTTCTTGTATTTTGCTTGTTACTGATTATTAGAATAACTGAAGATGAACATTTTGTATGTATGAATGCACAGATATCTGATCAGTTTTAATGACTTCTGTTTGAGCTATAAGGCTTAGCAATTTCAATTTGAGTAAGAAGGTACCTCAGTACCTACATTGCATGCTCTGCATGCTTTGCTCAATTCAGGAAAAAAAAAAAAAAAAAAAAAAAAAAAAAAAAAAGCTTTGTTTTACTCGCTTGTATTTGAGATTTAAGCCAAAGACTTGGTTAATTTCTGAAAGCAAGATGCTCATTTCAGAAAGGAAATTAAAGAGGAAAATAAATTTTACTCAGGCAAATTATCAAGGCTGAGGTCCATCTTGAAGAGAGAGAGAAGTTACTCTGTAGGTCCAAAACTAAACAAGTCATATCCCAGGTTCTTAGTTTCCAAAGAAGGCAAGAGATTTCCTAGTGGAAAAGAAAGCTGCCAAGAAGCATTCCTTATTCTTTTCAATGTAACATATAGACATCTTCAGACTGTGAATGCCAGCAGCTCTTATGTTCTATGCAGTTTTTTGAGCTTCTTGTGGAAATCGTCAAAAATTCCTAAATTTAGCAGTTAGGCGTATGACTTTCCTACAGCACAGCTGTTATATAGACAAGAGATGCTCTTTTCTACCAGTAAGGATACCAGAGTGTTGTAAGAGAGCTGAGAAAACTCCACTTTTTCCTATAGACATGCAAGTTCTTGGGAATCCCCATTCAAGCCAAATCCCCAAAGCAGCATTCCCTTGACTCACTTTTTCTCATCCCATACATATCCTCAGAGCAAATACAACCCATAGAAACAGAAGTTTAGCCTGCTGGAAGCTGCCATTATCTGGGCAGCTGGAAATCTTTATTTAAAATCATTGCTGTGGACAAGATGAAGCAGAGTTCAGCCTGGCTTTCCCATATTCTAATTTATGTGAAATGTCATCACAGGCTATCAACTCTTTTGAGATGTTTCTCCATTAGTCTCCACTTTTCTATTTTCCTTAAGTACTTGCTAGACTATTAAGTCAGAAGGTAACATTTAACATCTGGTCTGCGTGATCTTTCCTTCACATCTCCACAGTATCTGTTCATGCTGTGTGGGACCTAAGGAAATGATAGTTCAGCAGCTTTGGTGCTCACTCTGGATGTGGAATACCCAGGATCAGAGAGTTTCACCATGCAAAATGCACGATTCAGTTCAAAATGAAGTGTGAATCTTTAAAGCAATCTGCCTCCCTGATTTCTGCAAGGGTACACTTTCTTAAACCACATCTAACAGAATATAAGCAGAAAGAGTTTTTGAAAACATTCGATTCCTCTGCCATTTACTCTACTTTTTTATTTTTTGAGCAAATTCTCTTCCCTGCCCCATAAGATGATGGTAAGGCTGTTGGAGTGTAGGTAGATTTTAGGTACATAAGGGAACCACGATAATCATCTTTCTTCACCTTCTGCATAATGTGGGCAATCCTTTTGAGTTCCCTGGATTTAATCCTTTTTAAAATCAAATAGATGTGACTGAAATGGAGCATATTCAGAAAACTACATCCAGCCTTAGCTTACTTTTCAGGAGAATAAACTCACTATGATTCTTAATAATTCTAATTCTCACTCCTAAAATATCATGCTCCAATTTACCCAGCTTCCGCCTAGCACCTTCACTAGGTTTTGCTAGGTATTTTCTGGAAAGGAGGGTCTTCAGTCACTACATTTCCTCTCTTGGAACTTTTATACCTCAGTGATCCTAGACTCTTTTCTAAACCTTCTGAAATTTTTCAACTTTCTTCTTGAATTGCAGAGGTAAGATTTAAAGCAAATAATTCAACCATAGCTGTATCTGTGTAAACACGGACAGGGAAAGTTTGGGAAATGCTGTACTTGCTGCTTCCCTCCCTATTTTCCTGCATATACTTGCAAGGCTGTATTAGCTCTTTTGCAAATAGTTAAGGCTCACCCAAGCCTTAATGAGAGAGAGAGATCCACGCTGTCAGCAAAATCTAAATGAGATGTGCCTTGACATAAGTCTTCATTTTTGGCCTTTTTAAAATCTGACTCTGAAACAATCAACCTGTCTTTTACATTATTTACTTTTGTCTATCTCCCATACCTTATCAGTAATGATTTTTAAGATTTCTTCCAGGTTAATGGCAAAAACAAGAAATCAGTTTAGGTCAAGATCCTGTCCTCATGGGAAAGTGCTAGAAATGCATCTAGCTGTGGGCAATTCCATTGACGATTTTGTAATGGAAAGCCTTTTGAACCAAATTTTAATATGCATAAAATTGATTTTATATTGCTTTATTTTAAACTCAGAAAACTGTGTGCTAACAAAGCCCTATATGTTGGTAAACAACAATTTTAAATACTTCTTTGAACTTTTGTTCAAGAAATCTGCAATGCATACAAGTCGTTCTATCAGGCTTTCTGCCAAAAGGCTCTCGAGGCACTCTTCTGTTCTCCTATCGATGTTAGTGAAATAATATTTTAAGCATATTAATAACCCTTCAGTGTGAGCTATTTGCTACATGCATGATATCTATCTAAATGTTTGACTGTTTTTAAGGACTATATCTTCAAACTGTAAAGGGACTGAACTATATCTTGCTGAGTAGCAGCTTTTACATAAGCAGCTTTCAGGTAACCAACTCTTGGTTTACAGTTCACCAACTTGTATTTAACCAGGGAGCTTTGGGTAAACAAAAAGCTAATAGGTACAAGGACACTGAGACCAGCCAGTAGGAAACAGAAGAAGACTGAATCTGAAACTATGAATAGTTGTGGCTACATATGTTATATAATATTACATTTATGTTTTGTTTGTTAATTCTGTGCTTTAGTCCTCCCTTTGGCACATAAGAGAATTTTACCTTTTTCTTTCAATATCACTCTCCTGGCAATGAAATACCAAGGAGAGCAATTTCTGAGTAAGTGAAAGGCGTGTTTTTGTGTCACTGCTTACCATAATGGCGTTTGGTTCTTTAGTTGCCACCACTGCTGTTGAGTGGAAGAAGGGCCTAAGTCTGGGATAGGATGGGGCAGGGATGTCCTTCACCTGTCCAAAAGTTGCAAGTCTGCACATTTCTCAGGCCCTGTAAGCAAGAGAAAATATGACTGTAACTCTGTAAGGTGTGCATGCACAAAAGAAGAAGTGGTATCTAGTTTCTAATTTTTACATATTTGACATTACAGATTTTCTCAATAACAAAACCAAGGAAAGTAAGCATCTGTTATCTAGACCTGGGTCATTTTCTCCAATGATCCAGTTCAGGTGAGTCTTCTGTGAAGTTGAGTCACTTCTGTGCTTTCACAGAAATATACCTGTGCCTGTCCCACATCTAGACCTATAGTCCCAGCTATTTCTTGGTATGGCTTAACATTAATATTGCTTCGTAGAGCCCTGAGAAAAGTTTTAAGTGAGCAAAATGAAAGATAGAAAGGATTTAACAGCACACTCATTGCCAAAATTTTAGCTGCAAGGACAAAAATATCAAAAACTTGGAGTGTCCATGGTGGCAGAGGCTTTAAGACATATTCTCTGTCTTATTTCGTGAGGAAAGAACAACAGTACTGAATCTGTTAGTTGTCTGTCCTCTCTCTGACACAGGTAATGAAGGCAGGAAGAGTGATGATTCATCTGACATGCCCTTCCAGCTTCTGGAACTCAACAGTCAACAGATTTCTTGGGCTGGAGATTGTATCTGACTTAATGTGTTTAACAGCAATCAGCATCCCTGTCTTCTGTAAACCCATCTAATTTCTTAGGAATCCACTTAAACTTTTTAGCCTTCACATTGTCTGGCAGCCATAAATTCCTAAAATTATTTGCTATATATAAATACAGACATACACATCCTGGTGTTTATTTGACTGATACATTTCATCTTTAATATTGCTCAGATACTACAAAGGGATCTGTAATCACACACAGTAGCCTGCACTGTTTATGGTAGATGTTATATATATGTGTGTATATATATGTGTGTGTGTGTGTATATATATATGTATATGTATATGTATAGATGTGTATAATATTATAATCAAACTAATTAGGAATTTTTCAACTGTATTTATAAAATCTTTAACTAGTTAAAACTGAAACTTTTGAAAGAAATATATCTGTCCAGTCTAGCCTTTCCTGGGGAATTTTTCTAAAGCCCAGATGGACTTAAAAGATGAGAGCCAAGGATCATTCCCCAAATTCTTGATATGTATTCGGTCCTGGACTAAGTGGGTACAGATTGAGTGAGCTGTTGTGCCTGCTTTACCTGCTTCAGAGGTGGTGCTGCAGTGGGTGATGACGAGCCGCAGTGTCCTTTCCTGTTCCCAGGGCACAGAGCAGTGAGGCTGGAGAGAGGGGCGCCCTGTTCTCCCTGCTGCTGGCGGCTCTGGGACCATCTCCTCACGTCCTTCGCTAACGTTAGCCACATATGTGGCCTTAGGTTAGCAGTGCTTCCGCATTCTGCTTAGACGAAACTCAGTGAATCTTTGATTTTGGTAGGAGTCTTTAGCTGTTACTTTGAACCAAGAAAAAGAGAACAGTAATATGATCTAAATGTATTTGCTCCATGTAAACTTTCTTGTGAAATATGTGATGTGAAAAGATTGTATCCAGAACTTCTTTATAAACAGTGCAAAAGACAACTTGGTGATAAGCTTCACTGACGGTTTTTTGAAAGGCTGCTGTGACATGAGCATCAGCTCATACAAATTTTATGAACACAAGACTTTACATTTCATTCTCTAATTTTCTAGTGTTTTGTGGTCACTAAAACATGTGATTTCGTTTCAGGACATGAAAGTATGCTATTGTTCCCAAAACTTTGTTGTGTAAGTTGTGCATTGTTAATCTCTGGCCTGAAAAAGCTGCAAGTAGCTTACTTTCCATTCCGCTTCGTTTTGTGTCTGGTTTTTATTGTTGTTGTTTTTCTCTCTTCTGATGTCCCCAGGGGAATCCTTTCACTTGAATCGTTTGAGGTAAAGCAAAACTCAATAGCTCACATTACAAGTAATGAGAGCCATTGATTTAGTTATATAATTTATAAACTGAATCAGCAACTAAACAGAAACATCCCTGGCACAGGGACACAGGTGAGTGTATAACTCACTGAGGCAGAGAATATGCCAAATGCATGATGCCCTGCAGTTCCCCAAGAGGCGACACAGCTCAGAGATGGATATTTCTCTCCTGAATTCCTCTTCTTCCTCACTCTCAGGCAAGGCTGAGGATAGTCTGTCCCAGAAAGGATACCCCGATAGTCAAAATGTCAAAGATGGTGATCAAATCTCCAGCTAAAGAAACAAAGTTGTTCATTTATTAATTGCATCTCAAGCAATGCAGCTTTTTGTCAGTTATCTGGGTCTAGCACAACAAGAACATTAATGACTAATTTTTGACAATATGCAACATAATGCAGATATTGTACAACATAAGCAGCGTTATATGGTGGCTTTTCTCAGTCCGTATGAAGAGAGAGATTTTGACTTTTTTACGTAAAATGTAGTTAATTAGTCTGACCAAGTCCTTTAGACTCAGTCTATCATTAACAGTGAGAGACAGACATTTCTGGAGAGTAATTCTTCTGATCTCAGATTTGTTGTTTTAAGGTAGGATAAATCACTGTGTAATCTACTTCTCTTCATTGACTACAGAGGAAATGTAGATGATTAGATTAAATTCTTACCACTGAATGTTCCTACTTCGCATCCTTTTTTCTAGGTTCAAAATACATGGTTATCCTATAGTGTTCTTCTACATTTCTGTATCAAAAATCGTAATGAAAAATGTTTAAGATCTTTATTTCCTTATTCTTCAGATTCCTTCTTATTCCTAATTTCAATTTTATAATTTGTCTGTCATTTGCTAGAGTTGCTTTTCCAGTTCTTTCTCTAGTAAAGATACCTGTTTAGCTTGAGGACTTTTTGGTATTTGAAGTCAAATTGTCCTTCCTCTCCCCACTTTTGTTCTTTTTCCTCTCCTTTGTCAAATAGGGAGTTTTCCTAGCTGTGCTGTTTTGGAGATTGAATAAAACAGTTACTTGTTCATCTGCTCTGTTTATGCACCAGAACTTAAAAAGTTTTCTCAAGCTTCTATAAATTAAAGAATATATGATTCAAAAACCATGATTTTGTACTAAAACTGCCTAAGGCCTTTATTCTGAGGCTTTATAAGAGAATACAAATTTAAAACAAACAAAAACCCCACCAATTGCCACAGTGAACATAGCAGGTTTTTCTGAAGATATTGTTGCATTCTCAATGAAATTTGTCTTTCTGATATAGTTTGTGAAATCACTCCAGCTAATTTCACTCAATGTCTTCTTCATAACATTTCCCATTGTGGAATAAAGGGTTTTCTTCATAAGTGATCTAATAAAGCTCTCAGAGATGGAATACTTTGCTTTTTAAATTTTATTCTTTGTTTACTAAACAAATTCCATCTCTCTCAATTCTTCCTCAGGACCCACTTTTCCCTTAATACCTTCCTGCACTTATGTCAAGCTCAGAAAGACACCTTGTATCTTCTCACAGCTGCATTGTTTTCCATCCATCCCAGATGTCTGAGCTCCGCTATAAGCTCACCATCGAGCTTCATTGCGTGTCGCATCCTTCCACTACTGAAAACAATGGAGATGTCTAGACTGAGGTGAGCTGGGTGTCTGCAGTTCATATATGCATTCCTCGAGTAATCAGCTCAAGTATGAAGTACCACAGAGGTGCTGCAGAATCCCACTGTTCAAAAGAAACCCTGAGAGCCTGCATGTGATATGGCTGTGTCACCACACCATGAATGAACTGCTTTCAGAGCTGAAGCAGGCTGGATATCACGGATATGTCCACAAGTGTTAGTCACACCTGTAACTTCAGTGGCAAAACTACTCTTAACTTGAGTGGAACCATGATTTATTTTCCTGTGCAACTTCTGTAGAATGCAGGGTACGTTTATGACACTTTATAGCAAATTTCTAACTGAGAGGCCATATCTGTGAGTCTATTGTACTTATAAAGACAGTTACTCTTGCTGTGATATTTGGCTCAACTTTGAACTGCAAACTCTTGGAGGAAATCAGGAACAAGCCCTTACACCTTCAGACTCACCAAATTGGATCTATGATACATTCTTTATTTTTTTCATCTATTCTTAGGGTTTTTTGAAAACAACATCCTGACTATACCTAGCTACAACATAATGTAGTACAAGTCACAGTATGGCACTATTAATTTGCACTTTCATAAGTATATCAATGATTATAGACTTTTTTTATTAATAATAGAACTTTTGTTGCTTATAAATTAAAAGCTTCTGTCACAGCTTCCCTATCTGCCAGCAAAATGGTCACAATATTGAAGAATAAGGAAACTGTGATATTATTACAGATGCTCAGAAATTTCAAGACAAATAAGTCTGATCAGAAAATATTAATTTACTGATATCAAATGTATAACCACAAAAAGGCATTTTTAACATTTTTTTTCAATTCAATGAATAGAATATTTTGTTCCTGTTTCTAATTAGCTGCATCTATAGTCTAGGTAAATCTACACTAATTAATTAACAGAGCCCAAGAAGGGTCTGCATCTAATATAATATAGTCTATCCTGTTAAACTGTTACCATGGATGCTGGCAAGCTTTTGGTCCATGCAAACTAGCATTCTCCCTGATAATCATAGACTTGTAAATGATTTAGATTGGGAGAGGTCTCTGGAGGTCATGTGACACAATTTGCTTCTCAAAGTGTTGCTCAGCACCCTGTCCACAGATAATCCTCAGACATGGTTTGGATGGTAGAATGAGCTGCAATTGAGATAGTCTGTTCGGCCAGGAAGGCCTGTTTAGAAGGCAAGAGGGTTAATAGTACAGATACAAGCCACCCATACTAGATTGCTTCAGAGCCGAAGGTAGTCCTTAGGCACTTCCATTTACATAGTCTCACCTAAGTTCTTTCTATCTTCAATAAAAATGATGGAAAAATGCAGAAGGTAGTTCATCTCACCTGTCTTAGGCATATATCTTAGAACATTTTCTGCCTTGTCTTTCCTCCCCTCTGTGGTATCATGCTGGTTTGATTTCAATGCTAGGAAAGTAGATTCAGTGGGGAAGCTGCCTCTTCTTGATGTGTGTGTTCATATTTTATTGATCATTGGCACTTCACTGTAATCAGCAATATCAGCCAAGAAGAGTAGAGCTTCTTGAGTGGTCTCTGTTAGGCCCTATCTAATCCAGATGTTGAGAAGAAAACTCACCAGAATAAATCCTGCAAACTTTCACTTCAGAAAGTACATTTTACAACTTCACAAATATGTCTAAGAAAGCTTTTGCAATCTTAAGACTGTCCAGAGGCTTGATTTTCCCAGTATAGAGTTTTTCATTGTCATAGATTAACAGAAATATAATGCTGCTTTCAGTTTCAACTGCATCTTTCAAATTTTCTTCTTTTATAGTCTATTTGTCTTTCAGCAAAATCCCATTGTGTCAAAAATATGAAAGAGGAAAAAAGCTCACAGATCAGCAAATTACCCAAAGATAAAACTACCTCTTTATATAACTAATCAACAAACATGCCATGAATCTATTGTTCTGTTCTTACTGGACTATAAAAATAAATCATATTTCTTTCAGTATTGAAAAAAAAACTATAAAAAATAAAGCACATTTTGTAAAGCGAAATTCTTTAGGAGAGCATCATTAAAAGTTTACATCAAGAAATGGAATAAAATGATTACATTAAAATTGTCAAGATAGATAATATATTTTCCTGACATTTTGAAAATACTGGTATTATCATAGGTATATAGTAAAGGAAAAAAAATGCTACCATACTCTTAAGCCTAGGTATTCAGAACGTAAAAGAGTCTGAAATCCCAAACCTAAGCTACAACAGCCAAGCTATAGAGTTCAAGTGTTTTAATCATAGGTTTTTAAATTTGCCACAACATTGATAAATGTTCATGAAATAATGAAAATGAATGTATGACTTCTTTCTCAATCCATATTTGCAACCCAGTCATTCACCTCTCACACACTTTTCACACAATATATAGTTAAATAGTGGAACATATTGCCATGGGATTTTATGGAAGCTGAAAGTATAATGGATTATAGAACAGGAGTTAAACCAATTTAAGGAGGAGAAATCCTTCAAAAAATAGTCTAAGTGTCATATCCACCTCAGGAAATCCCTAAATCAATGGTTTCTAGAAATTGAAAGATATATACTGAAGGAAAAATTACTCTATAGCCTACTATGCTTTCTCTCTAGGCATCCTTAAATCACTAATTTACAAGGGAATCTCAGTTAGATGTATATTTAGTGTTGCCAGCTATAGCAGTTTTATGTTCTTATACTTCTGTGTTCAGATGATAGTCTCTCATTCCAGATTGTTGGGAATTCATCTCAAGAAAGAAGAGCCGGGAAACCATGCTACTCTAATTTGTATTGATTTGGTGGTTTGATTTCCTCTCAGGTTAAAAGTATATTGGTAGTGAGTTGCTACCTCAAAATGTTATTTAGAGTTAGTACTACCTAAAAGTGGTGGAAGTCTGAGATTTATCTTTGGCTGGGATTATTATTCTTGGAAAATCTCAAGCCAATAGAGAAGTTCTGCTCATTCTAACCCATATCTTCAGGGTTCTAAATTAGGCTCGTGCTTTTTAATATACTTACCTTGTCCCTGAAAGCACAAACTTTATGTGAAAGCTGGAAGTTGACGATGCATTATAGCTACATCTATAATGGTAAACCCAGCAGTGTCAGAAGTAGCTTTTTTGTCATTATTTGGCTATGTCTAGGGTACAAAACTGGGTTGCTGAATGTGGACTTCTTATTGGGATGATTCCTGGCCTGTGTTCACCCTGAGCCATTCTTGGGAATTTCCTAGGGAGCATGGAGTTGTTCTAGCTGAAGGAGCACCGCGGTCACTCCACCAAAGTAGCAGCATCAGCACTAGCTTCAGTGTCTGTGGCTGCACTCTTTCACTACTTCGTGTAATCCTACAGAGAAGCCTTTGTAGACATCTGCAGGTCTATCACATTTGGGAAAGCCTGAAAGCAGAAATACTGTTTTGCCACTGAAGTATATAGATCTATGCATTAAGGACAGTTTCAAAACCAAAGTTAATATGAAAAATACAGATTACATATTGACCTTTTTAAGTGCTCTGTGGATAGGATGATCACATGTCAATCTTTTCATTTTACTCTAATTTTTATTATGGAAAGCTGTAGTTAAGCAGTTCCTTGACTATCAATTATAATAATGACATAAGAAGATGAGCAAGATAATTGAATATGCATTATTAGAGAGGTTGAACTATATTGTGGTTGCCACAGTGGGCTGATTCTGTAGGTTAAATTACTTGGCAGCATTTTACAAGCAATGATTAATAATAGTAGCCTTTTACAGGATTTCATTTGTGGAAGCATTAGGGGCTGTTATGTGTTAGCAATACTCAAAGTTGTTCCTGCAATGCAGTGGTTGAGAATTCTTACAGGAAATGTCTAAATAATTTCCCTTGCTCGGTGCTACTAGTGCACAGTAATTGTTCTGCAAGCAGTTCAAAACAATCTACAGTTCTAAATTTGCCTTTTTGCTCCTGGAGAAATTGATTCCAAACTATAATTTATTTAACTCCTTATGCTTTTATGCATTTAATGATTTGTTATAATTTAACAAGCAATTTATAGTTTCTGATTTGCTTCTTACCTGCAAAGGAGAATGCCAGCACAGGAGCAGGGAAATAATCAGAGTTCATCTTTGTGCCTTGGCACTGCAGCTATGAGTAAGTAGATTTGCTGCTAAGCAGCAAAGGAAAGCACAGAGATCTCACAACTCTCATAGAAGCTGTTCCTAAAGGCCAAGCAAAGAAGGAGATGATTGACACAGCAGCATCCTCATGGCTATGGCTGGTTCAAACTCAGGAATAAATCATCAAGATCAATCTTATATGCATTTTTCAATTACAATCACTTATGGAGGTTAGTCTCTAAAGGCTTGAAGCCATGTATTTTAGCAGCATTCTTGGAATTTTAAGGTCAAGAAAGACAAATGCCGCTCCTAATATACATGACCAAACAAATTTTTGTGATATTCAAAATGCAGTATCATAGAACATTTAAGAAAATTCCTGCAAAATGACTGCAGACATTGTAGTGTCTGACAATAAATTGTGCTAAGAGAAATTAAGAAACAGATCCAGTAAGTATATTCTTAAAAATAAAACGTACAAAATAGCTTCTGTGCAAGCTAAAGGTACTTCCGGACCAAACACTTGATTCACGTACATTAAAGAACAGATTTTGTTCTGACTACAGCTTTTTAGGGGACTTAGAGCTTCAACAAAGATTACATTTGAGTTGTGAGCTGGTTTTTAGTAAATTTGATTTGCTGCATCTTTCCCTCCAGACTGATCCATCTTGCTGAATAGAGTTGCACAACTGTTTAACAGTCTGACTGGAAAAGAGGGATGAGCAGATTGTGACAGTTTCTTATTTACTAGAAGAAGATATGGTTATCTTGGCATCAGTGAGAGTTTCCTATTCACCTGCTACATCTGATTGAATAGAGTATGTTTGCAGATACAACCTGCACCATATGTCAGAAGTATTCCCTACTGAAATGAGTGGAGCAACTAATACAAAATAGAACAGCTAAGTTTTAAAATATTGTCCGCAGGGTAGATCTATATTGCAGTCAGTGTTGTGGCTGTAAGTAAGGTAGACATACCTGTACTAGCTTTACTCTAGCAAGCGCCAGTAACAACTGCAATAAATATGAAGTGATATGAATTTTAAGACAGCTCAGAAACCTGCTGATACTCAGGATCCCTCATAATGCTACTGACTTTTTGTTATTCTCAGTCAAGTTGATTAAGGTATAGCAACCATAGAAACCCTATCATCACATCTGTAGATGTAGTTATCTAAAGCATGAGCATCTCTTTCAAAGGTTACAATTTCTGTGTGTGAGGGAAGGGAAAGCGTCTCCAACCATCTCCATTTCTTTATGGATAACTATAAATATTTTCCTTTTCTTTACGACAAGGGGCAAAAAAATGTTATAACATTGGATCTGAATACAGCAAAGCTAACACTCTAAAGCAATTGGCAGTTTCCTAAGGGTCATCACAGGACGTATTGTATTAACAGCTGCAAAGCGCTTGCTGAATTGAACTCCCTAAGTCTGTAAATTTCTACAATCTATTTCCTAAGAGCTGACTTAACATTTTCTCTAATATCCAGTTGTATAGCTCTACAGGATGTTTGCTGAACAGTAGCAAAAATCTGAAGTGCATTCATGCTCTGCATAATAAATCTGCCTATTCACTGCAGAATAATAACATTCTGGTTGTGCATTTCAGTGCCTTCTAGAAGAGGAAGTAATGAAATGAGTGTCTGATAATCAACCAGGAACTGAAGCTTGTAGTTCTGCATTCATCTGCTGCCAGTGACACAGTGATTAGGGTTAGAGTGGGATATCTACGCTGCACTAGCAACCGCAGCCTGTAAGCAGGACTGAAATGCTGTAAGGCTAAATATTGAACCTATATGTATGTATGTATATATATTTATACTTACACATATACACACACATACATATTTTTTGTAACTATACGTGTGTGTGTGTGTGCACACAGGTATGTATGTATACATGCATATTTACATATGCATTTACACATGCACACACACACATTCATATTTTTTTTCCTAAAAGAAGTATAACATTGCCTGCTGGCAGATATCATAGCATGCCTTATGAACCAGAGCTATGTTGCTATGTTTGAGATGTTTTGGTTTGCTTTGGTAAAAACAGATCTTAAAATGATAATTAGAGTCTGACCCACTGTTAAAAATTGTCTCCAGCCACCTTTCTCCTTGTCATTGCTGCCTTGTCTGCTTACGACCCGTATTGCCTACGACTAGCTCTGTGGCCAGCTCCTCTTTCTCCTCTCCCCACCGAGCTATCCCGACTCTCCCTGACTGTAGCTGAGGCAGACCTGAAGGCTCTTCCTGTCTTCACTCAGGCCCTTTTGGTGCCACAGCTCTGATGTGACTTTGGGAAAAGCCAGACATTTTGTCTGCATAGTGAAGTGGGAAACCTGTCTTCAGATCTCCTCAAGTGTTTGAAATGGAGCAGCTATGTCAGACAGAGAGAGATGAGTACTGCTTCTGAAAGCCTAAATAAGCTGAAGACCATTGACATCAGGCTAAGATTGCATTCTGGGCATGATTATCATTTATGCATTGAGCATCCACGATCTGCTTTGCTCTGTAAGGTAAAACAGCTACCGGGCATCTGTAGACATTTTTTTTTTCTTTTTTTTTTTTTCATTTGTTTCAATGGATACTGGTTTTTGATAGCAAGAACTGCTTCAGTGCAGGATGTGAGGAGGGATATTCAGAAGAGTAAACAGTGGTAGTACTTTCAGTTTGATTATGAAATATGAGAGTCTTAAGTGAAGAAAAAGGGTTTAGAAATCAGAGAGGGATGGAATGCTAAGTACACTAAGCTATAAAAAATATTCGTTGCCTGAGGTGGGAGATTGAAGGTGTAAGAATAGAGAATATGGTTCTTCGTACAAAGGACCATAATCAGTACTAAGGTAAAAAAACTGCTACCATTTTTCATTTCATCGAATGAAGGAAGACAAAGGAAAAAACTAGAGACCTTTTTCTATTATTCATAGCTAATTTAAATATATATATATTTTGTGGCTTCTTATGGCTCACAAACAATGATTTGTGCATTTTAAAGCAAGAAATAACACCAGAACAGTAACTGTTCTATTTTATCCAAGTCTCAGTGACAGAAAGACACCAATATAATATAAAAGCCAGGTGATTATTCCTGGAAAAAAATGATGAAAGTATCAAACCCACGTATCTGTACTTGATGATTTTAACTTGCACAACATACAGTAATCATCTGAAGTATGTGAACTTAACTAGCAAGTCTATTTGAAATGAAACTAGAGGACTTTAAAAATGATTTCATTCCTTCTCTATGTATTTTTAAATTTTTTAAAAAATCAGAATTATTATGATAATCTATGTAATTGAGCGTCAGTTTGCATTGTTTTCTCCAGTTACACTATTACTAACACTTTGAACATGTTTTCTCAATGTGATAAGTATTGTACAGTTACAAAATATTATGGAAGTATAAAACCACACAGAACTTACTACAGATGCTTCTTTTGCTTGGATATTTCAAGGAAAGGTACTGCTATACTACTTTTTTTTGGGGGGGTGGGAAAGGACAGTGGATACTTTTAAACTTTAAATTTAATACTGGCCTACTCTAAAATGGGAACCATGGTCATCATCATCAATCTTAAATAAATCTGTGCAATAGTTCTCTAATATTGTCACTGAGGCAAGTCACTTACCCTGCCCAGCAGAAATAGGTTGTAGTTACTGATCATTTGGGAAAATGCAGATGTGCTATCTGTTCTGTGTACCTACTGCATCCACCATGCCCTCAAAGGAATAGACATCCTCTGAGTTGGAATGACCATAGCTGCATAGCACTCAAATAGCCAGACATAAAATGGGTAATCTGAAAGAATGTTTTTGCTTACAGTAGTCTTGAAATGCAACCTATGCCTCAACAGCAGTGTTTTGTAACATCCTTGATGCAGGGAAGGTCTCTTGATCTGTGTTTTTATAGATTTCAGTAGGTTCAGAATCTTGACCAGGATTTTTCATGTCAGTATAAAGTACAAATTTGTAGTCAGAAAGTAACCACAAAAACACTACAGAGCTTCTCTTTGGTTACTGTACACAGCAGATCTTGACTGCTGAAACTGCAGAAACAACACATTACGGCTGGGAATGGACTGACAGATTTGTGCAAGAAGTTTCTACTATTTTGTAGGCTTTGAACCTGGTGTTAGGTATTGCTGAGCTACACCCTTCCTCCCCCACTGCTTCTTCTCTCTGACCCTGGAAAACCTGGAAGAATTCTCTTTTTTCTTGTTCTCCTCAAAGGTCAGCACACTTGCCTGTAAAAGCCTTCTGCTGCCTGTGGGGATTTGAAGCCATATCACTCACACCTCAGGAGAGCAGCAATAAGGGCCGGGTGCATTTCTAGAAACAACTGCTCTCACCCTCTCTGCAGGGCAAGGCTCCACATGCCGTAAATCAGCGAGTGCTCCCTGGAGCCAAGCTGCACTCGCGGTCTGTCCCCAGGGGTAAAGTCTGAACTATCAAACTCTCTCTCATTCACTATTACTTATGTATTTTGCAAAGTGTGGAAGCAAGCAGTCTAGTGGAATTCTGGGTGCAGAAAGTGTTCTCCCAATAAAACTTTTGTGAATCTTGCATTTTGTGTTTTGAACAAGAAGTTTCCATTCAAACATAAACGTACTGTCTCTGACTGATGAAATCACTGAGCCATTGCTTGCTGGAAGGTGGGAGGGCATACTGGTGACATTTCAATGTCTTATTGTCCCTTCATACGCTTTGAAACCCTTGGTCACGCTTATAAACATAATATTGAGCTTGAGCCTTGGTTCTTAGGAAGTATTTCATTTTGTCACACAATTGTTTGTGATGAAATGAATGTTTTTTCAAGGCTATATTTGAGAATTTGGCCCATATAAGAGTATCAGATTTAAACAGTATGCTCTGAATGGATTTAGTACTTTTTGAGGAAGAGAGTACAGCCTATATACACACGGAATTACCAGTTCTTGCTCATTCATACCACTGTTAGTGGTAATCTACTGCTGCATCATTTTGGTAGTATATACACTTAGCTTCTAGATGTTTAATAATCGGGGCTGGATACCTGGAAGCCTTACATGAAACAGTATTGTGCATGTGCAAAGCATTTCTACGGTATCATATTCAGTGTATCTAGTGTATCCTGGGCACGCTAGACTCATTATGTATAACGTTGCATTCATTTGCATGTTTAGAAAACATGATGGTGCCCCGACACATGAAATGAATGGATCATTTGGGCAAGCAAAATAGATCTCAAATGTAGGATGCACACGAGGCAATGCTATTTGGACCTCCCTGTGTTTATATACACAACCAGCTTTCAAATTGAAAGATACAGTTAAATACATTCATCAGTGATGAAGGTGGCATGAAAAGGGTGAAGGACTAACACATCTTTACCCCGTGGCCATTAGTTTGTGTTGTGGAATGAATGTTTGCTCTTCAGAAATTCATTATAGATAGTGATCAGAAGAGTGAAAGTAATGCAAAACAAGCTAATTAGACACTCATGATTAATTTCACCTAACTTTACCTGTCTTACAGTTAAGCACCTAGTCTAAGCTCTCTAGTTCATTGAGAAACCTCAATATCACTGAAGGGAATTGTATTTTTTCATAAAATAAGGGTATCATGCAGCTAAAATGGAGGACACTGTCAATTTTTATTTCTGTCTACTTACTAGGTAAGAAGCCTTAACAGCTCCTTTGACAATCACATTTTCTGGTACATTTTCAGATGGTAAAGATGAGCAAAATGAATTTTATTCTAAGTCAAAAATAACTTGATTAGCAGTTTCAAACGAGGCCCATACTTTCCACAAATATATTTTCTGAATGCATCCAAACTATAATAACTATAAGAGATATTAAAAGCCCATTCAGAATGGAGTTTCCTGACTACAATACTTTGACATGAATTAACTCTGTCAAAATGCAAAAGATTTTTTTTTTTTTTTTTTTTTTAATTTAGAAAATATGCTTTGGCACGTCACTGGCATTTTGTGACTACACTATAACAATTTGCAATTAATGATAAAATCTAGAGTTTTTATGTTAAGGATGATAATATTTGAGCTAATTAGGACATTTTTTCCAGTAGCATGCAGTAATAATGAATGTTTAATCATTTTTACTTGTACTTTTTCTTCCATTTCCACTTTCCTTCTCTACATTGTTAAAAAAAGGATTTTTCTCAACCAAATATAAATAAATGTAGTGAGTTTTTTAACAGATTATTTACCAGTTTTATTTTATGGGGACCATGAATCAATAGGAAAACGTGTTTATACAGTGCTTTGTAAATTAATCTATATGAATTCTAAATACCATCTTACATTTATAACCCTCCTCTGCTATGGGGCTTTTCAAAGGTTTAGTAAACTAGAACTGATCATTGTGCATTGCCTGGTATTGAATACAGTTCACCCACACTTCAGTATATACAAAGCTAACTTTGGGACTGAAGAACAAATTCTGTGACTTCAGTATGCCAGTTATGAATTAAACAAACAAGCTGTTTCTCAGCAATTAGTGAGAACAGGTGCAGTCACTGTTCGTTTGCACTTCATGACGTTATTATTTTTAATGTATTTTTCTCTAGTTATATATTTCTGGAAGCAACAGTGAATGTAAAATAAACACCTACTATTTAGTGATTTCACTGTGATAGGTAGTTTATTATTGTTATTATTGTACTGAGGGGGCAAGTTTGCTACAGGAAACAGTAATTTTTCAGTGAGTTTTCCCCTCGTTTGTGCATGTTTGACTTTGTCACACTACAGGCTGGATTGGTAGGAGAAGGGACTCTCAGCACCTTCAAGCAAATCAGACACTTTTTGCTTGCTTGGGAAACTGGAAGGCTCATCCTTCCTCTTCCCTTTTTCTATAACACTACAGTCAATGTTATTGCTTCTTAGAAACAGAAGCCTGTATGTTTGTACTCAGTTTTTTTCTTTGTCAGCACAGAGAAAGCCACCACATCTTTCAGGCTGCTTCTGTGCTATACCCCCTATCCCACCCTGTGCTTTAAAATGCTTCGAAATAAAAATCTTTGCTTTACAAGGGAACCCAGCTTTCAGGGAATCCCAGCCTAGTAAATGCAATTAAAAACCACGGGTGACCCTCCAGGTATGCTGGGAATAAATGTTTAAAATAAGCACGACAGCACAGAGTACAACTTCAGTGCGATCAGACACTTTGGGTACCAGGCGTGCACTGCACTGGGCTCAGACATCCTGTTAAAGCTGTTGCCAGGACATGAGAAGAGCCCAAGTAACTGTGAAAATGGTGGAAATTGCCACGAAGCTTTGAGAAAAAAATTCTGGTTTCTGCTTGGCTTTCTAATTAGAGCACCAGACCAGGAAGGGAATTACTGCACTCATGTTATGGGGGACCTCGTGAAGCTGGGGCAGTAAATATGATCCCCTCATGCCACAACAGTCCCACAATGTACTGGTTGTGTTCGCTTCTAAAATATTGCCTTTTTTTCCTCTTTTCAGTTGACCACACCAAATGGAGGTAAAATGTTTGATGCATTCACACATTTTAGTTTGCTTGGAAATATATATATATATGTGTGTGTGTGTATATATATATATATATATATATTTAATGAAATAGCATGTACTTCTATGTCAGGCAGGATGACATAGAATGAGGCTTCCTTAAAGATACATCCAAGACACTGTGACATTTTAGTTCTAAGAGATTGGTTAAGGAGAAGCAAATTTCTAAAGCAAGATGAAATCTAGACTTTCTCTGTTTCTCTCTGAAAGGTGTCATGATGCGTACAGCGTGTGGTCTTTGTTAATTCCCGGGGGGGGAAAGGAGTTGTTACTTACTTCTGTTGCAGGATACGACCCAAAGGTACAATACAACAGCTATTGCAAAGTGGGCTGCTTCACACAATCCTAGAGATGCTGGAGGGGTTACTCTATAAATAGCTGTTCTTGAGCGTGAGAATAAGGTTTGTTTACAAATCTAACAGTAACATACTACCTGAACTGTTACGTACCTATCAATGATGTTTCCATTTGAGTTCATGCCTTCCTGGAGCCCTAATGCAATTTAATAGGATGCTTTGGGACGAAAATTTGACAGAAGCATCTTCACTTCTTACTGCGAGGTATTAAATCTTTGTTGGTATGAACTGGCAAAAATCCATTACTTGGATGGAATTGCACCAAGTGACTGAAGCTGAGAATTTGGACCGTTCTATGCACTTGTTCTATGCATAACATATGCTGTTCTTAGGAAACTCGTAGCACGTGCTTTACGGGTGGGTCAGCAAGTTGTGAGCTAAGACTAATACACTCCGTAGTCTAAAAAAGGATAAAAAAATATTCACAGTGGCTGCTTTGTAGCAGTGCTTTTTAACTGGATATTTTGGCTGTTTAGTTCTACATTAAAAAATCCTGAAAGGCTTAGCCCATATTAGTAACAGTTTATCTACAATGTTTCAGTTTCAGAGAGAAAGCCAAGTTTTAGCTGGAAGAAGAAAAAAGGTTCTCATAAATTACCAAAAAAAGACAAATATTTCTTTTCCATCACAGGGATAAAAAGTGAATTAAGAGACTTTGACAACTTGTATATCAAGTTTCAAGCTGATGCAGTCTTAAATTGCTGAGTTATTGACCTCTGAAAAATGGACTTTGTAATGGAAATACTGACAGACTATAAACTATATCTATGCTACTGGGGAGGGGATGAAAGGAGAATACTGTAATTACCACTACATAAATATTGCTCTACTATTGCCTTAGCAGATCAAAACCAAACAAAGGAAATACAAACTTGTCATTTAAAACCCAAAGCTCCCGTCAAGCTGGTGGATACTGTATGATGAATCTTTTTATCTTTGCTTTGTTCCCTTTCTTGTCTGAAAAGACAAGTGTCTTCCCTTAAATCCATAAGTGGAGTGCATCAAACTACAGATATTTAAAGCACTATGGTTCATCCAATGCTATATTTGGCTCCCCTAAAATTGGATGGCAATGACTAAAGGAGACAGAGAAAAAAGACAGGAATTCAGCAAATGGGAAAGGAAAATGTAACGGTGAGGAACGGGCAAGAGAAGCAGTTTGGTGTGGGGAGCAATAAGAGAAAGGGGAGAGGGAAGTTTTTCTTTATGTGAGGAAGAGAAAGGAAGTGATGGAGAGGATCAGGACAGTGAGCTGATGGAGGCGAATAAGAGGGACTGGCCTTGTTGGTAGACAGCAAAAGGTGGAAGAGTCTCAAAAGTGACCGAACTTGAATTATTACTTCGCTCCATGTTCTGTGAAGGACAATAAAATACTAAAGGGACCCCTTCTACCCAGAACTGCTTCCTCCCATTGAGGACAATATTGCCCTCATGCTCCCCTTGAAATATAGAACTCATCAGAATCAGGGGTAAAAGCTACAATATGTTGTGAACGCTAACAAGACCTGTAAGATTTAATATGCACAATATGACAGAGCTACTTATGGGAGGCATCTTAAAAGCAGTCACGTGAACATGATGAAAAGTGAATGAATTGAGGAATTGCTTTTCAGAGAGAAAAGACCTATTATTAATAACTGTTTATTATTTAGTGCATGCTCTTGATTCTAAGCTTAAGGAAAACATCAAAAAAAAAAAAAAAATCTAAGTTCTGAGTTTAAAAATATATTTCATTTGACCTGTAATGGAAAGTTGCTTGTTTTGATTATGTGCAGTTTTAATGGAATTTAAATACAAAAAATTCTTCCCAAGAAAAAGGTCATTTCTGATTGAAAATTTGTTTGAAATCCTAATATGGATCATTTATAAAATGATGAAATTAAATCATTTGGGTTCTTCTCTGTTCTTAGGTAAGTAATGAAAGCAAAAGGAATATGAAATTCACAAAAATCATGAATAATTTCAGCAGTATTAAGTCTGTACCTTTTGCAATTAAAATTTAATCAACTGATTTCACAAAACTCTATTTCTAGTATCTCTACAACCCCAGCATTTATAATACAAAAACGTCATCTCTGTCTCAAGAAGTCCTTAACACACAAACCATTGTAACAGTAAAACATATTATCTAAAGGAATATATGCCCTATTCTTGCACTTTCAGTTAAGTTTCTCTTTCTGGGCTAGGTGGTCTCAGTTGGACCAAACATAGCTTGTTCTCGTGTTGCTGTGCTAAGCTGCTTCAAAAAAGCAGGTTTGATTATTTTGACTATTGGCTGCAGATAGAATATTGTCTTCTCTATTACACTGTTAAAAGATTTTGAGGAAAAAGTACTAAATTAGAAACAATATAATAGCAAGCATTAGTATGCTAGCAGCAACTGAAGTAGTAAAAGAGGATGAGGAGGACATAGGTAGGTCCACAAGTAATTTTGAACATTGGGCATTGACTCTAGGTAAGCTCACATTCACCTATATTCAGTCACTTTTATTTGCCCACAAAGAATTCTACTCAAAGATGTGAGCTACAGAGCTTTTTCCTCTCCTTTTGTCAGTCTTGGACATACAGTGCAAAACAGGATTTTCTTGCTGGAAAAGTCTATGATGCCTTTCTGAGTTTCATATGCATTACAGTCTCTTCGTGTCTGTTTTTGGATGCTGAGAATGTACTGCGATATAATGTGAACTGCTCTGCTATCTCTGCTCGATTAGGCTAGATTCTCAGCATTATGAATGTAGCATCACAACAAGTATTACCACCTTCAACTTCAGTTGAATTTTGCCTTGCTCAAAGAGTCACATTTTTATTGGAATAAAAAAAAATGTTTAGAAAATCTGGTGATTCAATTTTTTTTCCATTCATAGAATTGCATTTCCTATAGTGAATTTACTTAATCAAACCACAGTTTTGCATAGAAAAAATGGTTGTTTATAAAAATGCAAAACAATCAGTCAACAAATTTTGAGCATATCAGCAATTATATCTGCTCAGCTGAGCCAGAACAATAAGAGAATTATTCGTATCTTTACAGAACTGAAGATTTTGTGGATAGATTATATTCTGGATATACCTACAGCCAGATAGTAATGCTCAAATTATATTCAGATAATAATGCTAGAATTATATTCAACAGGGGTCCCCTGATATCCAGCGAAATGAAAGGAGCAGGTTGCTTAGTCAGGCCAATCCTGTTCTCAGATCACTCCTGTGCTTTATACATCACATAGAAACTGTACGGAAACTTGAAACAAGCTAAATATTCATCTTAAAAGATGTTTATATCTTCACTATTTCTCAGGCTATATAATATTTAAAGTTAAGGAATCCCAAAGCAAATAAAATAACCTGAATCGTAAAGCCAATGAGTTTTTCTACTTTTCAGAAAAGGGGAAGATGCTTAAGTCCAGCAGGCAAGGCTATTTTTAACAGTTGCAAATGCAAGTGCTATCAAATGCTGCTCCCTGCCCCCCACCAAAAAAATCAAAACACAATCCCTCCAAAATATATTCCTTATATTAAATATTGTGCAAAGCTTTATTATAATTCTGAATTTCTGAACATATTCCACAAGCATTCGTTAACTATTTAAAATGTGAATCTACGTTCCAGTCACTTGTCTGTATAAACCTTCTAAAGAAAATGATTTTTATAGTCACATTTCAACAATGTATTATAGATATAAGTATTTTTAGGAGGCCTTATGTATATGAAGAGACAATTCTTCCTTCTGAGTTGTAATGCTCCATATGTCCTTTATTATAGCTTACTAAAGATGACTAACTGTTGTTTAGTTATCATGTGGCTCCAAGGGGACATTTACTTGGGATTCCATTCCAGTTAAACACTCTTGTCTGTGTGATGGTTCATAGCTTTTAAAATTCTGTAAACTTCATTACGTGTAAGAACTTCATATATGTGTAAGGAAAAGAGAAAAGAAGTCAGACTTCAAATGGACTTAAGACATATTTATATTTTTCATTTTGTTTCCTGAACTCCAGAGCTGTAATGGTGATGAAATAAAATGAAGAAATTTAATTTCAGAAAAATCATATCTCCCAGAAATCATGAATACTTTAAATATCTTCCCAAAGAAGATCTTTCTTCTGTCAGGATGGACTGATTATCCTTAGCAAGTACTTGAGACAGCTTGTGAGAAAGATAAAAACAACAACAACACCACCAACAACAAAAATATTGTGAGTTGAGTATTATAAAAAGATAATTAAAAAAAAAAAAAAAAAGCAATGTGAGAAGGAAAAGAATAAATTTAATTATACAGGTGGACTTTCTCTGCTTTGTCTCTCTCTACAGATATTTGCTTCTTGTGTCCCTACAGATTATATTACTCAGCTTTACTGCGTAACTCTCTCAACTCCATGCTCCATCCTGCATAAACGCCTGCCTGCCTTCCTTCCTCAGGCTTATTAAGTCATGACAATTTTCCCAGCCAAACTGTAGAAATTCAGGCTGTGAAACACCCAGCTCTGAGTGGTCGATATTGATGGACAGGGCATAAGGCAGCGCCTGCATGAACGGTGCCTGTGCCAGCCCTGGTATTTTGCAGTCTGATGGTGAGAAGACTGGACCTCTCGTTTCTCCAATGAAGAAACCTGTATAGGAGCAGGGGAAATTATGGAGAGGAGGAAGAGACAGACCAGACAACAAGACTAACACTGCGTAAGGTTAAAAAGGTGAACAAAACAGGCAGCTTGAAAATCTTTCTGCAGGAGAAAACATAAACTAAGAGAAAAATGAACCAGAGGTCAAACTATTTTGCACTATATGGTGTAAGGTTAATTAAAGAGCTGCAGGTTAAATATCAATGTTTTAAGAGGACAGGTGTGGACAGAAGAACTACTCATTCTTTTAGTATCTAGAGTCTCTGAATCCAGAGTGGAGATTTAGACTGGTCAGACTTCTGCTACTGGTCTAGTCTTTCATTATTCTCTATACATTTTCAAAGCCTACCTTATTTGTCTTAAAATTGTCCCCATGCCTAAAGTTATGTACCATACATGTTCTTAGCTAGAGGCAGAAGAATCCTGCCTAAATTCCATTACAGTCTAGAGTTTGGTTTGGTTTACTTTCAGCCTGTGTCCCCAGGGGGATCTGGTCTGGTAATCACCAAATGTCAACATCATTGATTTGTTTCCAGTACAAGAGCAGCTTCTATGAGGCACAGCTGTGAGAGTTGGGTCTGTTTAGCCTGGGGAAGAGAAGACTCAGAGGGGGATCTTATCAATGTGTACAAGTACCTGAAGGGAGGGTGTCAAGGCGATGGGGCTGAACTCTTTTCAGTGGTGCCATGAGACAGGACAAGAGGCAGCAGGCACAAACTGAACCACAGGAAGTTCCGCCTGAATATGAGGGGGAATTTCTTCCCAGTGAGAGTGACACAGCACTGGCACAGATTCCCAGAGAAGTTATGGAGTCTCCTTCTCCAGAGATATTCAAAACACGCCTGGATGCAATCCTCTCTAACATGCTGTTGACCCTGAGCAGGGAGGTTGGACTAGATGATTTCTGGAGGTCCCTTCCAACCTTACTGATTCTGTGATTCTGTAACTTCTATGGAATAATCAAGCAGTGAAAACCAGGTTTAAACTCCTCAGATGACATTTCACCTACCAGAACTCAGATCTCCCACTTCTAGTAAGAAATATGAAAAGTGGACAATTCTGAAGTTGATGGTAATTTTGTAATGGGATAAGGACTTCCCCACCCCTGAGCTGGAAACAAGTTCAGACTTCCTTGAGCCTCTTTATCTTCCTGTTGGGGAGTCTGTGGTAGGTCTTGCCCTATGTGCAGCTGCTCTGAGTCTAGGTGCAGTTTAGTGTCATCCCAGTTTTAGCCTTAATCTGAGGTTTGTTAGAAGCTAGTTGTTTAATAAGGACTGACAAACATCAATCTAATATCCCATACATAATAGCCCATTTAAAATCTACATCATCCTCTAGTGGTATCTCTCTCTCTTTTATTAGGGGTTACAGCACTTCTAATCTAGGTACATCTCTGAAGTTTTTAATGTTAGATGAGATGAATTAGGTATCTAGACCCCAGAGTGTTTCTTAATGGATGCTGTCTCAGTAGCCCTTTGGAAGTAAAAATCATAGAATCAGTAAGGGAAGGGGCCTCTGGAGGTCATCTAGTCCGACCCTCAAGCAAGTGGCCCATACAGGGATCAAACCTGTGACCTTGGCATTATTAGCACCACGCTCTAACCAACTGAGCAAAACCTCACCCCTAACCTTCACTAACTCAGGCTACTCTCAACTGACCATTAGAAAGTCCATTACCTAAGGCTGGATAACAGTGAATAGGGCTCAGTTTGGGGTGCATATATTGGTTGGAACTAGGAGCCTTGTTTCTCTTTTTAGGCAAAGTTTCCACTGAATACTCTTATCAATAAGAAACAAATACATATGAGAGTATTATCAAAGCCTGCAGTTTCTCAGAAATGTAAATATCAGTCTTTCTAGTGAATGGATTCATATTTTCTTTTGTTAAGTCAAAAATTATATCATATGTGACAGAGAGTTAAAGTCAGTAGAAGAGGAATAGTAGCAATAAACCTTGGAAAGAGATCAATTACATTAGGTGATTTCAGCTACATTTATCCTTGTCCAACTGCCTCAGCTTTGATGAACATTCTGAGAGGGGGAAAAAAAACTTTAAAATAGTAAAAAACAGTTTTATTAAACAGAGCTTCATATTTCATATACTTTTATATTGTTTGTATGTAATTTCATGTCATGTCAGTAGCACCCATGAATAACACGAGAGAGAAAGTGGTAAAGAAATAGTGAAACTGATAGATTCTCAGGACTGAAGGAAAGAAACTGAATGGTTCTTTCCTTGCTCACCAGGAAGGGCATGGAATAAAATAAATGATTTAGGAGTCTGTGAGAGTTGAAACTGTATAAATTTACTTGAAATAACAAGGAAATTAGATTTGGGGGCTGAATTAGGTGACATGAAGATGTCGATTTAGAGTTAAATAAGGGAAATGAGAATTTCTGTTCTCTGAAAATACAGTATTTTGAACAAGAAGCCAACAATTTCATCTGAGTCTTCCCATATATGAAATACTTCATTTCAATGTTTACAACATTTTGAGTTTTATTATGTAATTCCACGTAATTTCACTTCATATTTTAAAGTTTGTTAAAACACTGAATATTTGATGCTCATAATACCTATGAATTGTAAAAACAGTGTTTTAATATATAAAAATGAATGACATAAAAACAACAGAAGCAAAATATTTTAACTTTTTCAACTTTACCCTTTAAATGAAAATCTCACCACAACTAAGATTTTCTTTTTATAGCATGTTTTATATGAAACTTAGCAATTTTGAAAGAAAAGATGCATTTTGGTGAGATCCTTGTGCTTGGCAAGATCTATTTTCTGACATCTAGGGCCCCACTTCAGGTTGGTGTAATTCAGAGCAGTGCCACGGTAGGAACTACAGGAGGGATACGTTGGTTGGTAAATGGCTCCAGGCAGGGGAAGAATAAAGGTGAATTAAAACTACTTCTTTTTATTTGCATCTCTTAGTAGCTGAGCCATGTGAAAAAAATCTCAGCTGAGATTTTAAAATCTTGTAGTTTGGCCAGAGCAGTTGTTTTTGCAGTTTGCATCAAGCAGGCTTTGCTAAGTGGTACTTGTCAATATGAATAACATAGGTGGAAAATTGAGAGTGAATTAAAGCAAATTTTCATCACAAAGCAGGAATATTGCTTTTCAAATGAAAATCCTTACAAACTTTGTTAGCAGCAATCTGTGATACTATGAGCAAAAAAGCTAGCCTATCCTTGGGCTTATTTCAGAGTGTTCACTTTGATTTTATGAGGCCTCAGAAAGGGGCCTGTATTTCCATGCTTCCTCAAGAAAATCCAGTTATACTCAAAAGGGAAGGAATTTCAGGTAATCTGTCACAGACTCATTCCCTTTCCCACCCAAGTAGGAATTCTTTATTATAATAATTAATTGCAGTTCTTTCTAGTACTCTCAAAACCTACCTCCCTAGAAAAGTCTGGTGAAAAACTGAATTTTTTAGCATGTCCTGGAGAATATCACATTCACAGTGCTTAGGTTCGTAGATGGGAGAAAACTGTAAGGCTGTAACTGTAACTGTAACTGTAGCATTCCTGCCAGGAAACTTATCCCTTATACAAAAAGATCCTTATAACATGAGGGATCTTGCTGACAGCTTTTCATACACCTCATTTTATTAAAATTTCCAATTGGAAGTTATAGAAAAGTATAATTTTGTCTGTATTATGAATAAAGAGTTGCCCTCACACTGAATTCATTATTTTCCCAACTTATTTACTGACTCCTAATCATCATCCCATCTAGGATGTGGTTATGAGTCAACTGGCTTCAGCATCCACTGTAAAAAAGCCTTTTTGACCCTCAACATTGCAGAAGGTTAAAAGGGATGTTGAATGATGAAAAGATACTTCCTGACGGTGATTACTCTATCTGCACCTGGAAAATATCACTTATGGTACCTCTGAAATGAGTCTGATAAAAATTTTAAATTTGTACTCAATATTATTTTCATACTACAATATATTACCAAAAAGCTATTTCTTCCTGTACATCCCCTGTGAGGTGAAGCAGAGTTAATCAATTGAGTATCATAACAAAAGAGACAGATTTCTCAGTTCAATTTACTCAACTGGAATGATCTATGGTTAGGACAGAAACTTTAAAGTAGGAAAAATGTTTATTACAACTATGTTCTGACCTCGACTAGAGACAAAATAGTTTCTCCCAATACGTTGACCCATGAACCGAGATACTCAATTCATTGTGTGTGCACTTAGACCTTGACCGTTAGTAAACTAGAGTTTACTCTCTCCTGCAGAAGTCAGTGGCAAAAGTATTTCCTCTGGAGAATTCCTCACGCCTTACACTTTGCGGGATTATCTAGGACATGGCTCCATGCTTAAGAAACAAATGAAAATCTTTCCATTGATATCAATGAGTTGCATCAGCTCATTAAATAAGTGCTAAGTGAGTGTGATAGCCTACTTCTGAGGCTCAAAGTGAATTCAGCATGTACAAAGCTAGCAAATCATTGCATTGCCACTCTCAAACCACATTGCAGCTTTGGCAGGATAAAGAGCTCTTCTGAGTGTAGAACATGTGGCTGCTTTAAGACTTTGGATTCATGGGCAGACAAGTGTCTAGGGTTACATCTCTTCTTGTAAATGGAAGTGTTAGAGCATGTTTTCTGGTGACCAGAGGTGATGTGGTCAAACCACGTACTGCTAAACTCTGCTGGGCCCCAGGAAAGGGTAGCTGAGTGCAAAGTCATGCAGTTTTAGCAGAGATCTTTGGTCCTCTCAGTTCCCAATCTGTGACTGGGGAGAATGTCTGTATCAAAACTGTCCTGTCAGTAACAGTGCAATGGTCAAACTGCATTCAGGCCTCCACCTTGTCTCTTTTTTTACTAGCAGGGATGTGCCAAATGAGCTTTAGTACCAATCTGTATGGGCAGCTGTATGCAATAGCTCATTTAAAGGTGTGAAAGCCCTGGTGTGACCTGTTAGGGTAACTCTGTGCCACTCTGTAGTAGGTTGGACACAGCACTGAGCTAATGTGGCTACACCGCCTCCAGAAGGACCTGGCTCACTTCTGCCCAGGCTAGAGCATGGATCAAGGAAGTCCAGGATCTGCTTATTGTAGACTCCTCTGCAGCGTGAGGACAATCAGGTGGAAGATGTTTATGCTTTGGATATTGTTACGTGTGGAGAAGTTTAAACCAAAAGTAATAGCATGCACAGTTGAGATGACATTTTATAGGTGCTTGGTGTCACCAAGCTGGGGTCAATGGAACTATTTCTGTTTGAACTAAGATCAGATGCCAGCTTAGAATAGCACTGGGAATAAGGAGAAATGTGTAAAACTGCTGCAGAGCCTAATGGGCATCCTAAATCCTAATGGGGTGTTACTAAACCTTTAAAAGAATAGTTATCATCAAAAGAGATCACTTTCAGACAAGAGAACTTCACTTAAATTTTATTAAAGGACAAGAAGCTTTAAATTAAATTATCTTTTCCTTAAATTTATGTCTATTAAAATGGCGTCATTATTCATCTAAATTACAGTCATCTACTTGCTTTATTCTGGTGAGTTATTTTCATGATTGGTTACATATATGAATTCACATACCTTGGAAAGAAAGAAACTAAAACTGAAAACATAGGCAATATTTCAGCTTAAGCAAGTAATACATACAAAGGAGCAAAAACTTGTAATATATTTACTCTATTCAACTTTAGACAGAAATAAGAAAGAAAAATTAATCATATATATGCCTATATATGTAATAGTATATTGTGAATATATTGTGTGATGCATTGATTTGCCATAGTGAGTATGCTCTATGGAAATCTATGCTTTGATTTTGAGAATATAATGTCCATTATTTGCAAAAGAGTTCCCTTCACTGAAGAGCATGTCTCAGGCTGAGCATCTGATTTCTCTTAAGAGATGCTATTCTTTTTCCAAGGAAGTGTGAGCATGAGAAATTAAGTGAAAGTATATTCGCAGATTTCTGGTGTTTACTTAATAATATTTATTTATGATTTAAGACAAAACAGTCTGTGATCCTCAGATACTACCTGCAGGAGTTGGTTTTGCTTTTACTGAGCCTAAATGATAAGAATCAGTAGGGAAAGAGAATATATTCTTTGTCCAGATACTCAAGATGCACATGAATCTTTAGCACAGCTTTCAGATACAACAGTAATAGAAATGAAGCCCATCTTAAGAAGGGAAAAAATTACAGTGGTCTAAAGTACAAAGCAGATCCTCACTCCAAGTTAATTAGTAGTGCTAAATGGAATTCAATAACACTGTGCTGATTAACAAGATATAGTAGACCATTTAATGGAAAAGGGGGGAAGGTTACATTAGGTAACTAGAGGAGTTTATTTAATAGAGAATTCCTCCTTCCTCAAATACTTGGGGTACAGGTAGAGAGGGAAGGATTTGAGGACCAAGGGATCCAAGGTAAGGATTATCAGGACCACAAATCTGGGATGAGGCTGGTGGCAAGGTGAGCAATGCCTCGTGGAGAAAGGTCATGAGCTCAGGTCCCTCAAAATAGTGTTTTTTGCACTGCTGCCCAGCCTAGTTAGCTCTTAAGCAGTATGTTGATATGGCTGTACTGCTCCACTTCCAGAATTAGCAAAACTGCCGTTTGCTCAGTACCCCTTGCTGCCTGCTAATGGCATGGCATTCCTCTAAGCACCTAACCAGCATCTGGAGTGTTATTTTAGGGTGATACAAGTGAATTTAAGGTTATGGCCCAGAAATATTGCTTTACAATTGTTTTTTTCTAATGATTTTTCTAAGATTTCTTTAGCCACTGAACAGGCTCTCCTATCTTCTCATAACTTCTGATTTTCAAATGAAGCAGAATCAAACATGGCAAATTTTGTTTGGAAGAAGTTTTAATGCTGCTGGATTTTATTCTGTTACTTAAAAGCATCACTAGCAGTGTAAGTAGCTGCAATCAAGAGGGAATTTCTTTATTCATAGGTGCTAAAGATCAAGCAAAGCAAGCATAAAATCATGCTTTGCATCTGATTTTGTACTCATGGCTATTTCCCAAATGTTCTTGAGGGAGTGGTTGATATAAGTAAGTGGTTAGAATTACAAATGTATAATAGATTTAAGAACCACATTCAGGGTTAAAGTATTTGAATGTCCCATTAGACAAAAAATAGAACTCTTACAAAATTACATTGGACATAAAAATAACCCTAACCTAAAGTTTTACTGTTTTGTTAACTGTATCACATTGTCCCATTAACATTCATTATAATGAAAAAAACTTGATAAGTGTAAGTTATGGCTTGAAGACAGTTGCCTTCTAGCAGAAAATTCTTTGCTTAAACTATAGTCATTGAATTTAAAAGTGGTATATTATAATTGTGGTATACTTTCATCCATCTTTTTCCTTTTTGCAAATATATGACAGCTAACATCTGATTAAACCCAATCTCATCTCAAAAGTCATTAAAAGTCAATGTTCTACAGTATTTTTAGGTGTCATTTAAACTGATTAATGGATTGATATTCACATGTTTATGTTCATTTGTTCTCTGTGCTATTTTAAGCTCGAAAGTCACGATAAAATAAATACCAGAGTGAAAAAACAGTTTAAGACTATCTTTAGGAGTCATCATTGTGGCAAAAAGCTTAATTTAGAAAAACCTGATAATTTTTAGAGGAAGTTCTACAAAATATTCAAGTGAGTTTTAGAAGAGTCCATTAAATTCTCCAATTATTCTATAATACAACCTGTGCCTGATGCAGCAACCCTGCCAATGCTGTGTGTGGTAATTTAGGAATTAACCAAACTTTTGAACAGGTATCAGAACTGAGAATTCCTTGGTTATGTATGCTATATTAAAAATTTATTGGCGGATAAAAGAAGGTATAGTAGCCCTTGTGGCAAAAGCTAGAATCCAAGTCTTACCCCTTGTTACCTCCAGATGCTTGTACTCTCAGCCTGGTAAGCTCAGCTCCTTTTTGCAACTAGGATTGCTGGAGTGGGTGGTACTCACAACAAAAAACAGACAGGTATATTCTCCAGGTAGGCAGAAAATATATGTTTGCATCCCCTTCGAGCTGAAGAGAATATAAAACTCATTCTGAAGTCTAAATGTTCATCCTGAGTGAATGAATTGGACAGTGATTTACTGAATACAGTCAGGAATCTCCTCACTCTCCACTACTGAAATAGAGTAGCTTTGATCTCTCTTTTAATAGATAAAACTTAGAAAGCTAAATACCATGAATCCTGGTCTCATATTGACATCTACTTTTCTTCAAAGCAGAGTTGGTACTTCTGGATCCAGTCTAAGAGACTGGATCAGTCTCTTAGTTCATTAGGAAAGTACAAGTATGATAGATTTTAATGTTTACATAAAGTTATATATCATTATCACATAATTTCACCTTAGCTTCTGCTTTGCTTGTCTAATACAGACTGATCCTGAAATGCAGTCTCTCCAAAGAGAAGTATAGTTTGGGTGGGAATCAGTGATCATCTAGGGTAGCTTGCGCCCTCGAATATCCTGCCTGGCCTCCAGCAAACCTCCACAAAGCTCGACTTTCCTACAGGTTCTTTGACACTTCTGCCAGGGAATTTTGCTCCAAGGATCCTGGTTATTCTAGGGGGGGGGCTTACATAGATGTACAGAATTTTTAGGGACATAAACTATGTTCTTTGCCTGCTTTACCTAGTAAATTCCTGTGCAAGAAACTTACTAGGACTGAGTATAATTTATGGCAGTGCAGTAAAGCATGAAAGCAGTATAAAGACAACATTCCTGTCTTCCCTTTCCATGGTGAGAGAGGAGAAAGAAAATCTCAGAGCTAAGACCAATTATTTTTCCTTCTTTTACTCAGTGAAAGAAAATTTACATTCAGTTTATTAATACTCAAGACTAAAACTAAAGCTGACATGTAAAAGTCCTGAATCATTTCTCTGCTAAGAAGATTTTATCAGACTATCTACTCTCCATACAGCTTAATATCTTCAGCTCTGTCCTGCCTCCTAGTAATTCATGTTTAAGGGGGCATGCACTTTTGAGTTGCTAGAAAATATTATGTAGTTTTTTATAAATAACAATACATTACAAAACTCAAGTAGTGTAAAGTCTTTGTTGCTGCAGTAAAACTCACACTAGTGAGAACATTTCATCACAGTTCTCCTCAGATAGTTTCTCTCAAAATAAAGCATTTGTTTACTTACAAAAAGAGATTACTGATCATGCAGAACAGTGATTCACTCTGCTCTTGTATCAGGGACACAGCCCTATATTAGTGTTCTGGCTTTACTTTAAGTGCATTTCTGGCATTAGTCCTAAACAGCGCAGTCCCAGCTAAGCTCTCAGGACCTGCTCTTGTGCAATAGCCTTGTCAGACCTCTGGGGAACCTACCAGGAAAGCATTTCCTTCTCTCTTTATCCTCTTATAAATGAAGAAGGGACACCATTTTTTTTTCCTAGATCATTTATTTTTCTACAATCCACACCTAATCCACCAGGTATGCTGTTCCCTATTCACTACCTGATTTGGGGACTGGACAGGTGATCAGATGACTCAGAAAAACAGGCAAGGCCATCTTTCATTTCTGTATTTTTAGGCCAATGCTAAGCTTGAAGTAGGAGGAACCTTCCTTCACCTCCCTCACAGAATAACAAAAATATTTTTGAAAAGCTACAACCCAAGGCAAACAACAGTTGATTTCCATTATGCATACAAGAATGTACTTGTATATGTGTAAGATACCCCTATGTAAATATTTTCTCACTGTATGAAATTATTTGTATGCCTAGAAAAATGATTTAAATTTTTACTGCAATATTTGTATCTTTGTATTCTAAAGAACAACCAACCAGTAACTCCTTAGGTATAAATCTAGCAATTATAGATGATTAACTTATCTGACTGGGGGGAAAATAAACATCTATACATTCTTTTAGTGACTATGTCACTAAATGTGGTTAAATTAGAAACTGAGATGACAAAGTTAGTGCTCCAGTAAATAGATACTGTCTGTTGAATGTAATGCTTGAGAGCTCTCTGAAGACATACACATATTCCACTGTGGTGTATAGAAAGGAAAAGCAACCTGTCCCTCACCTCCTTCTGCTGGCAAGCAGATGACTAGAATAGTTCGGAGTAGTGTAATTAAACTGGCAATGCCCGGTGCTATATTTCTGTTATGTCATCCTACATCCTTAGCATGTAGGATAAGCAGCTAAATCTTAGCGCTTCACCTTTGATTTTTGAGCCTTGTATTGACTGAAGGAGAGCATCACCAAGTTAAGTGAAAAAGATGTCATGTCCACATTTGTAGTAGGGACAGTGGATGTTCCCAGCCCACATACTCATGGAAAACTCTCTTTTCTACTTGTTTCCTTCCTGGCTCTTCAACAAAAACCTTCATAAGATATGCCATGAAGTTCTGTTTCATATTATGAATCTTTCAGACTTTATGTTATCAAGAAACTCAGTTATGGTTCACTCCATCACAAAGATTTAAGAGTAGTGGGAAACCTGGTTTTGCCTTTGTGTTGTGAAGCTTGATAAACTTTTCTGTCATTCTCTCCATTTTGCTGTGTAAAGGTTCATATATTAAGTTAGGTCCAGTTCTGGTTAAAATCCATTAATATTCAAAATTTGCCCTACTGAAGCAGTAATATGTATTGTATGGATTATATATTATAGCAAATCAAAGTGTCACCTTCATCCCCCAAAAGTGAATGGTCGTAGATTTTTTTAGGAGTTTGCACACGGCAAGAGAGACCCCTAAGTCTCCAGCTCATGGCTGCTTAGCAGTAAGAAGCAAAGCTTCCCTGTGCTGGGATGGGTTTGGGAGTGACATCTTCAGGAAGTGAAGTGTTTGTTTTTGTGATGTGTGGTTGGGAAAAGATGGAGACAGAAGAGAAGGTGGAAAGGAAGACAAGGCTCCATGGCTTCTTTCTGTGTTAGCAGAATGACATCTAAGCATGACAGAAAAAACTTGAAAGCTTCTTCTAATGTCTCAAGATAGCTAAGTGTTTAGCTTTGCTCTAATACATTGTGTTTTCAGCTTTGTCACACTGTGACTTCTTACTGACATCATACCGGTAGCAGTATTAGCTACTGCCAGTATTTCTTAAATCCAGTTGTTTCAAGATCCAAGTTTTGATTACCAGCTCAGCTCTGGTTCCTCATAGGCTCTTGAGACAGTCTGCATTGCAAATGATATGTCCACCACCAGAGAGACTTACAGAGCTCCCATGGCAGATTGAATGATCGTCCAACAATTCTCCTGGTCTGCCACAGAGAGTTGGTGCTACCAGATATATATGTGTGTGTTTCTATACATGAAAAAGGCATATATCCATTTGGAGTTGGGCAGAGATGGACCACAATTTCATTTAATAATGAACAGAAACAATGAAAATGGACTGATTACTCCAATCCTGATACTCATACATTTTCAGCTTCTATTTTTTTGTTCTCGAAGTTCAATGAATGAAAGAAAAATAATAATAAAAAAAACTATTGCTAAAAAACTGGTAAACAAATTGATAAACAAACAATGATAAATAATAAATGTAATCTGAAATTAGGAAAATAGGTGGTTGGTTCATATGCAAAAGACAATTCATATAGACAAAACTTAAATTTTATTTCTAGGCAAGACATGCTAAGAATATAGATGTGGTAATTGCCTATAGTTGCATAATACAAAATTTATGAACTTGCTATTGCTTATGGCTATTGATTGAAAATAGTTATGGAGAGCCAGATTTATTTCTTGTAACTTTATTTATTTAAAAATTAGCTATCTAGTCTAAGTTTGTAATTTGCACTACTTCTGTTGTCAGAAAGAAAATAGAGTTGGGCATCTGAGTGAAATTCTAGTGACCTTATATGTTCCGAAGTATGTATGTGAGACAGAGGTCTTACACAGATTACTTCTCATTGACTGTGTAAGGAGCAGGTGAAGAAGAATTACTTAATGTTAAAATTAGTCTAAATTTAAGTATAACGAATCCTACCCTGAAACACTGCCACGATAAACTGTGTACAAAATAATGAATGTCTTATTCTTCAAAATCTATTTCACAGAGTTGTAAAAGCATGGATAGATGTCATAAAATGTCCTGATGTAATAGGTTCTTTCAAGTAACAAAAAAATGTACTCTTTTAGTTTGCCAGGAGCGTCTTATTATAGATCAAATGTGACTAGGTAGAACAAGCCAAGCTTCAGGTGCAAGCCAAGGGCAGGTGAAGTTCTTTATTTATCTTGCTAGAGGTTTGATGAGGAGAAAAAAAACAACAAAAAACAACAAAACCCTCTAAATTTAATCAAATCAATGGTATTTGGAGAGAACACACTAAAATGAACTCACATTTCTGCACTCTAAACTTTATTAGCCCACTTTCATTTTGCACTGCTATGTTTATACATCACAAACTCTCAGACTGTGAAAACACCAGCAGAACTCCACACCTGTGTCTACCATCTAAAAGCCTTTGTGACAGACAAGTTGCTAATTTGAATCTGAATTAAAATTTCAAAAATAATTCTTTTTCCTGGTAAACTGTGTAACCACTGAAAGACACACTCAAATCACGGAGTCCCTTTTCAAAGGCATGTCCCTTAGTGGAGGCCTGAGAAGAAAAAGAAGAGCTCGAAGTGTTCATAGACTTACTTGGAGCACCATAGCATTAACGTATGTACCATTTAAGCGTCCCTTCAAACCTCTAACCTGATCTTAACTGAGACTTAATCAGTACGTGAAACACCATATTATTCTGCAAAGGTATGAATTCCATCTGTGATGCATCATGTCGCTGCAGAGAAGAGGACTATTTTTCTTCTCTTGTCTGCAGTAAGTGGAACACCCTGATCTCATTGCTTCGGTATCCTCTGAGGCAAATAATCTGAGTTAATTCTTTTTGCTTGAGCAATATGTAATAATACAGCAGAGAACAGGGGCACAATTAACTGAGTTGCCTTCAGGAAGAAGTGAAGACAGATGATGTAACTCACATAGCTGCTTACACACAAAAAGAACTTACCACCATTTAGTAAGTTACTATGCCATTAGCTGACCTTTGGTAAAAGTTCATGGACAAGCTCTTAACCTGAGAACATACAGGGCAGTGTAGTTTGATCCAGCCCTCTTTTATTGTACACTAAGTCAAACCTTGTAATTGCTGGGGGCTATCAATATGTACATGAAAAGACACTACACGTCAGCTGATATACAATAAGTTATTACTATGGTCATCTGCTAGGGTGTCAGAGGTCCAAGGTTAATGCACTAATGGGTGCAAAGTCTTGCTACCCTAATAAAAAGTCATCATCCAAAGCAAAACTGAGACTGTGGACCAATTTCCACGTCTAATTACATCATTCTACCACCCTATAAAAACGGGAGTTATTTTGGCTTCACAGAGTTTAATGAGATCAGTCCATGCAATGTATGACCAGAATTTGTGTTTTTTTTTCTGAATAAATAAATAAAAATAAATGAGAGCTAAGAGTTTTAGAGACTTTTCAATTACATTTCTCAACTATTCTCATATATTCACATATTCTTCTTTCTTAATGCAGCTGTTCTTTTGATGACTGCACATGTTAAATTTATATTCTTCACAGATATTATTGCAGCTGAAATTTTTCCCCTGTGCTCACACAAGTTTCATTTATAGTGAAAATGAGTAAAGTTTGAATTACTAAAAACAATCTAAATCACTAGATCTAAGTAACTATATCTGATCCCATATCCAACTCATTTAACATAAGATTAATACAGCCAGTGTGTTACTGCAGAAGTTTGATTATGAGAAGGGAGATTTCTGATTTTGGGGGGCTGCTGGGAATTCACATATCCTCCAGGTGAAACACTGAAATCAGACACTAGTGCCATTAATGATGGTTAGCAGGGCTTCCCTCTTGCAACACTCCTGTGGGTTTCAGTGAGACTATTCCTGCAGTCACTTAATTTTTATCATGAGTGGAGTAAAGAATCTAACCCTTAAATTAATTACTAGTTTGATTAAGTTTTTCATACACTAAGCCTGGGGGACTGTGAGAACCTTAGCAAAAAAGTAATCATAACTAGGAAATTGCAGAGGTTTTTAAAAATAAAATAATAATGCGGAGGCTGTGGTTCAATTTTGAAAATAAACACAATTAATTCAGTCCCTCATCATTCCTAGAGTGTGACTCATGTCAGTTCCTCTGCATTTGAACAAGGTAGGCATAGACTCATAGACTTTAAGTAGAATACCTGATTTACATTCAGAAATTGTCATAGCAAACTTAACTGAGCTGTGCCTGTTTCATTGCCACTGGCTATGACTTTCGATTTAATTTGGCATTATCTCTCTTCACGAAGCAAGCACAAGATGCCTGGAACAGAGAAAAAGGTTTTCGTTAAACAGAAAACAAACAAATATGCAAACAAACAAACAAAAAGTGGCCCTTAGGACTCAGGTATCTGAGAAGCTATTAAATTTTCTTAGCTCTATGTTACTCCGTGCTGACATAATTAATAGAATGCAGTTACTGCTCTGTAAACTTTTAGACTCCTGTATAACAAAAATTCATGTACACACAGAGCTGCCATTGAGAGTGATCCTTAAAACAAGGAATTGTTATAGACAGTCACTAAAGTTGAATTCTGCTTAATACTGAAAGATGCCATGACCTCCTGCACCACCTATGCAAAAGCTTTCATCTACAGCAATCCAGAAAATGAAGAAAGGTTCCTAGTTAAAGCTGAATATTATTTTTATTTTTGTTAGCAAATTTTGTACACACCAAACTTGCAGGCAGGCAAAAATATCTGGGAATTTTGGACAAATCTGATTAATACTACTGCCCCTATCCAAAACTGGAAACATTTCAAGATTCATTTTGACACTCTTGAAACAAATCATTTTGATTTTTTGGTTAGATTTACTGGGTGTTATATTCTACTATTCACAGAATGAAATGATCAGTAGTAGCATTTTTTCCTATAACTTAATGGTTTTTTTCTAGATTTTAAATGATTTAGTAAAAGCTACAGATCTTTTAACATTTTCTATAACTTATCTGAATAACAACATTTCCTCCACCCCGATAAATAAAATAAATCCAACCGTCCATCCTCTCTCTATCAAAAGTATATTAATGAGTAATTAAGTTAGAATTGTGTATGGGTTTGCAACGTGATGTTGAAAGTTGCTGTGGATTTTCTGATATCAAATAAGATATGGAGTCTTTCTGTTAGTCAAGAAATGTAAAGAGTCTCTTTCCTCTGTCCAGCTCTGTTGTATGATTGTCTTTGGCATCTTCTCCACTACTGAGTTTCTTCAAATTGTCTGTTGGATTCAAGAAGAATTTTTTTTTTTTGGGGGGGGGGGGCAGGGGGAGCTCAAAGACAAACAAGAAAATACGGATAATGTATATACACAAAATAATATGATCTTTAAACATTAATTTCTTAAAAATCACCTTTATACATCTCAGACACCATTTGGATTAAAGTATGTGCTATTGCAGAAGCCAACTGAAAATATAAATCATTGGCTCATATCTAATGCAATTCTGCTGTGACTGCAAGGGAAGATTTCCTTTCTACCGTCATAAGATCTGAAAATACTTCTCCAGTCTGAAAGGGTTGTTATAGTGCTCTACCAGTCTTGAAGTAAGCCCTACAAGTCAGCTAATTTGGGTAGCTTCTATCTCATCTTCTATCTCCTGCTTAGAAAGGGTTCCTTTTCTATTTCCATTTCCCGCCACAGTTTCTCAATTACTTCAGCTTGTACTGAGAGCAAGATATTGATGCAAGAGTAAAATATCCTGTGTTGCACTTCTGCAACTGGGAAGACTTCAAAGCAGCACGTTACAGTTCTGTGATCTTGTTATAGATAGGCTGAAGGAAAATTTCTTAATTACAGCTGAAAGACTGCAATTTGATTGCCTGGAAGAATTGTCCATAATCATCTAGACTGACTTTCTTTATGGCATCAGCTAAAGGAACTGCTTAGAAAAAGTAAAATCAACAAGCGTGTGAAGTCTGTGAGACTATGAACAAGCCTATCAGCCTATGAATGATGGACTAGTCTTTTTTAAAAGGTAAAGATGGTTTTCAGTCTGCTGGTGAAAGCCAGCTGCAACTGGCATCCTTTGTTTCTCCAAAGTTCCTCAAAATTCTGAGCCTAAATACTTGTCTTGGATACTAGTATTTCTTTCTATTCTGCACTGTGAATATTATATTCAGAGTTAATCCTCTCTCTGTGGAAGAAGTATATCACCTGAGTGCTGCTTAGAGCTGTAAGATAACATTTTACAAAAGTTGTGCCCAGATAAGAAAGAAAATCAATTTAAATTTTCCTCAGAGGAAAAATGGAAACACGTAAAATTATTCTTACTTTCTCACAGGTAAGAAATATTGGAGAAGTATTCTTCTGGAGTTAGTAAAATACTACATCCATTCTGCAAAATAGTCTCAACTCCTTCACACAGTATAACACAGGTTTAGTTAAATATTGTGGTAATTAATGTGAAAAAAAATCTGAGAATGCAGTTCTTGTGTTCTGTAACATTCCAGGTGAATGGCAGCAACCTGTTTATCAAATTCTTCCTGGAATACTTGGAAAAGCAAAAGATGTGAAGATAATAACATCCTTCACACAGAAACTTCTACTTATTAAACACGACCTCTTGTAGTCAGTATCATAAAAAACCCCACACACTACATAAAGCGACACCATTGCCTCTATTTACGTTTGGTGGTTTTGTCATATTGTTAGCTTTTATAGTACACTTGTCCTCCATGTAGTACTTTATATAAGAGGCAAATAGTATTACTCTATTTATGCAGCAGGATGAGGGAGAGGACAGAAGTGATTTGCTCAAGGCTATTCCTCACGTCACAAGAAGTGATGAGAAGTGCACCTATGCTTTCAAATGCTAACCTTTAACTTGTACCTGACTACTGTAGCACACGCCTCACTGCACTATTCTAGCTCACTGTTCAGTTTTCCCCAGTGAAGTCAAATCCCAAAGTCTTGTTGCTTACAGAAAAAAGAGACCTATCTCTATCATCTTTATCTCTAACTCTATACCTATCATTATAAGACTTTAGTAGTTACTTGTTATAATATCAGTTTTGCTGTCATGTTTGCAGAACTGCTTTGCAACTTTCAGGCCAGCTGTGGCAATGCTAGAACTTTTTTTTTTTTTTTTTTTTTTTTTTTTTACTTCTAAACTGCTTAGAAGAGATGTTTTAGAGCTCAATTTGGGATGTAAGCTTCCTACGCATTGTTTCAGATACTTAAATTGCTTCTTCTTTCCAAGCCAAAGTGACCTATCCAAGGTCATGCAAGAAAGCCTGAGGTACAGTCATGATGCACATAGTGCGAGTGCTGGCAGAGCTGGCAGGTCAGATGTGCTAGTGCACGACTTCTTGGTCTGCGGCTGGTGTCCAACCCACAGGAATGTAACTGGTCTGAATTCAGCAGCTTCTGAGTACAATTTATTATTTGACCCTGCATCATTTTGGTTTCCTTAAAAACAAAACGAGGCTTTTATCCTTTGTAGAGGTGGTGCCAACTGCTTAGTCATCTCAGCCAAGCCTCATTTTCTATATCCTTAGTTTAATCAATGTTTTCTGTGACACATATTATAAAATATTTCTTCTGATAATAGAAAGCTGAGAGACAGAGCAGATGAGTGCAAAACTAATTACACAGCTATATCTGGGAATAACCATATGCCTACAGAATTTCTGCTATCAGCAAAGTGTTGCTCCAAAGGGGTCCATTTCAACTTCTTTACAGATATTGCCTGACTTAGATCTCATCCTGGTACCAGAATTTGTAAGAGGTTTTTGTGGATGGATTCAGACTTCATAAAGACTGATAAACAAGGATCTCAGAACAGGCCCTCAGTGTTGAAGAGGCACGATTTTACCTCGGAAGCTTATGAAGTAAAAATGTAAGCACATATTCTTAATAAAGAACTATTTTTAAACTGCTTAATAGCATAGTAAAAGTGGCTTAATAAAACTGCTCAGACAGACTTGACATTTATAGGACTTTTCTGTGGAGTGATATATAAATAACTGCCTTAAGTAAGATCATCAGTACATTTGCGCTTCTTTGCACCTGCAAGTTGGCCATGTTAAAGAACATATAAAAATAGATCATCTCTTTCCATTTATAAAAAATAAGAAATTTAAGTACTTGTTCTTTGCACAGACCTAATGCTTTCATCCACAGCAGAAAAACAAACTAGAATATTAATGTTTGAAATATGCCTTTAAATGTTCTCGATGCTCATCACAATTGCATTTTAAAACTTGAGAACTGCAAAGTTTATGATGTTGAATTGGTATTCTGATGTCTGGACATTTGGGGCTATTTGGTGTCCTGGAATAGGGCTTGATGGCTGGAAAGACCCCAAAGCACTTTCTGAAATGTGAAACTGATATGACTTGCACCTCATTGCTAGTCAACCCCTTCTTGATGGGTAGTGTCAACTACTGCATGCACCACTACTAACCTTAGCTATCTCTGAGGGATTTAATTTGATAACATCACATCACACATCCTCGGCCTAAGGAGAAGAAAAAGTAGTTGAGGACACCAAGGAAAAACTTTATGTGCTAAAAGATCTCAAATGTCTTAGCAGAGCATAATAGGTCTTGATACCCTGAGGTCTCTTTGGGTAGCACCAGTTACCGAAACCCAGCTGTGCCTCCGGTATGTTTGGAGCTAAGCAGTCAGAAATGGATCATTGATTCATTTCTCCCTAATCCAAAACACACCAATCTTCCCATGTTATGAAGTGAGAACTGCGCCGGAGTATCAGTCTGGAAAGCAGTGAAGTATGCACTCAAGTCTCAGAACTGTGGAGAAAGCATGCATGTGATGTGCTGAATGGAAATGAACTGGCATAGAAGTCTTAAAGAGGTCACTTTCGGCCCCAAAGTCAACAATTTAAATTATCAGAGAAGGTATTTTACGCGGTTGATAACTAGGCCAGCTATTTTTGTTTTTCAGTCTATGTGACTGGATATAAATTTTCTTTCAGCTTTAAACAATTTAGCCACAATATTAGTAATATAACTGCATTTTATATTTAAACACTCAAAAGATAGAGTGACATGTCTTAGTCAGATGATCCAGAACACAGTGTGCTTACATTAAATTAAAGAATAGGAAACTGTCCTATTAAAAAGAAAATCCAATGTTAATTTTCTTGCAGTCATCATAAGCAACAGGGTCTTTCAAATACGCTTTTCGTATCTCCCTGAGCTTTTCATAATCCAACTACACAGTGAATTATCTGAAAACAAAATGTATCTCTGTATGATGTAAATAATGAAGAATGACAAATGTTTCATATATATTTTCTCAGCAGTTAGCTTTTTCCTGCTCCTCTCCTAGATAGTTTAAAATGGAAAGAATTTCTTATGATTTTTCATGAAAACCTATCAACAATTTTAAACAAAAATTTTGATTTATCAGCTGAAGCTCATCTCAAGCAATATGACTTTGGTTTTTTCATTCCTCATCCTGCTTGTACGCTTAGCAAACCAGAGAAGTACAGAATGTACAAAGAGGTTCTTTACACTTCTCTTTGGAGTTTAAAGTACCATATTATCAAGATGCAAGAACAGACAGTCTGTTAAGAAGATTTTTGTAATGGATGTTACATTCATGCAATTATACTTTAAAGAGGGAACATATACAAAGAAGTAAACACACGAAGGCAGCAGAGCTCAAGGTCCAATTTTTCATTTTTTGATAGTCAATGAAAATTGGTTTTGAAGGACAGTAGGTAGATAAAGTACTCGATAATATGATCAGAGAACCTGTTCTCGAAATGTTACTTTTAGCACTGACTATTGTCGAAGTATCTAAGCAGCATGACAGCTACGAGTGCAACTCTATAGTCCTTGAATACTGTGATTATTTAGTGTTGTTTAGCAGTTAGAATCAACATTTCCCAAACAACACAATTTATTCCTCATTCTTCATGGAAGTAATTTACCACGACCTTTATCTATCAGTGCACAGGCAACTTCAGCAGGGTTATTGCTGTTACTAGAAACAATATCTGAGTTCACTGTGCTTGTCAGTGCAGCTCCCCAGCTTTTGCTGTAGTTTAAGTGTATTTTTTTCACAATACTCTCCAATCATGTCTCCCCAGCTGAGGAGTCAATGCAGGAAAAGAAAGAATAAGTTTTGCCCTTTTTATTTTTCCATTCCACAGCTTTCAAAAACACTGAAAAGTAGGAAATGGGAAAAGGTTCACATTAAGGCAAAGGAAAAAAACAGTTTGACTTTATTAATACTCTGATATAGATTTCAAAAAGTATGAAAAGAATAAAGGAGGGGAGAGGAAAAAAAGAGAATATGTAAAAATAAAAAAATTATTTTTAATCAAGTTTCATATTTCAGTACTGGGTTGCTTCATTTTCAATTGATTCTTAGGAAAAAAATGTTTTCTCAATGAAAAAATGCAGGCATGGATACCTTCTACAAATTAGCCTTCATCCTTTAAAAGGTCAAAAATGTATTATTTAAAATGTCACCGATTTATCAACCAGTAAACCTAGGTAGCACATCTCCTTATCTTCTTTAATGTTCAGCTGAACATTTTTATATTACCAGGAAATCTATTCTCATCTGATATAACCAATGCAAAAGCCAGAATTAAACTGCAACATGTGGAACATTTTAGAATGGCCCCAAATACATAAAAGATAGATTATCATATAAAATATAGGGAAATGAAAGACATTTGCTTGTCATTTGATACAAGGTTTTCATCTGTCAGCTTGAAACTAGAGCTATTGATCCCAGTTTAGGTTTGTGAAGGCTGCAATTTGAAGGGGAAAAGGTGCTCACGGGTCTAATCACTATGGGTCTTCCTATACTATCTAATTTTCAGTAAGTCTCGCTACGGCACAAAACTGCAAATCATTGCACATGAACAAAAGGACATAGCAAGGAAGATCTTTTCTTCATGTGCAATGATGTGCAGTATGAAAAACAAGAAAACCTACTAAAATTAACAATATGCATGTATCAATCTCATGTTTACTCTCTCCCACTGTAGCAATAGCTCGTAAGAAAAGGAAACTTTCTCAAAAGCTGGTCTTAATTCCTTTCTAGTCTTTCAGGATGCTAGTTTAATGAAGCTCTGAAAACTAGAATATCATCCTAAATTTTATTTATACATGCCAGCATCTTGTCTTTCAAAGTCACATAGTGGTTGCTGAATTCGCGCACTGAGAGTTATCAATTGTATGCTCAACACATGCACCAGGAGCCTGCCAATGTCGAAAGAAACCTTATAGCCAGCTGCATATGTAGCCTTTTAGTAATTATTCCATCTTCTCAGCTCCTTTTAACCTCCGGATAGCTCTGAGGTGAACTATTTGTGCTGAGAGAGGGTGTAGCATCCCAGCTGTCTACATGCTGGTTTTGTCAGGTTAAGGGAAAAGTGCCAAAGCATAAAGGTCTGATTACGCTCCCACCCCAGTCTCACTCTAGTGTGATTCCTTGGGATGTAAATCACCATCCCTGGGAGCAAAGCCAGAATTTCCAGGCTCTTATAACAACATCCTGGGTGAAAGCCAGGAAGTTATCTTAAATGTGAAACTCACCACTTTATGGAGAGGGTGATAACTAAAAGTCTTATGTTTAATTCTTATCTTGAGATTTTTTTTTTTAAGTTTTTAATTTCCAAAACTAATTTGTACAGTTAAATTTTGGGTTTTAATATATTAATTCTGCTTTTATCTTTTTTTTTTCTTACCTTCAGCTATTTCCAGAATAATTCTATCTTTTTCCAAGCTTACCACTCATATCCCTGTAGAAGCCATCAAAATGTAATATTTGCCTTTTTGGCCTGGTCACACAGATGGAAGCACATCAAGCTTTTGGGAATTTATTGGTTCCTTCCAGGGAGTGATTCTCCAACTGTCTTTGTAGCTTGTCCTGAAGTTTAGAAAGTAGTATATTCAACATTACTCCTAATCCCCACATATGGTTATTTTTAGTATTTTGTACTTTATTTCAATGTTCTATATATTTACCTTCTTTTATGCATTTAGATTTATGATCCTTGTTTTACTAATCAAATTAATACACCGTTTGAGTTACTAAGTTCTCGGCTTACTATTGAACAGATGGGATAGAATTAATGCATGTCTCAGAGTGCCTATATAACATATCCCGTGTGCTGGCTTTGAATAATGCTAGATTTCTGCCAGATGTAAACTTTTTTTTAACAGTGGAAAAGAAATTCTGCAAGTGTTTTTGAACTGGGTTCAAAACTGCTTGCAATTTGGACTGCTTGCAATATGCATTTTAAATCTAAATTCAGATTTTTATATTTTGAAACACGATAAATTAAAGATTCATGTTCATGATGATCTAAGGTAGCAATGCAAGTTTCTCAATATACCTTATGTAATATATATGCTGTCACTGAAATTAGTTTTTGGCCACAGTATGGATGCCTAGTGGTATGCTATTTTTCAGGTGGAATTAATTTCCCCATTCCAGAAGTGAAACATTTCTGGGACAAATATAGAATCTTCTTTTTTTTCCCCAAATTTTTTTTTCACCATTCATAACTTAAATAGATGACTGGACATGGTCGATGTCATGTGACCCCTCACCATGTGGTCTTAGAAAGAACTAGATAAAGCCTCCGAGAAAAATAACTGTACTGGACTTCTGTCTTCTCTTTCTCCAGAATCCTCTTTTTCTCTGCTTCATTCATTCCAGCTTTAGCATCTCCGTCCCGTCCTGTTTGCTTCCTTTATTTTCTTTACACGTTATGGTCCTTCCAGACCAAAAAAGGGGGAGGGTGGTTGTAATGCAGCCTGAAGCCTATGAGCAGAGAACATTTCTTCTTTCTGCAGGTCTTTTGTTTTTCACACTACATTTAAGGAGAAGTAGTTTTTTGATAAATACACTATTTCTTTGCTGACATCTTGATATAAATACCCCATCCTGTTACTTTGGCACCTCTCTGAGCTGCATTAGGAAGACAGAGTATGCAACCAAATTATTTTTCATACTTCATGTGGATCTTTACTGAATTGTTTGTTTTTCTGAAATTTATTTTCTGCCTTTGAAAAGCAGTGTGGGGGATGGGGGGGACTCTTAGAATTTGGATAACCCTGAGTCATAGTATTGAAACAAAGATTTTTTTTTCTCTGACACCACAGATCAGCAGCATGAAAATACAAAATGCATGAAAATAGACTTCCAATAGTGCCAGTAGAAATACTTTTACAAAGATAGCGTATGAACCTCTAATCTTAATCCCACTTTCTGCCTGATATAATTCAGTGAACTAAATGACACACAATCATTGTCTTAAAAATTGAAAGAAAACATTAGTTTCTATTTAGGTGAAAAGTAGTGACACCAGGAAAACAGAATGTCGCTGACTATGACTGGACAGTAGAATTTTCTTCTGTCTTAAGTTAATGCAAAACAATTAATGCTAAGTAGGTTGCAGCTGACCTGCTAGTTGCTATGGACTTGATCCTGTGCATATATCTGGACATGAAACATTATTTGGGCTGCTGAAACCAATATTTTTTTTTTTAAATGGGAGCAAAGAGGAAGGGGGAAAAATTCCGTGAGTTCCAAAGACTTTTGCGCAAACCTTTTTTTTTGAAAAATCAAATAACACCATGAGGAGAAATCTTTTCATCAATGCTCTGCTTGAGACAATTAGTTTTACTATAGAGGTCGGGGATGAGATAAGGTAATGCATGTTTTTAAGGATGATAATTAAGTTTTCCTTAGATTATCTAAAATCTTTATCTCTTTTCATTATTATCCAAGACAACAACTTATCCTGATGTAAAATCCCTTCTTCCTCCCACTCCGTGGTAACATGAGGATGAAAGATTGTTCTACAGATCTCAAGATATGTGAAAAGGATTACTGATCCCATTGCAACATTACAGCAGTGATGACAATTATCGACACGCTAGTAGTAGCAAACTAATATGTTAGAGCTGAAATTATTTCTTGACAAAGAAGTACTAATCCTTCTAGGAAGCAAACTTCACACAAGAACAGGATTTCCAGGCTTGTAAGGTTGTTAATCATTGAGTACCAGTTATGAGGGGTCGGGGAGGGGGGAGAGATGCAGAGAAATGTGATATTTTGTTGTGATTTTTTTTAAAGGATGCAAAATTATCAGCCAGTTGCAACCCTAAAAGATTGTTGCAGAAAGATTCTCCTAGACATATTACTTATGAGTTACATAAGATACAGAAATGCCAGGGACAGAAATACTTTGCTTTTGCATGATTCTGTAATTCCTTCTGTATTTTTGTATTAAGTAACATATTTAAAATACAGTATCCATCTTTTTCTGGTTCAACATGAAATAATTCATTATTAGCACATTTGCTAAAAAATAAATTTTTGTGTTTAACTTGAATTGTTCATGAATTTAGTGACTAGTTTTGACTAAAAAAAAATATTTGGAAAAGAAAAAAAATATTAACCACTATCTCTTTTTGAACAAATATTTTTGCTTTGAATGTTAAAAGCTGATTTTCCCTTTCAAAGAAACTTTTGAGTAAATAAGAAGGCTGAAATGAAATTAGTGATTTTCATTTAACTTCTGACTTCATTTGAGTTTATCTAGACAACTTTTTTTTCTTCTTTTTTTTGGTTTAGTCATTTAACTAGAAGAGCCATTTTTCACTTCTCTTTTTCTTTTATGGTCCTGAATGAAAATTTTATTTACTAACTGCTCTAAACTCTGCCTACAAAACCTAAGTGTTTCTGGCTTGTTTGCCTTTACTTTATTTAGGACATTCACACTGGATCATAAACTGCCAGGAAAAGTCATGCAGTGGTGGAGATATAGTCACTGCCCGGGCGACCTCAGCAGTCAGTCTCTGCATTGAAAGAAATAAACCTCATCTGCATGAGGTAAACAACCGGCTCGGTTAGAGCACGGGCATAAATCTCCGTGTAGGAAAGGCTGAGCCCATAAAAGGTATCAGAGAGTCCCACTCTATTAGCCCACCTTAAAACACACGGCAATTTGTCTTAGCTTTGCAGTGACACGAGATAAAGTGATAGAACGGGGAGGCTCAGCGGTCTGTAAATAGATTCCTGAAAATATGTTTACCCAAGGTGAACTTCTGGCCTCATTGCAAGTAATGGCAGAATTCCCATCAACTTTATCTGTAGAAGGGGAGGATTTAAAAACCGCTCATTTGGTGCAGAGTCCAGTGAAGCTGCATTTATCCCAGGACAGACCCAGCAGGAGGAATTTCGGGATTACGCTCCCGGGACTTGGGACTTAACCCTGGGGTCGCAGCGCTGTGTTACAATTTACCAGGGCAGCTCTCCTATCATGGATTCGATTTAATGAAATTTGATCAAGTGTCATTTGTTCCTAGATGATCCAAAGATTTAAGGCACGCTAGAACGAGGCACCTTTATACCAGCGTTGTGTCTACAGTTTAGGCATGTGTGTGTGTCAGGACACGGAGGGAGCAGAGCAGAGATGTGTGCGTTTGACTTTTTCCAAAGAAGGTCATATCTTTAGACAAAATGTTTATACCCATGTGAAAAATGTGAGGCCAGGCTTGATAATAAATGGGAGTGTATATCTGCTAGTCGCTAAGTTTAGATAAAGCCTAAATTGTAAGCTGTCTGTAGATCTCTTCAGAGGCTTGAACAGTGTCACGCAACCCCTTTCAAGGCAGCAGGTCTGTGTGGTCACTCCCGTCCTCTGCCCAGGCCTGGTAGGCTGGAAAGCAGATCTGAGCAGTGCTGGGAACGCTAAAGGCTTGTAGCAGAGGCACCAAGAGACCTACGGAAACCGCAGGGGCGACTGCCTGGCTCCTCTGCAGCACATTCCCGCGGCCCCTCGTGCCCCTCGAGCGGAGGCTGCCTGCCTCCCGCGGAGGCGGAGGGCAGCGGAAAGGCTACAGGTCGCCGCAAGTTCACTGGAGGAGAAAAATTCACCACGGTGCAGACAGCCTGTGCCACCCACTTAGTCCTCAAAACAAACCTTCAGCAGTGCAGATGTTTGCACTGAGGTGACTTTTGAGGTAACGTGTGTTGACTTTATTCGGTGCCATGGAGACAAGCAAGGGAAAAGAAAAAGCTTCAGGGAAATAGTCAGAATATCCATGATTATTGCAGGCAGGAAAAGAAGGAATCTTAGAGGCCCTGCAAGCTGCTCAGGCATAACCCAGGATTTAATTGGCGGAGTTTAAAAATAGAAAAAAAAAAAAAAAATGAAGCATCTTGTTAGCTGGTGTTCTGGCTTTGTCAAAATTCTTAGAAATTATGTTATAAGTGATAGGCTCAGATCTTTTAATGCAGATCATTACCCTAGAACTGATATAATAATAGATAGCAGCACCTGTTTAGCCAAATGCATTTTCTAAATTATACTTTTCCCAAAGACCTCCATTTGAATTGAAAGAGAATAACAACAGAAAAAAAAAAAAAAGATTGAAATAAAAATGATCAATTTTTAAGTACCAGGTTTTGCAATACTCAGCTAATAACTCTGAAATAGTCACAAAGATGGGTAACTTCTGTTATTTTCATATTTTCCTTAAGACCAGTGATGACCTTGTCTTATTTAAGAAAGAAAGACCGTTTAAAAAAATGGTCAAGATGATCATTGATCATTTTGAAATCCTAGAGGTGTCATTCTGTCAAATAGTTTGCTGATAGGAATAATGATATATTCTAATTAATACTCCAATAACATGTAAGGGCTAAAAACTAGTGGGGTCTCGGAGACATTCAAACAGAGGACTAGAAATTGGAAGGTGATGACTTGCTTAACAGCTTCATTGAGACTTACAGGCAGAAAGTCAGCATAAGTGACTACATGCATGGTTAATTGCCTACTCTCTCTGTGCTTTACTTTTCTACCACAAAATAAGAACACCAGAAGAGAATATTAATGTCTTTTTGCCTGTGTAGCCTATCTGCCATAGACAACTATGTAAGCCTGAGCTTGTTAAATTTCAGGATTCCTTAAAATATGTCTTTGTTGATTCTGGTATATTATGACATTTTGGTGCTTTACTATTAAGTTGTTATATATTCTGTCAGTGCAAATTTAGCTAGTGTTTTAAAAAGAAAATGCCAGCAAAATTCCACTTCAGCAAAGGAGGCTCAGTGGTTTGGATTTATTCATTACATTTTTTTTGTGTATCAATCACAGAGGTACAGATGTCAGAAAAGAACCTAATATACATGTATAAAAGTAACAACAAAACAAGAGGCTGTGGTTCACATTGCTATGAGGAGTTAGACAAGAGAAGGAGCAGGTCATCAATGTGACGAATGGTATGACCTCAATTTTCACCTTCAGTGTCAACCTGACACTCATTTCCCATTAATTCTGTTGAAAGTCAAAGCAAAATACAGAAGATGCATCAAAAAGACATTCTGAAGGCATGACTTTCTGTCATGCCAAAACTTTAAACTGGGAAAAGGAAAATGAGTAGTTTTTATTACAAAAAACTAATCATATGAAAAGTACAAAGAAAAAAGAGCCTTCAATTATCCTATCTTTTTCTAGTTGTTTTATTATTTTCATTATTATTATGGCCTATGTTTGTATATGTGTAACATTTTATGTACTATTTATACACAGATATAATGCATTTGTATGTTTAGTTACAAGCCCATAAACACACCTAATGAAAAGCAAAGTTGATATGTTTTAAGGGACTCTACTTGTGACAGTTATTCAACCAAAGGTACACAACGTTTGTTGTTATTACTTGCAAGCTGTTAGAATAGGGAGCCTCTGTCCCAAGAAACATGTAATAGAAATAGGTTTATAAACAGAGCAGCCTGCAAAAATGATAATGGCTAAATTTCAATAGCATGGCTGGTATGAATTCAAAAAGAATATTTTTACAGAAAAAAAAAAAAAAACATAAAGGATAAAAAACAGGGCTTGTATGTAACAACTAAGAAAGGTTCCATACACAGTCAGAGTTCTCTCCGAATTCATTCTTCCCATAGTCTACTGAGTGAAGAAGACTATTTAGTGGTGCAGATAACTACATTAAAGTCACATTTAATGTTGAAAATAGATCTGTAGAAACAGGAATTCTGAAAATATCTGAAAGTCCGATGAACACTCCCAGTGACTTTTGCTGGTGCTTGCTCACAAACCATTGAAAAATTCTACTAGAAATACCTACATAAAAACATAAAACAATACACAGTAAACTTACAGTAACAATTATAAGGTAATGTCATATTAGGATTTTGTTATAGCATATAATATAGCATGTAGTAGAAGTTATATAGTCCCCTAAAATAAAGTTTTTGCTTAGTTCATTTGAGTTAGCTCAAGTGTATCATTTTTATGTAAATCTAAATTCAATTATAGTTGTATGTGTGACTTCAGAAAAATAACATGCATTTTTTTATTTTGAAGGACATAAAGTCTTAATGCTTGCTAAGATTTTATGATTTTACTAACAATACCAAATGTCTGACTAAGAGAAACTCACACTGTAGACTAGAACAGATTTGAGAGGTAGGTTTACATTTTGGACCATATCTTGAAAAGATAAAAAAAAATCTGTAGAAAGGTGCTTCTAGTTTTGTCCTCAGGATGATGACTCTCTCCTATTTCTAATGATTAATCTATATCTTATGATGAAATCAAGATCATAATCAAGCATTAATTTAATTTTTATCATTAGGTACATATCTATATTTAGCTTGTCCTACAAATACTATCCTTAACCAAATGTCTTCAATGTCTTCTACAGCGATTCCTTGAAGTATATATTAGTTGAAACACTACACGTACTTGGGAAGAAATTCTGTAGTAAGGAGAAATCTAGTCATTTTTTATATCCCACCATGAGAAAGTGGAAGAAAAATAGTAGTAAATAAATAACTTCAATGAAATCTTCCTAGACAAGCTGCTAGCATGTAAACCTCTCTGATTCCATGTAAGATTACAAGGTATTAGTGGACAGTATCAATAACTGTCCACTAATCTCACTACGGTTGTTAATTAGATGAAGTCATAGAAAGCCGTCCTCCTTCTAAATGAATAAAATTTGCCTTTCTGGCCAATATTTAGGTTTCTTGTTGATCACAGTAATGTATATTAACTAGGAAGAACATCTGCTGAAGAGTAATGGACTCAGCAAGACATTATTGAACCAAAAGACTGGGCAGACGTTTTCTTTCTCAAGAGAGAAGGCTTCCGCAATGATTTCACAGTAAACACTGCTTTAGAAAAAAGAAAGGGAATTTTCTGAAAACCATTAACGTTGTACATTCCCTTTTTTTTTTACTTATGAAGCCTTTTTCACTTGCTAAAGCTTTAAAAGTTAATAATTTGAAAGCAATAAAGAGTAGAAAAAATAATGCTTTATAGTCTTTTTTCTTAGCAACTCTTAATTATATTACTTCATTACTTTCAGTAAAGTCTGAACACTTTCTACAACTAATACAAAGGCAACATATTCCGCCTGTAAAACAATAAACTGAAACTAATTCAATTCGTGTTGGAAAGAAAGACCATAAAACTAAGTAATTGCATACAAAATTAGGGACTGATGAGTGATGAATTCCTCCTTGCATTAATGTCCATTTTGTGGCTTGTAAACTCTTTGTTCTTTCAGTATTGACATTCACTGCAATATTCAGTTTGGTAATTAGCTTTCTGAATATCATTTCTTATATTGATCTTAAACAGAAAATAGATGTTCTCCGTAAGTTAATTACACAGTGTGGTCTTTGAGAGGTTTGTGAATACCAGTGCTTTTAAAAGCTACCACTTCAACAGGTAGCTTTAAATGTTATTAGCCTGAGCACTTTTTTATTCTTATCTTTTTATCCTGTCAAGCACAAAACTTCACAGCTTTTGAATGAATCTGTGAATTTTGCCAGTCTTAAAATTTTAAATTGCTTAAAATATTCCAAACAAAGGCCTGCTTCTGTGATAGAAGTAGACCTTTCATATTATCAGCATTCTGTTTTCCCAGAATTGCATTAGGACGTTGAAGTCTTTTCTTAGAACTGAAATTTTTGTCAAGACTATGAAATGTTGTTTCAGTAAGACTACATAGGAAAAAAAATCCAGCTAATTACCTTAAAATCTTCATCCACAGGAAGAGAACGGGTTCATTTTGAACTCTATGCAAACAAACTAGACTTGAAATGTCCTCAGATATGACTCTTACAAGTTTTTAACAGTTATGACACCATATTTTCAAAGAAGAAGACAGAAATAATAGATACAAAAAAATAGTGAATTGATAGCTCCATGATCTGGGCAACAGTTTGGATTTTTTTTTTTTTTTTTTTTTTTTTTTTGAAGTGTAAGGGGTATATTTAGTTCTAAAAAATGTTTTCTACTTTTGTGGGTTTTTTAAAAAAAAGATTGAATGAATAATTGAATTAGTTTAGAAGAAGACTATCTGATGGATAAGAGAAGCAAGAGACTCATGAGGATCTGATTTTCTGCTTGCTTTTTCCAAAGCAAAGGCTGAAGTAGTTTGGGGTCAGTTATAATTTGTGCTAAATAAGTAAGGTTGTGGAAGGAATATAGATGAAGGAAAGATACTTTGGCAACTCTCTGGTTTCCATGTTATTCTCTACAGGTATAAAGCCTAAGAGATTAAAAAAAATAAATAAATGTGAGCCATTTGTGCTAGTCTGCAAATGGTTTCTGCTACTCTCACACCACCTAAGCACTACAGATCAAGATGACAATGTGAATCTGGTGTATTTAAATCCTAAGCACATATTTAAGGAGCTATTCAATCTGGTAGATCAAGTGTGATAGTGAATATATGTTTGGACATTTTAATAGGATAGAGGATCAATCAGGAGAAGGGTTAGAAGACGGGATTAAAATAAATCAATTGATTGATCGATTGATGGATTTTTCTGTATAGATGCACTTTAAAATATCACGTAACAGCCTGTGCACCACTCTTTCTATCAGCACAAAATACAGTTTCCATAAAAGCTGCATTTCCTTGCTGCATGTTGAAAAGCATGCTGACATATTGAGTTCTTGAACATCTGTGCTGTGGTCAGTCTTCCGTAAATTCATTTTGCATACTTTTATGAAATATGCAAAATCTCTCTAACACAAGACTGTTTTGGAGGATCTTTGCAAAGCTTGAATTATCAATCCGAAGAGATAAAATGTGATGGAGAATATTAATCAGAAATAGAGAGATTGAGCCATTTCATGGCATGGGACAATCCTATATTAATACAGTGTGCTTCAGTGCCAAAGTCAATTATTGCCTTTCTCACCTTTCCCCTCTCCCTCATTTGGCGCTACATTTTGTCTGTTGAACATCATACTATGTCTGTTTCATAGTCTCTGGATTTTCCATAGGCACAGACAACAGAATATTTGGCCACTTGACTACAAAAATAACCATTGCCTTAGTCTTAGAGTCTGCAGACTCTTTTCTACTCTCTATGGAATGAGGAGCCTAAGATTGTTTCACTGTCTGATCTTAATTGCAGTATTTTGCCATACAAAACTCAAGTCCACAGTGACAGACAATTACCTACCAGTATTGGTGTCCTTGGAAGTCAGAAGAGGTATCAGGCAATGTCTGAGGAGATATTATCTAACAGTACCTAATATTCCTGAAAATGAAGCAGTAGGGTGTCTCTTTCTGTGGATTTGAGTCCCCCACCCTCCACCCCCCATCAAGCACACAGAAACATAGTTAGAGTAAACACTGGGTCACTCTTATGTATCTAGTCCTCATAGTGAGGGAAACATCCTGACATTTTGGTCAGAACCAATAAACAGAAGCTATCAATACTCTCATTTAATGGATGCTTTGTGTTGTAAGAATAGCAGGAATGGTGCTTTAGTTTAAATAGGAATCATAGTCATGAATAAATTGTATAGCGTTGTTAATGAAGTTATAGCTTGTATCTTGGAAACTAAGAGTGACAAGACGGAAAAAAAAATCAAGTAGTCTGCTCGTTATCTTAAGGCAGAGCTAACTACTTCTAAACTCTTTCTAACAGAGGCTTGTCCACCTTATACTTGAAAAATTGCAAAGGATAAAATCATCTCTCTTCTGAGCAGTTTATCCAACAGATGACTATCATTACTGTTTGAAAGGTTTTACTCATGACTTACCTAAAGGTATTTCACTGCAATTTAGATTTTAAATGCATCCCCAGATATCTTCTTTGAGACAATTTTTTATATGGCAAAACATAGAAGAAAAACATTAAAGCATGTTTTCTGTCTCTTCTAGACTGAACAAATAAATGTTACTCATCCCTGGGTCTCTGAATTGTTTTCTCTTTTTCCTGAAATATTTTATCTGATTCTTTTCTACTGCTTATAGGAGTGACTTCCTGTTAAAAAGTTACGCATCATTAGGTTGCATCCAGATTGTGATCGACTAATGTACATATAAATTTCTGTATAAACTTTAGCCATCATCATATGAAAATTCAATATATATAAGAACATCATTGTTAAATATTCTAAATAACTGATAAAAACAGTGCACAACTGGAGACCTAGTAAAGGCGGCCACTACAGAGTCCCTGCTTGGTAGCTGAAGTCTGGTTTATCCTGTTTAACAATGAAACCTTAACAGATGATACTCTCTGAGTAGTTCTCCAACCCCATTTGGAGTGTAATCATCTTGAAATGTTTTCATGAAGACTGTGCTCCCCAGCTTTCTTACAGGAACATTGCCAAAATCCTTACTCAAAACAAATACCCTCTACTGTCTCTCTCTCATCCCCAAGGACTATTCCCTGACCCAGAGGAAATTAGTTTTATTTGACCTGATTTGTTGTTGAAAAATATGTCTTGGCTATTGCTTATCACTTTCTTTATACTTTAGGTGATTTCTCATGTACCGTTTATTTGTTCCAGTATTTTTTGAGGATGAGAAGTTATACTCAATTATCTGTAATCCCCTTGATTCTACTTTTAAAATCAGACACTATATTTGCTTTTTTTTGCCTAGTCTTCTGAAACCACACTCATTCTCTAGAAATTCCCAAAACAATCAAAATCTCAGAGGTCCATTCATTATATTCTGATAGTATTGATACAGTAACTTAAGCAGAAAGGAACCAAAACATAGATGTTAGAGTGCATTTAACAAGAACTTTTGTTCTTGAAGACTAGTGGTTGAGATAATACCCATGAAAGAAGTATAAGTAATCTTCCTTTTTTTTTTTTTTTTTTCTTTTTTTTTTTTTTTTTACCTCAGATATTTGGTGCTGTAAATTCAAAGCAATAAACCTTTTATTTCTCCATGAAGTCAGCAGGTCTTACAAGAAAGCCATTTTAAAGTCAATTTTCATGTTGAAATCACATTTCAAGTTAAAAATATATTCTGTATAGAGAATTTTTCATAAAGAAGGCTCTCATTCAGCAGAACTTTGTAATGAATGTTAGTATTTTAAGGGGTTGGTGAGGTATTGTATACTACTGAATTGTTTTATCATAAATTAGATTAGAACAGGTACTGTAAAAGATACAACAGGACAGAACACCTACATTAATAGTAGCCAGGAAGTAGACTGGTAACCTTAAGAAAAAAATCTGTCAGAAATTGTATTAAGTAGTTTATTTTGGTTCTATGCTACCAAAGAAAATTACCTATTGCAATGCATATAATGGAAAAACTTAGAAGTAAGGTTTATGCTTGCTATTAGTCTTTTTACCACTGTAAGCTTTTTTCTGGAGACTTATTCTGTTACAGGATTTCAGTATGCTATTAAAAAAAAAAAAAAAAGAAATAATACAGGCTGCTTTCTTTTCTGTTTAGAAAATAAAACAAAAGGCAGAGATTGTTTTGTGTAAATATTTACAGATAAATTTTTAGCCAGTCAACCTTATAGAGTAGTCATAATGCAGGCCTGCAGGTGCATATCTTCCATTAAAATTCCAGTGGGAATTAAGATTGGAATATTTTGCAGACATCACAGTGAGGTTTGTAGCGTTCTCAGCATAACAAAATTAAGCATCCTCTGTTATTAACACTCTCAGTAAGGAGCGCACCTGGGCTTTGCATGACTGAACAGGCACTGCTGAGAAGCTGCTTTTGCTGTTACAGCACTGAGTCTGGGATAGTGGTTGTAACAGGACTGGAAAGCTACTTCACAGCCTGAGCAGAAACAGCAGGATGATTTTTGTTCCTTCCTCCAAATTTTGCTGAAACTCTTCTTTCCCTCCCTGAGTCTCCTATCGTGTCCTTTTCTAGATACTTAATACTTCATTAAAAATGTGGAAGATCTGCTCTCTTTCCCTTCTGAGGTTTGATTTTTACTTTTTTTTTAAATTCAATTTATTATTATTATTATTATTTAGCTCTTAAGAGCAGATACCACCAGGTATATCCCTGCCCAGAATCTACACCTTTCTTTGTGGCAAAATATAATTGCATGAGGGACAGGAAAAAAATAATAATAAAAAAAAAATAAAAGAAATCACATCAAATGAATAACATCAAAATAACAGGATTTTTTTTAGTGAATCAGAAGAACAGAATCTGAGAAAAAGAGTACTTTTGTCAATTCAGAAGTTATTTCTCTCCCAAATTTTCCCAGACTGTTAAAATCTTTGTCTTCCACCATGATAAATTCTTCAGCATTTGGATGTGTTCTATGAGTGACCTGTTTCAATGAGATAACAGTGGTTTACACAGAAAAAGCTTCTAAGGGAAATGTGAATGAGTTCTCCCGAGCTTAACACTTAAAAGAAGAAAGTTAAGTGTTGTGGAACCACCTTGACAAAGGGGAAGTATAATTTCAAATAAGGGCTGAAAAGGCTTGTTTAACTTTGGCAACAGAATTGTCTAGGAGGATCAAGCTAGAAAAGACAGTCAGAAGTTACTGCAAGTTTGTCATACAGCAAATTCTCAAGTCAGGGCAAGAGAAAAAAAAAGATAGTGTTTCATATTTGAAATTCACATTGCCTACTATGTACCCTAATATCAATTACTGTTATTATACAGATTTAAATGAGGATTTTCCCCTAAAGGCTCAAGTAGAACATAGCTCCAAGGAAATGCTTCTGAAACACAGAATAACTATTATCACAGAAAACTCTCCACATAGAATTTCCTATTCTGAGTCACTGAAGTGGGTCTTACAATAGTGCTTGAAGTCCTCCATTCTGCTAGGACCCCACTGTTTTGCACAATTTGCACAATATAAATGCATGGAAGAAGACAGTCCTTGCCCTAATCTCTCTAATCAAGATTTCATCATAGGAGATGAGCTACACTGCAGTCTTTAGACACCTGTATTAGCTGAACTGCAATATCTGGATGCCTGTATGGCTCTCTTGAGTAAAAAAAGGAACACAATTAGCTTTTTCCTAGTGAAAGATATGTGAGATGAACCCCCTCTACCAAAGAGCTCTCCAAAGGGATCATGTTGCCACTGGCTTGCTGGGGTAACACAAAAATTATAAACACAATTTGCAGTGATGATTGCTGTCCTTGCAATCTTCATTTTTAATAAATCTGTATATTTCAGAAGCCTGGAAAGTATCACTATTGTTCTGATACTCCAAAAAGGTGAAAAACATGACCAAGCTAACTTTAGCTGTATCAGCCTGATGTCAGTCATGAAGAGAAACTCAATAAAAGAGAGACTAAGTAGAATTTTATCAGTAAATAATTCAAATGTCAAGAAGCCTCGTGATTAGGCTACTGCTGTAGCCTAAAAAAAGAAGCATCACTCCCCAAAACTGTGTTTTTTAGAGTTTAGTTGATGTTGCATTTCATGAGGTTAATCCCTTCACTTTCAGGAGTCTATCGCCATGAAAGAGTTATGCAAGAGTGAAAAACTCGATGTTAAAATGTATTGCAAATCTACTGGACTTCTTGAGAGATATGAGAAGAGATGGAAGATATTTTAGGATGCTGATTTCCTCAATTAACAAGATTGCATTAAACCCAGCCTTACATGCAATTGTTTCCACTTGCTCTGTATTTTTCTGTCTGATTTGTTTAAAGGGATTCAAACTTTGAAGCAGATCACATTGTGAACCCATTGGTTTTTCTTCAGTTATCATTTAATCAGAATAGATATTTTAATATCAAACATTAGTATGTAAATTATTATTTTACAATAGCTTCCTCAGCCCTGTGGATTACAAGGTGTATAAATCCAAGGAATTAAATTGAAGGCAAAATAAAAAGTCTTCTTGTGAAGTGCTGCATGCAGGCTTTATACAAGACTCTTATTATTCCTCTTACTTCCACCTTCCACTTAAAGAGAGCAGCTCCAAAGACCAGTACCATGGGGTGGTCCAATTAAATGATGCAATACGCATTTGCTGCATGACACAAACCAAAAGCAGTTCAGGCTAATGAAGAAAGAGGGCAAGAAATATGATGAGAGGGTGGAAGATACATAACTAGGTAATCAAGCCAAAAGCAAGGCTACCAACAGTTGTAGGAGAAGCACACTTCTCAGAAATAATATTAATTATTTTTTAAAAAGTTTTCTTTTCAGAAATGACTAAAACTATTTTTTATTCAGTTAAAGAGGTTTTTTTCTGCAAATGAAATTTTTATTATCAAATAAAGTTTCCATAGTCTCTCTGTAGTATTTTTTGTTCGATTCAATTTGCTGTCATGCATTTTTAGATGTACTTTTCCTGCCCTGTCACTCCTCTTCTTGCCATAGCTCAGAAACAAATAAAGATGCAGGATTCAATTTTGTTTGTTTGTTTTTCTCCAACATATTCACAGAAATAAGCACTAATTCTTTATAATTTCTTGCTTATGTACCTCCACATTCAAAGGAGGCTCAGTTAGAGGATTAAAGAAGTCCCTAACGGAATAAACACATTGTTTATGCATCAGGCACAAGAAGGAGGGCTGTAGAAAGGCATACTTGTCCCTGTCCTGCTTGGGATCACCACTCCAAGCTTTCATGCCCGCTCTGGCATAAATTTAATTGGCTATATCTTCTTAAGGCCAGCCGTGGTACTTCAGGTACTTAGCCTTCCTTGGATGTCCCTGCTGTGCCATTTCCTCAGGACACAGGAGAGGAGCTAACCATACCATGCTGCTCTATGTTTGGGAAAATCTCCCAGGATGCAGAGGTTAGCAAACTTCTCTTCCATTTTCTGCTGTAGGGTCAGAACTGGGCTCTGAACTGAATATTAGGCATTGACCGAGGCATCCCAAAGAGCCAGATCCTCAAATTTCTGGTTTTGAAGCCAAAAAGTAAGTACAATTAATCCTTAGTATTACTTTATTACTCTATAAAACCAAAAAAATAGTTTTTTGTAGAAGAGTCACAGACATCTCAGACTTTTGGACAATCTCATGAAGGACCTCAACAAAAGATCATTAATATTTTTGAAATGAGAGTGTAAATTAAGGCCACTACCATCAACCAATGAGGCTGGAATATTACCAAGATATTACCAAGATTACACATCCTGGAAAGCAAAGAGCAATCACCTATACAGGGAGAGATGGAGACCAGCCAACAGAAAACTTCACTGGACATTCAATATTAACAAAATATTTTTAAAAATCTCAAAAAAGGGGCATAGTAATAATTTACATACCTCACACATGACCACACATTCTAAATTTAGTTCATTTCAGATATGAACACAGGAGAAATAACATATCTATGGTTTTACAAAAAGCATTTCTCATGTCCCAAAACTTTGGAGTGCAACCACTTAGGATAGGTGCTAACTGAACATTGCAGTGACAAATGTTTTCCTATTTGTTGTCCCTGGGAACTCTTAAGTTTTCTAAAGTCCATTTAGGAATGAATGAGGTAAAGTGAAAATCATTACTACTCTTTAGAAAATGGTAGCTATTTGTTGTGTCCTCAAATTTCTAATATGGAAAAATGTGTTGGAATTTATATCTTGACCTGTTGAAATGCATGAAAGTCTAAGTCAGGCTCTTATTTCATTTTCCAAAGAGTAACATTTTTGGATGAAGGAGAAGAGATTGCACTTGTAGAAATTTTCATTTCATCTCCTCTCTGCTTAACATTTTTCCATTATTAAAAGCTGATACAGGCATGCTAAATTCTCTAGGTGAACATTCCCGGCTCCACTGTCGACAATATCAATTAAAAGTAACAGCAGTACATATGAAAACATATGAAAACAAAGGTGTATGTTGTCTAAAGAAGTACGTTATATATCACTCATAATTCAAAAAACTAAATATGTGCTTTACAAAAGGCTCTAATTCCTTCCACGGTTAAAACTGCCATTGTTATTGTATCAGGAGATCAATTTAATACATATTTAGAGCACATTTATACAAATGTGAAGAAGTATAAATATGTGTGTGTGTGTACATATATATGTCTGTAACTGAGATAATCTTCATGAAGTTTATTAGTACTTTGTGAAAAATTACAAGCTATGTGTTAAATGATCTTCTCATGCGTGTTTGAGTAGCTCTTCTGTTCCCTATGTACTAAACTTTCTCGAGTGTGACTGTTCCTAATATTCGGAAATGGGTGGTCTCACTTTTTTTCTGCTTTAAAAAGCGAAACCAGATAAACCTCCCATAAATCAAAACATTCAGCTAAAGTTTATGTCTGTAGCATTTTGAGAGCCCTGAAATTCCTGTTAGTTTACATTGTCTTCGCTCGAATTTGAAATGAGAACACGGAGAAGAACTGGCTGTGTTGTTTCTGAAATTATTCTCAACGCAAAAGAGAGTTTGCTGTTGAATTTCCAAAATGCTTCGACGTGAATGAATGGTGAACGCTGATCATAGTCGCAGAAAGAAACAGATGAAGAACACATTGCTAAGACCTAAAACGGGCAGTTTGTTTGTTTGTTTGTCTGTTTATTTTGGTGCAGTTGCCACTGTTCTTAAAGGGAATTTCTTTGGTATTGTTGTGTAATGCTCAGTGTGGCCTCTGGCTTTGACTTATAGCCAGCTATTGCTGTTCTTAAAAATCTTAAATTTAGAAGATAGCAATTGAATTGGTTGAGATTAAAATCTCATTACCACATCAACTACTAATCAGGTTGCTCAAGAGCTTCAAGGCAAACAAACAAACAGGTGACTGCAATAGGTCTGGCATTCTGAAGTCCCAGCACTGCTCTCATATAACACAGGGAAATACGGAATTCTGTAAATCTGACACTAATTACAAAATGAGAGAGAAAGAACGAGACAATGGCTAATATTCATTCTACTGCATTTGGTGGAAATTAATCTGAATATGGGGTAGAAATATCATAAATACTATGAACTGATTTAACAATTCAGTGAAAAGTCATAAAACTAATTACATTTTGAACAAAAGTGACAGACATTAAAATATTAATAACACTTTCTTCCTTTTTTTTCGACTTGCTTTCAATTTGATCAACTCTTCCAGAAGCTGCCATTCTCATGCAAATTATTAAAGTCACCCATATCTATTACCATCGCTATGAAAAGAAGGAAAACGGAGGAAACAAATCAAATTAATGTTTTTCATTAGTTATTCTGAGCATTTGTGTGGTAGATCATGTAGATTTTAGTATCTGTCTCATCTGCTCCTCTGCAAAAGCAATAATGCCTAGCCATTCCTTGCAACGCCAGCAGGCAGCCATGGACACCCCAGGCAGTTTCCTCCCCGCTGGAGTACCTAACCTGCTTCAGCATCCCTGCTTGCTAAGGGACAGTGCTGCATCCAGCAGACTGGCTGCATTGTTTTCCTACATATATGTCCACAAGGATATATCCAAATGCACAGATAAAAATGTATTTGGATTGATTGGTCTCGATTTATTAAGCAATCCGGATCACGCAATCCGATTGTTTTCATCAGTCATTTCCTCTTCCATCAGCCTTTCTTACAACCTGTGGTTTATGATCTATGGTTTTATGCTTATTCTCTGAGCACATGGATCACTTCTGGAGTCAGAAAGAGTCTCAGCAGGATTCCAGGGGAAACTTTTTTTTTAAATATATTGCAATAACTTAATCATAAATAGCTTCGATTTAGTACCTTTTAATTAACCTATTTTTAATCTATTCACTAGGTACTTTCTTCACATTAAACAGTGATACCTATTTATGTGATGGTAGACTAATCATCTCACCCCTTGTTGAGATATATTTTTAGATTTTTTTTTGTTACACTCTCAATATTATGAGAATTATCAAAATTAAAGACTAGAGTTTTCCAAGCAGGCTCAGTTAGAGTTTCTGGATGCAATTTATGCTGGACTTGATAATTTGGAAATGGTTTTCCCTATTTTGGGTTGAGGTTTGTATTCTGTTTTTTTTGTTGTTGTTGTTTTTGTTTTTCCCTACAAAAACAGAATAAAGCATTATAGAACACTTTTCCCTTTTGGTAGCTCTAGGAGTGGTACTATTTTTATCTAAAAAGAAAAAAACTATAACTTACATTTTTCTCCCTTTTAAAGTCCTCATATACATAAACTCCTTTTTCTGTCCTTTTTAAGACACTTTAGGATGATTTTAACTGGATTTGTCATGATGCCTGTTGCTTGTTATTTTTCTTTATTTATTCTGCCTGTCTTTTCCCAGCTCTTTTTAGTATAACGGAAATATATTGCTTATATACTTATTTTTTAATTTCAGCTTGATTTCCTTTTTAATGATGCTTATAATTTATACGTACTTTCTTTACTTCAGAAACTTGACATTGTTTTTCCTTGCTAAATTAACTTCCCTTAACAAGTTCCACTTTAGATTGGTATTTCCAACTCCATTTTTTCCCTTTCATTGAATTTTACTTGTAATACTTGTTAGCTTTTGAAGCTTTCTGGTAAGTGGGCACATTAATTACTGGGATTGCCACTCTTTCCAAGAAAGAGTAGCAATAAGTTTTTGTATGAGATTGCTTTGTATTTCCATTGTCCTCCAAATAGCAACTGGACCAAAACAATCTCTCTCTCTCTCTCTCTCTTTCTCTCTCACTCTTTTTTTTTTTTTTTTTTTTTTTTGGCCTGGACTGTTATGAACTTGTTAGAGGAGATGTTTTAAAGAACCAGCCTGATCTGTGCTAGACTAAAGCTGCTAAGGCTAAAAACCTGTTATCTAGCTGATAATCTTCAGTCCTCGTTTATTGTTGGTTTAGTTCACTCAGCTTTCAATGACAAAGAAGGCAGATGGTGGCTGGCTGGAGATAAACATTGTATGCATCTAATACCAGGTTTTCTGCATGTGCACTCTGATGTATTCCTGTTTTCATAATCACTAGAAGAGCTCTTTGGTGAGCTGTGTTAAACACTAATGTTTACTGATTAGATTTCTAAGGTCAGTGGATAGCACTGGGGTCATCTGGCCCCTCTGCAAAACTGACATTGCAAATTATGTATACAGATAGAAACAATACAAACACAATCAAATTCATATTTTAAGATAGGTCCATGTCCTTGATTAGCATTTTTTGATGTGATTCTGTTAATCTGGGGAGACTATAACTACCTGGACACACTGATTTTTTTTCCTTTGGTTCATGACATGCTTCCTCAGAACTGGAGTATTTGTAAATGAGTGGTTTGACTAAGTCGAATTGTAATGCAGAAACTTTTGAACAGCTTTAGATTTACATAAATTTTCAGATAACACAGTAGTTCTCTCCTCCCTGATATTACCTCACCAAAAATTGAGGAATCTAGCCTAAACCTAAACTTAAATTATAGCTTATGGTATACTTATAATATGAGGTCCTCCTGGGGGAAAGTTTGTCCCACCTTTTTGTATTTGCCTTCTGTTTCCAGCGTGTGTTCACTTTAAGCAGTTGTCAGTACCTGGATAGCTATAAAGTGTTAAAAAAAATACCCAAACCAATAATAGCAAAAAGCCTACCCAAACCTACAGAAATCCCAAACAACCACTGCAGAGGCCTCTAATTTTTTGGCAGGTTCAGATGTCTCTTTGGGCAAGGTCATTGTTCTAGAATAAATAATAAATAAATTCTTCACATCACAGGTTCTTGAGTCAACGGTAGTTTTGAAATGATCATTTCATGAATCAGTTCTCCAGGGTTAATTTACTGTTATACATGTCTCCCAAGCAGAAAGCACCACAATCATTATTTGGCAGATGTTAGGACCAAATATAGGTGGAATTTGGCTTTAAAAAGCCTTTGGCTGGCTAGATGGAACAAGGAAGTAAACAAATATGCTGGTCTTGGCTTTGGGAGTTATAGACACATTTTAAGTTGAATTGCCTCTAAACACAGCTGCAGAACTGAGTCTCTGATGTAATAAAGCTGTCTAGTTTATGCAGACATACATCAGTGCAGCTCTGATGGCTCAATCCGTTAGAATCACAGAATGACAGTAACTTCTTTGTATATTACATATAAATCATCACTATCACTCAACATGTTTAGATAAACGGTAAATCATTTGGTGCAAGTTTTGCTTGAGAAATATAAAGTTATTTGAGTTCAAAAGTATGTAGAATTAATGGAGAAAAATGAAGATTTTATCCATATCCTCCATCAATGTGTTTATTGCACTCAAGGGATTTAAATAACCACATGCATTTGGAAAATTAAAGTCAGAAAACTAACACTTCAATAATTTTCTCCTCCTACATCCAGACTCATCATAGGCAAATGAACTGTGAGTATTTATAGAAGCCTCTTAAAAGGAGAAAAAAAAATCTCATTTTAAACATATAGGCAAGATCTTTTTGTTGGTGATTGGATCCAAGTAACCTCACTCTGAGATAGAATTGTAATCACGAGATTTTCAGGGCAAGACTTCCTGCAGAATGACCTGGGTTTAATTTCATGTATGTTTTTGCAGATATGAAGGTGGGGAATGATACTGCTCCAAGTTGCTATGTCCATAGTTACTCTCTGAAATCATTAAAATGGAGCTTACAGCACCAGTGCTTTTAAATACAAAATTGCACTCTATCCCACACTCTCCTGTTCAATTCCTATTGATATATACCTTCCCATGCAGAAAAGACAAGATAGGAGGTGAAAGGATATAGACACACGCACACACACACACAGATATATAGATATAGATATATCTGTGCATGTGTTCCTTTTGCTTCTTTCCAATGCCACCCAAAAGCTGATCTTGTGTTCTGGAAGCGGCGTGCTGAGCCCCCGTTGTACAGGGACAGCCAGCCTGCCTGGTCATTTCTCTTGGCTGGAGTAAAGCTATTTTTCAGGGCACTGTCAGGGACGACCTCTCACTGTGTCTGTTACCACTTCATACGAGGTATAGTTTGGGTCTGAGCTTTCTGACATTCTTAGGGGTCACACGTGGAGTGTGCTGTTTGTTAATAGCAATTAAAACTCTTATGTTCAAACAAGTTTAGATTTTGTATTTGATCAGACTGGTACACTGTGGCTCCCTCCAGGCTACAAATACAAAGTCAAAACTGGATAAACAGTCTCAGCTAGAAAGAATCCTCTCTCTTACCTCAAAGCGTCTAAATATTTTGGAATATTTTTTGTTTCTTGAAGATGTACCTAGGCCAGTTAGACACTATTCTTTTATATAATGCGACTTTCATAAACTGATGCCAATATAACAAATCAAACTACATTAAAGGAAGTACCAGAAGAAGACTTTAAAACTAAAATCTAGGACAAATTATCTGCTACACAGTGCTAAATTGGTATTCGTTGCAAATCTATTAGCTTCATCATTATTTTCAGCCAAAATCGAGTGGGTCTCAGCCTGGAATAATTTAGAGTAGCCTAGGAGGTCAGAATGGGCCTGTTTACAAGTTTAAGTGGGTAGAGCTTCCACTTTGGCTGCGGGCAGCCAGGAAACAGTTTTGATCAGCCTTCTACAAGTTCAAAGTTGTCATATACACACAGTAGTCACAGCTGGGTAAGTGTGGCTAGTTTCCAGATTCATTTCAGTATGTCACCAAGAGAGTCTGGGATGAGAATGGAGAACCAGCTTGGTACTGTCAGCATGTTCTCGCTGACTTGGACAAGTTTGGAAAACTGTTTTTGTCTGTTAAAATCAGACTAGAATCCACTAAAATCCACTCACTACAATCACGTTGTGATTCTAGATGCAAATTAGGTCCTGTTTCTGAAAAGGAGGCAATGACAGTTTGATGAGAACAAATTCTCAGGAGGTTCATTGAGTGGTGAATAAAAGCAGCAAAAAACTAGAGGGTAGTCTCCCCTTAGAGCCACAGTATCTTAGTCTTTCTTCTTTCTTGATTATTTGATTATTGCAGATTTTTTTTTGGGGGGGGAGGGGGGTGATGTTACTAGATACAGTGAACCTGATCCTACTTCACCTTGTGTAACTGAGGAGCATCAGGTTGAACAAGTCTCACAGTGGCAGTGAGGGTGCATGAAAAAGGATCTACTCTAGTCCTTGCCACTGAGCTTCAGCTCAAGATAGAGTCACTCCTGTGCTTTTCCCTGGAGGCAGCTCGTCTGCACTGAGTGCATCAGCCGGAATAGATGGCACCACGGTTGCAGCATGGCTAGTTACGACCATGGCCACTTTGTACTGCAATGTGCATAGGCTAAACGCTGCTCAGATTATCGAATAAGAACGGAAAATGCACCTTGTTCCTTTCCACAAGTGCCTTTCCAAGGTGTAAGACCATGAAGAATCATTAGCAGATTCCTAGCCTGTTGATTAGCTGATTGAACGCCATGGCTGCTCGGTCTAAGGCAGATGTGTCTTTTACAAGTGAGTTCTGTAAAGAAAAGCCTAAGCCTGTAAGTAACAAGTACATATCATTAATCATTAATCATTATTCAAAGTATTGACAGGCCGGTGGACATTTCATTTATTTACCGTATACCCTCTCACCCGCCATTACTATGTCTCATTCTCTTTATTTTTCACTACTTCTTTCACTAAATTATGGTTCTCATCCCTCCTGCCAGGGTTGCTTATTCTTAACACTCCTTTGAGCAAAAACAATAATGTGAAGACTGAGAGCTCAAAGCACAGCTCTACACTTTCCTTGAGCATTTTGAATGAGCTTGGTGGTACAGAATGGCTTTTGCCAGAGAAAAAGAGCTGTAGTAACTCTGCTGTGATACAAGAATTCTGTAAAAGTGTTGAATGTGTATTCATTGTCAAGATCATATTTTAAAATTTTGTATTGAAACAATTTACAAGTTTTTCACATAGCTTTAAAGAAATAATCAAGAAGAAGACTGAGAATAGAGGAAGGTGAAAGAGCATTAAAAACACCTTTTTAGATGTGCTAATCTTGATATTTATGACGTAGTTTTAAAGAAACTGGAGGAATGCTTGGTTTGGACTTCCAGTTATGGAAAGGCATGGAAGAACATGTGTCGTATGTTCTTTTTCATCCTCTGCATAGGAATAAAACTTTGTGCAGTGCAGTACAGTGTGTTATTCAGGCAGGATGCATTTCCATTTCATGTGATGTTTGTCACTAAGTATCTACTTTAAAGAAGAAAAATACTTTCTTATTTGCACTGCAACATCAATGACACTAACAGACGTAGCAATGCAATGTGTGATGGTGTGGTGGTGGGTTGTTCAGAAAGGCACAGTGTATTTATGGAGGATTTTACCTAATTTTTACCTGATTTCTACCTGAGTACACTTGCCAGTAGATAAGGACATAGTCAATAAATCAGTGATCACATTGGAAGGAAAGATGGATTGAACAATCATTCTTTTGAAACGTTTTTCATTCAAAGTCTGTCAAAGGGAGAGAAACATATGAAAATTAATGGACTCCACTAAGCAACACCCACACATACACACCCATGCACACAGTCTCATTTTGTTTAAAACTATCAAATTTTTAAAGCTATCAGCATTATTGCCTGATTGGCATCTGTAAAATAACGACAATGAAATGAGATTATCACTTTCTAGATTACATCTTCTGTCCTGATCTCATGCTATTTGGAAATAGTGCCATCTACTGTCCTCCTAATGGGCAAAATATTTCCCAAGAGTATTTCATGCATAATGTGAGGCACAATCTAATTCTAGGGATTGGTTATTGCAATGTGTGAAATAGAAGTTATTAAAGCTCACTGAGGTGTCTATGTTGATGTAATACAGAATCTGAAAAGATTGGGAAAAGCACAAAACACATTTTTCCTTTAATTAATGAAGAGTGACAGGGTAACAATGCACGGTAACAATTAATGATGTTAATTAATATCATCAAGTAATAATCATAATCAAACTTATTCTGCACTGAACATATCTACTTATGTGAGCCTTCTCACTTTTTACCTGTCTTTATTATCTGCATTTTTGAACCTCTTAAAGTTGTCTTCCATTTTTTTTTTCTTTCCATTTTGAGAACAAACAGAAAAAAAATATTTGGAGTAGCTTGGAAAATCCATGTGGAAGAAAGAATCATCAATATAAGAAGGTATGGGAAAGAAAGTCATAGGATATTTATGCAAGGAAGAATGGCTACAAAGGCAAAGTTGAACCATTTGTATTTCATGAATAGAAAGAAAAATGAAAGCATTTGCAATATTTATATTAATCAATATCTTTACTCCTCACTTTAAGGCAAGTCTGAAAATTGGATTTGGGTCGTGAAATTAAAGGTCAAGATTGAAGACTCCTAGTTACACTTGCAGCAGAAAATAAATTGGGGCCAGGACTTGTGCTCCAGCTCTGACTCAACTGTTGACACCATGCCAATTTAAGAAAGTGCTTTTGCACACATTTGTCCTGTGTCAGCCAGTGCTCTCCCCAGAAATGGCCAGGCATGTTTAGGGGATATCATGGGCTAGAGTTCATCCCAAATTAGCAATCCTGATGTAGTTTGGGGGAATGAGAGAGTTAAACCGTATGTATGTGGACCCCAATGTACCAATTGGCCTTAGCAATAGTGAATGATATCTATACCATTTTCTATATTAGTCCATACTATATCCTATAACCTACTATATATATATATATGTACTGCATATATATACACAAATTACTAACATACTCTGTCTTTATTTTTGAAAACTGTCACTGTAGACATTCCTGATCATACTAAGGAAGAACTACCTGTGCCACATACACATTGTCTGCTCTAAGTGCCCATGCTCATGTCAGTGCTCATTTGTTTAGATCAGCAAACTGTGTTGGGCTTCACTTGTGGGGTCTTGTAGTATGGGCTGCATGCATAATATCCAGGATTTTTCAGGCTAAATATCTGTTATCTTCAAACAATTTTTTTTTTTTTTTTTTTTTTTTTTTTTTTGCCTCTGGTGTTACTCTGTTTAGGGATTCAGGCCTGTGTCATATCATACCAGGCTTTGCATTCCCCTGCTAGTGATCCCCAGCTTGCCTCACTTTGAAAGGATCTCTCTTTCAGAAGTTGGGTTTTTCTTTCTTTCTTTTTTTCCTTTCTTTCTTTCTTTTTTTTTTTTTTTTTTTTTTTAAAAAAAAAGAAAAGAAAAGAAAAAAAAGAGATTAGGACTAATAGACCTGAAAGAATGAGGCTAGTGAGCGAGATACTACTTTCCAATATTGCAGTTGGGCTGTAGCTGTAGGCTCGGTAGGGCTACAGATACCATATGCTTTCAGAGCAGGTGATGGCTGGAAGGGGATCTCTGGTTATACAATGTTATCACAGCAGTGTATGCAATACAGGTATCTGAAATAGGCTATTTGCAATGTGCTGAATATCTTTAACTTTTTTAAAGAAACAACATGAGCTAAAGGTTTCTCTTCAAGTCTCTTAAAAAACGTAACCCTTGCCAGGGCGTGGGTTTGTGTCCACACAACATAGATACCAGATGACAGTGAACTTAAGTAAAGCTCAGGCCTTTACTGGAAAAATACTCTAGACAGTCTTGCTCTTCTTACTGCCCATATAAACAACTCCTTTTTACAATCTGCACTTCTTTGTCCAAATGTTCTTCTCTCTGGATGTCTTGTTTATTAATGGTACATTTTTGGAGGTTTCCATTACTATTTATTTATTGAATTTTAATGGTCTTGCCAAGATTATGACTGTCTTGGCAGGGGAACTTGACAAATACTGTTCTTATTATTGCTGGCTTAGTCTAGCTTAGTCAAATGAATTTAATCATGATGGTGACATCTGGCAATTCTGCAAAACAGAGCCCATTAGAAATCACTTCATTTTGGAATCTGACTGTTTGTTAAGTATGAACAATTGCTACTCTTTAGATCTTTTTAGCATATTCCAAACCAAGATTGGCAATCATGTCATTGTAATAATTTTTCATAAAAACAGACTATATACACATGAACACATATAGAATATGCATGTGTCTTAATGCATTAATGATTTTGTTTCAGGAGCTGAAGTACTTTATTATCTTCTGTTTGTGCAGCAAATATTATTTATTATTTCTCGATTTCTGTTTTTGAAGATTGTTAAGATCAGTGTTCTATATTATTTAGATAGATTAATATTTCAAACACATCTTTCATCAACTACTGTATTAAAACAAGACATTCTAAATTCTGTCCTAAGTTACAAATGATGCCCTCCCTTTCCCCCAAGAAACCTGCACAGCTGATGACATTCATGTGCCATAAACTGTGAATTAAGGTTTTTTAAAAGGAAAGGAGCAAGGTACATCTATCAAAACTGGCAAGGCACAAAGTGATGATTATGCCACTGTTACTTCCATTTGCTCTCATAGATGAAACATTTTGTCTGTCTGTCTGTTTGTTTGTTCCTTTGTTTTTACAGCCTAACTGAATCCAGCAGACTGCTCTCTGCCTCTCCCTGGTGACCAGCAGAACTCCTGCCTTCCCTGAATTTGGGACACAGTCATTCATCAACACCATCGGGGCATCCTTAGGGTTCATAACTCATGCTGTCCTCTCCAGTGTGAAAGAGGTTTGTAAAATAGGATAACCAAGCTTCTTTCTTCAAACATGCAATAGTGTAATCAAGAATAAAGAAATCCTTCCTGAAAGTGCTGATTATAGACTGTTCACGCTGAGGATTTTCCTATTCCTGATAAAACTTGCACAGGATCTACCCTAATATCAGCTACAACCTCAAATAATTAAAGCTGATATGCTACATCCAGCACAGTCTGGGTTTAGAACATGGTATCTGGAGATTAAACTGCCTTTCTTATTACAAGTGGGTTGAGATATGACATCTGCTTCCATAGACTTGAATTTCTTTGTGGTTTTCAGCATGGCTTTTCTTGAGAGATACAATGTGATTTAGCTTGTCATGAAAGAAATAATCCCAGGGAAAAGAGCATAGGATGATAGATTCACTGAATCACAGAAGCATTCAGGTTGGAGGGAACCTCTGGAGAGGTCTAGTTCAATCTCCTGTTGCAGAGACAATACTACATTCAAACCAGGTTATTAGTGCTTTGTCCATTTGTGTTCTGGAAATCTCCAAGGAGGGAGGCTGTACAATGTCCCTGGGCAGCCTTGTCCACTGCCTCGCTGTCCTCATGGAAAAAAAAATTTTACTCACTTCCAGTCAGAAACTTGCTTGTTTCTGCTTGTATCTGCTGACCCTCAATCTCCCACTATGTACCAGACTTTGTATATGTGTGTGTGTGTGTGTGTGTGTGTGTGTGTATATACACATATATATACACATATACATATATACACACACATATACATATATATATGTCTGACTGATTTCAATTTCTAACCATTGTCTTATTTTTCTGCCATGAACCATCATAGAGAGTCTGGATCTGTCTTCAGTAACCCGCTTTTAGCTATTGGAAAGCTACAATTAGGTCCTTCCTAAGCCTCTTCTCAAGGTTAAAAAAGCCCTTCTCCTTCACTCTCTTATCATACTTCATGTGCCCCAGTCCTCTGACCATCTTCATAGGCCTCTGATGAACTTGCTCAAGTTCATCACACATTTCTTGCTCTGGGGGAAGTTCTGGAAGAACTTCTGTTAATAGTATTTCCACAGCATCTGCAATAAAAACCTGTAGAAGTAAAGGGGACTATGGAACATGAGGTGTTTCTTAGTCATTTCAACCCCAAACGATATTTTGTCTTTGAAATGATAGAACCCTTAGGTAACAGCTGTAACAACAGCTGTAACAACAGATGTAACAACTTTAGGTAATCCCTAAAATGTCCTGGCATATCTAGGTATCAGTGCTAGAACTTTATGTGAACCCTGTAGATTATCACTTATCTGCTAGTGATACAGTCCACAGCATATTCCAGTACTTCAGACTGGGTTAGCTTGAAAAATTGTAAGGGAGGAAGTGTACCATGAAGTTTTGAATATGAAAACTAAAAGTATGTAAAATAATTTCACACAAGGAGTAAATTGCTTTGGCAGCATCCCAATAGCTAACTGGAAAGCAGGGTTTTCCTGCACTGTACGTCAAAATCTAGTCATACTTCTTAAATGTACTACCTGGTCAAAATGATTCAGCTGCAGTTCTCATCTTTCCCCTCTCCTTTCAACCATTAAATATGGGAAGAGGCCTCCAAAAATCAAAAATTGATTGGAAATTCTGTGCTATTTTATTTTTTCAGTACAAAAGTAAAAAGTATTCAAAGGTGAAAATATCAAGAATTTTAGTGAAATACTGCACTTTGATGAAAAAATACAACAGTTCCAGAAATGCATTTAGAAATTTTCAATTAGTTGAAAGATTGATATTGCAATTTGTTTTATTTTGAGACTAAAAAAAATAATGAATTACTAGATTTACCACAGAGGAAAAAGGATTTCTGAACAGCTGTACAAAATGATTCCTGGCACGAAGATGAGAATGCTAACAATACTTCTATAAGGGAAGCAGATCTTTTCTATATGCCAATATAAATTACCAGATGGAATTTCTCACGAGCAACGTTATATATCTAATGTAAGTTTGTTATCACTATGATATCTAACCATCAGAGAATTATCATTGATATGCTGTGAACATACAACAAAAAATTACAGGCTACCATGTCTTCTTGTCTTCCATCTATCCAGCTCTGTTATAAGAAGTTTCTCCTTGTCTCCTTTATTATCTGATCTTATCTTGACAGCTACTCAAACCAGCTGGTGAAAAACTATCATCAGTATAACTTGCATAGTTTAGCTAATACATAAGAGAAGCCCAAGGAAATGTTTATTTCATGAGGAAATATCTCTTTGTAGAAACTGAAACTTTTTGTAGGAATACATATCACAGTCTGGCCAAAACTGGTAGATGGTCCAAGAGTGTAGTGACAAAATACTGCCCTATAACAACCACACTACAGGAGACTGGGTCTTCCCTTCAACTATGATACAAGTTGCTTGTCACGTCATCAGAATAAAATTTTTGACTCTTTGTCTTTCAGTGTTTTAGAAGAGTGTAAGAGCATAAAGGCTACCTTCTCCTGCAAAATGTAAGTGGAAAAGTGATGCCAGATGAATATCCTGGCTTTATGCCTTTGAGGGTCATTCCTGCAATAGTAACCTTGAAGAAAACAGATCTGTCACAAGCTCTTTCCTCTGCAGAGCCTATGTCTCCTTCAGTTAGTCCTTAGTCCAGTGGCTGTTTTCCTATTTATGCAAAGGAAGGTATCCTCCCTCAGCCTCTTTCTCTTGTTTGTTGCCATTGGTTTGTTCACACAGTGAAATGCACAGGTATTTGAAATCTCAATATTTTTTTCAGGAAAGAAGAACTAATTCTCAGCCAACTTTCTCTGTCCTACATGCTACTTCTATATAAAGGACAACTCAGTTTTCTCTCTGAATTCAGGCTATGTGGCTTAATAAGACACTGAAAGTAGTTTTGTCTTTACAAATCACCTCTCCTATCACATGGATGTAGCACTGCAGGTCTGCAATATCCTCAGGAATTTTATTTCTCACCCAAAAAATAAATCCTGTGGCACAGAGAAGTTTCTTGAATTCTCCCCACTTCTCCAAAGTGATGCAGTTGTTGCAGTGGTATATTATTATAATACATCACAAAAATACAGCGGCATTGACTGTACTTCACCAGATGGTTGTCAAGTAGTTAGATTTCCTTGTTCAAGAAACATGGTTCATATTTTGCAACAGAACTCAAATTTCTCATCTTTTCACAAAACATAAAGCCCAGCTGCACAAAAATTTCCTCAAATACTCTTATACATTACATTACTGAGAATATATTCTCAATAATTTTGTAGATATATCACTCTTTATGATTCATACCAGAATAATATAGTAAATATTTGGATTTCCATAATATTTTATACCAAAAAACCCCACTATATTCCAAAAAACTTTTGAATTATCATTCATATTGGAAGAATGAAATGAGAAAGCACTGATTTACATACCTGTTCAGACTTTACTCAGTCTAAAGGCAAATCGAGCAGCACTGTGCAAGTCTCAGTTGCCAGTTCCAGACTACAAAAAAAGTTATCTTTGCTTTCTAACAAAAAAGATGCCTCCAAAGAAAGCAGCTGGTGATTCTTCCTGTATCAGATTGTAGCTTTGGCCCTCTCCAAACCCAATCCGATATCAGTTTCCAGCTTTCACAGAGATACTGCACTATAAATTCACTACTGCCCTGCTAGTTTTTCTAGGCCCAAGGCTCATCCTTAGCAGAGATTTGTTTACCTTGTTCGAGCTGTTTTCTCAAAGCTGTCCTCCTCTTTCTTCCTTTGCTATTTTTTTTCTTTCAATGCAGATTCTATATTGTAGTTGACATTGAAGATTACTACACTCTTTAAATCACTACATCAGCTAAAAGAAGATGTAACCTTGTCAATGTAGTCCATTTTTCTTAGACCTGTGTATCTTGGGGATCAAAAAGTTTATTTCAAAATATTGGATGGATTAAATGCAGACCCTTGAAATGTCTGACAACCATGCAGTAGGTATGTATGTCAAAAAGGTCCATGTAATATCTCCTCTGTGAGTTCTAAAACACCATGTTCATCACTATACCTTATGAGGAAATGAAGACCAAAAGCAAAAGTCTGATAGTCATAATAATAATGTGCCCAAAATAAGACTGTAGAACTGGTCAAGATACACGTTTTCTTGCTTTATTGCTGGGAATCCATCCTTGACTAATTTCTCTGCCCAACTGAACTGTTTCATTTATACTCATAAAATCTTGCTAAGACCGCTAATATGCCTCATACTGCCCCCAGCACCAGCTATATGTACCTCATTTAAACTCATGGAGTCCAGAGCATTCTTAATGCTCTACAGAGAGCACACATGACCTTTTTGGATATACTCTTAGGCAGACCTATGAATTTTGTTTGGATAGTCTCTGAGGGTAAACTGCCTCAAGCCTGCATCTATTTTTAAGCTCTATGTAAAAAGTCACTAGAGAAATATTTGCTTATAGAGAAAATCTATATTTCTTGACATACTCAGAAAGAAGGAAAATAATATAAATGGAAAGGATTTAGCATCTGCACCTTTCCTTTTGTGGATCATCATTAGTTCAAATGATTTCCTAAGAATGCAAAGCATCAGTCACTTCCCAAACCCACTTCCCATAGCTATACTTCAAAAAGAGATGTGAAAGCCACAGAAACATAAAGTCCTTTCCAGGTTTGAAGAGATACAGTTTAAATTAAAATCATATATCTTAAGAATGTTCTATACCTTTTATGGATAACACTTTGTATGATCAATCTGGTGTATTTTATTCTGCTGCTTAAGGAACCCTCATCATTTTTCTCTCAGTGCTGTAAATCCTTCATTGCAGGATTTTCCTCAATAGAGTTCAAAAAAATTGCTTGGTTTTAGTTTATTTGCAATTGTCATTTAGTAGAAACCAAAACTTTGCAGTATTGTGCCAGTTTTCCCCACATTTCTTTGGGAAGGAATCTCAAGATAGAGGTAGGGAAGGCTGAATTTCTTTTCAACAGTGAGGAGATCTCCCCCGTGCTAGCAGCGACCTCAGAGAAATGCACACACAGGGCCGAGGGGTCCAGGCCTGAATTTGGCTTTGCAGGCCTAAATGAGGTAAACGACTTCAACCTGAATTGCTCTGAGTCTGCACAAGTGTCTTGACCACATATCTTATCAGAGGTCAATTGTGAAAAACAGCCTCCACTCCACTGCAAATAAGAAAAATTGTGATGCTTCAAAGGGTGAGAAAGCTGTTTTCTTACAGATCTGCTTTTAATAAAGGCTTGATTTTTATTGGCTTTTTAATAGTCTTCAGAGTCAGACTTCAAATTTCTATAAAAATATAAATGTGGCTATTGTACTTTAACATAATTTAATCACATTGTACAGATACATCAACTTTCCCTAATGAGAGTTTTAAATGCTCAGATATTGCATAAGCAATTTGACTACGTAGTATATCTTTGTGACCCACAAAATAAATTCTCAAATGGCTGATTTGTAGTATACTGGATATACCTGGGATAAGAATAGGTATAATTTCTATAACAACCCCCAAAATCAAGCTTTCCAACAGTGAAGCAAAAACACCAACTTCCCGTGCTTTTAAATAATGACCAGTTAACACTGTCTGAATTGTTTTCCCCCTCAGAAAGTTTTCCCCATGTGTGCAGAGCATTGGTAAATGAAAGAATTTTGCTTAATGAAGTCACCTAGGAAAGATGTCCATGAACACACTTAAACTGACATCTCTTCTCTATTTTTTCTTTTCTTTTTTTTTTTTTTTTTTTTGGTCAAAAGTCATATTAAATTAGTCCTTTTTTAAAATTATTCACTGAAAGATTATTCATACATGTATTTCAGTAGTCTCCACACTCATCAGCACAATGCTGCAGTTCCTGTTAGCATTCTTCATGTAGATTGTCTGACTTTATTCTACTTTGAGAAGCATTTAAACTTATGAATGGCATTTTATTTTATCACAATCATCATATAAAGGTGAGGGAATATGTGGAATAAAGACACCAAGCAGTTAGAACAGAAAATTAAGAAGAAATAAGAACATATACCAAGATGTAATTCAGGATCATTGCTCAAGCTGATGATGCTTATGATAAGGGTATAATATAATAGCTCAGTAAGCTAAATATAATAATATAAGAACTCAGCAGACCTAAGCATGGAGACCATAAACTCTTAGCCTGACAATTTAATAAAGTTAAATGTTAATAAAGCCAAAACACTATTCACTGTGTTAACCCACTGTGTTAATGACAGCATCCTGCACTTTGCTGATAGACATTTAGACAGCTGCTCAGGTGTCCAGACATAAAGTGTCTATGCTGCAATCCTATCTCAAACAGCGACCATATGTAGATCCCTAAGGAAGAGCAAGAACAGAGCAAGCATATATTTCCTCCTAAGACTCTCCTAACCAATTATGTTCAGCTCAGGTTAATCGTGAATTTAAGACATGATACAAGGACCACCAAGATAAAATATCCCACTAATTAGAATGGTAATGCTGAGGCCTGCAGAGAATTGTAGTTTCCATTTAATTCTCAGATTCCATAAAAGGTGATTAGAAATAAATTGTTCATTACTGTCTGCTTCTAGATAACTGTTTTTGTCCCTGTAGGTCATGATCATGTAAGTTATTTGAAAGTCAACATATTTTTAAAAGGCAATTTGGCAGACTTCTCTCTTAGCAAAGGTACCATTTTAAGAGATATCCTTTCTATTATGGTCAGAGAACAAATTAATTTGATCACTTGACATAACAGTCCCACAAATATGAGCCTTAAAATGCCATGTATCGAAAACTTTTTTTTAATGGGATACATCCTTTAATTTGGTATTGTTCCAATGTCACATCATGAGGAAAACTAGTTTCAAAAAATCAGCCAAAGGATTTTAGAACTCCATATGTAGCATTCTCACTAACAAAGGATGTCTAAGAGCTCGTTAAGAAATAAGAACATGTATTTTTAAAAACTCCCAGGAGGATAGGCAGTTATTAGACATAAAAATAGGTAAGGTTCATGTTGCTCTTACTGCTGTCTTTGATAGAACAAATGGTCATAAATGACTCCTGTAGAAAGGAATCGCTTAGCACCATGCAGCCCAAGTTGCCTAAATGACTCCTCTCCTCACCACCCAGCATATTTTAACCAGTGTAGATTTGATAAGCAAAAGCCAGGAACTATCATGGATTTATTCTTAGTGTCAAGGAATTTTAATCAGCTACTTTGTTATTCCTCTTGGTGAAATATGAATGCAGCAAAAATTTTCAGATATGTTTTTGTTCATTTCTGTGAAACTCTCTGAGCTGCTTGCTAAGACGAGCTCAATAGCACATCTTAACCCAGAGACAACAGATTTTTCATTCAGAAATAGATTACTTTCAGACAATGTATCTGCAGCTGATGGGAACTAGAGGATGAGCCGGGTGTCATGAGTAAACCAACAGAATTTGATTTCTCATAATTTTGTCACATGTGGCTTTTACTTCTCTGCATACCCTTCTGCAGCGAACCATCACGGGGAAGGCAAAAAGCTCAGCATTGTTTGAAACCGAACAATGAAGCTTTGCACAATATGGCAGAAGATTAGAAGTAACTGTTCTATAACACATTGGCACTGTTCAGCACTGCTTGTAAAATGCATGACTACAGATTGCTTTAATTTTCTTTGTATTCACAAAAATAAAACAGTTTCAATTCTTAATCAAATAATTAAAATAAACTACTTCCTTGTACATAACTTTAGTCCTATGAAACCCATCAGTCTGGCAGCATTTGCCTCATGTTTTACTGTTAACTGAAGTGATTGTAAAGAACTATTGACTGGGGAGACTTAAACCTAATGTCATTGCCCTGAGCAAAATGCAGAAGAAAATAGAATCACCTACCTCTCTTGCAGACAAAGTCATGCAGTCACCCATGTAGCACCCATGTTGCTAATACACAGATACAGATCCTGACTGTTCTTTTTTTTTCTTTACTGTAGGCTCTCCCACTATCGTAGCCAAATTTAGTGCATTAACATTGCCAATTTTTGGTTCTTTCTCATGTGAGGCATGGTACGACAGATACAGCAATCCAAGCAACTAAACGTGGTAGAAGAGTGTCCACAGTGGGGAAGAGAGGCTGTGAGTCTTCCCAGTGGGTCTCCCACAAGATTAGGGAGGAATATGCTATAACCTGGTATTGTTATTTCCACCCCACTGTACAACCTGAGACAGGGGTGCTTATCCATCATATGATCAGGTATGTGCTGACGGTGTGACTCGGCAGTCATCCTCACCACAGGACCTGGTGGCTGAGCCTCAGACGCTTGGTTACCAGAAACTTGAGGAGGTTACAGGTACTGAATTTAGAAAACTGAAGTCTGAGGTTTGTATCTAGAGAAAGACTCAGTTTTTCTCCTCTTTAACACAAAGGATGAATTATTCTCTTTTGGGAAGCCTCAGACAAGTCAATGACAGAATCAATTGTCTCCCACTCGCTCTCAACAGGTCTATCCTGCAAAGGCAAACAAATAAAATACATGTTTTGCCCTCTCTAAAGAATACTTAATACACAAGTATACTCAATTAGACCTTGATTTAACTCTTTGATCATGTCTCAGCACAGAGAATTAGTTTCTGACTCAGCATTTGTAAGACACTTCTGCAATACAATTCAGCCTGTAATGTAAACACTCCTGAAAATATATGTACCAAATCTGCCTCTGATCCACACAATATGAAGCAGATGAGACCGTTTCCAGCCATATGAAGCAGTAACAATCTGTGTCACCCCTTCCGATATATTATGATGTTATTTTCCAGTACCTTCTCTGTATTAACTTTTCAGATTGTATTTCTTTAGTCTTGTGAACACTGCTTCACAGCAAAAGCAATTAAACAGCAGTCTTGTTTGGATTCAATTGTATCCTGATGCATTTTCTTCTCAAGTAGCAATGAGAGGCAAAAAACCCAGTTGCTATCTTTGTTCTGCAATAGCTGTCAGTCAGCACTACTGTCTCCACTGTAATAGGAAAACTTATCTGCCTCCAGGCTCTTTTTCCAAATGAGAAATTCAATTGCAGACTCTTACTGTTTGTCTGTGTGGTTTCTAACTTAGTAAGACTATGACCTCAGATGGCTTTGAAGGTGCTATTATAACTAAATAATGAATATCATCTTGCATGCCTGGTGTAAATTTTGCCAAGAGCAACTCAGTAATTGTTGAAGATGCGACCTCAGCCCCTGCCCTGAAGATTTCACTGTCTGCTGACATAAAGCAACCACTGATAAGAAATGTGGCAGAAGATTTTAGCAAAAAAAAAAAAAAAAAAAAAAAAAAAATGCTGTTGGGACATGCTTTTTTAGGACTTTTTTCTTTGATATTTAAATATAAATGTCCTAAGTTTGCTCTCTAAGCTCAATGCATCACATCTAATGTAGCTGAATAGAGTTTATTCAGGGTATTGTTTCTGGTGCTGATGGTCACATGGGATATAGTACTCTCCCTTAATAGGCAATTTTCTTTGACATTTCTAGGAATTACTCTTTCTACAGTTACAGTATTAATAAAGAGGAAAAAAGAGCAGACAACATGATTTATATCCACTATTTCCAGGGAAAGAGATAGTCTTTACAGTTATACAGTAAAATCCTAGTTCAGGACAAGAGTTGCTTGCCAAAATACCACTAAAATTCACATGTGCTATAGAATTTCAAAAGGACCTCCAAGGCTCTCAAATACCTCCTCTGTCACTGCACTACGAAGTAGCTTAGTTCTTCATGCTGTATTGCTAGATGCATATTAAGAAAATTATAATAGTTACATGCATGATAATTTTATTTAGCCAGCTAATGCTTTTCACTTTATAATCAAGTGACAGCAGGAGGCAACAACATATTACAGAGAAAATAAAATTGCCATAGGTAAATGTCCTTCTGAAGAGCTGTCCTTTACCTACAGTGTCAGGGCTATACCTGTAGATAGTGACAGCTTAATTAAAAAATTTAGAGCTGAAGTCCTCTACAAACCTACATTTTATCCTGTTAATTCAGTCAATAAGAGTGTGTCTTCTGTATGAGTCAATATATTTTATATTTTACATATAAAAAGCTTTTCAGAAACATGGATTCAATATTCAAAGAACAGTGCAGAAACTCAACTGTATCAGATATCCTTACCGAAAGATTGCTTTCTTGCTCTGCCACTCAGGTCCAGACGTGATTGCCAGCTCTCCTTCTCCTCTTGAAACAAACCTGCGACTTAGCAACCATAGCTGCGTCTGTATGGGCAATTTCAGTCTTTTCTTTTGCTTTAGCCCTGAAACAATACTGCAGTAGGAATGCAATAGGAATCAAAATGGAAACATCTACACCAGGAAAAGAAAAAAATAACTCTTCACACAAAACTATTATTCTTTGTCCAAATGATCTTTTTGGATACAGAGGACCAGATTTTCTGGTCCTATGCTATATTTTAAACTTCCCTACCTTGAGGTCGAGTACTGTCAAAGTTAAAGCAGTTTAAGAGCTGCTCATTTTTTTCTTCAAAAGATTTTTCCAGTTTCTGTGGACCTTGATTACTTCTTTTCCAGTAACTCTACAGCAGAGTCTTCAGTCTTCACCACAGCTCGTGAAATTATCTGCAGATAAAGTGCCAGAGACCAGAAAAATGTGTATCAAAAAGGTACAGCAATATTTACTGCAAGTCTACAAGAAATCCACAAGAGAGAAACCATAAAAATCGATCTTGATTTCTTCAGCTAAATAGGATAAGAGACTAATTTGAGTTAAAAAGGACATTTGGAGGCCATCTTGTCCAACCTTCTGGCTCAAAGCTCTTGATAGCTCACTTCTCCAACCTGTCCAGGTTCCTCTGAATAACAGCCTTTCTCTCCAGAGTATTGACTGCTCCACTCACAATTTGCTATCACCCACAAATGTACTGAGACTGCACTCCATCCTATCATCAAATCAGCAATGAAGTCATTAGCAATATTGGCTCAACTGCTGACCCTGAGGAATGCTGCTAGAAAACATCCTTCACTTGGACTTGTAACTATTGACAGCTATTCTTTAAGCCTGAAGGTCAAAGTCACACTTTTTAACTTTTCTAACAACTTATTGTCCACTCATCTAGCCCACATCACTCCAGCTTGTCTAAGAGGATACTTTAGTGGAGACCATGTTGAGAGCTTCACTGAAGTTAAGGCAAACAGCACCCACTGCTCTCTTCTCCACAGAGCAAGCTGTCTCAATACAGAAGGCAATCAGGTCAGTCAGCCATGACTGTTCCTAATCATATTCTTATTCTTCATAGAAATTACTTTGAAGACTTGTTCTGCACCTACCAGGGACTGAGGGGAGGCTGACAGTGTGTAGTACTCTGAGTCTTTCTTGCCTTTCTTGAAAATGGAGGTGATGCCTTTTTTCAGTCTTTAGAAACCTCCATCACTCATCATTACCTTCCAAAGAGGATGAGAGCAGCCTCACAGTGAATTGGCCAGTTCTCTTTGCACCCTTGGAAGCATCTGTCCGGTCCCATTAACTTGTTTTTGTCCATTTTCCTTAAGTTAGACTTCAACTGTGGGTTACAGCTCACTCTGCCAGACTCTGCCAGTAGGCACAAATGCCTGGACAGCTTGAGTGCAGACTTTGCTGGTAAAGACTGTGGCAAGTGAGCACATCAGTCTTGTCAGTATCCTTTGTCACAGGTCCCCTGCACCATGGGGGCCTCCCGCAGTGAGCCTGCTCTTAAGGGAAATCCTGTGGACTTTAAGACTCCCTTCCAGCATGATAAATTTACAAATGTACTGACATTCATAGATCCCTTGAATATTAGCATAAAGTTTCAGTCTATCCAATATCCTGGATTCTGAGTGCCAGCAACCGGTGCAGACCTCAGATCTTTCCAGGTGCAGATCTCCTTCTACTCATCCGCTTGGAGTTTGCTAACAAATCACGTCCACACAGAATAGACCACAAAGTCACACAGAAAACAGCAACAGCTGAAGACTACTCACAGTAGGTAGTTTGGATTCCTCATCTTGTTTTAAAGTTTAAGATTATAAAATAATACAGACATATTCACACCATGCCAGTTAACCTCAGAGCCACAGAATGGCCCAGGCAATGTTCGCTTTCCTATTACAGATGCAGACAGACAGAATTTGGCCCCTGTGTCAGACTTTGTTATTTTATTTATTTCAGTCACACCTCTTTAGTGGTTGACCCTTCCAAAAAAATAGAGTTGATTAGAGAGAAACTGTTAGCTGTTCTCCATTAAAAAGATTTACTTACAAAGCAGTAGCATTTCTCTTAAGGATGAGGTTCTGTTTGAGTGAGCATGCTCCAGCTGTTGAAAATCTTTGCATTTTTGATGTCTTCGGAAACCATAAATTTCAGAGTGGAGGACCAGAAGTGTATCATTTTGGCTTTGTAAACAGAAAAATGATATGTTTACAATTTTATAATAATTTTTTTCTAACTTAATTCTGAAATATAAGTTAAATTATCAATGAATATAACCTAGTGTAAATAGAATGAGGAGAATGGAGAAATTCTGCTTTATAGCAATAATCACCAATTAACTCATAAACTGTTAATCTGTTATTGCATCATAACTATCACATTCCTCTTCTTTGCAGAAATTCTTTCACTAATTTTATATTTAGAGTGAGTCTTCTTGTCTTTTTCATATTGAATGTTATTCTATTCATAACACTTGCATCTGGTAGAAAATATTTTACCTCTGGAATCCTTATCAACATGAGAGTGTTTATCTGGCCTCTTTGTCCAGGTAGGTAGACACTCAGAGTCATGAAAGTAAAAATTTCTTTTGTGTTTATCTTACAGGTTGGAAGAGTTCCTTAATGCTTTAACTCAATTGAAAGATAACATAATTATTCTGTATATGGCATAGTTAGTTTAGTAGGAAGCTCTTACATGGTCCATTACAAATTGTCTTTGGAAACTGTTTTTATAATAGTAAATCAAGCAATACAAAACTTGGGGTTTTTTTCTGCTTTGAAAGCATCCATCATCTTCACAATTAAATCTACTTGCAGGAAATTATGGAAAAAATTACACACAAATGCAGTAGGTCCAGTAAAAAGACCTAAAGCTATGAAATCCAAGTAAGACAAGAATGAATAAAATAAAGGCCAATTTTGGCCCCTATGTATCCCATTGTACTATCTGTGTAAGAAACTTTTCCCCAAATGATGTGTGTTACTGTCACTGTGCTCCTATGTGACTAATCTTTATTATTTTAGTAACCTACATAGTCTTAGAATAAAGGACCACATGCAGCTCTAGCCTAAAGCCATTTATCCATATGGTTTAGTTTTTTTGTGGAATCCTGCTTGACTCCTCTCCCTGACAGATCCAGCTGCAAAGAATAGCTGTGTTATATTTGGCTTCCAGAAGTCTGTAGAAGTGGCATGTACCAGATTTCAAAACTGCTCCTACATTTATTAATTTTCTTGGTACTGAAAAAAATTCTACTTTTATTCTCTATTCTCATCCTCCCTCCTCTTGTCTCGTCTCTCTTCTTCTTCTTCTTCTTCTTCTCTCTCTCTCTCTCTCTTTTTTTTTTTTTTTTTTTTTTTTTTTTTTTTTTAATTCTAAAGTTTCAGGAACACAAAGTTGCCCAGAACACAACAGCTTACTTTATTTCTTTCACATAACTAATTTTAAAACACTGGACATGCTAGTTTATGCTGAACATTATCTACCTACTTTTATTATTTTTAATTAAAAAATGAAGAAAAATTCAGGGATAATTTTATCTTGGGCTCTCACTGATGCATCAAAGGTAAGTAATAAATTACCTCCAGCTTCTACCATAAAAAAAAAAAAATTGTGTATCAGCATCTATCATTTGAAAAGAGTATTCATAACTAGAGAGCCAGTACCTGTGAAATAGCCTCTACGCATAAGTGGGAAATGTTCTATCATCAGTTTTTTCCTCACTGTTAAGATTGTATCACAGTGGAAGGCTGAAGTATTTGTTTTACCCAGACACTAGAATTCCAAAGACAAGATTACTAGTGAAGTAAACAGGCATTTAACATGACTCATTGTGTAGAACAGACCTGGTAGATAGATGAAAGCAGATGCCAGTCTTTCACATGTCAAGGAATATTCTTACAGAAAGCCAACTACTTTCTATAAAATAGAAACATCTTTTACAAATGCAAATTAATGATATTCCTGCAAATAAAGATCATATCAATCCTTTTATTGTAGGAGACTCTTAAGAAAATCCAACTTAGTAACTGCATTTAAAAGGCATGAATGCAATCCTGGTGAAAGATGGAAAATCAACAGTCCTGGACAGCAAGCCCTTTCTTTGTTATAGGTGTAACACTCGACTGTTAGGGCATCTCCCTTCTGAGGAGATTATTTGGTGTTAATAAAGAAACAATACCATATCAACTAAGAGTCAGATATTCTGTCTCTTGGAAAAAGAGCACTTATGTTCTGTGTAAGTCGTTATAATTTCAATTTTACTTCAAAGTTGGATAGGTCTTATTATCCTGCTTAGACATGGAACAGACAATGAGTTGCCTTCCTTGTTAGCCTTGGTTCAAGCTATTTTCATGTCTCAAGGGAGCAATAAAACTAGATAGTCCCATTGGCAACTTGATCACTGGCCCATAGATTACTGGCTGCAAATCTTTGCTTCAAAAATGCCTGCTTCATAAATGACCTGTTACTCAAGAGCAGTCATAAAAAAATGTCTAAAGCTACAAGAAAAATGCACAGCACTACGTCCAGCGGCTTACAATTCATTCCAGCATAGCTAGCTAGTCAGGATCTGGAGATTTTCTTGCCTATTGTCTTGAGTAAAAGGCACCCTGGAAAACAGAAAATTTTATAACTCTGATCAATCCACTAACTGCTTGTATTTTGCTGTTGCAGAATTTTTTGGTGCAATGATCTGCCTATCTAAGATACATTAGAAAATTTACTTTTTTACAGTAATTATCAGACCTACTGTTACTCAGTATTATTTGGAATCCCTCTCTGCTGTATCTAGTAGCCTCCTTCACTATAACCATTTAGTTTTTATTAACTCTTTCAACCTTTTTTAGACACAACAACATTCACTGTCAAGTTACAGTATTTTACCCTTAAATGTATTTCCGTAACTTTTCCACTTCCGATAATCTTGTTCACCAAGTGCCAAGATTCCAAAATGACTAGAACAAACCCAAGTTTTATCTAGCACAGCACTGTATACTTCCCAGTCTTAGCAAAAAAGAATTAGTCAGGCCAAATCCAGCATTATATTGTACTGTTAGACCTAGAGTTACAACAGCTGAACTACTTTAGGAGTTTGTCCACTTCTCTTATTCCTCCCAATCCCTCTTTCATGACCAATGATGTGGATGAGGACCATAGAGATAAAAAATGAAGAGGTCTTCTGAAAGGGAGGTAAAATATAAAAGAGAAGGAGGGAAGGAGGGAGTCAAGAGAAGGCTGGAGACTAGACAAAGCTTAGAGACTGACAACAGCACTAGGGTTATGTGCTATAGCTCATCTGCATTGCTCTGAAGCCTGGATCTATCTGAATGGGTTTTTTTTGTTTGTTTGTTTTGATTTGCTGCCTCATACCTGTCTTTTTCAATTACATATTTAAAGAACTGAGTCACATGTGGCTGAAGTGGTTAAGACACCATTCAGCAGTTGCATATTCTGCCACCAAGAAATTTATTTAATGGCTTTCCATCCTTCTTCTACTGGACTGGAAGAATGTACTAATTATGGAAAAGGGATCAGATCTGCTGTTGCTTGTTCTTGTTGTAAATACCTGAGGGGCCTCTCTTTAAAACAGTAAAATTACCATATTGTCATCATCCATAATACCAAGACTGCCATTCATAAGAAGACAGCCAATAATCGGGTTCTGCTTTTCCTGTAAACATTTCTATTTCTAAAAGCACATGGAATGAATGAGTATCACTAGAAGTAGAAAACTGGAGTGCTGGTAGTTTGCATCTCAGTAGTGCCTTGTCTGACACTGGGACTTGGCACTGGGACCAAATTCATGTCTGGTAAAACTTCTAGTTGGGGTACACAAAATATTTGTTCTTTCTTTCACATTACAAGAATCAAGCAATAATATAGATTGCTCTGAATGAACACACTTTTGTCTTCCAATACTAGTAACTTGTGACTATCTCAGAAAATATTGCCATTGGTCTAAAGACTTTGAAATTTTTGGTTCTTCAAATATCCTGAATTACTATGAGAGTGATTCTTCAAAATCTAAGATGCCTGCAGTAGTGGCAAAGAAAACCATCTGTGATAGCAAAAAAAGAGAAAAGAGCATTCATTTCTCCTTAATTGAACTTTCTCAGCCAAATCCACGCAAAATTCAAAGCATTCATTAATATTACACTGGGTTTTGACTGATTTCACTGAAGTGTCTCATTTTATTTTACTTTTACTTTAGTTATTGCTTTTTTTCCCTGAAGTAAAATTATCTCTCTGTTTTCAATTTCTTCTATAATCTCTCACTAGAAACCACGCTTTATTCTCACTCCTAAAACATGTTGTCAATAGCGCAGAATGAAAAGTCACCGAAGCTGTTCTGTGCTTTTTGTGCTAGTGTGATTCAAAGTAGAACTGAACTGTTTTCAAGCACCTTGCTAACATCTTAGCTAAGAAGTAAGAACACTAAATAGAAGTCACTGAATCCTTACCCTGTGCCAGCTGATTGGCCTTAGATGCCTGTGACTTACGAAGGAGAAAAACATTTCTCAGCATATAATTGATCCATCCTCTGCTTGTGACTGGCCATAAGTGTTTTACAAGTAGGTTGGGAGTGGGGGTTGTTTTACATTAGAAGAAAGTGAAGATTTTTTAAATTCTTTTTGTAAAAATAATGAACATAAAACTATACTTCTGCATCAGAGTAATCAGAACACAATTCTCTCCCATATCCCTTTAAATAATGTTTCAGTTTCTCTTTTTTTTTTCTTTCCCTTACCCTAAGACCTCCCTGGACTTGAGAAACTCAGAGAGTATATTTACATCTATGTTGGTGAAAGAAGATTTCTTCTCAGAATAAAAGTGGTGCTAAAATTCCCCTCTTTAAGCTCTGTTCAACTGAATGAACAGAATTTTGATAATGGATACCATTCCTTGAGAAGCATTTGGCCAGGGTGGGCCAGTCCCATATTTCTGTCACTTTGGAGTGAGATCTGCTTATAATATTAACCTATGTTATTAAAACAAAGGGGAAGTTTTCTAAAGACAACCGAAAGTTACGTTTGTCAATAAGATGAGTAGGCTTATACTGTTTGCCTTAAAAATGGTAGCCATTAATTCTAGTTATCATAAAATTATATTGCTAAAAATTGAACTCAAATAATTCTTTAATTTAAACTGTGAAATATCCTCATAAAACTCAATGAAAATAAAGTTGCAATCATTCATTTCCTTCTCTGAAACATTATATTGCCATTTAGCAGACCATCTTCAACTGTAGAACAATGGTTAATTTAAATGCTATTAAATCAGGGAATCTTTGTGTAGTTAATGTTTTACAAAAACAAAATATACTCTAGTGAAGTCATTAACCTCAGAATCATTAATAGTAAATGATCAATGCATATAATCTCAAAGTCTTTATAGTAAATTGTAAGATTTGTTCCCTATAATTGAGAGCATAATATTTCACGTGTGGATCATAGAATTAATATGTGAATCCTAGCTGAGGTAAACATACTGTCTATATTTTTTTATGTTTCTGCTTGGCCATTTATTTTGAGCATGGATATAATAAATATCCATGATTTCATCTTTTCTTTCTCTGTTATTTCAGCACATAGACATTACAATAATTTGTAGATTAATGCCTAAATCACAGCTGACCCCATGATTTTTTGCATCTGTGCAGAAAGCCACCATCAATGGTCTGACAGAGCTACTCCAGGTGAAAGATCCAGATCTCTAGCTTACGGAGACCAGTGTTATTTGGGTGAGGCCATTGGTGCTCTATTGACAGAAACCACCAGAGGAAGTGACTAGAAATTCAAACTGAAAAGTTGATGAAAATGTAGTTGCTACTTCAGTAGCCCACACAGAGCCCTTCACAGAGTGACACAAGCCTCCTCACTGAGGCAGTATCCATCACCTTGGTCATTCACAAGTACCCATCCAATTATCCAGCTGACATGGTTGAATGATGACTCTGCAAGCAAAGAGAATGATGTAGAAAACAAATCTGTCTGCTAATCTGTCTTTTCCTGAATACCCAAAGAACCATCCTGAATCTTTGCCCACTCCCTAACTTTCATTATGAGCTGTGACACCCACAAAGCTGCAAATCCTTAAAAATAGTTTCCAAAGGCATGAAAATCCTTATTTCTCTCAAGTACTCTTGAGTTTATGTTTCATCTTCCCTGATGCTTCAAGTTTCATGTACTATTTACAGATAGTTAAAAGGGGTTGATCTTAGAATAATAATTTATAACAGTTGTTTGTGCTCGTATACAGTGCCTGAGTATTTGAAATGTGCTTGGAGAGTTACAAAAGCAGTTTCATAAGTACAAATTATTTGTGAATAATAACAATCATTCCTTTAATGAGCCAAAGACCCAAGTTGTTGGAGAGCTTGAATTACTGGAAGAAAAAAAGAAACAAAAACATCCAGTGCCAATATTTGTGCTTTTTATTCTTAAATCTATTAAATATTTGTTTATTTTGCCATGTATTTTCTCTATGCCAAACAAACATCAATCTGGAAAAGGCAGTAATGTTTAACAACAGTTAAATTAACACTGTTCCTTGGCTTAGTCATTAGAGTAGTTAGAGACTACTCTTCATTAATCTAAGTTGAATAGCCATTTCTAAATAATTTTACAAGCTATGAGGCACCACGGTGAAAAGCTTCAGTAAATGAAAAGGTTCAGTAAACTTCTAGCACTTATGAATTTCTGTTGTTTTTTAGGAAGTATACATTTTTGTAGATGCTTCTAAGCTTTTTAAATTCATTTCTCGCTACTGTTGGTGGTAGAGAAATGTCACTTCTGCTGCAAAAACCTTAAAAGCATCTGCAGTTGACCTTGTCATTATGATTCCAGTATAAAATTTAGTTGAATGTCACTCAGCATCGAGAGCATAACTTATTTATCAGGCTGCACCTGCAAAGGTTAGAAGTGAAAATATAGTGGAAATGTCTGGAAATATACATAGTCGAGAAAGTACCTGCTTTCCTGTTCTGGAGACAGAGACAGAATAAGCATGATAGGATGATTATGTCTGCTATTGAAATATGAGCTCTACCCTTAAGACTCTACAAATTCTACCTCTGCTGCATCAGAGTATTGGAAACATGCCAGTTTGTGTAGGTACACTTGTCTGTTTAAACAAATACGCAGGCTGGAGGATCTAGCCACCACCTCACTGACTTCAGGTCCCTTGGCTCCATCAGAGCAGGCAAAGGAGAATCCACATTTCTATGGTGGCCTAGCCCACTGTTTTGTGCTGTTATAAATGCTTCTATCAGATACCACAAACAACTGTTTGGGTAGTATAATATCTACCAAAGCTGACTAAGTGCAGTACTAGTTAGACTTTCTCTGGGGAAAGACTGTTTCTTCATTGCAGCCTATACCATCATGCAGAAGATATTAAAATGAGCAATACTGTTAGCTAGTAAAGGACTGTTGCCTTCTCTCTAACAAGGTAGACATGAAAATATTTGCTGTTCACAAAGAGCAGACCCAAACCATTACCTTGCTTATCACAGTGTTTGAATTAACACTTGAGGGGAAAAAAAGCTCATCCCTTGACTCTTTCTACTTCTCTCTCTTTTTCCTGTGGGTCTTTAAGGTACTTCTACATTTGTTGTGCTCATAGCATCACATATCTTATCAAGTGAGTAAAAGCCTGAATTCCCTCTTTCTTTCTCTTCCATGCTGAGATGGGACGAAATTGAAGAGTACTGACTGGTACTGACTGTATACTTGAAAATTAGAGGTGTTTTCTACCCTTCCGAAGTGCATTTCTGCACTGCTGAGAACCACACTGAAGGAAGGTTGGGCATGGAAGGACAATTTCTACCTCAAACTCAAAGCCTATAGCTGTTAAGGGGGCACCCTCTTATGGCTGCAGTGAAGTACCTTTTCCACAGGACTTTCACAACACTTCCTGCCCTTACTGACTGACAGCTTTGTTATTCCAAAATAATGTAGTTTTGATGATCTTGTTTCCTCAAGTCCCTCTAATGACTAGTATTTGCCCATACAACTCCCAACATCTCAAAATCCTGCTCAGCAGAGTCAATGGAAATTCATGGCCAGAAATCTGACATGATTTGGCCTGATTTGGCATGATTTGTCCTGAGGGAGTTGGATAAGATATGTTGGCATATCTTGCCTTTTGATACAATTAAAAAACACACTTCTGAGAATCCATTAATGACACAACAATGTCCCTTAAGGACAGAAGCCATTATGTGTATGAATCATACCTCGTCATCCTCAGTTTTAGCAATCATTAATAATATTTCTTAGATCTTCAGAAGATCCAGTCTGCAGTGCTAGTAACTTTAGCCATGTTCTACTTTCTGATTGGGTCTTAGGAAGGTCTTTTTGTACATTGATCCAAACACTGAGAAAATTGTCAAATGATTATTTTGTACTTTGGGAAGAAGCCAAACATTGCTTTGATTTACTTCCTCTGGACTCAAATTTGCTTCTCTCCATTTTTGATTTTCTAGGAAGAGATCCTTATGGCAAGAGTTGCTGCACACACATAGTTTCCTTGGAAAGTAAACACAAAGAAAATGAAAGAAGGAAATATTTAAAATCTAAGGGACGATTTTCCTTTGGAAAAAAATAAATAACTGTCTTATTATTAAATAAGTCCTGCTCCTGAAAAAATAGGCACACAGCATTTACTGTGGAGATACTACTGAAGGGTAGCTTAGTGTTTAGGAAAACAGCCTGAAAAACAGTCAGAATGCCTGCTATACATTCTTAAACTATACTCAGTTTAAATATTTAGAGGTAAGTAGTGAGGGGATGAAGTACACTCGTTATAACAGAATGAAAATAGCAACACCTGTGTTAACTATTTTTAGTGTTTTCCTTCTTTTCTTGTCCCTCTTTGAAGAAACTTATATCCAGTAGATGGAAAATCCAAGCACAGATGCTTTTACAGTTTATGAAAGTGTCTTGAGCATCAATGGGAATTTGGGCAAATTTGCAGAAGAGAAATTCACTAAAGTAACTACATACACAGAAACCACGTGTGGCTTAGGAAGACCCTAAACTGTAAATGCTTGGAGACTGGGAGAGTGCAAGGGGTAATACGTGTGGCTGATCTATTTTTATGTTCTTCTTTAGACAGCCACTTGTGTGTCATGAGCCCATGTGCTAGATATAACTAGTCAATGCACTTTCCTATCTGCTACCCAGCTTGCAGCTGCTTATGGGCCTCATACATTGCCTTCAAAGAAGTGCTGTGGGACAACATATTCTCCAGACCCAGCTGTGTGACTCATGGCTCCGTTGTTACCATATTATCCAGCATGCCTTGTGAGACACGTTCAGATGAGGCTGTCTGTCCTACCTTTGAAGCAGAGGAAGCTGCCACTATCTTGAACTTCCTGGGTTATTTCTAGATGGTAGTTAGACATGCTTACTGCAATCCTGCTTAATTTTAGAGAAATGAGTAAAATCCTGCCTTTGTGCGTGCGGGAGAAACATCAACACAGCGCTAGAAATAAGCATATGAAACTAAATTTCATTTACTAGCAGTTACTGTGCCCAAGAAAAATCCCCCTTTTCAGCCTTTTCTCAGTGCCATGCTTATATGCACTTTCAGTCTTATGGTGCCTTTTCTCATAACTAAATGGTCAAAGATAAGGTTATTGAGGACTTGCTCTAGAAAAATCAGCAATCCAACTGTGCTAATTACTCATGGTGATTTCCCAAAGCATTCTTTGAACAGGTTGATCCTACTGGCTCATGAGTGCTGCTCTTATCCCTTTTCACTTTTGTACATACACAGGCTACTACAACTTCTGTGAAACCAAGTCTTAGCCTTTACATTTGCAGTTAGTTCATAGGAAACCTCTCAACATATGTACATCATCTGGATTTTTCTCCTTGGCAGTAGCATCCCACTATGTCAACTATCACTACAACATGGGAAACATTTTATTCTTATTCTTTCATTCAGTTAGCCTGAAAAGAGCATGCACTTGTATGTGTTACCTTAAATGTCTGTAGATCATTGACTGATGATAGATATAAAGCTGGCTTTATAAGCCGAATCTCACAGCCGAATTAGGTAGGAACATTTCTGGAAATTAATCACTTCTATACTTATTTTTTCTCACCTCCTTCAGAGTGTATGGGCCCAGTGGTTAATAATCAAGATGTTCTGTCACTTATTTGGTGGCAACTGAGAATCCTGTCTGAAGTGGGGATCGGTTCACTGGGAAAGCGGTCACATCGGCTAACGGCACCATGACAAGCAAGACTGGAGCGGATCACTTTAGCAGTGAAGTCAAGTGTTTAGTGGATGGTAAAATTGCCCTATTTGCTCTCACCATGGTTCTCAAGGCTCATTAAAGAAGGTAGTGAGATGCAGCTCAAACAGCTTCTGCTGCTGTTTTCTTTGTTCTGAGAAGAAGCAGAGATTTTCAGTCTCCAGAGTTCTCTAACTGGCACTAAAATCCAGGACTGAGGTAAATAACCCCTCGCTCTAGGAGTGCAAACCAACTATATCTATTGGAAAATCTGGGCAGAGACATCAACTATAATCATGCATCTGGGCTTTTAGGTTGATTCAAATGGCAGCAATCTAGTAAGGATGGAATAGGAGCTGACCAGAAAGGGCAATTTATTGTTTTGCTGACTTGAGAATTCAAGATATAAATCCAAATATATCGTATGGTAAATTGTGAGATCATTAGTACAATAAATCAGGAGTAGTCCAGATATTGGAGTTTACAGAGGGAATTTATTAGCCATTTCTCTGCAATAAATATATCAATGCCACAATAGTGACAGTCAACAAAGGTTCAGCATTTGTCTCAAATAGTAATGATACTGCCCAAACAGAGAGGAGCACACATTACTCCTACAGCAAGACCTGACCTCACATTACCACTCAGGACCACCTCCAAGGCCCTCCTTATTGCTTCACTTCCACAAAAGCAGTGAACAGAAGTGCATACACATGACTTTTAGGGCCATAATGTTTTTATACTGGCACATGCAGGATGCACAGAAATATAAAAATCTCTCACAAACATGAAATGGCACTTAGAATAAAGCTCAAAAGAGTTACATCAATAGAAGCTTTTAAATAGTCTCCCAAACCAAGAGCATTCTCCTTAGTATCAGTAAAGACAGAATAGGAATTTAGTACCTCTCATGTGAGTCTTACCCCGTATTTCCCTTACTCAAGTGAAATAAAGGGCAAATTTTAAATAAGGAAAATTCTCTTATCATATTTTGAATTTAGATTGACCATTGAAGTTAGTACCTTCCATTGCTTTTGACTCAAAGGTTAATTTTCCCCAGTATAAGGAAGACATGGAACTAGTGAAGAGTCCAGTGTAGGACTACAGAGATGATCAGAGCATCTGCCCCATGAGGAACGGATGTGAGAGCTGGGCCTGTTTAGCCTGGGGAAGAGAAGACTGAGGGGGGGATCTTATCAATGTCTACAAATACTTTAAGGGAGGGTGTCAAGAGGATGGGGCTGGACTCTTTTCAGTGGTGCCCAGCGACACAACATGAAGCAATGGGCACAAACTGAAATACAGGAAGTTTTACCTAAATAATAACTACGATTAAACATATTCTTCATTCGCTGACATAACTCTGAGCAGAATGAAACAGAATACTGAAAAACGATCAAACATACAAATAGAGACCTTTTTTTAAAAAAAAAAAAAAAGACATGAGAATTGGCTCAGTTCTGGGGAGATAGCTGTATTCTGCTGCCCTCTCCTGTCATGTGTGTATCACTACATCAATATTGGCCACCTTCAAACAAATGATGAAAATTCACAGCCAAATGCATAAAACACCTCTCTAACATGTTTATGGAGCTGTGTAATTGCTTTCAAAAGATCCAGCGAAATCATCTCTTCTTCCCTGATACATTGCTTCGCAGAGTAGGTTAATTTAGACTAGGATTAGACTGGAAAACATCTCTCAAACTCTGTTTTGATAAACGGATTTTAGGTTATAAAGTCGATGAGATACTTCAGGATAAAAGACTAGATGAAATCTTAAGTCCACAGAAGGAAGTGGGAGTTCTCCCAATGGCTCCAAGAAGGCCAAGGTTTTACTTTCTCTGTATATAGCTGTTTTTAACTACACTAAAAATTGATGAAATAGTTCTTCGAATTACCTCTTAAAGTTTTAATAAGAGTTTCTAAACATCAGCAGCCTAAAATAAATCACAGCTTTAAGGTCCTCTTACCTTGATATCTCTAAAAGCCTTTCTTCCTCAAAATTTGAATGTTTGCTTTGCCTGCTCAAAGAAACATCAAAATAAAAAATTTGCTGTGTGCCATTCAGGAGCTATAAATAAAATGATACAGCTGAGGCTCTCAATAGGTCTCTGAGACATCTATAAAAGCTGGAACAATTTCTTTTCATTAAAATCCTATTGTTATTCTGATGCAAAAGGTATTGCAGCCCTTCTGTAACAGAGAGGAAAACCCCAGGAATCACTATGAAACAGTCATTCATTCAGCATAACTATATTTTTGACACTCTCCTTCTACCTCAAATCCACCTACTTTAAATTGATAGCTGAAAAGTATTTGTATTGAACCACAAATATCTGGAGATCTGGGGCGCTGCTTGCCAGCAACAAAACCCTACTGAAATATCTCCTTGGCCAGTGATTATAGTTAACTTGACGTTAGCCAGGGTGGATGACACAGTCTGCTAGTTAATAATTCTCTGGTTTTCATTAGCAAATAAACTCAGAATTGTTTGAACTTATTAATCTTGCTGCACTGCACCACAAGCAGAGCGGTACTGACTCAGTGTTGCTACTGGGATTCAGGCCTCTGTCTCAGAGCATTGGATCAGATGGATTAATACGGTTATTTCCCAAGCAAAATTAATATGAGAAAATTCCCTTTTTAGTCTTAAAAACTGTATGAGTACTTACTATATTGTTATTTAATATATTAATATAGAAAATGTCTGAAGTATCACATGAATGCATACATTCAGGAGAAGGATTTCCATGTGCACAGAGTGGGTTGTTTGTCCATGACATAATTCTGTGGAAGACAAAAGCACTTTAGAGCCAAGAAGTTAATCCACAGATAACACAGTCTCACTGTGCAGAAATACTCGCTATGAAACAAGGCCACATCTTAAAGGGTGTGTGTTTTGTGAAAGAGCACACACATAATGACCTCCGCAAGGATAACAGAAGCCAGAGAAGAACAGAATTTATCTAGCTTTTAATTCTGCATAATCCTGCAAATTATCTGGAAACAATAAGGATTGAAAACTTGTTTAAAAAATGAAACGGAAGGAGTGAGATGGGTTTATAAAGTCACAAAGTGTGAGACAACCTTAGTCTCAGGATGTCTTTCTGGATACTGACTTATTCTATCTGCAGAAAACCTTTCTCTCTGTATTTTGCATCTAAGTTTCTGAATTTTACTATTTTCCCATTGTTATGTATTTAATTTAATTTTTATTTTGGTTTATTTTCTTAAAATTTAACTTTGGAATATAAATCAATGAAGTATCTGATGATGTTTAAAAGATCAGCCTGATATTTTTGGATCCTTTAAATTTTTGAAAAAAAATTTATTTGAAAATATTTTATATAGGATCTTACAACAAAAATTGCAATTTAGAGTGGAATAAAAAATTTTGATATTGATTCTTCATAACGTTGCTAATGAAAGCATCTATGAAAAATTATAAAAAAGTCCACACCATAAATCATAAATTAAGTCCAATAGTAATAGTAAACAATAAAATTATCCTGCAATGTGGAAATGGTTTAAGAGTAAGAGGCATTTCATCTAACTTTAGCTACAATGCACAAGCCTCATTGAGACAAATCTCCCAGGCTCCCCAAAGTCTAAGGAGCAAAAAGTCTGACTATTCAAGGCATGTGCTTAAGAATGACTGCTTTTATCTCTCTTGACTTTAAAAGTAATCAGATGTAGTTTAGATGTTGACATTAAAATTTGGTCAAATGAACTATATCCAAAAGGCCTCCTTAAAGGCTGAATTTTTTGTTTTTATCAAGACAAAATTTTTCAGCTATTTGAAAACATTCTGGTAATTTTTTAAAAATATATTTTTTTTGATTTTTTTTTCATTGTTTTCAATTCTAAATCAAGCCAAAACTTTTGAATATCATAGCCTTCATAAAACAGAGTTTCATAAAGTTTAGGATCAATATGTCTGTCAATTCAAGCAGAGGTGGTTGCGCCAGGACCCATTCCCTGGCCCAGAGTCTCACTGGCAGCCTCCCTGCATGTCCATGCCATTAAACGCTACTGCTCTCCTAGTAGGGTGGCTGCACCTGGGCTAACAGAAAACAGCTTCTGGCCTGTGCTGACTTCCAAAATGTGCCCAGGAACTGGTTAAACAGTGCTAATAGGCCTAAGGAAAAAGTGAAGACCTGTACAGCCAATCAACTCCATTGCATCTGCTGGTATGCTAGCCCAGTTTCGTTCATTAATATACATAGAGCTCTACAGCTTAAAGAAAGGTCTCACACAGGGGAAAGTCCATTAAGTATAGCTTGAAAATTTGCATTTAGAGAGTTCTCACTTCTATTACTATCTCCAGATCAAAGGGAGCCACATAATGCCATACATCTTCCCTTAATTCTTTTTGTATTCGTAGTGAGTATCTTTTGAAGTGAGATGCTCTGAGATTTATTCTGATTGACTTTGGCATGTTATTACCCAGATGATCACTTCAATTCTTCCTGATTCCAATTCTTCCAGTGCAGGTGAGAGAGAGGAGATGATGCAAATTTCCTAAATAGTGATGACAGGTTTTTTGAGAGAATCTGCCTTTCTAACTTCCATGGGTTGCAGCTAAGATTAATACCACTGAAGGCAATCAAAATACTTAGGAGCAACTGCAACAGAGCAGGAAAATAAAGTTCTTCAAATTGGCATAGTTTCTGCGGTGACTCCTAGCAGCACCTAGAGGAGCTCATTGCTTTAACGAGACAATTTTAGTATACAAAAGTTTTCCATGCATCTGAAATGGATTTTTTCTACACAAGAAAGCCTAACCAGTTACATCAGCTAACTGGTGTTACTAATTCAGTATAACTTGTTACGTTATTGTTATAATATTATTTTATTACTAAGCTGCTTAAAGTATTTAGGTGATGCATCCATACAACAGCCACTCCCAGCATATCCAGCAGTCCAGCTGCAGCAAAAATCCTTCTGCTGGCTTATGGCTCTCACGGACCCTTTTAAAGCAAAAAAAAGAAAAGAAAAAGAAAAAAGAAAAGAGTGCATGGGTCTTCTAGACCCAGCCTTTAAAGCAGCATTATTGTCAATATTTAAATGTGCTTTTTAGCTTATGCCACTAGAACTCCCTCGTAACAGAAACATCTCTTGAAAATACCACTAGATGGAGATGTTTTCTTACGTTGGCCTCACTTTCTGGCTCCAACTGATGTGCTGAAATTTCTTATTACAAGTATTTTGATTTTTGATGGCTGCATGTTAAGAAGGGAGAATGGGTTCAAGTAACTTTCAAATATAATCAGGCCTCCTGTGTTTGAAATGTTTGCACATCCCAAGGAGTGCAACAATTAATGCAGTCTAGAGTATAGCTGTTTAGACTGACAGTAATGAATGGATGTTGTTATGTGAGGAGGGCGAAAAGACTGGAAGAACATCTGGGGCCCCTGTACTTTTGTTTAACAACTTTACGTGATAGACTACTACTTATTTAGATTATGTCACATAGAGAAAAAAATGACTTAGAGCATTCAGTGCTAAAATGGCAGTATGTGTTGGCTTTCTAGCCTCACCAGCACACAACGTCCTCACAGCAAGGACAGTCGTCCTTTCCAGGGGCTCCTGCTGCCGCTGCTGCTTCCTGCGCAGCACTTGTGCGGAGAGCAGGGATGGCAGCCGAAGCAGCTGGGGGAGCTTGGGGAGAGGGATCATTTTCTGAGGTGTCTCCGTCTTCCCAATCCTTCGCTGTTTCCTGGCTCCAACGACGTTCTTCTGGCTACCTCCACGGCCACCCTGGTCAGCCGTTCCCACGCGGGAATTCGTCCTCACGGCTGTCACAAGGGAGTGCTGTCAGAACGAGAGCGCACAGAAAAATTACTAACATCTCGGTGGAACGGATGCATCAATGGGATTGCTCTCTTATCTTTCTCTATTTTTTTTGTTTTTTGTTGTTTTGTTTTGTTTTTTTCAACTATCCGAGACCTTAAATTGTGGCTTTTAGGTTTGAGGAACAAACTTCTACTATGAAGTTAATGAAATCTTTGCTCCTCGAGAGCTGTTTCAGTCATATACCTTGCAGAACATGTCAAACTATGAGTGGTTTCTAAAGTTTAAAAGTCTCTAGTTACTAAACAGAAACAGAAATAGACAATTCATGCCATATATAATATAACTGTACTCTTGTGTTAGCCGTCAGACAAAAGGAGAACATGGTATTCCCTCCACTCTGCAATTTTGAATGGTCTCTTCTAAACCAGTTAACAGAAATGTACATCCCAGACATCTCCGACAGGGCTTATTTGTGCCAGTAATGAGAAATAAGGGTGCATATCTAACCCCAGTTGGGCAAACTGTCAGTAAAATATTGATGGCTCAGACGCAAATGGACAAGAGGTGAAGACAGTGAATCTGGCTGAATAGGTACAGAAAAAAGCTCTATTCAGTAGCATTTTCCAGTGAACTTAGGTGATTTAGAAGCCTATTTTCACTGACATTCAAAAGACACCAGAAGTTCTTTAATTACTAAAGTGTTTTGCTTAACTTTATTTTCAGAATTTCTCTGCTTCTCATTGTGATTTTTTTTAATCTACCATTATATTTTAGGCTCTGAAATAGAAAACAGGAACAAGAACTATACTCAACATTTCCTCATTTGTAATGTTCCTGAATTCAGTTAAATAGCAAGCTACCAGAAAAACTTACTTGTTATGTGTTACCCTAAATCAAAGATTCCTGCTGAGTCAGAAAGCACACAGTTTATAAATCAGAGTATAAACACAGTAAGTAAATCTGGGTAATATATAAAAACTCTGGAGTTAGCACATTTGAAACAGAAGCTTTAAAAGTAAAACTTTACAAATCAAGTCTCTAAATCAAAGATAAAACAATGATTTTTCTTGTCTTATAGACCAGGCAAAGTTACTTCCCAAGCAACTTGTACAGATAAAGGATCTGTTTTTAATACACTTTGATGTATTTATGTATGAAGAAACTACAGACCAAAGTTAAGCAAGAAACATAAAAAATCTCAGTACCAATCCAGAAACATTTTGACACCAAATAGTTTAACAGTTAGATAATTCAGAAGAATGTTTGGACAGGAACAAGGTAGGGAATGACCACACAGCAAATGACAATCAGCAAGGGGCTTTCATCTGCTGTAAATTATGTACAATTTAATTAGAGCAAATCATTAGGCCTAAAATGAGCATTTCCTTCCAGTTTATACAATGTAGCTTTTAGAGGCTTATAAAACTTTCAGCATGAAGGATTACGCATTCATCCCTTACTGGAAAACCTGTCTTGTTGTAAGTTATTTATTTAAGCTTATATTTGTCCTGTGACTAAAGCTCCAACTTTGTAGTGACTGATATGGCTTTTATTTCATTAGTGCTCAGGGACAGTGTTAGCAAATGAGATGTTAATGTTCAGATGGAACCTAAAGGTGAACACTTTATAAGTAAGCATAAAAATTCTTTGTAAATAATTTTTTTTTCTTGAATTTAAAAATATTTTGAAACCCTCCGTTCTTCAAGGCCAGGAATTTTTCCTTAAAGCGGCTAGACTTCCATGTATTATTACTGAGTCAATATCTAAGCAGGATAGACACCCAAGGAATAAGAGGGGATTATGATAAAATAGTACAACTAGCAGTCATTTACAGGGTAAAACATATTATTTTAAATGATCTAACAGAGGAAAAACATTTAATATTTCTTTACATTTTACAGTGGGAAGTTGTGAATAAATATTCATTTTTAATGTGCATATCACTTCCAGGACAGAGTCTGTCGTTGTAAGAACTGCGGTATTTGAAAAAAGTGCTTGTATACACATAGCTATGCATATATATGCAAATATGTAAAAATAAATGTGTTTATGCTGATATATATATATATGTGTATATGTCTGTGAATGTGTATACATGTATATAGATAGATAGGTATATTTCTGACTTCAACAGGTTGTATATTAGTAGACTAATGTGTTGAAACAACACAAATCTTTCTGTTGTGTTTACTGTAAGCATCAAACTTTGTCTTCCACATGAATTGCCACCTCTTCACAATTTTCAGTCGTAACCTACTTTCTTTCAAAACTAATGATGAAACTATTGGTGCGTTAGTTAAGCTTCGCCTAAGACTGTATCATCAGTGAGCTGCAAAGGCTGTTGTGCCTGTCAGAGACGTGTGTATAACGAAGCCCAGAAGGAACCATATGAGAGCAGAGGACAGAGAACACTCGTTTGCGTGAATCTGGCCAGGTAGTGAACTGCCAGAGAAGATTCATTGAACCTGGAATATGACCATCTTTAGAAAAAAAATGCCAAATCTTCCTCTTTGATAAAGATTTTACTATAGCCAGCATTACACACAAAATATAAATCACATCTCCACTAAACTTTTTTTAAACTCATTCCAACAGAGATTTCTGTATCCTAGTAAGGGAAAAGAGCAAGTGGTTGTGAAATCCTTTAGATGCTTTACTATTATGCTACATTAAGGAGAAGTTTCTGAGTACAAGATATACTCGGTATGTATGCAAGCATGCACATGGACACACATACAAAGGTTTATCTGAGTCAGAATTAAAGCTCTGTATTTAAACAAGATGAAGAATAATTTTATCTGTTCATTGCATTTGAAGGCATATTGGACTAGAGTGAATGTATGTATTAAATCATTAAATGGTTTGATACTGTAAATGTATTGCTGAATATCCCTAAGCTGAAGCATATGAAATACAGATTTCAGAAAGTGCACTTTTAAAATGTAAAAACAGATATACAAAAATAATACGTTTTTCTGAAGATTTTTTTCTAACTCTGCCAAGGAGCTATATATATCCTACCTAGAAATGATTAGTGCAGAACTCCTGAATTAGAAGAGAATTCCCTCATGGTGTATCCAGCTCGTTGCTCCTCTTTGGACAGCAGGCTACAAAATTTTGGCTGATTTTTGTTGATTCATTCAGCAGATCAGAGGATGTTGAGTAAACCCTCTGATACCAAGACTATGTCTAATCTCTCTTGGATCCTGGAGAAGATGGTCCTCAGTGATGACTTAAAGTATTCAGAAGAAAGTGCTTTGTCACAAAGGCATGACAGAATACTAGAGAAACCAGATCCCTGAGTTATTCCCACTGTAATCCTATCAGGATCAGGAGAATTTTGTGTGACCTTAAATATTGGTGCATATTTTGGTAAAACTGCATTTCCTTCTGCCTTGTTGCCTCACCTTTAGCTGACTTGCCCACACTGGCTAGCTTAAATGGGGCAGGGACACCAGCTCAAGCACCAGCAGCAACTGATCATAACAGCTAACTATTAAATGTTTTGTCCGCAGTGTAGGTGATTTTTCTATTGCCATCACTGATCTTTTATTCTTTACATTTGTATGTTGTTTCATGTTGCTTCTTCGGACCATGGGTTCTTCTCCTACGTGCTTGAAAATGTGCATAGCACAACATGTTTCATGTCTGACTGAAGATTTTGGACATCATCTTCATGCAAATAATACTGATCAATTAATTTTTTATGGTACAAGACTACTAGATTGCAAATTAACCTTTGATCTTTGTTTCTGCTTGGCTATTTCTCCTATGTAATCTGATAGGTAGTTATTCTCGCAGCTATATAAGAAGGCTCTCTTTTTGTACCTGTTCTAAATAAATAGAAAACCAGATACATTTTAATCTCTGAGTAAAGAAACATTGGCAGCCCTAGAGAAATCAAAGGAAAACATCCTTTAAATCAGAACATGAGCCTATGTCATTGAATGATTTATGGCAAAGGGAATTCACTTCTGGAAACCGTGAACCCACTTAAATTTTCTAAGTTTCACTATCCCTTTGGAACTACTCTGTTAATATTCTTGCTTCTCTGAAGTTTTTTGTAGTGGCCTCCTTACTCAACCAGTGAAAGGGAGCCACCCAGGTCAAGCCCTCCTCTTTGACTGTACTGGCCAGACTGTGATTATGAGTCAGAAAAAAAGTAGAGGATGGGAGAGAAAAGAAGAATTGAAACTTCAGCAGCAGACTGGTGTAGAGACTGGAATATCAAAATGGTAAAAAAAAAAAAAAAAAAGAAGAAAAGAAAAAGGTTCTGTCTACAGTGGAGAAGTGCATGTGATGTAATGTCCTTTCTGATCAAAATTTCTGTTTGTATTTTATCCATTATCAACAGGATTCAAATCACTCTTTGCAGATGTAAGCCAAGCTGTGTTTTCCCCTTTCAGTATACAAGAAAAATCACCTTTTAACAAGGCTTTGCACCTCCAGGCTGGTCTTGAAGCCTCCATACCTCCGATGGAGCTGAACTACAAAGGCCTATTTTTGTCTGAAGTTACTTTTGGACCTGCCTAATCCCAAAATGTATTGTCCCACATAAAAAATAGTGAGTTAATATGTCATCTCAAAATAAGCTGACAGGTACTTTAGGTCTTATATCAATGAGCTTCTGCAGAAAACAAAATTTCTGCTGAAATGACTAACTCCTCCACATAGGATGAATGAGAACTTGAATGAAAACAAGGGATTCTTTTCATACAGATTTGAAGGCCATAGTCTGGCATGAAATTAAAAGGTTTAAATCTAGGCAAAGGCCATTCCATGCAGCAGCCTTCACTCCAAAAGGCAGATGCAAAGAAGTTCCAAATCCAACATGAAGGCAAAGGAAAGGAAGGAAAAGGTGAAGAGGACAAAGTAAGAACTATAGCAGTCCAGCTAGAGTTGCAGCATAGTGGAGATCTCATGTAAATCTTGTCCATGTTAACTTTCCACTTCTATTATTTTATAGACTGAGATGAACTCAGGTGTCAGGCAGTCAGATTTCTGAGTGTTTTTCTGAGGTGAACGTTCAAACATTTTGAGGTCCACCCTTCAACTCATAATATTCAGGATCTGCTGACTGTTTTTTCAATCAAACAAATATATATAGTACTGTTGAAAAAAATGCAACTAATTAGACCCAGACATTTCATTTAGTTAATTTGTCTTTTGAAAGAAAATCTATTTTAATGAGAACCAATGTAAAAATTATCACTGATATGCACAGGCCAGGCTCTTCTAACCATTTTTAACAGTTGAAATACAATATAGGATAGAACTCCTAATCATTTCTGGAAGCTGAAATAGAATACAATGTAACAGAATAAGATGCAAAAAAAAATATTTGATATGCTAAAATTTTCCTTGTCTCTTCAGCACAAAGAGAAGCTGCCAAGAATAAGTAGAGGAGTTCATAAGACATTCAGGTTGCTAAAGTTATGTATTCTATCAAGGAATGCTCATAAAACCAAAGAGAAAGTATCCAGCTAAGCTCCCAGTAGGATACTGGCACAATGATGATGGCACATGTGACTGAAACAAAATTTTCTCTCATAGTCAGTCCAGGACAAAATCTTCAGCTCTGTATTCAATGTGAATTGTCTTCCTCAAAATTTGCTTCATCAAGCAGGAGTACTTTTCAAATAAGCACCTGTGTTGTTAACTGTACCTTATGTTTAAAAGGTTCAAGTTATCACAACATTGAGATATGGCAGCTTAAGCAGGCGTAAAACATAAACTCTTTCCTGATTCTGAGGTACAGTTGTTCATCCAGATGTGCACAGTGGGGAAGGATGGCAGATGATCACAGCCACTTTACTGTAGGTTGGCTTACATGGGAGCCAAAATGCTGTAGCGGTGGTGGTGCAGATTTTGCTCTGGATTTTGTATCGAAACATCTTTTTCTGTGGGTCTTCTGCCAAAACTCTATAGATCAGATTTCTATGGGACATGTTCTTAGCTGCTACTATGGGTGCAAAATTTAGATATCAGAACTACTTTGTTCCATTGAGCAGGAAGTCAAGGCATGACAATGCAGATGTTGACTTGTCCATTGTCTCAGAAAAAACAAAGGGTGCCTAGAGTGGAGACACTGAACATGGCCTTATAACCTTTGGTGTGTGCTATTATCTTGAGGTCAAAAAAACAGGCTAATCTTGTTTTAATCTATTAATGATGTTAGAGGATGAACTGGATGGAATATTTCTGGAAAACCATGGGAGGATGAAAAGCATCAGAGTGATGCATCTACTCCATTGGATATATGCTTTTTAATAATGATGAAGAAATCTCTAAAGATTTGGATAAACATCACTAAAAAAGTTTGGATTGTTATCCAGATCTTATCTGACTCTTAAGACTAAGCTGGAAATCTCACAAGAATGGGCTTTCTCACAGTATTTCAGAAACTTCCAGACAGATCGTAAATACTCATGGTATTTCAACAATTCTAGTTCCAGCGCTGGCTTTAACCTGGTAGTATAGAGAGGCACAACATGAAAATTAGGGGTAGGAGGAGATAAAAGTTAACCTTTAAAAGATTAAGAAGCCTAACATATCTAACTCAGGAAAACAGTGGCTAAAAAGGGGACTTTGTGCATTCCAACAATGAACACAGTTTAATGAGGGAAGAATTATTTAGTGGAATAGGAGGAGACTAGTTTAGGAAAACAGAATTTTAAGAGAAGGATCAGTGAAAGGAAAATAACTTCCTGATAACATTTTCTGTTTAGCTAAGAGTTATGTCCCAAGGGAAATAGCAAAGGTCTTATAGATTAGGACTTTCAGGGCATAAACCCAAATCCTTTGAAGTTAACAAGAGTCCCATGGCATATAAATACAATATATACTGGTTGTTGAGCATAATCAGTGTTGCTTAGTACTAGAGAAACTAGACAGATGGCTTCCTTTACAACAGACATAATTACAATGCATATTTCTTCCATAATTTTTAGCAGCAGAAGGTATGGTTTTAATGGTTTCCATTCTAACCTCCTGCTTGAAGTCACTGGCAGCTCTTTTGGGCTGAAAGTTACTGTGTTGGTTTCTAGTGGAATTTAATTATTTAGTTAATAACAGCTAGTTGAAAACTGCTTAACATTTCAGCACAAAAATATGGGAAGATAATTTTACTGAAGCTCTAACGCAGAATGACTTGAACAATCTACAGGACCAGGGAGATTTTGAGGCTTTCAGTTTGAGACCCCTGGAACACTGTGGCTCTGACCTCTGCTCTGATCTTTGATTTGTGAGCCTCTAATCCTGTGGAGTTAAAGATCTCAGCAGGATTTACACTGCAGTCCTGAAGAGCTCAGACCAAGCTGGACCTGGGTTTGCCAATATGAACAGATGCAAAGATTAGCATTAAAATTGTACAGATGTCTGCAAATATTTCTGCAGACACATGGTTTTCTTGACCCTTATAAGAGCTAATTTCTGATCAGAGTTAACTGTGTGAAAGACACCACACAGTTTCAGTAGTTTATTTCTTTCACCCATTCAAAGCTCCTGTAGGTAAGTAATAGCTCAATAGCATGTGTGTGTGTGTTTTCCAAGGATATTCATTCAATTAAAGGCACAGCTGAATGGCAGCCGTTTTACTGCTCTTGTTTCTTCACCACGCAACTCAACTCTATCTCATTGTAAGTCAAATGTACGGCTTATGGTGTGTTCTGCAGATGAATCTGTGCTAGTGATCTTACAGCTGGTTCGTATTTGACATACAGGTACAGCATGTTTGCATGTAATTGCTAGCTAGCCAGCCAACAATGTACTTTTGGCAGAATCCTCAGCAGATGTTTTACAGTCAGATAGTGGTCTTCATAAATTTAACTTTTCACATTGCCTTCCAGGTTATTCTTATCTGCCATGTATAACTAAAAGGGACCGACATGTACTTGAGGCATTATGTCTATTATGAATATGTTTATTTAAATATATATATATATATATATATATACATACCTGCTGTATTCAAAAAGGCTCTGTGTCATGTATCATACCACTGGTGGACCTGTAACACTCAGGAGATACTGTATGTGATGGCTAATAAACATAGAATTTGCATTTTCCTTTAAAATATTTATTCTATTGTAAGGTAAAGGTCAAACACTAAGCATACAAATGCTAAATATAACCTCTAATTACAAAATTGCAGAATCTTGATGACTTTGATGAAAATCAGCCAACTAGTAAGATTACATGCTGAAGATAATGTCTAGCTTAGACAAACAGGACCTGGATAGATTATACTACTAACTTTACATTATTCTCAAGGTGTACAAATATAATTGATAGTATTAATGGCCATTTACACTTCCAGAATGATATTCCATCTAGAGTATATCAGAAGTAAGTCTTGTCTTACATATCTTTAAATATCTAAAAACAATACATCTAATCTAAATTAGATGCTCAGTTTCTTTCTATATTAAACATAGAGAGAAAGGAACATTCAGAGGGAATATCTCAGATATTTTGTTCAGGAAAGGATGAAAGTACCTGCAGATGCCTACTTCTCTCCATTCATATATATAGTTAGTCTCGAAGATGAGCTTAGACAAAGCAGCTAGTTTTTCAGACCTCCAAGGATGCCATGAAGTGTCTTCAGATACAGTTTCTAAATCAGCAGGTGGAGAGGTAAGATGTGATCGATCTATTAAAGTCCACACAACCTTCAGGTTTGCTTTGCCTCTTAGTCATTTTATTTATTTTCACTGATTTTAAGTAATGGCATTGCAGCAGTACAAAAGGGGAGTCACAGACAGATAAATCAGACTCCTGCTAATATGTAAGTACTGAAGATTAATATAGTTTTTTTACCAATATGTATTTTATTTCAAACAACTTCTTTCTATTCCTGATTTTGCAAACAACTTACAGAATAACAAGAATCATACCTTTGTGACTGCAGTGGTTTCTTTAGAAGACACTCAAGTGGAGAATATCTGAAGTTCTGCCACAATAAATCTTCATACTTCTGTTGTTCCTGTCCTCCTCAGTAATTGGTTTTCCCTGATGTTGAAATGTGATAACTGATGCAGAGTATGTTTCCAATTTGTCTTGTGCAAGAGTTTTGTGAGCATCAAGGTCAGTATGACAGAAATATGTAGTTGCTGTCCTACATTTCCCATAATCCTTCAGGTCTCCACCAGTATCCACAAATATGAATTCTTTGTTCAGAGTTAAAGAGAGGTAAACCCCAAATTGTTGCTCAGACTCCAGCAGTAGATCATTTCAACTTGTTTTTATTAAATTTTTCAGACAGAACTTTTGAGACTTTCCTTCTGCTCTTATTTAACCTGGGAAAACTGGCAGTGATTTTGAAGACAACTAAATGTACTGTGAAGGACACGTAATCAACCACTAAAACAATGATTTGCATAACTGTGATAGTAAGACCATGATCACTTGTTGACCTGCTTTAGATTATGCATCAGTTTGCTGCATAAAATTTCAGAGAACTTCATTTTTTTTTTTGTTAATGATCAATTCAAGCCATGAATTTGGAAAGAAGTTTCTCCCCTTCACCAAACTGTAATGCCAGTGAAGAGATAAAATCTGAAATATGCTTATTTCATGTAGTTATGTTCTCTGCTATACTATTTGTATTTTGTATAAAGTTCAAACAAACTAAAGATAGCTTAAATATGATACTACATTTGGTCACTCTTGAAATGCTTTTATCATTTTGAAAGTTGGTGGAAGTATTTCCCAGAGAGACAATGGGGAATAGAACCAACAGCACTGGTATTTTCACAGATAGGAAGCCACTGAACACATATCTTTTATATTCTGTATGTTAGAAATTCCAGATAGCTCTAAAATTGAATAAATGGACCTAGTGAATAAATAAATACCCCCTAGAAAGGGTGCAAACTGGCAGAGAAGCAAGCCTTGCATTATTCTTGCAGCTATTGCATAATACCTATGACAAAGAAGATGGCCTTTTTAAAACATTAGTAGACTTTATTTCCAAAAAATATTTTTGGAAGGACTGTTTCATCTCCCTCTGCCTTCATTCCTTATTTGTGAAATGGGAAAATGAGCTGCAAAATGTATATCTGCAGAGATGTAAAATATGTCTTTAAACTGTAAAAATATGAAATAAAAAAATGCATACTATCTACCACTTTGTTGGTTATCTCCATAGAGGTTTTAATTTTTTTTCCATCATGCATAATGGAGTGGAGCCTTCATAACTTCTTATTGTGATCCTGCAGCAACAATAATCAATAGTTTTGATATCAGTACTTATGCATCCACAGGATTTCCTGAAGCAGGACCAGTAGTAAAGCTAAGGCTTATCTGTGACCATCTACAAACCAGTGTTGATGTATACTCACAACAAACGCAGGGAATTTTGCAGTTCTGCCACTGATACTGAATACCTCATTATATAGTATGTTTTGGAACACTAATACCTATAGAACGTGAAGCTTTAGAAAAATTGTGGTAGCCAGTAAAATCCCAAAAATGAAAACAAGCAATCACTTTTATGCAAAAGAATTTCAACTATCTACTTACATGACAAGCCAAATCTTATGCAAAATGTGCCCATGTTTGTTAGGTACGTAACCCAACTGACTATCAATACATCCCAGTGAAGCCCTGCATGGAACAGCCTGGCTTGATAGACAACGTGAAAATTGTGAAAATGGGGTCCACTTAAATTACAGCTCTCAATTCCATGCTACTATAGCTGTAACTACTTTTCAGTGTGCAGGCTTCAAGTTTGGAAGTCTAGTCAGATTCTTTCTCCTTTTGAGGAGCTGGCTTTACTGGTACATGATACAGTTTTATCCCCACATAACGAATGTAAGCCTACCATCATGACACAAACAACAAAGATGAGATACATCTGATTTATTACTAACTAATACAGGAAAGAGCACTTGTCTAAACTTGGGCCTTTTTTAATTACCTAACAGTACCTTGTGTTCCGTATCTGCTTTTACCCCAGGGTAGCTTACATATTTTAATTAGCCAAGTAAAACCAAATCAAACCAAAACAAAACAAAACTAATAAAACCTTTTGCAATGAAGACGGGGTCTGAATTAGTGTTTGAAAAGTCACATTAAATGGTAAACAAATGTAATAATTTCTTACCTTTGTTTAAGTTACCTAAGTAAAAGTCTCATCAACAAGCAGAGAGTGTAAGAGTCAGACTTCACAAGCTGACTACTGTTATAGTAGTCTAAATAGAATTCCATTAGGTCAAAGTTTCCTCCAGTACCTCTGTTTTTTTCATGCTCTGATTTCATCAATATACCTTAAGAAGCATTTTTTTTAAACTACCCTCATGGACCAATTCATCTGCAATTTGCTATACTTCGTGTGTTTAAAAGCCCCACATGTCTAAGTTGCAAGAAAAAACTTCTGGATACATCAATAAAAAGGTAATATAATTCAAAACAGCTGCGTATAACATGCCATTATACAAACTGATACCATGCTTTACCTCTATTTTGTGTTATTATACTGTAGTAATTTTCAGTTCTGACTGTAAATGTTTTACTCAAAGAGTAAATAAAAAGTAAAACTAATTGTACTCAAGAATAAAGCTACCTCTAATTATATAGAAATATCACATGTTGTGCTATTTTTTATCACATACCTATATCTTAATATTTTAAAATAATATACTAATATAGAAAATATTTTATTTTATAAGTATTATGATTGTACATTTATATTTACATTTAAGTGATACTATTTATATTCTGTGCTGATTTGTCAGGAAAAAGCTAGTAAAAGCATTCTCTTTAAAATATGTATGTCAAATATTTAGTGTTCAAAAATTAATGTAAACCATTAAAAGTATAAGATCCTCACTAAATTATTAGTTCTTAAAAATTACCTGTCACTCTGCAATCTGAGCTATAATTTGTTCAAAGAATTTTGAGTTAATTATTTGACACAAGAAGAGTGCTATTTTAACTTTATGATTTGTCTTTTCCATGATTATTCAGCCACAAAATTGTAAACTACTTCTGTAGGAAAGACCTCTTCGTGGTTCAAATCATCTGCAAAACTGTTATTGGCCTCAGTGCTTCAGAATTATAACAATTTAATCCCAAAATGAACTTTCTTTCTTGAACAAATGGACTGTGGCTTCTGGACTGAAACTGGATTTTCATAAGTCTTTGACTGCACAAGTATTCAAGAACAGTGAATTAAAAAAATCCTGTAACTGATTGAATTTATTTTTCTAATTGATTGCATCCTTTATAGAAGTCACTTGAATTGTTTCCATGGTTATTTTTTAATCAAAGCAGGAGTTATCTATTCAATAAAATTGTGATTTTATTACTCCATTTATAGTTTTTATTACTCCATTTTCTTACCTCAGTATCTGACATCAGTGAAGAGAAGTCAAAGCTGCAATTTGGGTAAAGCTTCTTTTATTTACTCATTGTGTCAGATCTGGGGAATGGTGGTTGTTTAAGAGTTGGCAGACAAGAGATCCTTCAGGAACCTCAACACAATGTGTATGTGTTGGTGAGGAGGGCTTTTTTTTTCAAGAAATTATGCTCACCAGAGGCCATACTGCTAGATCAATCTCCCTATCAGATGTTGCTTCTCAGAGGAGTCTTGCACAGTCACCAGCTGAGCATCACAGTAGATATTGTTTAACCATGGACCTTCATGATCTTCACGTTCTGATGTGAAGCTTGCATTCCTTGAGCCCTGGGGTTCATGAAATGCCATCCTAGCACATCAAGTTACCTCCTGTACCTTGATCCCACATCAGATACAGGGAGAAAAATGGCATATTATTCCAACACTTTCCCCCTCCCCCATCTGCATCCCCATCTGAGAGGTATCTTTTCCACCTGTCTTTCGCCTCTCTTTAATTCACTTGCAAAACCCCCATCACATGGAGTAACACAAGCACATGGTCCCAACATGTGCCAAGCTGCAACGGCCTTGTGATGCAGCCAGTTCATACAGGATCACACAAAGAAATTATGAGCAGGAGGCCTGGTGCTTCTCTACTCCCCTGGTCTCTGGACAGTAAGAAAACATTTCTACCTCCATTGCTCAACCAAACATGGTACAGCATGTCTTCCCTGTGTAGAATATTTGCTCATATGCCAGGAGAAAGACTATTTCTACTTGGAAGACTATTTGTAACAGACCATCTGCTGACTTTTGCCATAAAACTATAAAAATGCAATTTAAATAAGCATTTAACTAGGAAAAAAATGTAACTAAATACTCCATGCTTTTTCCCCTAATAGTTGTATTTAATATTTGGAGTGGAGGAACTGTATCTACATCTACATGTAAAGAACACTTAAGGGAAAAGAGTCCAGCAACATTAAATCAAAATATAGACAAACTTTGTAATTGTTAATCACAGACTGGCACAGAGACACATCCTTTTATCCTCTGCTCTCACATTCCGAGATGAATTCTGTATGGATTCTGCTCACAAGAAATATTAAAGCAGTAAACTTTTTTCTTTTCCTCCACATTCCTGCAGACCCATAAACAGGGTGGCAAGTATAAGAAGTGTATGTCAGAAATGCTGCAGCTGTTCCCCACACCCATTAAGCCTTCTTTTTTCAAACATACTCCTCACTCAATTTTCTTTATTCAAAACACATTGTAAAAATAGCAGCTAAGGAGAAAGAAAAGTTCTCACGGAGTGCCACACCTTCATGTATCCCTTTCCTGCTCCTTCAATAAACCTACACAATACCAGTGTACAAGAAGTGTTTGAACCCACGCTCTTTCAGATACTGCTCAGCACCACTACCAGTCTGTCTTATGGCCCTCACGACCTACCAAAGTCCAGCTGAAAGTGGTCAGCTACTCTTGCCAAGGTTGTTTTCATCTTTTATCTCAATCAGATCTATTAGGAGTTTACTCTTTGTTTTCCCACACCTTTGATAAGTGTTTTTTCTAGCAGCCAACTCCTGTTTTTCTGTCTGCCTCCTCCTTCTCCTATGCATATTTCATCATTTATGCAAAATGAAAGATTTCTAACAGGTGGGATGTCAACTGACACAAACTTATTTGAAATACTCATGCAGAACAGAGGTTTAGCCTGTACTCCTTCATCTAGAGGTGTTTGGCTTCAAACTTTTGAAACTTTGGAGACTTCACAGTGAGGCCTAGGAAAGTGAAAAAGTTTCTCTGGGCTTGATTAAAGTCACCTTACTTAACCCATTTTCATTCAAAATACTGCTTTAAATATAGTTTCTCCTGTTGCTCCTTCCTACTGGAGAAAGCTGTTTCCCTACTATGGTTGTAATAGCAAAGCTGAATTATTTGGCTCACAGCAAGTGTTCCTAAGATCGAAATTTTCCATCCACGTCCACAGTGCAAGTCCTGGGAGTGTCCTCATGCCTATGTATCCATAAATTGGAATGATTCAACTCACAAACACTTGATTACTGTGTCCAGTGCTGGGCTCCCCACCACAAGAGAGACATGGAGCTACTGGAGAGAGTCCAGCGTTTGGCTACGAAGATGGTCAGAGGGCTGGAGCACCTGCCCTATGAGGAACGACTGCGAGAGCTGGGCCTCTTCAGCCTGGGGAAGAGAAGCCTGAGGGGGGATCTGATCAATGTGGATAAGTACCTGAAGGGAGGGTGTCAAGGGGACGGGGACAAACTCTTTTCAGTTGTCCCGTGTGACAGGACAAGAGGCAATGGGCAGAAATTGAAGCACAGGAAGTTCTGCCTGACCGTGAGGGGGAATTTCTTCCCTGTGAGAGTGACGGAGCACTGGCACAGGTTGCCAGGAGAGGTTGTGGAGTCTCCTTGTCTGGAGATCTTCAACGGCCGCCTGGATGCAATCCTGTCTCCCATGCTCTAGGTGACCCTGCTTGAGCGGGGCCGGGGGGGACGGGGGGGTGGAGGGTGTGGACTAGATGATCTCCAGACGTTCCTTCCAACTTTACTCATTCTATGATTCTTGGTAAGGGCTTTCTAGCGCTTGCCTCTACATACCCAAATCACACGTCTGTATGCAAAATATCTTATGTTATATTCTGCCAACATCTTGGAACAAGAGGAGGGGGGAAGAGAGGAAATACGAAAAAGAGGCTGGACCTCTTGATGACAGATTTTCTTACTGTTCTGTTAAGGTCTACCTTAATGTCTGCAGCTTACATAGGGCAGCACAGTTGGCATAGTCTGCCAGCCTCTGCTGACCTAAATATCTGTATAATGCAGAATAGTTGTTCAAGCTGATCTCAGGACACATATATATATTTATGTTCTGTGGGTTCCTTCCATGTGCCAAGTCTATAAATATTCTCTTCCATGGAGGAAACCCCAAAGCCTGACCTGGAATTAGAGTTGACCAGCATCCAGGGACAGAATCCAGACTGTCAGGAGGAAAGTAGACACCCCCTTGGGTCTGTGTGGAGCATAAACAGTGAAGGGGAAGATTTTGCAATGAAGAGCTATTCCTAGAGCACTGACTCAGAAGGAAAGCCATAAGCTGTCAAGTGATGACATGCTGTTCCAGAAAACATCAAAGTGGTTACAGCTATCCAACACACTTTTGTATGCCTAGCTAGCATAGATTGGGGGCATAGGAGAGTGTCTAACATCCAGCTTCTAGAGACACAGATTGACAGTTGTACTTCAGAAGTCACTGGAGGTCCTCTGCAGAGTTTAAAACAGCTAGAAAAACTGTAGGGTCTGTGGAGGACTAACTAAGATCCATTTGAGTATGTGCATCTGGTGTGTGTGTGTGTGTGAGTGCATGAGGGGGCACATGTATGAGGGGCTCTGTACCAGCATCTGTAGTGGGGCTGCAGGCCTTAGGAGCTCATATGTCCAGATGCCAGCAACTGAGGAGACCAGGTATCCAGGGCAGGATCAGTGTGGACTAAGTGTATAAGCCCAGCTGCTGGAGGGATCCACATTGAACATATGTATAAATATATAAATATACATATATATATACGTTTTGTGTGTGTGTGTATACATACACATATATATGTGTCCTACTAATGGACCTGCCTCCTGATCAGCCATAGAGGGGAACAGGATGGGGCTACTGGTACTGTTTGTGTTTGAATGGGTGCTGAAAATGTCAATCTGTGTCGATCTGAATGGCTGGCCAGGTATATGTATACCTATATGTTACATATGTATGCTGGGAAAATGCATACTCAGGTTTGCTCAGCTACTGGTTGGGCTTGGGGACATGGGGCTGCAACAGCCTCACCCCATGGGCAACCAAGTTCAGCCTCCTTACCTAACATGAAGGACAGTTTGGTTAGAATAAAGAAGTAACACCATGATCCTTCAGATACAATGCTATGAACAGTGGAATAAGTCATTCCAAACACTCTGAGTTTAGTTTGCTTCAGGCAGAAGTGATATTGTCCCAAGATTCTTCTTAGGGCCAAAGGTACCTCCTATGGTTATGTCATTGTCATATCGTTGCTCTGGGAAGACGTGAATCACTGAGATACAGTCAGAAGTCTCTCATTCTCCGTTATGTCAACTCAAATGACCGTTTGCCTATCAAGGTATATGACACGGACAGTTTGGGATGAGACATCATTAATATTTACCCAGAAGATGGCCAAAGGACATCTCCTAGAATTGATGAGAGAGAGGTGAGTGAAGGAGGTTTTGGAAGGGAAATTTCCCAGCCTACCTGTCTATAAAGGTAACAGTCATCCAGGTGGCCTCTGTTTCTTTAGCCCCAGAGTTACCATATGCATTATTTTATATGATAATTGAAAACAATTGTGTCCCAGTGTAGTATATGAGTGGTAGATTCGTATTAAACATTTTGTGTTAGATGATAGTCTCCCCTCTCCCCTAGATCTCAATGTGCTATTAATGGAGATCTTGGTATTTCACTCTCTCTAAAAGTTATAAGAGTTAAGCTGAAGGAACACTGCAGGAATATATTGCAGATATTTCTACACAGCAATCAGAGAAAACCTAGAAGATTGAGAACACTGGATAGAGGAGCCACAGTGTATGGCAAGCTGTTGTACTGAGTTGGGGTACCTTGCTATAATGGTGCCTTGGGAAGGGATGAGAGCTACACTCTTGTGTCCCAGGTCACTCTAATCTGCCTTTCAATGGTGTGCTGGAAAGGTGCTTCAGCAGACAGATGATCCTGAGATTTCTACCTTTCTCCTTTGCTGTTTGCAGTAGACTTGCTCAGCATTTCCCTCAAATGGTCTGTGTGCCAGTCAGACAGGCAGTGAATTTGGTCCACAAACGCTGCACCTATGTAAAAACTTGCATAGTGCTGTTCTTGGTGCCAGGTCAATGTTCTCTAGAGTGGCCAGCTGGCGCTGTCTTGCCACAGACCTGCTGTAAAACTCACTGTTCGAAGAGGGTGGCTGCATCCAAGCTGCCTATGCAGAATTTTTCCTGGACCAGATTTAACTCCTGGACTAGATCCAGGAGTTGTTCTTGGAGTGTGTTGGTTCAACGCCATCTAAATGATTTTAAAATTTTAACCATATAGATTAGTGAAGACTAGCGCCTGTGCTTGTGTTCTTAATTTGCTGCTATAGACATAGGCTGGTACTGGGAACACAGTACTGTGTTGAGTCACTTACTCTCCCAAAACCCTGCTCCTGTGCAGCAGAGAAATAATATCGAACCATTTTATTAATGGGAGCTGAAGGCGAAGAAACTGAGAGTGATGCACACAAGCACGTTGGTGAAGAAACAGTTCCTATTCTGCTTCAGAATTTTACTCTTTCAAGTATCTTTGCTCTTTTCAAGCCATTTTGCTTTGAATAGAAACTATTCATAAGTTTTCCTCAGGCCTATCCCCTCTGCAGTGCTACTGAGAAGTCAATCCATTGACATATTCATGACTTCTCACATCTCACAATTTGTTTTACATCACAGTAAATAGCTGCAAGTTCCCTTCACACTACTTCAGATTCCTGTTAAAGCCTGTCCTACACTGACAAGCAATGAAAATGCTTGACAAGCAATGATAATAACAGAGAAGCAGTATCCTGAGATATTTCTTATTGTTGCTTAATCGTTTTGTTGATCTCTAAAGTGTTGCTTTTGTTTATTGTTCTATCATTAGAGTGGATGCTTTTCCAAGGAACACTTTTTTTCCTACACATTGCCTGCAGAAAGGCTGGGTACTTGTCTATAACACAGGTATTTCAAAACAACAATGCAAATAATGTTAATTTGATCCTAGTTTTATGTGAAATTGGTTCATATCAAAATCAATAGTTTATTGCATTCACAGCATTAACTCTTACTTTAAAATCCCATGTAAAAGACAGAAAAAGGAAAGGCAGAAATGAAAACTACCACAAATTTGAAAATCATTAGAAAGAACTCAAAGAAAATTCTCTTTATGCATTCCCATTTTCATTGCTCCCATTAATATGTCTTTTTCTATGATTTTTGAAGTTACAGTATAAAAGGCTCTGTTTATATTCCTTTCTCTGTTGCTTTTTTGTATTTTTGTGTGAATTCAAGACAGCAAGTTTTGAATTTATAATTTAAAAGATATATTTTCCCCCTTAGAGGTTACTAGGAGTTTAACATAGTTAACATATGGAAAACTCAGCTCTAACTCATATTCTCTTCACCTCCTGCTCAACTAATCATCCTCTTCCTCCCCCCAGTATCCAGGTTAAAGTGAGTTTAGTTTCACATCTCAGCTAGTTTGTTATTGTCTATGTTAAATTTGAGGAAAAATGCTAAATTCATAGACTTTGGTAAAACAGTCATTTATTTCCCTGCCAGATAGAATGAAAGACAAACAAAGGGTCAGTTACATATAATATACTCAAAAGCCTGACATGAAGATTCACCTCAGAAAAGATTTGAATAGCATTTAAGTCACATAAAGTTATGGCAAAAAGTACCGTAATTTGCAACAGATTTTTGTTTTCACCCACAACTGAGGACATATCAGTGATTAACTTATGGCTGGGTGCTCTTAGCTCTGGAGAACCTCAAACTTGTTGAAGCATCTGGAAAACAAGACACATACTACCTGTCCTCTCAGTCCCTGAAGAATCCACACTACAGTCACACTAAAAATACCCAAACTTCCTGAAAGAGCTCAAGATCTCACTGTTGACAGAATATTTGAGGAAAAACTGTGTATTTCTGTCTGCTTACTGAGATACAAATGAGAAAACATCCTGCCTGAGCCTTAGATTTCATGAAGTGAAAAAGCCTGTGTGAAGAAAAACCATCAATTTACTGTTCACGGTTTTTCTTTAAGAGTATCCAGTATTTAAAGTATTAGCAAAGTCATTGTAATGGTAATTGTTGCAGTGGTGATCTCGTGATACTATATGGGACTATTGGAATTGGTGCAGGTGACTGTGTGGTATCCATGCAAATTACGTAATGTGATGACTCTTATTTTAATGCTAGTGGGCCTGATAGGGATTGTCCCCAGGAGCACATGTATAGGGGTGTGTGTGTGTGTGTGTTTGTGGGTGTGTGAGAGAATTTACATATGTAAGTAAGAATTTTCTGTTATCTATTTAAAGCGATCTTGCACAATCTAAGCAGCGTCTTTAACAACCCAGTGACAGCTGGTCAGGAATTCTGGATGATGGCAACTAGCTGCTGGCAGAAAGCAGGCAGAAAAGGATCTTCACTCTTGTGCCAAGGTGACAGGAGCAGTGAGGCAGAGCAAAGGGAGTGTACGGTGGGATTGATTGCTGCTCCCATAACTCAACATTGAGAAGTGAGACCTCCACAGAAGATTTATAATCTGGATCTGTTCTTACGCTATTCTGTGTTTGCATTTAGGTATATGATTACAAAGCATGGCACCAGTGCAACCAGACACAGTGGTACGCAGGAATTTGAATGCAAGGATTTAAATACAACATAATGAACAAGCCAGAATTCAGCAATTAATAATATCTTAACATTTTAAAAATAATTTACAGAGTACTTTCTTTATTTTTCTTTATTTTTCTTTTTTTTTTAACCATAGTCCTTTTAAGGAAAACCGCTTGACATTTCCATTTGGATGCAGCTTCATGAGGCAGCCTTGATATCTTCTATTTGGCCATCATTAATCCAAAGTGACTTGCGAGAAAAACTCACAATATTCCTTAGGCAGAGCAGTGAAAGCCCCAAGATTTAAGTTGCATAAGATTCCACTGATAATAGCATCTTTGGTATTTGGTAATGAAAAAAAAATCTGAGGCATAAATCATTGTCTTTGTCAACATCTAGTACAGTCTGACGATTGTAAGAAGAGATAAAAGCTCTGATAAATGTTTTGTTATTTATAAACGTAGTAGGCATGGCTAGGAGTTCTTTAATTAAAGATTTAGTGCTTTCAGTCCCAGGCCTCTTGCCCTTCTCTCCAGAGATGCAGCTGCATCTAAAACCCATATAAAGTCAAACATCCCTGCCTGGTTTTAAATTTAACATAGCTGCCTAGTCAGGCTATTGGTCTTTGTCAGATAGTGGGTTACATCCACGTTTGCAGAGCTTCCAGATAAAACAACAGTATAGTGTTGGAGCCTCCTTAACTACAAAGAATTAGCACACATTAACATTGTTATTTTTAGAATTGGGCAAATGTTGGAAACAACTGCTGCCCTAAGTAGCTTATTATAAATAGCAAAGTCTAGTTTCTTTCCAACATACAATATTTTAACTAGGAAACCATGAACAACTGTAAACATGATCATAAAGCACCCTCAGAAAGGAGGAGAAGTCTTATACTTTAGAACTGAGATTATGGGAAACAGAATTAAATTTCTGGTTCTGTCATTTATTTCCTATGTGATCACATACACGTGAGTTCACCTTATCCCTGAGACAATTAGCTCTGAAGCAATTTGGCAGTCTGGTGTTTTGAGGGACTGGGATGTCAGAGTGTATGTTGGGGTGCCTGTGTCTCACAACACAGGCGGGTCCTCTGGAGACCATTCAGCAGAAGCACTCTGAGCAGCACTCAGAAATGTTTCCCCATCGCAGAGTGTCACTTTTGAGATCTCTCTCACAAAACCAGCAGAGACTCAAGAATCATTGTACTGTCTTACTTCCCACAATAAAAGACATATCCATAGGACAAACTATAGATACTACAAGAGCTGGAAGCATTCAAGATCCTCTCTACCTACCGCTGGCAATAATGTTTCTTCTTCAGGAATTTCACTCACATAAGGATACATGTCCAGATTTTAAACACTGGTAATAGCTTTGCTTCAACTTTAGCTTTCTATTAGTTTGATATGCCAAACACTTGGTACTCAGTTACTCCAAGACTAGATAGTGCTTTTCTTATCTGCAAAAGCATTTCAGATACCTCAATACCAAACATATATGGCTGAAGATGTCCCATATCAAATCCATTCGTAGCTCAGAACAGAGACTTGTCATCGAACAGGTATCCTTTCTTGCTCTTTTGATAGGCCTAGGCAGGAGGATCTAGATCTGAAATTCAAAGGTCCTCTCCAGCAGGACCTAATTATGGGTACCAGTTCAAAAGCACGAAGGTCCCTGTCCCATTCCATATCCACACTGCTGTAAGAAAACTTTTCCTGGCAGTCACTGGATTTTGTCCTATTCTGCCTTTAAATAAGCCTTCTCATAGGCTTGTTTCCTAGACAGAATTGTCCCTTTTCACTGTTTCCTGCTTTATATTTCTTCCCCAAAACTTCTGTTGATAGTAAGGTGTTCAGGTAACAAGTCAAGACCTTTCTGTCTCAAGGACTCATCCTGATGAAGCTCCTCTTATCTTCCTTCAAGGGATGATCAAATGCCAGAATTTGTAGCAGGAGTCTGAAGTTATTTTAGGACTAAATAGTTAATTCCTCCTTTCAAAAGACCAATATCAGCCACTTCATACATAGATACATTGCAAGCCCTCAGCTGACAATAGGTACTACTGGCATGTTCTTAAGATCAAGAGAAAATAGTTATGCCCGTGAAAGGATGCAATTTGAAATTAAGATCTCTCACTTTAGATAACATAACATAACATCAGTATGTAAGCTACGTTCTCATTAGAGTCTACAGAAATTTAGATAATACAGTGAGTGGAGCGTGGCAAAGAATTCAGCTCATCCGAAAGCAGACGTCTAATGTAGACATCTCTGGCAGGATTCACAACCCTAAGTAGGTAGCTAGTGCCATTTGAGACACCCTAACTTACCCAAGATATCTGCATAGGCCTGGTAGATATTGCATGACACCTACAAAAGACCCATATTCTTGTTGAGAAGCAGCTAGACAACAGGTGCAATATTTTATAGTACCCAGATTAAAGAAATACATACCTATATTTAGGTGTATAGCTGTATTATATATCTATATGTTATATAACCTGTACTAAGGAAATTTATACATTACATATACATTAAGGAAACTTAATCCTATTTCTAAATCTAAGTTTCTGAATTTCAAACAGAATGCTGAATGAAGTGGCTGTTCTGCTTTCCTAACAGAGAGGTGCTCTGATTTCAGTCCAAAACAGCTCTGTGGCTTTGAACCTATTGAGCTGCGCAGGGAAAATTCAGGACTAAGAAATCTACTTGATATAAATCAATAACATTGCAGATATATTGAAATGTAAAAACTCAGAAAGATGTTATGAAGAAGTATGTTGGTTAAAAAGGGGGGAAAAAGATAAAAGAATAGAATATTTTTGCCAAATTAGATTACTTGGATTGTTTTCAAGAACTGTTTATGATCATTAATTAAGGAAAAGGGTAACCATGCCAACATATTAAATGTTGTTGTAAATGTAACCAAAATGGTCTGTCACTATAGCCAGCAAAGATTACATTTTAATTTCTTACTGAAGTTAAAAATGATAGAAAATCAACATGTTAATTTGAAAAATAAAGTGTAAAAGACAAGACAAAGATTGATTCTCCTAACAACTGTGCTCAGTTGTTTCTGAATGTCCTGTCACCACACTTGTCAAAGGGGATGAAAGAGTAAAGAAGCAAATCAGTGTTTGATTTTAGCAATAAATAGTATTCTGCTGCCTAAGTAAACCTCTGACTTTCTGAAATAATTTTAGTGTCACTGGTCAGAATTTAACCAAGCAAGGGTAGCAGGTCTCAGCTGGGCCATTTTCAATCAGTCAGAGCAGATAATGAAGACAGAAATCTGCCACTATGACTGTTTAATTTGTGATCTCACTGTCATTGGACCAGCCCTGCGTGCTGTTGCATCTTCAGTTATGAAGCTTCATCCTGCTCTCCAAACATGTCCTAGACAAACACAAGCACTGAGAAGTGTTTTCCCTGCAGATTCCTTTATTAAACCCTGGTGGGTTAATGCAGAGGTATCCAAGACTGGTGCTGCAAGTGCAGTTGCTGGCTGTTTAAAGGAGTCCAAAATCCACCTCCAAGTATAGGTCAGGTTGCTACTAGAATCACCTGCAGTGTGCATTTAGGTGTGGGTTATCACTTTAGCACGGACAGTGAGATTACCAGCGAGTGCATTTTATGAGGAGTACAGTCTGTGTGTGGCATTTCCCAACCTTCTTCCCTCACTCTCTGGCAGCTGAGATTATGTGTTTGACAGACCTCCAAGACACCGTATGAAACACTATGGAGGGTGAAGGAATGTTTCTTCCAGCTGGAGGTGATAAGATTCATATAGATCTAATAATTGAATGGACATGAGGACTATACTGCTTAGAAAAGTGCAGTGATTAGTAAGATCTTCATTAATTTCTGTTCTGAGGATGTTTCAAATGGCTACCTCCAACATAAACATGATTCTATTTTTTTAAAAGCACTAACTCATTAAACATCAGACTTCCAATGACTTAGAAATGAAAAAGTATTTTCATTTATTGGTACACTGACCTGTTTCAGAAAGTGCAGCAAAAGAGGGAGGAAGATGAAGTGAAGGATTAGCTTATGGGACAGTAATCGTTTTCCCCGAAATATTCAGATGTAGTTTCAGTTCACCTTGCACCACATCTGAGCTGCAGTGATAGGATAATCTGCTTTTGACTTGACATCAGTATGAAACCAAAATTACAGAGTTGTGTTAGGTTCAGTGATTCAAAACCAGTTTTTCCCTAATAAACTCCTTGAAATTTTAGGAACCTCTGGAGACTTCTGTTCAGGCTCATTCTTAGCTTGCACAGAGAGATGAGTTCAACTTCAATTCAATCAATTTATTCGGAGAGTTACATGAGAATGTGACAGTTAAAATTATCCAGATTCATTAACAGAGACAATAACGATCAGTAATTCAAAGGGAGAGAAAAGCAAAATATCTGGCTTTCCAACTGAACTACATTAAGATCTAATAAACACTGCCAAGAAGGCATCCAGATTGCTAACCAAAATAAATCTGAGGATTACTCTGTTATACGGTGTTTTAAAGGAAATAAGTCTTTTCAATTCAAAGTCCACATTAAAGCAGTATTTTCTGCTACAACTCGCTGTCCTTTTGTTTAACAGGGCACCTCCTTCATGGCTTTCCAGCGGCACCCTGTTGGTAAAGGACATCAGTAGCTCCTGTCATTGGCAGTTGCTACGGGTGCGCTTGAAACAGGTCCAGCTGCAGGGCATATATAATCTGCTACATCTTCTCCAGAACATCGTGCCTTGGGACTCCATAAAGCAAGATGTTACTCTGTGTTCATATTTAATAACCTCTTCCTTTCCAGCCCCTAAGAAGGGAGATCTTGGGACTACCACATTATCTTATAGCTCAAGAGGGTTGGATTTAATTTGTTTGATTTACTACAGGCTTTCTGTTTGACCTGGGGCTAATCATTTTGGACTAAGGCCACAAGGGGATTTAGGTACAACCCAGATCCTCACCATTCTTGCTTATCCAATACCTAATTTTTGACTGGTTGGCATGTGCAAAATTGCCTCAGCCTTGATTAGAGCCAGGCAATTTCTATAGAAGAATTCTTTGTTTGCTCAAAAATGCACTTTTGCATTGATGGAAACTATCTGCAAATTTGTACCAGATTTGGTCAATTGTTTCAGCCAAAAAAAAAAAAAAATATTGAAAATGTCAAAATGATTTGCTTGAACATTTTTACGGAAAATATTTTTTGAAACTGTTCCATTTTGAATAAATAATCAAATATTCAGTGAAGCAGAACTAGGGCCTGACTTGCCCTCATCTTAGGTGAGAACTTCAAAAAGAGTTCCTTTCTTGCTTACTCCCTGTTACATCTGGGGAAAATATATGTGAGGGTGTATATATATATATGTATATATACATGTGTGTATATATATATATATAGGGAAGAGACGGAATGTATCCAATAGAATGGTAACTTGAGGTTCTCTGTGAAAAAGAATGAAATTGAAAATCTTGTAATTAGACAGACAGGAGAGATTAAAACTGACACCATCTTCCAGACGAAGCCTAAAGTGCTAGTCTATTAACAGCTGAGTCTAGGTTCTTTCATATTTGCCAGATGATTCAAAGACATTATCTCCAGTAAATAATTCAAAGCTGTCTATCTGTTTTGGAGAGCTAGGACTTTGGGCAGAGGCCCACCCTTTCCTGTAGCAATAGTAAGGCTACTTACTATTATATCTCAGGTCAGTTGACTAGCTTACGACCGTTCCCGTTCTTTCTAGTCATGCATGATTTTATCAGTTTTATTTCAGCTATAATTCAGAGCTGGAAAGTCCATTGGATGGGAGAAAAAGTGAAAAATAAGTATTGCAGTATATAAAGGTCCTCCGTAGACTTATGTAGTTGGGTTTTTTTCTGTGCCACAGTATCCCAAAGATACTACATACTATTATGAAAGCTTAGGGAGAATCATAGCTGCTTTGGTGAATGCCAGTATATTTAGGACATGACTCATTCATCTAAATCTAGGTGTTCAATGGTACTTGAGATGTCCTGGGGCATTTGCCTGGCCTTTAGCTTCTGCTGGAGAAGGATATGGATTTCCTATGGGAAATGCATGTGTTTGCCTTCCTCATACAGAGGTACTGCATTCCCTAGTGTGTCTCAAATATAGATGAGCTGGACACTAAAAACCTTAAGGGTTTTCCATGACTGGGATCCTGGTATTCAAAGAAAAAGTTCTTGCAAGTATTGTGTGACTTCTATAGTAAAAATAATACCCATAAGTGCTCTGGAGGTCTGCAAACAATCTGTGTATTAGACAATCTAAGCTCTGTTAGTCAAATAGTTTTAACTCATTGTATAAGCCAGAAGTTCATTGCTTTATTCTTAAGAGACTAACAGGCGATAAAGGGGGAGGAAAGAACCAAATTATTACCTTCAGTTTATGAACTATCAGAAAAGTTTAAGGCTGACTCCCGGGCAAAAGCATAGTAGGCTTTTTCCTTCCTGTTAGCTAGTTCTCCCAGCCCTATCAGTTTAAAACTTTTTCTATACAGGATTATGTTTAAAATTTGTGCATGTCTCAGTCAGTGTAACAAATGTATTTTTAAACTTACAACTAAGATAGAGACTTAGCTTATGATTCAAAATTTCCTATAGTTGAGTAAAAACTGAGGAATGAATTTTGTTGAATAAAACTGTACTATCTTTTAAATTCTTTTCTTGGGTCATTCTTTTTTTCTTTTTTCCCTCTATTTTCACACTTTTTTGGTGGATGAAGTCCATGATTCTCTCCTGTTTAACCATGTCCAGAGTTTTTGAGTGCGTGAATATATGTATACAAATATGTGAGTGTGTGTGTGTGTGTGTGTGTGCATGCACATGCGTGTAATGCCTCCCCTCTGCTGGATGGCTCATAGTGAAGTAAAAGGACTATATGCCTATTCATAGGTAAAAGGAGCTTTTGAAACTGCAGAACCTGACTTCCAGTTCCTGTTTATGAATGATTTATATTCTAATCATGTCTGTTCTCTCCAGTACATAGATTCAACAAAGTGTGAGATGCTCTGGCTATAAAAACGTAGTAGTAAAAACATACGGTACATTTTTCCATTTGTTAATAATGTTCAAAAGGTATCTGTACAGATGACATACAATACTCAGTCTACTTATGTGTAAATAAGGTCTCAATGACTTCTGCAAGCTCATGAACTTCATCTATCTATACCTCATAAGCTATTTTCAATGAACCAGTTTAGGCTGATTTGCTATAGCACACAAATTCATAATTTATTTTCTAATTTAAAGAACATTTAACACTCCATAAGTTAATCACATCTTTCTGACTTGAGATAAGGCTTGATGGAAACCTTTTTTCCACCAAGTAGTAACAATCCTTAAAAATTCAGTTAACTTGCTTTCTATTCACTGAATCATTTAGTTTGTCATAACACAGCCTTTTATAACTTCTTGTGTATAAATGGGGAATATTAATTGCTTCTGGCAACATCAAAGTGTTGTTTCACTATACATTTAATCATTAGCTTTTAATGCTCCCAAACTAATGTTCCAAGACATTGTGAAGAGGTAATAAGTTCAAAGCAATATGAAACATAAAGCAGGACTTCAGAGTGAGTTAAAAGGATTTTCTTTAAATGCATAAGAGCTTTCAAACCCATTGTACAAAACTGTGTAGGAATTTTGGCCAGAACTAAAAGAAGAACCTTACTCCCATATTTGAATGAATTACCAGATCTACTAGATACTGTATGCCCTCCTGAACTAAAACAATCTGTCTCCAAGAAATAAAAAGTACAAAAATAAGCCTAATTGGTTCTGATACATGTCAGAAGTTGTGCTTGTGACATATTAATGAAGCTGATGAATGACACACATGCATAATATAAGGTCTCCCAAAACTTGTAAGTACTACAGCATTATTCATATCAGGAACTTGAAATGGTGACTTTTCTTTTTCTTGTTCCAATTTCTTTTGTCTCCCTTTTTAATAAATGGCTGGTTCCAACTGTTTATGAAGGCACATAGTTAAAAGGAAAGAATTGTTTTGAAGGACTAATTTCTACATACCATATAATCAGCCCTCAAAATATCATTACACTTGGATCCTAAGCACTCTGAGTCTTAAAGACATGCTTTTTTCCTGGGGAAGTCACAATTAGGTGTAATGCAGAGATAAGTCACTTAATAGTCTCACAGACAACAGTATAACAGAGACAAGGCATAGGAAAGTCTTGTATACTTATTTTACGGAGATTTAATGTCTGCTACAAAGCCTATTGCAGTCAGTAGGAATCTTTCCTACGTGGGATTTGGATCAGAACCATAATACCATTCCATACTGCCTTCAGTCTATGTCCATAATTGGTAAATTGAGGACAGCAAAATCAAGGTTATCATTTTTTTTTAAATTCCCACGCAAAACTGCACATACATGAGTTTCACACTGAAAACATTTAATGTTGGTGTAGAAAACAGAGATTTGTGAGTGTATGTGGGTGTCAGCACTGGGCTAAACATGAGCATACATTACACATATACACGACAGATTTTTGTGCATACTTTGCCTAAGGGGCATTGCCACATTGGATAAACCTTTAGACCGGGAGTTATGACTTTTCTTCTAACATGGACTTACTGTGAGGGTGCCTGAGGCTCAGTTTCTGTAAGTAGAAGGCACTGCTACAGATGTTTACCCTTCCCAGAGATTGTTATACGTAGCAATAATCAAAGGATTTTTGGAGAGCATCCGTTAATGAATTCTGCAAGATACAGCTGTGTTAAAGTAGATGTGGGCACTTGCAGTGTGCCCATACAATTTCGTGCAGTGTAAAATCATATCCATCAATTCTGTTTATCAGAATTCTGAAAAAGGAGGCATGCTGGCCATCCCAAACACCTCTGCTTAAGGGCATATGTACAGAAAAAGGCGAAGAGGAGAAGACAACAGACACAGGTTTACAGGCAGGCTCCCGTTGTCAAGAGCCCTTACTCAGTTGCATCTAAGTATAGTAGTTCAGCCTGTTCTCAAAAAGTTTGGGACACTGTGTTTTCCTGTGCAACTTCCCCAAATGCTGTTTACCTTTTTGAAGCTAAATAACACCTGTTCTTTCACCAGGCATCCTCTGAAGATGCAAAGGAGAGACAAGTAGTTTTAGCTCTTGTATCTTTGATGCACAATAAAGACATGCTGTAAGTCCTGTAATGAAACAGTCTATTATTAATTAAAGAATAATCAAGAGCTAAAGGAAATCTTTTTCCCTTGGCTTACACAGTTCAATTCATATTGTTTTAAAACAAGAAATAAATCTAAAACTAAAACATTCGCTATATAAATCTGCAGAAGATCATCTGAGATAGACAGCACCACATATGTTTATAGTTGAGAATCTGGCAGCCAGAAGATGTAACAACTGATGGTCAAGATGTTCTGGTTCAGAGCTGGAAAGTAAATAATTCCTGAGAGGAAGGATTCTACGGTTCTGGGCAGCTGATCCGGTAATAAAATAAATAAGCAATAAAATCCACTTCCTGTTTTGAGAGTTCACATTTCATACTGGCAAAATTCTCCTATTAAATTCAATTTCATGCTTCCATAAATAAACCTGGCACCTTTTTAAACACTTTTCCATCTGTTTTACAACTAGAAGTGTATTATTTAATGCACTCTTGGGATTCACACCAATGGGAAAAGGACTACTTGTGAAGAATACAACATTTTAGTTGGAGAGAGTACAGAAAAATAATCACTAGCTTCCCTAAATTCTCAAACAATTGTAACAGGACTCTGATGTAATCATTTTTATCAGGAAGGAGAAAGAAGAGGGTTTTCTTTTTCATTTCTTTTGTGTATAAATGTTATTTTTATTCAACATGAAATGGATTTTGAACCAGAACATAGATGTTTTACAAGAGATGGAAAATGGCTCCTGTATGAGCTAACAGTACAAGGAACTAATCAAGTCAGTTAATCCCAGAAACATTTTCCATCAAGAGCTGTCTTTGTTGACAAAATCTGTAATGGTAATGAATAGGTAGTCATCTTTAATTTTTAGTGTCACTTGCATTTATAGGTCTGAAATTGCTCTACAAAGTCCCATTATCTTTATTTCACAGATGTAATAGTGTATACACATCATATATATAAAAATAAAAAGGTTAAATCATTTGTCCAAAGTCATCAGCAAGCCAGAGGCATATAGGTTCCCTGTGATCCAGTCAACACCACCAGATGCTTAAATCTTTTGTATCTCCAATGAGGAGCAGCACTGAGGGCAGCTTATAATTCCCAGGGCTCTTCCCATTGTCCTTGATCTTGAACTGTGATATAAGGCTGGAAGTGACAGAAAACATTTGGCTTTTATGCCTGTGTTCTTTACTCACTGATCTTTCTGTTATTATTTCTAGTAAATAATTACAAAGGTTAAGTGGCTTAGACTGCTTATTTTTAAGTATGAAATGGTCCAATCTCAGCATTTAGAATAGAAAGCCTCTTTTCCTTCCAACACTCCGATGAAAACCCAAACATCTGCCAAGCCTACAAAACCCCAGAACATCAAACAACTTTTCATTGGGTAGAGAGAGAAAGCCTACAGAGAAAATGTGTATCCTACTATTTTGCAAGGGCATGGTAGTGTGTCTCATGCAAAGGAAATACAAAATATATAAACTGAAGGAATATCCTCCTTTTGCAAGTAAATGTATGGGGAGTGACAAAGGAGAAACAGTCTCATCATAGATGGATCCTTGCCATGTGTTTTTAAGACTACACTTATCTTTAGTTAAATCCTTTGACATATGCTCCATACTCCACGTAAAAAGAAGTACAATAATGTTAATCTTACTTGTGATAGTAAAGGCCTCTGCTCCTATAGAGAAAGAGGATTTGGGTGCCAGGAATGACTTGTTCTTCCACAAATTCAGCAAGTCTGCTACTGGATTATCTCTGCAAGGGAAATGCTACTTGGAGGATGGAAAACCGCAAGACAATGGGCAGTCATTCCATCCTCAGGCTGTAGAAAATTGGTATTAAATGATTCAAGAACATCTGCTGTGGAGGAACTGATAAAATGTTCCCAGCAAAAGGCAGTAGCTCTCATGACATCTAAAAAGGTCAGATTCATACTGTGGAAATGACAAAAGATTTTTGTTTTCCAGGTGACCTCGTACCCACTGCACAGCAAAGGAACACAGCAAAGAGCACCAGCTGCAAGACAAAGACTTATTGGCAGACACCCCATCTCTCCTGTGACTCCTTTTGCCATTGTCACTACTGCTATGTCCACAGCCATCCCCTGCAGTGGTGACTATTACAAAGCCACGAGTGGCCTATAACTTGCGATTCTTTGCTTTCTGTTATGGAAAATGAAAAAGAATTGTCAGTCCTATTTCATTTCTTTCCCATTTGGGTGCCCACACAAACCAAACATTCATGTCGTTAGACCCATCAGTAATCGTAACATGAACGATGGAAGGCGTACAAGGATCCTCAGCTCTAACATATGCTGTGGATATTCTCATCGGTCAAAGGCCCTAATCCATGCAGTATAGGCTTTGAATGAGTTTGACCCCTTCTGGTCAGACATCTGTAGAGAGGCCTCTTGAAGTTTCCAATGTGATGCATTTCCTTGGCATGCTGGTTCCAGATGAATTCGAACTTCTGCACTGTAGAGAAGTTTTACCTTTCTAAGCAACAATTGGGAAAATTATTTAATACTGGATTTTTGATTTGGCCTCCACATTGTCTTTGTTACTGGGGCAGATTTACTATGGGATCAAGTGAACTAGGGGCAATACTACCCCATGATTATATCTACACTCATAAATTAAACAGTTCCAGAGAATGTTCCTGGAGTAGTGAACGTCAGTTAGTCATATATATTGTTAAATTGTTAACAGAGTCCTTGGCGTGGTTTTGACCCAGGTCAATGAGCACTTTCTGAATTTCCGAGGAGTGAGCCAGGGAACCTTCTTAAAAATCATTTTGGATGTCACCAAACTGTTTTGGAGAGTTGGAGAATTCAGTTGTGTGGATCTTGGTCTCATTGGCAGCAAATACCACTAGCATTAATTTATCAGTCTCACAGTCCTTATGATTTCTGCTTTGTGCATGACAGTAGTGGAATGATCAAGTAAGAGTATTGCTGAGGTGTCTGTCCCTCTATCACCACTGCAGCTGCATCCAATTGGGTATCAAATGACTTTTAGGTTAAAAGCAGAATGACCAGATATGGTTTGCTCTTCTGTATTTTCCCTTCTACTCCTGCTAGTTAGATTTTCTTGTCTACTGCAATGTAAATAGCTATTTTTAATAGGTAGCATGCAAAATGCAAAAAGTATGAAAAAGCTCTTTAGTATGCTTATTTCAAAGAAAGAGTTGGGTGTTTTATAACCTGCCTAGAGACGATATGAAATTTTGAACTAACACTCCTTTTCTCAACAGCCAGTGTCTCCCATCAGCATTTTCTTTCTGTCCTTTAGGGACTAACAAGAGTTTGGAAGTATTTCCTGCATTCACAGCTTCTAATCTCTCTCTAAGGATTTCAAGTACATAAATCTTTCTAGCTTTATACCAACACAGGTCATTTCTGATAATCCCATATCATTTTCCTGGGCTTGTATAGGACTTACTGGTATAACATAGTACACGCTGGAATTGCTTTGGAGGTGTGTGGATGTGTGTGTGTGTGTGTGTGTGTGTGTGGGTAGATACCCATAACTAGACATACATATACATGCATATATGACATATATATATATAATAATGTACATACACACACACACACATATATATATCAGGATGATAAACATGTAGAAATGGCTGTTGGTCAGGCCACCTGTCTGTCAATGTTGTATGCAAATAAAGTGCCAAAGTATCTTGTATAAAACTTCAAATTCCCTATAGTTTTCTGCTCCCACTGCTCCTGCTGCAGAGCTGTTCCAGGACATAACTACTGTAACAAGCAAGAATCTTCTTCTGATTTCTAGAGTGAACTTCTGTTGTTGTGCCAGCAACATCCTCCGGTTTAAATCACTGTTCTTTCTCATGGTATTTACCTCTCTAATGTATTTATAGATTGTAATCATGTTGCTTCTAGAGTCTGATTTGCCAGGCCAAACACTTTCTCATATGACAGTTTAAACAAACCCTCTGTTGTCTGATCATAGCAGTAGCCCTTTTCTGCATCTATTAATCTTTCTTCAGTGTGAGTTACCAGAACTGTATACAATACTACACCTAACATCTCATTAGTGCTTTGTAAAATGCTACTAATGCTTATCTCTCTCTCCATCATTTTGGCAGTAATCCTGCAATGAACTTAGTATGGGGAAATTCCTCATCACCCCAGTGGTTTCCAGCTGATAAGTTCTTCCCATATATATATAAAAAAAGTGTTTTTTTCTTGTTGAATCCCAGCCCACTCCTACAGTTCTCAAGATCACCCACTTCTGTCTCTTTGAGTCTCCTCCATACTCGCTCTGTGCCTCTGAAAGGCTTCATTGGCACAGCTCACCTTTCATATTAAAGCCATTAGTGGAAACATTAATGCTCTCTCTCAAAAATGATTATTGAAGAACAAAGTTATTGCCTCCCACTCATGAAGCTCTTCTAGTGCCAACTGCTCTGGTGCCATTTCTAGCCAAATCCTAAGCAGCTTTGCAGTGTCTGTACTGATTCCCATCTTCTTTGGTTTTACTAATAATCTCCCAAGGGCCACCACATCAAAAGTTTTTACTGATGTCCAGAAAGATTATACTTGTCTCATTTCCTCTTTCAAAAAATTCATTTATTTCAACAAAGAAAACCAATAGTTATCATGACCTGCCTCAGGTAAACTCTTTTGGAAATTGACCTCTATATCTTTAATAATTCTCTTATTTAGAATTTTTTTAATAGGATAGCAGATTATTGAAATAAAATCTAGGTGCCCTGTGGCTGCTCTGATCACTTTCTCACTTCAGCCTCTTTATTCTGTGTGTGATATTTGCTTCTCTCCAAACATTAGGTACCACCCAGCCTTTAAACGTTTATTAAAAATGCCTGCTGCTCCATTGAAAGTTTGTTTACCAGACCCCTATTCTTCCCTTTTTTGTCCTCCTAGAGTACATTACACACATTAAAGTTTACTTCTACACTGACTGTGAAAATTTCCATTTCTATATCTTTTTTATGCTTTCTGTCTTTTTCCCCCATGATCAAATTCATTGTATATTTCCTTGAAATCTGAGCTAGGGCATAATTCAGTTTTCATCATATATTGATTTATTCTTAATTTCTACTTTATCCTCACTACATTCTGGCCCTCCTTCTTTTTTCCACCCTTGTTCTTTTCATTCACAAGGCTGAAGAATCTTCTGCTATGTGTTTTAATATCCTTTGCAAGGTCTAACTCAGCTTGACTCTTTGTTATTCTCACTTTATCTCCACGTATTTTGGCCTCTAAGGCAGTTTTCTTTGATGATCAGTCATTTTTTCCCTAATCATTGTAGGCAGTCTGCTTATTTCTAATATCCTTTTTTTTCTGTGACTATTCATCTGGTCAGATCTGGAACTACTTCCTGCAAGTTTTCTCTTTTTTTTTTTTCTTTTTTTTTCCCCGAGACAGAGATTCATGATAAGTTCTGCACCCTTGACTTTAAGGCTTCTTCTTTATTTAAGTATCAAATTCAAATCCAGCTGAGTTAAGTATCTAGTTTCTGCTGTCTATCAAAATTTGCCCTTTGGAAATTAAGAATGTTAATGAATATGATTTAAATTTCCACTTAATTTAAAATAATCAGTCTATGGTAACTCAATTCCAACGTAATTTATATGAGAATGTCCAGCTCATCTCTGAAATCTTCAGTACTTATAAACTGCTAATTTAAATTTGCAGCATCTTGAACTAAATCAGTGGCTATCTGGATAAGAGGTAGGCTACAAACTCAAGGATACTGCACCCTATTATTTTTTTCCCTGCCATAGAACTAGGCAGCGTTTATTACTTATCTGGGCATTAGTATTTATGGCTATAGCTATGCTTATAAAGACTTCTGTGGTCTTGCTATTGCAAGGCATGCGTCAACAATAGGCTCTGGACCAGTTGCAAAATCACAGAATAGTTGGGGTTGGAAGGGACCTCTGGACATCATCTTGTCCCCTTCCCCCCCCCCCCACCGCCCAGGCTCAAGCAAGTTAATTCAGAAGAGGTTGCCCAGGACTGTGTCTAGATGTTTTTTGGGGTATCTCCAAGGATAGAGACTCCACAGCTTCACTGGGCAATCTGTTCCAGTGCTCAGTTACCCTCACAGTAAAGAAGTTTTTCTTTAGGTTCAGATGGAACTTTCTGTATTTCCATTTGCACCTATTGCCTCTTGTCCTGTCACATGATACCACTCAGAAGAGTCGGGCTGTGTGTCCTTTCAACACCCTCCCATCAAATATTTATAAACATTGATCAGAACCCCTTGGGCCTTCTTCTTTCTAGGCTGAAGAGTCACAGCTCTCTCAGCTTCTCCTCGTATAAGAGATGGTCTAGTCCCTTAACCATCTTTGCTGTCCTTCATTGGACCCGCTCCAGTACATCTATGTCTTTCTTGCACTGGGGAGCCCAGCACCAGACCCAGCCACTGGACATCCGGATGTGGCCTCATCAGTGCTGAAGAGAGGAGAACCTTCAGCTTTCTGGCAATGCTCTTCCTGGTGCAGCCCAGGAGGCTGTTGGACGCCTTGATCTTGGACAGATCTTGAACAGATACTATATGGGGAACGAGACAATCACTCTGCCAATAGGTTTCACAGACATTATCTGGGAAAGAGAAAGACTCAAGTATCTGGGTTCCACTCCAGGATCTAATGTGCTTAAAGAGTCAGAGGGCTGTTTCATACCCAACAAAATGGTGAGTTGTTAAGCTTCTTGGATAGGTATCTTGAGATTTTCTGAAGACATTTTTATAACAAAAACTCATTAAGTAATTTACACAACTAAAAATAACTTAGTTTCAGATTCTTATATAGGAAATTTGGCTCCAGTTAGGCTGACATTATGCTACAATGCAAAATGGAAAGTTCTGAAGTCAATTTAGGCAGAATGATCACCTACTTTAAAGTCATATAGCACACTGACAAAAGGATTTTTGCTTCCTCGTTTCTAATCTAAAGCTCAAGGGTAAAACTCAAGGAAGACATTACAGTAACATTTTGTCTTCTGACTGAAAAATACAGATATATTTATCAAAGAGCCTCATCTTGTTGAAATTTCAGATTGTTCAGTTATTTGAAATTTGATTTTCTGTGAATGCAGGAACTTCGATTTTCACAAATTGCATCACATCATGAGTGAAAACATGCCAGACAGTCTTTGAGAATCTATGAATGATGAATAGCAAATTCTGAAACATGGACAGGTTATGCACAATAGATAGATTTGGAAGGTTTTCATAAAAAATAGTCACGTTTATATAAACTATACCATTTCTGAATAATATGTAATTTCATAGGAATAAAGATTGCTTCCTGAAATAGAATCTTACCTCCCTCCCCAAAAAAAAGAGCTTGCAAGATATTTCATAGAATCATAGAATCACAGAATGAGTAAGGTTGGAAGGGACCTCTGGAGATCATCTAATCCAACCTCCCTGCTCAAGCAGGGTCACCTAGAGCATGTTAGACAGGATTGCATCCAGGCGGCCGTTGAAGATCTCCAGAGAAGGAGACTCCACAACCTCTCTGGGCAACCTGGTCCAGTGCTCCGTCACTCTCACAGGGAAGAAATTCCCCCTCACGGTCAGGCGGAACTTCCTGTGCTTCAATTTCTGCCCGTTGCCTCTTGTCCTGTCACACGGGGCAACTGAAAAGAGTTTGTCCCCGTCCCCTTGACACCCTCCCTTCAGGTACTTATCCACATTGATAAGATCCCCCCTCAGCCTTCTCTTCCCCAGGCTAAACAAGCCCAGCTCTCGCAGTCGTTCCTCATAGGGCAGGTGCTCCAGCCCTCTGATTGTCTTCGTAGCCCAACGCTGGACTCTCTCCAGTAGCTCCATGTCTCTCTTGTACTGGGGAGCCCAGCACTGGACACAGTACTTGAGATGAGGCCTCCTCAGGGCTGAGGAGAGGGGCAGGTCCACCTCCCTCCACCTGCTGTCAACACTCTTCCTGATGCACTCCAGGATACCATTGGCCTTGTGGCATGTGCCACAAGGGTACATTGCTGGCTCATGGTTGATCTGTTATCCACCAGCACTCCCAGGTCCTTCTCTGTAGAGCTGCTCTCCAGAAGGTCAGCCCCCAGCTTGTACTGGTGCACAGGGTTATTCCTCTCTAGGTGCAGGACCCTGCACTTGTCCTTGTAGAACCTCATGGGGTTCCTCTCCGCCCAGCTCTCCAGCCTGTCCAGGTCTCTCTGAATGGCGGCACAGCCCTTGGTGTATCAGCCACTCCTCCCAGCTTGGTGTCATCAGCAAACTTGCTGAGGAGGCACTTTGTCCCCTCATCCAGGTCACTGATGAAGAAGTTGAACAGGATGGGACCCAATATTGAGCCCTGGGGGACGCCACTAGCCACAGGCATCCAACTAGACTCCATGCCACTGATAGCAACCCTCTGAGCTCTGCCTTTTAATTCATAATCTATAATTCTAAGAGTTTTCCTTGTTCCTTTCTTTTGGTGAAAAGTTTCACAATTACAAGATTGGATATTCTTATTTGAAAATAGAAAAATTTATATTTTGATTTACAATATGTTTAAGATCTGATATGGAGATATCAAAATATAAAGGTTGATATAGGAATTAAGAAAGTCTGTTTGCTTTATTGGCCCTATAGACTGCTGTGATATTAGAAGTTGACATACATTTCTTTAACATACTGGATATGGAATGTACCTCATCTAATTGAGGGAGATGTATAGTAATTATCAGAAAAAAAAAAAGAACTTTCATCTTTATGTATTATTACTTAGCAGTCTTTTCTGTCTCTTTATTTATTTTTCTGGATGCCATGCATAATAAGGCACCACCTGATGAAAGGCAATGATGAGACAGCCTTTAAAAAAGTCTGTCTCCTGGGAAGAGTACATTCAGGGTGTGCTACATATGATGCGTGAAAAGCCCAACATTTACAGAGAATATTTATTATTATTCAGAAGTTCACAAACAATCAGTTCTAGTCTCAAATCACAAATAACATGGGACCCCTAGAGGCATCACTCTTAAGCATCAGATATCCAACTTCTGGAACTGGTTTTAAAGGAAGTAGAATGGAAAAGGAAGATATAAGAAGGACTGACAAGTTAGAATACTGCCATAGATTCTCTTCTGAAGCACCAAACATGAAAAAAAAAAATGTTTCACTACACTGAATATTTGGTATGGACCATAATTATAGCTATTTTTGTAGTGTAAGGGTTTCAGAAGCTGCTTTTCCGGGTGGACCTGTAGGAAAATATCCCTTGGCAATACGTCAGATACATCTTCAGACTTTTTATTAATAGAAGACTGCTGTCCAGGACTCAGATTGTTTCCCAAACAGGCCATGTAAACTGCAAGTTCCACTTTGACAGTCACCAGAAAATAAGCACACTCAGAAAGGAGAAGGATGGGTATGTAATGTCCCCTCTGAGGTAATACGGCACATAAGTATTAAATTCTCATCAGACAAATGATGTATTTTAAAAGCTTTCTGTTTTTCTAGGATATGTGTCTTTCCTGGCTGGTATTCTCAGAAGGGATGGTACATGTTGCTTCTGGGAATGGCACCACAGCTGGCCTTGCTCTAAGTTTCCTGATTCCATTGAAATGAGTTTGCCTTTTTGTTAATAAATTTTTTTTCCCCTTCCCCCTCCTGAATTCTTTTTCTTCTGTGTTGTTTTTTCTAATCTGTCTCCAAATCTCACTTGACTGCTCTCATATCTTTCAACTTTTATTTCTCTTATTTAATAATTTGTGTTGCTCTGCAAGCTTGCTTTTCTGTCTACATCATTCATTATATCAAATCCTCATCTTCATTTCCGATAACCTTGATGTATCAATCATCTGCTTCCTTCAGTTTCCCCAGCTGGTCTAACAATGCCACCTATAATGTTTCCTAATACTGCTCATTGTCATACTTAGGACCTTATTTTCTCCAATGGCCTGGAAATCTTATGTTTTCTATTTGTCTGTGATCTGAGTGTTATTTAACTTGTCACTGCAACAAGAGTCAGACTTTTGTCTGAGAAAGTTGCTTGGTTTTAGATAATCTCGTTTGATGTTTCTCAATTACAAGCTTTTTAATGATTACTGCTGTGGTATCACGAACTTGATGATTGGCACAACATAGAGCTTTTTAAATTAAAAGGAGCTGTATAAACAAACTTAGCCTTTTCACTTCTATCTCAAGACTACATATATCTTTTGTATCTTGCTATCTAGTTGCTATTTATGAACTGTTCTGAATTTAATGGGCCCAGTGACTTTTTAAATATTATACTAAATGAAAAGATTTAATTTTGTCTTATAAGAGCCTCAAGTGTATCACACAGTGGTTTGACTCTTGCTTTTTTTGGTCTTTATATTCACATGGATGATTCTTGGTAGTGTTTTTCTTTTATTTTTAGTCTGCAAATACAACTTTCTATTTTTACAGCTTCCTCTTTCTCCACCAATACCACTACCATTAATTATTAATTAAAGTATGTTCTTGTAAACTATGATAGGCAGGAGAGAAAGATAAATATTTTTTTTATTGGCTCTGCTATGATTCACACATTTCTTATACAATGTTGGCATTTCTCTAAATGGAAAATAGAATGTGAATTGGAGGAATCGTGTCATGCTTTTACATTTTCCAAGAATCATATGGCAATGCAACAGATACAAGAGGAATAGTGTCATGACTTGGAATTGTGATCCACAGCCATCATTTACAATGGCACCATGAATAGATAATGTGATCTTTTTTAATAGAGTTTCAACGGTTCGGGGCACTACATCAGTTCTAACAAAAATGTACCTTTCTCGATAAATCAAACAAATATTGTGGCATGTTTCACATAAAGTTAAATCCTCATAATTTGTTAAAATATTGTGGATGTTGCCTGTAAACAGAAGATAAATATTCAAACCCTGCCCTATTTCAAGTGCAAATTTGGTCGTGTCATGAACTGGTGCACAGGAGTATCTTTACTCTGTGTGTTTGCCATTTTCCTCACTTGCTTGGCTTGATATTTTAAGTATAAGGCACATACGCTGAAGGTGGATGAAATGGGACTGGACAATGATCAACTACCAATATATATTTATTTTTTCTATCATTTCTCCTCCCCAGGCTGCAGTTTGCCATTTGACAAAAGGTATATTTATTAAGTATGCTTTCTCTGGAAATGTTTGTTTGGGTTTCACTTTCAGCAAGTTGTGGGGCTGTGCAGTTGAACTGTTGAAGTAAATGGATATTTGAGTGAGACTCCTTTCTGTATATGTCTTATCTGAAACATATTCCTATAGTAGCACTATATGCATTTGTGTAATTTGAAATAAAGTTGTACAAAAAAAAAAAAAAAAAAGGAGGCTTAAGAATTTGCAAGTGACTCCAAGGGTATCTGCATCTAGTGACATCACACACACAAAAAAAAAAAAAAAAAAAAAAAAAAAAGGAGTCTTTTGGATGTTCATTTATTAATGCAAATATATTTTATGGAGATATTTTTATGAGCTTTGGGATTGTCATATCTGGAAGGAATTCAGAATGGAGCTGAGTTCCATCAGACTTTCAAGCTCTGTCTTAACACCTCCTTCTCTGTAACTGCATGATTTTAACATGAGCTCTTTGCTTCCTAATGATTACTATCAGCTACTCCTTTCCATCAGTAGATAAGATTTTGCTTTACTCCAGGCATATTTGAAGGAACAGAACTTTCATGACTGGACTTCATTTATTTATAGAATGTTGAATCATTAAATCTGAGATGTGAGATTCTGTAAGTTTCATGGATTCTCGTAATTTTACATTAAGCTTTGTGATCTCTGAGGTTTTTCTGAAAGCTATACTCACTGCAAATGTACAGTCTCCTCTTTCCTAGCTCCTGGGCTACGCTTGGGGGAAGAGAAACATCTCTTTCTCTCAGCCTTTCACACTGAAGCTGCTCTGCTTCAGATGAAATGAATTCTGAATGGAGTTAGAAACAGGGTAATTCTGCTGCCCATAGTTTGGGGCATGCATGGAATGAGAGGCTTGTGTGAAGCAAATAACACAAAGCTCCTGATCAAGCAGAGAAGATATTTGAAGGAGGTTATCATTGCTGAGCTGCTATGATCTATACCCTCTACATGTCCTACCATCCTCCATTTTCTAATAAATTACCATAGGAAATAAGCAAAATTAACTGTTTTAAGATTTTTTTAAGGTTTTAATCCTATCCAAACAAGTCACTAACTTTGACTCAGCTAATGAACTGCCTCCAAATAGTTTCAGATCAAATAGAACAATTTCTGCTGTAAATAAAATATTCATACACACAGAAAAAAATTACTCAGTCTCTGTCAGAAACACTGTTTTCTTTACATTGAATTCACAAATCAAAATAATTACTTAGGAGTAGATCAAAAAATGGAAACAATGGGAGACAGGAGAGTATTTCACTGTATCATCCGAAGCAGCTTCAAAGCAGTTGCAGCATAGGCCTTGCCCAGAATGGACAAGGTTTGCTTTACTTTGTACTTATGATGTGCTGTGGAAAGCAGATATAGGACAGATCTGCAGGAGGATAAAGCAAAGACTTCAGGGGAACAATCCTGAGAGGCACAGGGCAACATGTGAACAATCATCTGAAGATGTTTACTTAAAGATGTCCTAGCGGGCATAGGCTGTCTCTAAGGTCTGCTTTAAAAGCTTAGGAGTGAATGGAAAGATAGGCCAGGAAGGACCTTCAAAGTGAAAACTGACACAACTGAGAAAATCCGTCAGTGGGAGGATGTAAAGAGAGGACTACAAGTAGCAAGCAACTGATCTTTGCAGAAATCTTCCGAATAGGTGCTTGTGGAGCAAGATTGTCCCAGCCCCAGAAAAGGATTTTTCTACAACTGAGGTGTGAGATGCTGGGGCCAAGGTCAGACTTTTAGCTGAGTGGCTGGCAGAAGAAAAATTTCTCAGTGATCTTATACTGAAAGAACATACACAGTTTTAGTCCTGCACTGAGAGCTGGAAAAAAAGATGTTGCTCAGGGCTCAGGTCTGCTAATAGATTAGAAGGTAATGGTCTACCAGACTGGAGAAGATGGAAGGCTGAATAATGAGTCACCAAAGCAGTGCAATGAAAGCAGTGAACTCATGTGAGGAACACACCGACAGCTGGTGAACTCCTTTTACCTAACTGTATTCTTAGGAAAAACCCAAACCATTTTTGCTAAGGTAATCAAAATTAAGATCAAGTTTGAGACAGATGTGAGATAATTTTAGGCCCATACCATTACGATTCCGAAAGGCTGCAAGCAACTGGAAATGGCATTATACAACAGAAGATTCCTGGCAATATTAGCTCTAGGTATTGCTGACTGTATAACCTGTAATATACCACTTTGGCAGGGGCTAAAATTATATTAAAAATAGCACAGAGAATTAGATAAAAATATGGCTGACAGACAGTACCTAACATATGCAAAAGGTTTTCACAAAGACATATGCCATCAACTATTCATATTGAAACTGCAAATATACTAATATTCTAATTATTTTAGCGTTAGAACTGGTTTTATTCTAGCCAAATGAAAAGTATAGAGTAGGGTAATAAAAGAAGAATGCTTAACCTTCCTTCCAAACTTATTTAGCCAGATCCTCTCCCAGCAACATTCAATTGGCTCCAGAAGGGCTGCACTAGAGAGAAGTTCATTCCGGTTTGACTTTTGCAATGTAAAATTCAGCTCACCGATTTTTCTGTGCTTTCATTCAGTTTGAAGAATAACAACGCTTAGCAGATTATCTTTCCATTGAAGAAGAACGATTCTCCAGCACTTATAGTTCGGTCCTAGACCTTCAGGGATAAGAGAAGACTTGTCCACCTGCTGCCTTATTCCTGGCAGTAGATTCTGGTTTTGTTCTTCGTCAGCATCCTGCCGTGCTGTGAACGAGGCTCCCTGGTGACATCTATCATTATCAGCATTGAGAAACACAGGAATCTCACAGCTGAAAACTTTTTTTGTTCCTCTGCTGATTATATTGTTTTCTTTTACCATTAAATAACAGTCCGAATCCAATTTTTTAATATTTCACAGCTTCTGTAATTCCAGCACAACTTCAACTACCTCATGAATCTGGCAGACAACCAGTTCACACTAAATACTGCTATAAACCCTCAGGGTGGTGATGCTAGGTTCCTTGATGAGGCATATGCAGTTATATCCAGACGATGGCTTAAAAATTCCAGTTCCTTACAACGGAGATCAAATCTGGATGGAAAATTCTTGTATGACCTACTTCTAAGACAGAATAGCTAATGTAGGTTTTTTTCATAGCAAATGGCTGTATATAAATAAAATCATTGATCTTTTCAATTATTGTGAGATTCAGAACTACAAAGAATTTGAATTTGTTAAGAACTATCTTGTCAGAAATACATTAAAAAATCTGTATTTATTTCCTTGGTAATTCTGTAACTTGCAAATAAAAAGTAATTGGTCAAATATTTTCCATCAAACATTTTTTTTTGAAATTTTTATTCAGTGGAATTATTCTGAAATAAGAAGAAAGGAAGAGCCTGCTTTCTCAGTTTTGAAGTTTTGGGATGGAGAAAACAGAATAATTTATTATGAGGGGTTTTTTTTTATGTCTTTGGAATAATTACTACTAAAAACTTATAAAGTAAGAAACCTTTCCCCAAAGTAAATTAGTATTAAATTATGACATGAATAGGATTTTTTTTTATGACTGCTATCAGGACATGATGTTCATCCATAGAGTTTCATTTAAACAGAGATTTTTATTTTAGAGAGTTGTTTGTTTATAACCATATTGCAGATCTTTGTAAGGTGGTCTGCAAGCATTTTAGATTTAACTGGAGACTATTCCAGTTTCTTTGAGACTTCACACATACTTTGTTCCAGGGTCAACCCAAGAGCTTTGAAAGAGTTTAGTGAGAAAATATGAAGAATGTATGCCTAGAACCCCAGACCAGCAAACAATTGAAGAGACTCTCATCTTCCATACTTCTACAGCTCTAATCTTCTAGACTCTGCTAAAAAAATCTCATATAAAAGGAATTATTCTGTGATAATAAAAATATTTTTAAAGTTTTACAGTTCTAAACTATATTTCCACCAGATGTCAGCAATGCACTCTCTAAATTCAAGTCGTCAGAGGCTTCAAGTTTTCCTTGGTGTTACAGAGATCATATAACATCCTGCATGATATTAAAGCAACCAGAAAAGAAAAAGAAAAAGAAAAAAAAAAGGATCATCATTGCTTCTGAAGAGACTCATGACATTATGAAGCTTGCCCAACTAATAACATGATTCTTTACTTAGATTCCTCTGGGAAGGAGGTTTTATTACATATTGGACTACTAATATACTCATTGTTTTATCTCATAATTTCTATACAATGAGATCTTTCTTATTTCTGTGTATGTTTTTGTCTGTACTACTATCAATATTAATGCCTTTGGTTTTATTGATATCCTTGCAGTGAGATATAGGAAAAAGAAATATTGAATATATGTTGGACACTAGCGCTGTGTTTATTCACCTGGATATCTTACAGAAAAAGAGAGGTATGTTAAACCACAGGGAATGGTGGTGGACTGGTGTTGATAGTAGAAGTTGTTATCTTCATGGCTTCCCCTTCACCAGGAATTCAGGAGAGCAGCTATAATATCCAAACCAAAAATGGAACATTGGCTTTGCTATGGTTTCACAGGAATAACTTTACTGTTACTGATTAACTTAAACCTCTTAAGTCTCAGTCACATAAAACAACAACAACAACAAAAGCAGCTGAATTACCTCTGCTGAAGTGGTCATGTGTGTGTGGTTCCAATGGAGACATGATAGTTGTAACATCAATGTCTCTGGCTCTATGCGAACGGATTTTAGAAGACTGTTTTTTTGTTTTCCACGGCTTCTAGAAATTATTTCACAAATTCTTTTGGAACAGTATTGATCTGTCAGAAGCTAAACTTTCAGGTTCAGCCAAAACTGCTTAGGAAAGATTCCTCATGTCAGGGATAAAATTTCTGGTTAAAACCACACACACACACACACACAAACACACACATACAAAAAAAAAAAAAAAAAAAAAAAAAGTCTCACTTCTGAACGAGAAGGGAAGCTTGGGATCATGATCAGCCTGACTCAGTCCAGCAACTCTTAGCAGTCCATGGAAGGCACCTCATTGCTGGGCTAGAGAATAAAGTCTGGATCCACGAAAGCATTTTGGCAATGATCTTCATGAGAATGAGATAGCAAATTATCTTTGGCTATTGAGTTTTAGAGACTTTCTCTGGACCACTGAAAAAGAATTATACAGAATGAAGCAACTGTACTGGAAGAAAAAAATAAAAAAGAAAAAAAAAAGAAATTAATGCTATCATCAATTGCTAGAGCTCATCCCCGGGAAACAGAGGGTGAAGGTGAATTCTCTGCTCATCATGTAAATAGCAGTGAGTTTGTTCTCTTTTTTTCCACGAAAACCTCAAAAGTTGTTGGATTTGTGCCAGTGAACAACTGAAAAAAATGTTGGAGGCCATGGGAAAACTAATTCCTGCCCAGTTCTAATTATAGGCCTGGCTGGTAGCACTCCATATTATTCAGGTTGTCTGATATGTACCATTATATGATCCAGTTTTCAGCTGCTTATAGCTTTGCCAGAGCATTAACCGTTTGGAATGAAATTTTCCATTACTTTGTTTGCCTCAGGCTTATTTTTTGGTAGCTGTCAATCAGTTCATGCATTTCAGAGTGTCAATTGGGAAAACAAAGCAAAACAAAAAAAAACACAAAAAGACTTTTAAAACATTAATAACTTCTGCTTATTGTTTTGTTTAAGTAGCATGAGCTTCCTTGTGCTCTGTACATGGGAGGTCAGAAATAGTAGAGGCATGGCCTGTGCATCTGTGCATTCTTTGCTGACCTCTGGAGAATCAGCCCACATTTTCCCAAATGATGAGCTCTTTGCAAAAAGAATAGCAACAACAACTAAATCAGTTAACACATTCTCAGTAGCAATATCTTTAATTTTAGCTCCTAGGATCTCCAGAGATTCTACACTTACCAAGCATGCTCAAACACTTCAGTTTGTACTGAAATGAGCCATCCCTACAGAATAACTGATTAATTTCTCCTCTATAACTAGAAAGACAAAACCTCCTCTCCCCCTCTCTCATCCCCATGGCTGCTCCCAGATAGGCCAGTCGCCAGAAAGTAGGTAAGCCGCATCTCTCTCACAGCTGGCAGTCAGGCAAAGCAGAAGAGAGCACATTTGAATTTGTGATTTTGAGTCATGTGAACACAAAAGCCAGAATTAGGTGGAGGACAGTGGGATATTAAAAAAGAAAGAAAGAAAGAAAGAAAGAAAGAAAGAAAGAAAGAAAGAAAGAAAGAAACTGTGGAAATTGGGATGAATAAGGGAGGGAAATGTGACTGGAACTGACCCAGAAAACAGACTATAACACGGTGAAGGAAATGGGAATGGATCTGAGAGCCAGTTAGCTGGTAGAGAGAAATCTGCAGTTAAAGGAAGATGTGGGAAGGTTAAGAGAAGGAGGCTGTAGATCAGAGAAACAGAGAACAGAGTTTCAGGCAGGGAAGAGTTTAATATAGGAGAAACTTCGGCTTTTTGGACAAGGAAACAGAGGAGGGAAGCTATCATGTGGTTAAATTGCTGGATTGGTGCACTCTGCAACATATTGTATAGTCCTGGGCCTGATCTCACCTGGGTTTCCTCTTTGTGGTCAGGTTTAGGAGTGAGAGATGAGGCACACCCAGATTTTATCCTTTCATGGACTCAAGGCAAAACCCAGGCAGGCTCGTGCCCTGTACTGGTGTAGTGATCATAGAATCATAGAATCAGTAAGGTTGGAAGGGACCTCTGGAGATCATCTAGTCCAACCTCCCCCCTCTGCAGGGTCACCTAGAGCATGTTAGACAGGGTTGCATCCAGGCGGGCCTTGAAGATCTCCAGAGAAGGAGACTCCTCAACTTCTCTGGGCAACCTGGTCCAGTGCTCCGTCACTCTCACAGGGAAGAAATTCCCCCTCACGGTCAGGCGGAACTTCCTGTGCTTCAATTTCTGCCCATTGCCTCTTGCCCTGTCACATGGGACGTGGTCAAAATAGGGTTGGTAGAGTTTCTGTTTGTAACACAATTCTCAGAATTGCTCAGTGTCACATTTTAGAAAAAAGAGAAAGTTACTTATCAACTGAGAAGGCATAAATGTCTTTCCCTGGCATCACTGAAACTGGGATCAACAATGAGGAGAAATCTAATTCTGGAGAAAATGCTCAGCTGCTTTAAGAAGTTCACTCTATGGGAAAATGCATCCCATTCACTACACATCTAACATCTAAAAAAAGGCAGAGATAGCCCAGGAGAAAATACTTTCATTAGCTACACAGAACCTGTTTGTCCCCAGAGCAGTCCTGACACACAGTGAAGCAAGTTGCTTTCCAAAAAAAAGCATTAACTATGTAATTCAGGACCATCTCATGATGTGTACAAACATGAAGGGAGAACAACCTAAATTGGTCTTCCATCAAATTTTAAACATAGTTTTCTTTAATTTGTTTGCATATAATATTTTTTGCTGGAGACAGATTTATTCAAGCTCTCAAAAATAAATTATATAAATTCAGGCTACTATACCAAAGTCTAAACCCTGACTCAGTTTTTGTTCACTCTCTATTCAGTCAAATCTCCCTGTGACTTTAGCAGGATTCGGCTGGATAAGGGCTTAGCAAAGCTCATCGACGACTTCATGGTTTGGCTCAAAGCTCAGAGAAAAATGAACTCTTAAAAAGGACCTGTCATGGAACTTACATAAATTTACCAAGTCAAAGTGCAGAATATTCAGTGATTCATGGCAGTGTGGTTTTTATTAGAGCTTCTCTGAAACACAGTGGGCTTGCTTAGCAAGGGTTCACGCAAACATTTTCTTTGGTTTCAGGCTGCAAAGGTTCCCATGCTCCAAGTTGCACTTTAAGCTTTGGGTTCGAGTCATGGAAATGCCCTACTTTCACTCAATTTTTGTATCCAAACCATAGTAAAATAAATTTTGTATGAACTTGAACCAAATTCAGGCTGGCTGAAGTTCACCCAGAGCTGTGAATACAGATATCTGGTGTGCTCTTTGCTGCACTACTGCATCATGTTGATATTCACCTTCCTTAATGTACATCAGATTACATGGGTCAGATTCGTGAAATTACAGAGTAGGAGAAACTGAATATCAAAGTCTTAAGTCATGAAGAAAGTAAGAAGGATACTATAATATTCAAAGTTTTGCACCAGCAACAGGTCCCAAAAGGAAGACTGTCACATTTAGAAAGCTTCTTCACTGTTGTAACTCTGTTTTTTATCAAGTACCATAAGAAGTACGGTACTATTATACTCAACAGAAACTGTTCTTTTTCCTGCAACACACGTTTTCTTAGTTCTCCACAAGCGTATATGAAACTAGTTTACTAATCACCCTCAGTTTTCCAGGGATAACATTTCTTTGCTTTGTGCTTGTCACTGCTTACTGAGCTGTAATGCCATTTCATCCCAATGCCATTTCATTATTTCCTCATTCTCCTTTACACTAGTTGCCCCATGTGACAGGACAAGAGGCAATGGGCAGAAATTGAAGCACAGGAAGTTCCGCCTGACCGTGAGGGGGAATTTCTTCCCTGTGAGAGTGACGGAGCACCGGAACAGGTTGCCCAGAGAAGTTGAGGAGTCTCCTCTGGAGATCTTCAAGGCCCGCCTGGATGCAACCCTGTCTACCATGCTCTAGGTGACCCTGCTGAGCAGGGAGGTTGGACTAGATGATCTCCAGAGGTCCCTTCCAACCTTACCGATTCTATGATTCTATGATTCTATCATATCAGTCTCTCAGCTTCTAAGAGGTCACAGGTTTTTTTGTAAGCTTTATATATATATACATATATATGTGTGTGCATGTGTGTGTAGGTATGTGTGTGCGTATATATGTATAGGTATAGATATGTTACAAGATTTTCATGCTAAACTTAATTTAAAGGTAGAAATTCATATATACTGAATTTGAAGCTGATTTCTTAGAGCAACAAAAACAGGTGATACAGACAGAGACCTAGAAGGCAAATGATTTAGAGGAAAGAGATATATTAGTTGATTAGGATGAAAGTCGGCCTGTCAACTCAGATGCCCAGCTTATCCTTTCTCATAGCCAGGATAGAGCAGAGGGGAATTTTACTAATTATTTTACTCACTTTGTTTTCTAGCTACCAGATGTGACTGTCCACACAGAGCCAAACTTTTACTGACTGGCCCTTTATAAATGCATCAGTTTCTCCCAATTGCCCCATGAGCCTCAGCTGGTCTGGTATATATATGGACTATCCCCTTCCCCATGACTAAAAGTAGAGTTTTCTCCTTTCCTCAAAGAGGATATAGAAAAGCAGGTCACCCAAGGCCTGGTCCCAGGCCATCCTTCACCACAGAAAATAACTGAGAGCTCAATTTAGGTGCCCCATGCATTGTCTGTTGCCATCTGAGCTGGCTTTAGCCATCCAGCTCTCATTATGGAAGGATCTTCTGTAGGTCCCAGCTAATACTAATCATCTCCATAGTGATGTCCTGGACTCCCTTGAAGGTATAAAATTGCAGTAGACACTTGCAGTCAGTTTATGGTTAGGATTTTCCTTGCCTTTTCAAAGCAGTTGGTGAGCAGTTTCCTTTCATCCTGGGAGCTTCTTATCCCATGGTAGCGGCAGTATGTCTTCCTCAGCTAGTATATACTTAACAAAACATCCTGGTAAAGAATCCGAAGGAGGTCCCCAAATAGATATGGGAGAGAGATAAATGCCTTTGAAAACCTTTGTTAGGGGATTTAATTTGCCTCATGCTAGGGCACCCAATTTTGATAGAGATGATCTCCTTCATCAGGCCTCTTCTTAGTGTTTCTATATTTATTTTATGTTTATTCCCTTCGTATTTGTCTAAGATAGGTGAACTTCCTCAAGGTAAAACATGAACTTAGTTAAGCAGTTGAGAGCAGAGCTCATAGATCCTGACAGCTAGTTCTGAGCCATAACTGGCTGAAGCTACTTGTGGAGCATATGAGGGAAAGAACAAGTTAGTGGACAATCTTGCCATATTGAGGCTAACAAGAACATCAGTATGTAAGATTCGAAGGCTGAAATACATTTCATTGCAGGGGGTAATGCTATTGTGAGAAGGACTTAGGGATAAAGGAATTCATGGAACAGTGACTCAAGTAAATAAGGTTTATGAAGAGCTAGTAAAATAAATGTTTCAAATCCAATAAAGTGTTTAAGGCCAGGTTTTATTATAGGCCATTGAAATTATTCAAGTGCTTAAAATTAAGACCTAATTGAGTAAAGGGACTTAGATACCAACTCAGCACTGCAAATTCTACTGCTGGAGCTGTATCTCCAAGTCTTGGTATAACAGATAGGGCACATAGGCACCTAAAAATGAGCTACAAAAGCATGCACTGGACATGCTACAGAGCAACCCGTAGGGAGGGATTTATCTAAAATACTGCCTCTTTGCTTAACTAGTAGCTCCTTGTAAGTGGTTTTTGTAAAAGTCTGCCTAAGACTACCTTGTTCTTTGCGATGGTTAATTAAGTGTAGCTGATAGACACTTCTAGAAGGGCAGTCAGCTCAGCAAAGAGATAGCCTGCTTAGGAAGTGAGAGACATGGCCCGCAGGCCTTCCTCAGCCTGAAAGGTTCAAGTCTACTTTCTTGGGTGAAGATACAGGGCCTTGCTGTTCGCTCTGTTGGAGCTGAATATGCAAGACTCTGCAGAAGAGAAAGAGTATGCAGGAAGGACCCTGGCTTTGACTGTGTCACTTATTGCAAAGTGATGGGCCCCAATTCCAAACAATATGATTTATCCTTAGGATTATCCTTAGATAACTTTTATAACAGAAGAGACTAAAAGCAAGATCCCATCTCACAGGAGCAAGCATTCATCGGTGGGTTACTGAAACAGATTTTTTTCTCTTTTGTACTTTCTCTCTGTTTGCCCAAAGAATCCTTCAGAGTTGGTTTGTTTGTTTGTTTAATGTGTAGTAATACAACTTCCGGAAAACCAGCAAAAAGTACCTCAGTGTCTCCTATTTCCGTGTAGCTAGGACATTTGTGGCACATAGGAGATGTCTATTTTAGCCCCTGGCAAACTGAGAGAAACGTTTACATTTCCTGCTTCCTCTATGGGTAAATTAATCCTTAGGTAGAATATAAAACCTGGGCTCCACTGGCTACGTTTTTTGATGATTGTGTTGTGACTTGCACTCAATGTTGTCATTTTGTGGTATATTTGTCCCTTTTCAGGGTATTTAGCCTAATCTCTGAATTCCGCATGGTTTCAAATAGGAGATAAATGATGAGATACTCATCTCAGCCAAGTCTGTGTTAGCTGAGTATACCAGTAGTAGAAATACATGTGTCTGAATAACTTTACTGGTAAAAATAAAGATCCCTATGGCCCGACACTATTACATGGACTTTTTTTTTTTAAATCAATCATATTCTTTGATTTAGGCACCTAAATCCTATCTAAACAGCCCTTTAAGTTCCTATATTCCTTTGTCCATTAGGACTAAGTTACTGGTCCCACTGTGAGTATCAGAACACTTCATAATCTCAAATGCCTCGCAACATTTCTGTGAAGCAGAGAACAGCTATGTTCTCAATTTAACAGATGGTGAACTAAAGCACAGAGAGCTTAACTAACTTGAACAAAGTCCTGCAGGGAGCCAGTGGTAATACAGAGAACTGAGCCTTGGTTCCTTCTGTCTCATGCCCATCCCCCCAATTTATTTTCCCTAAAGAGCATAAGTAAGTGCTTTGGGACAAAAAGATAACATCTGATGCAATAAAAGAGCGTGGGAGAGGAGAACAGGCAGAAGAGAAAGATCTGACTGAATGAGTGGTCAAGATAGGTGATAACATGGCTGCCTGTACATGGACAGAAGGTGGCTTGTGTGTCTGTCCCCTGCTTTTAGAAGCTTTCAGCTTAACACATAAATTGGCTCCAGGATTGCACAAAACAAAAGCCAGTGCCAGCCTTTGTTCAATGTAATGTTTTCCATCTGCTTCATAAGAAACTAAATTACCTTCTAGACCATCCCAGGTACACAATCATGTAATAAATCATTCATAAAGAAAGTAATAAAATGTAGCTGAGAACTCAGACTTTTACAGAAAGCCACCATACTGCTTTACTACAGAAAAGAAGGCTGCTCTCACAGTCTAGCTATTCTGGTTGAAAAGGACCCATTTCTGGATTTGTCCCAGCCAGCAAAAGGGTGTATGTTAGCTGTGTGGTCACTCTAGCTCTACAGATTGTTAGGGTAGAAAAATTAACTCCTAATGTCCAGATTCAAATAGTACTATGAATGAACTGCTATCAGGAGATACCCTTGAGGAGACATCCATTGATTAAACACAGCACCTAAGAGGGCAATGATTTAGGCTGAGGAGCTTGAATCTGGGATGAATCTCTTGCCTCCAAATGGGCAGTGTTCCAAAGCTATGAGTGAACTATCATCTTGGCCATTCCCTTGGCACTCTCTGCACCTTAGGCTCTCCCATTTACTAATATATGAAGTGGAGCAATGGCACAATAACAAATAATAACAGGAAGGAAAGCCTTCTAGTTCCTTGTGGGTTAACTCCTTCCCAAGCTGAACATGCGATTCCAGACCGATTATGGAGTTTGTGCTCCTCTTGTATACACTGTAATGTTACAACTGGCTCCACTTTTGACCGGCCATCTCCTTGTCAAAAACATCATTCAGAAACTCTAACACTAATCCATTTAGTTTGCTTTTTTCTGAGTTTGAACACACTTAAGTTGTTAACAAAATAAGGCAAAAAGTTTAACCCAAATACCTAAGTCACTTCCTTCCAAAAATCTCTTCCCAATATCTTCTATGCATCGGTTATGAGGACAGCTTGTTCCTTTCACTCCCGTGCTAACTTGCATAACCACCTGCAGACGCTGTTCCAAATAGTCTGCTTTGTCTTCTTCCATATCAACTATCAAAACTTGAAAGGAAAAAGTCCCAAATGTATGCAAGGGTTATTGAGGGGGAAGACACTAGGAAGTCTGTTCTCCATCATACTGTCTAAAACAGAGATTCAATCCTAGGTGACGACCTGATTTATTCATCCTTTCTCCCAGCAGCAAGTAGGTGATGTGGTCAGCTGGGTTGGTGCTTAGTCAGAATCTTAGTCTTCCTGCCTGCACGTTGCATCTTTGCACGTCTCCCATCTTTGATGGGAGAAACATGCACAGTTTTAGACTAGTAAAATGAACATAGTCATTAATCTTCACTAATCCTGCCTCATATAAGCAAGAATATTCACTATTTGTATTGGAGTGATTAAAAAAAAAATCCAAGATGAAAATGTCCTTCTTATTCTATGCTGTTGGCAAACAAGAACAGGTGAGAAATAAGAGCCTCTGCTTTCTGCCACAAAAATACTAATGTATCTATGACAAAAAATGAAGAAAAAGAACTATCAGATTTTTCAGAAGCTTCAAAAAACTGAAATAAAAAAATCAACATAAACATAGTTAATCCTCCAAAAAAATTTTCAGGCAGTTGGGGAAAACAAACTTTTTTTTACACATACACACACACACACATATACATATTTGGATGAGAACTTAATTTATTTTTAGTAAAAATAGTGAGAACATTTTGAACAATGGAAATGGAGAAAAAGAACAATTTTCTGTGCCTTTTCTGTTGAGTAAGCAGAGGTGGATTCCAGTTGCCATCTAATTAATAGTATGGTAAGGCTTTTTTCACATAACTTGGAGCAAATGTGCCACAATAAGAAGTAATGTTGAAGGAGGTGAGCAGCAATTGCCTTGGCCACTTTTATAAATCTATCCCACAATTTTACAATATAGTGTATCACTACTAATCTAATATTTTGCTTACATGAAGATAACATAACATATTATTTGTGCCAGATTATTTGCCACATTGTTAACACATTGTGTTAACAACACAGCACCAGATTGGTGAGAAAGGGATTTTCTCATCTTGTGAAATTTTTGAGATTTCAACATTTTCCTGGTCTCAGTATAAAACTGAGTCCTTTCAAATGTCTACAAAAAAGTAACTACTTCTTGCAAGTTGCCTTGCACTGACTCATAGATATGAGTAGATGTCTAGTTCAGGTTTTTGTGCTGCTTTTTTCCTACATCATAGTGTCAGTCATTGTGCTGTTGATTCTTTTAATGAGGGAAAGAACTTGTGTCTTTATTACATCTATCAGATATTCCTTCCTTGGCCAACTGGAATATTTTTAATTACTGTATCTCTGCAAAATGACTTAGTATCAATCAAGGAGTGCTTTTTAACAATAATAAAAATATTTTGACAGTCAATTGCTAAGATATCCTCTCTGAAATATTTTTAGGAGGGCAGGAACCCAATTTAGTTTACCTTTATCAATTCTTAATGTTGCACTTTCCCTTCTAAGATTTTTGCAGTGCTCCAGGTAACCTGAATGTTTTGGCAAGCAAGGTTAATGAACAGAAAGTTACATGAAATGGGAAGTATCATCGCTTGTCTTATGGCGCTATGTTCAATTTCGCACTTGAAATGTCAGTTGTCTCATATCAACAACATTAAGGCACTTGTGGAGTTACCAACAGTCATTCATGGACTTTCCCATATAAATGTTGGGAAATTTAATCAGCATTTATGGTATATACTACTAAGAAATAATGTTTAGTTTTAAAGAGGTATTTTTCTATTCATATACTGTACTTTATTTTTCAGATGTAGCTGATTGCCCAGTTCTTCTTAGCATGCTAGGAACTTCCAACAGGCTTATGAAGGAAGTCTGAGAAAAAAGGAGAACACACATTTTTCCATCTAAATGCATCCTTGTAAGTGAGTGTAAAAAAGTACCATTATGATCTGGTTAAATTTATTTTTGTAATTTGCCAATCACCACATTTTGTATCTGCTTCTGTTCCTGGTCTACAGGGTATATATATAAAGCCCTGCTAAAATTGTAGGCACAATGTTTGCAGAGAAGCATGTTATTCAATCTGGTGATGTATATCTGATCCCTGCTTTTAGACCTAGTAGTGGTAGTCACAAATTGGGATAGTCTGAAAAGTTTTGAAGAATCACATTTTTGTGGGGAAGGTTTTCAAATAACATATGCCCAGGTCCTGTGTTTAAGTATGTATTAGGTATTTTTAAGTCCTGTGGCTTGGTGAAATCAATAGGCACAAATCTTCTAAACCACTCAAATGTTTCTGAAAAATTCTAGCATGCCCTTGCATTTCACCACAGGATCATGAATGAAGGATCTTTAGTTAACCAGCTTAAGCGCATATCCCTCATGTACAGACAGAGAAGATTTCTTCCAAAGCAATGAATGCAACATAAAGTCCTTTCCCAAGGTTAGAAAACCCCGTATCAAAGGGAGCATATTTTTTCATTCTTTTCCACAGAATACCCTGCCTGTCCATCCCTGACATTAACATATATTAAATAAACAAATCCAAGAAAAGCCTAATGGCTTTTCAGCCTGCTAAGACCCTCTTGCCATTGGTGAGTGTTACTCACTGGAGCAATCTGACTCAAGCAATCAGAATTACTTCTGTGAGTAACTGTGGATTCCTACTCCCACTGGCAAGTAATCTGGACCTAAGTGTTTCAGTCCATTAACATTACCACCTTGAATCACTTCTCTATACTCATCACGGGGAAACCTCTTATCACAAGAATGCTAGGAAATCTTGCAAATCTGAAGGTGCTTTTTTCACATCACTGTCAGGAAAAAGTGCAAAGAAAACAACAACAAAAGCCTATCATGATTTCATTCTGTTTGTATAGTGTGGATTAAACCTTCACTTCATGTAAATTAGTAAAATCAATGAAGTTTTGCTGACTTACCCCAGCTGAGAATTTGGCCCAGTGTATCTACATGTAATATCACACAAACACACCATGTGAATGGAGTTATATGTGAAAATCAATATTAAATTCATCATATTTAGCTGCTACAGACCACAGTGAACATTGCTCTCTAATGGTTAAATGCCCTTTGGATCTGAAGCCCTTTGATTTATTGGAAGAAACCTGCTGGGCAGAACATACTGTGGAGCTGATTAATGTCAGCTTCTGTCATCAGTTTCCACTTAGATTCTTGGCCAGCTCTGACATCTCCTCCCTTAAGGATCCAGAAGAATTTGAGGACTGATCCAAGAGCTTTACTGGCATGGGATTTGCAGAATGTGGTGCTTGCAAAATAAGGAAGATGAATGGAAGTAAAATTCCATGTTCTCTACTGGACTTGTTTCTTTAACTCATTTCTCTGGAGAAAGAGACCAATGCCAGGACCACACCAGCAAGGGAAACAAATCAATAGCATGTTCACTGGTTTTGTTACAGATGTCTTGCATTTCCTTTGCTGCTTTATATGCTCCCTTGTAGCCTGTCAAACTGGAAAATGACTGCAATGAGAATGCTGAGCTACCATAGCTGTCTAGATTTACACTCACCATTGTATGAGGAAACTTATGAGCTACGAACCAGTTGGTAGTGCATACTTTTTGAGGAGGATAAGCCCTTATCTGAACAAGGCTAATAAAAAGTGGCAACCAGTGTGATTTGCAGGTTGATTGTTCACCAGACATATGTGCTTTTTTAATAGCAAAACACGATTACCCCTGTCTATTCCCCTCACCTTCCCTCAGGAATAATGACTGTTTATGGTAGATAAGTTTCTTATGTTCAGTTTGACACATTTCCTTTGCAGTTTCTCATTTGGAGAAAATATCTCTTGTATGTCTTCTGAGCATAGAATTCTCCTGTTGCTCATCACACACACACAGATATTTCTTCTGCTACAGGAATCACACATTTCTATAAAAATCAGTGTCATATCAGTTCCTGAACACATTCTCACTAGTAGAAAGAAATTATGACCAAACAGTCAGATGTGAACACCTAAGACGAAATACTAAAAAATATCCAGGTATAATTATAAACAATATTATGAAGCTGTGGAAACCTTAAATAAGAAAGAAGAACAGCCCTGAAAATCACATTTAAACATTTAAACTTCTAGGAAACTAAAATATAACCATTCTAATAACTTAAAGATGGAATTTCCTGTCCGGCATCCCACCAATGGCATGATTTGTCAGAAATATTGTCACTTGGATTAAGAATATTACACTGCTCCCTTTTAGCGGACGTAATATATTATACTGTATGTAATCCTCATTGATGAAATGAGTCTAACCTGTTCAGTGCCTATTCCTCCTCCCACACTCACTGTGAATTTAGTGTTTCTCAGGATGGGCTGTAGAAGCAATGCTGTAAAGAGCTGGAAGCCTTTGTTCAGTCTCTTGCTTTTATTCAAATCCCGTTCCCCATCCCTTCTTCTACATTCTTTCACAACTACTTGTGTGCTTGAGTAAAAGCAGAAGGTTACAAAAGGGAAGGAAAAGAAGAAAGATTCCCCCTCCCCCCCCCCCCAGGAACAAACCAAGAAAGTTGATAAGCTTCTATAGCACTTCACCATTAATAAAACAAAAAGGTTGATAAGTTTCTATAGCACTTCACAATTAAGCAGATCATTTTCAAATATAGTGGTGGGATTTTGTTGATGATCTGCTATTGTTTGTAGGGAACTTTTCAGCCAGGAAGGAAATAGAAGTCTATAAAGAGGATGATTAAAACTGAGCATTATATATACAGAAAAGACCTTTCCAATGGCAAATTAAGTCAATACATAGATTCCCATTGACTTTAATGGGCTTTGAGTCAGTCCCAAATCTCCAAATTAAACAAACTTTTAAAAAATAGTGTTTACTACTCAATTATCTGGGATAGTGATTTAAGCTGTCTATAAATTCCAGTCATTTTCAGGGTCTTCAGCCTCAGGGTAAACCTGTTAGCAAAAGTTTACTTAACCCAAGATGTTTCAAAGGAATATTTCAGACTCTGTAAACTAGCGTTTTTCAGCAAAACATTGTTGAACTGGAACGTTTCTAACCAGCTCTACGATTGATAAAATTAGTAAGTGACACACAGATTCACAGTGTTATAATTAGTGACAGAATTGGTTCTGGACCAATTAGGAAGCTCTGCCAATTTAAACAACATGTTTAATACGGCTAAACATGAAGCTATGCATTGAAGAACAAGCAATGCAGAACTTGCCTTTGCTATCCTGGAAAGCAGTATCTCCAAAAAGGATCCTTATGTCGCGGTGGAAAATCAACAGAGTATAAGCTTCGTTGTGCAAAAATGGCTAATGCATCACATTTATAAAGACAGGAGCAGTAAAGTGCTTTTACTTTTGTATTCAGAACCAATGACTCAATGCAGAGATTAAAAGACTTTAGATTTTGCTGGTTATCAGAAAGAAGATGGGAAATCAATTTGACTACAGTGTATGATTACAGTGTCTTCTCTACGAAGAACTGTCAAATGATAGTTACCAGGGAAAGATGAGTAATTAATGTAAGAGCTGAGGCTTGTGGCTGAAGCCAAACTAGTCCAGTTTGGGAATATGGGAAACTCATGTTTATAATGAAGTAATTGAAGAATGAAAACAAATATCAACAAAGGTGGCAGATTCTTCAGCTCCCAATAGCTTCAGAACAAAATTGGAAGACCTACTTTGCCTTTCACTTAGTATTAGGATAACTGAGGAAGGTCAAATAGCCTTCAGGAAGTTAGGTGGGATAATCCCCTTTGTCCTTATCTATGAAATCAGAACTGACAGCCATAACTAAAAAATAGCTATTTAAAGCTCTGTCAGTATGGTTAAAATAGTCCAGAAATCATTATGGAAAAATTTCTACTGAAATATGCAAACATATCATCCATTCTATTTTGTGTACTACATTAATGAAAAGGACCAGGTGTTCATTCCTGCTTCCACGGACTCCAACAGGGCCTTTACCATTGACTTGGTTATGTGTGGTAATAACCCCTTAATGACTACCAGCATAGAACTCTGAATCTGATTTTCTCTGTACAACTTTCTTTCAGTCAACCATTAGCACCTGGATTTTGACTTCTTAATTAGGCTGAAGCTAACAAGTACCTGAATGAAAGCATCAGAAGACAATCCAGCCCAAAGTGATGGGACATGGGCAAAGTGGCCATTCTCCTTCTGAGGTGGTACTTTCTTGAAATGTTTACATGACTGAGTCTGATGTTCACAGCTGATCTTACAGGGTGCTGAATAATTGAATTGAAATTATTTCAGATTATTAGAATACCCCTAAGAGACCTCAAGTCATCTAGCTAGCAAAATGCAGAAGGCTGTAATTCTCCAGACGTATCCTGTCAAAATGGCATCCTCATCATGCATAGAAAGTACACTATGCACATACATTTTAAGCTCCTAATTATAATAATGACTCTGGCACCAAACCGTTCTGGAGGATTGATGGCTAGCTGAGACTAATGGCTCTCAGCTGAATTTCAAGCCACAGCTCCTCCCAAGCAGTCATTAATCTTCAGGAAATGTCCTGTGCTTCAATCAAGAGTATTTAAATGTCTCTGTGTATTTAACTAGATTATCCACAGCAAGTTTCTGAAATCATCTGGATAAAAAAGGGATGTTTTCTAACAAATCTTAAATGTTCTCATTAAATTCCTTTTCACAAGGCTGTTTTTTTTAAGGTCCTGCTGCATGGTCCTCTGACCCACCAAAGTTCTCACTGGTATCACTGGAGATTGACCTTTACTTAAAGCTTAACTATTAAACTTGATAGAAAATATGAAGTAAGATTTTCAGATTCACTCAGCATTGTCCCATCCCAACTCTCACTGAAGTCACTGGATGTGCCTAAACTATCATTTAATTTAGTTCCACAGGTAATTTCTTGATCCTGGTCATGTTCAGACTCGTTTCAATGTTAGTTTGATCATGAATTCTTTGAAGTGAATTAGCTATGTCCGGTGGAAACAAAACCTCATACCTTTGCTGGGATGAATAATTTCAGGAACCATTCCCAAGAGGTAATGTGGAGGAAGTCATTAGATTTGTTTTGCTCTGTCCTACACAATCCTCTGACATGTTCTACCAGATTTGCATCCTCAAACATACCCCAGTTCATACAATTCATACCTTCCACTGCATGCTGAGCAAGCACACTTCTGTTAGGCTGCAACACAGTCCTCACTATTCCTGACACTCTGAACTGAACAAAGAACCACACACAAAAGATTGTTGTGATTTAAGGTCATGGAGGAATCCTATGGGGTCCAGCAGAGATCCAGGAGCATGCCCTGCACGGTGTTCATGCAGCCAGTCTGAAATGGTTGAGCCACATGGACACAAACCACCCTTCACCATTTGGACTGAGGGTCAGTAATCAATTGAATTTACTTAGTAATGTAGCCAGTAATAACATTTCCTGGGAATAAAGTGAGACCATTGCTGAACTGTTTGGAAAAATTGTTCTATCATCATTTTCCCCATAAATCATTGACTGTCATGCCAAACTTTGAACAATCAGAGAGTTATGCAGGGCTCTTTCTGTAATGATTCCTTTAAAGACAGTTCAGAAAAGCAACCAGGCTTTTTCTTCATTCTGGCATCATACTTGCACTGCACAAATACTCTCAAGAGCCAAGGTTTGTTTCATTTGTCATGGCCTTCGGAAGCACTCAGATAAGGAACTTAAGGGGTCTAAAGGCCATAAAGCAGTAAATTTCCAATAAGAACAGTTCCTGAAAAGCAAGCTTAAACATTTAAAAGTATCAAATACAGCAATAATCCAGAACAGGCTCTCAAATAAAAATAAATGTAAATAAATGCAAATGTTAGATGTTTGCTAGGAGTTTCCAAAATACCATTCTTTTAGATAGCTTTTCAAAAAAAGAGTTTGATAACAGTGGAACTTTGAATAACCTTTCCAAATACTTACACTAACTTCATCATCAGCCTTTGTTTCAAGGCTCTATACTTTGAAAACGTATAAAGAATTTCCTTAAATAAAGAGAGCTACAACCTTTATGCATACCAAAATGTGGCAGAAATAAGCATCACACTTGAGCTTACAAATGAACTTTGGAGTCCGGATACCAATCTACTGCCTACCATTTCCCACCAAAAGCATTACATCTACAAAGTGCAATAAACTGTTGACTCCCATCAGTTGTACTAGCAGACATTTTCTCTTAACAACAGTATTATTAAAGCATATGGCAAACCTGAGCAAGTCACTGGAACCAGATGCCAGGAAAGCTAATAATGTACTGTTTCATTCACATATTAGTTCACCCTTTGGAAAGTCTGAGGCCAAGAGCAATCTCGAAGATTAACTCTTACTTGAAAATCAACAAGTACTGCTAGAGCAGGATGGAGTCACCCTCCATGCAGGAAGTTTGTGATTAAAAATAAAAAATAAAAAGTAAATAAATAACCTTTTCTGTGTAATAAATCCAAAACATTCTGATGTGATGCTTTTCACACAATTATTGTGTAGTAGGGGGAAGACACATGAATATCACTCTCAGTAGCCCAGCAGTAAAGACTATTGATACACACAGCAGCCAGCTCTAGCGTCTCTGTTAAGCAGAGATACTTTGCTCTCCAGATTCTCAACTGAGTGCTATGAGCACAGGACAGACAACTCTTTTCTGAACTGAGGAAGGCATCAGCAGAAATTCTACTTTAATTCCACAAACTATCCCAATGGACACTGGGTACAAACTGATGTGCTGCCATGGAAAGATTCCACTTTGGCAAACCAGCATTTTCCAACTCAAAATATTTTACTGAGCAATTCCCACATAGCTCTACTAAATGACTGATCTGTCTCTATGAAACACTGGAACATGGGAAAATTAATATTCCTGTTAATATTCCTGATAAGGTCTTAACATGTAAATGGGGAGATTTTTCCATGATTTTTAATGTGTGATGCCTTATACAGTTAATGTGAGGGATAGAATATACTGGGATATGTCTTTAACTCTCAAATATCCAAATGATAAAGTTTCAGCTACGGCAAACTAATTGCAGATATCTTTATCTTTTCAACATTTCTAATTCTTTGTCCAAAATAGTACGTGTTTTTTATGAACATTTAACCATTTGGTTCCCAGCACAAAACACACTGAATGAAAGATCAATTCGTTAAACTACAGAATGGCTAATTTTAAGGGGATTACCCCTATCAGAAAGAGTAATCCATGGTTTACAACAGCAATATTATTTTTTAAAGCTGGTGGATGGAGCAGCTGCTTTGTAAAGTTATTAATTTCCTGTAAAGAATACTGAATGCTTAGTAATCAGAATGCAAGGCAGGATGTAGTTACAGAATCATATATGTGCATCTTTTATACATAAATTCTCTTTGGAACTCCCTTTATTTTCAAAATTATCAATATTGGTTCTGCTACCAGAGCCCAAACTTCTCCCACAGACACAATAATGCACTTAGTATCTGTTAGAATTGGATAGGCCACATTGGGCAGACATTTGCTGGGCTTCACTCTTTTCAGGAACGTTGGTGGATATGACATCAAGATAGCTGGTTCTCAGAGTGGTTGTTACTACGACTGGCAGCCATCCTACCTGAGGAGGCAATTTTTCCCACCAGATACTTGGGGCAAAGATGTAGGTGTCTGAATGGGAGACCTCTGAATATTTCAGAAAGTAATGTTCTTACCTCCAGATCAAATCCAGACTCTGGCATTGGTCTTCCCTCAGACTGTGGACTGGCTATAGAAGTGTTTCAGAGAGGTCATTCAAACTTCCTGGGAAATTTCACATGTCTTCTGTAGTTTTAACTGAAATGGAAGGATCTGTGCAGCTGCTTTATTTCTGCAAGCCCTTGTGTGCTACCTTTACATATCATCTACACTTGCATCTTTCTGTTCTTGAGGCTCGTATGTATGCAAGGGTTACCTTATATCTGGATTTCCCTTCAGACGTCTAATTTTTTCTGCTCAGAAAATTGATCCAAGAGCTATTTCAAGATTCTAGGGCTTGCCGTAATCTGACTGCCAGGCAAATCTCCTGTGCTTGTGGAATTCAACCCCAGATCATATGCACAATATGCAGATGCATATGCCACTTGGTGCATACAAAGTAAACATAATGCATTCCTGATTCATCAGATTTTCTGCATGTGTGCACACTATCTAGGCAGCACATGGGCATTATTTCTGTCCAGGAAATCCTGGAGAGAACTATGGTAACCCTACCTACCCACACCAAGAACCAGAGCTAATTTTTTCCCCATGGCCTTTAGTGAGCATGACTATTTAGCCCTTGACCCTCATCCAAAATAGTTTCCAAGTTTAATTCCAAATAAAATCTTAAACAGTCTTTACCATCAACACCATCTTTTACCTCCCTCATGTTGTACTTCTCCATCACAGACCAGTGAGTGCATATTTTTGTATGTATATATGTGTTCATACATACATCTCTGTTACTCCCATCCTTTTGCTAGAGGTTTATTACCAGCTGCCTACATTCAAAATGAGTACAAGAGAAACAAGGCCTGAAAACAAAGTTCAGGCCCTGTTCAATTCATCTGGAATTGAAGAATGAAATATTTCCCACTTTTTTGCTGAGTGAACATCTGCCCTTCAGCCTTATGATGAGTAACCACAGTTACAGAAAAACTACCTCACCTTGCTTTACCTTCCCATCTATTAATGATCACTACTTTCCTTTTCTTCCTAAGTAATGCATTTGACAGAAACTGTAGACAGACAGTAAGCTTCGTATTTCTAGAACCAAAAGGCAGGAAGTCCTAAAAACTCCCTATTTCCAGAACAGCTTAAGACAACTGTGTTCTTTCCAGCACAGTGGGACTAATGAGAGTGAATGAGAGCTCACTGGGGCAAAATGGCATATGGAGAAGACAGGGGTTAGAGTTAGAAGGGGAAAATGGGATGTTCACATATAAGAGCTTTGAGGTTCAGGTTCAGAATAGAAGTTAACATGGAGAAGCTTGAATTACATGTATTGCATACACTTTTCCAATTGCACAGTCCTCCTAGGCTGAGGAGCATAAGAAGTCTAACTGCCAATAAGTCTTTAGGGCTTATATAGGGCTGACTTCCGTTTAACTAGAGGAAAAAGGAAGTGTTAATTAGAGCTATATTTCTGTTGAAAATGGTGGTTTCAAATAAGGCAATCAGAGTGAACATTCACTACCCTGCCCAATTTAGCCCATTAAACCACAAATTCTGAGGAGCTATGGTCAGATTCCCCAGTGTGTTCCAATTCCTATGTGTTACTGGAACCATATAAAGGAGCTGGACATCAGCCAGATCTGTCCAGCTGAGAGCCCGCGCAGCGTGGGAGCCTTCAGTGTGCACAAAGGCAGCACAGATGGTTCCTGCACTGCCACCCCCTGCTCCTACCTCGCTTTGCCCTGGCACAGGGACAATGTTACAGGGAGGGGGAGAATGCTGCTGGCTGTGCTCATCTGACAGGCAGCCCTGCAAGAATGGAAACTAGCAGGAGGAAAATAGAGCAACACATGAGCCCCAGTGCAAAACCAGATATTAGGGAGCGCTGCTTGACAGCCCCTTGGCAGCCTCCATTCACCAAAGTCATGCTGAGCAGAAGTGCAGTAAAACAGAGCCCTAACATTTTGGGCTGCATTGCTCCAGTCACCAAGGAAACACGAATTTAGTGTTCTTTTGTGGGTTTTTATCTTAGTTCTTAAAAACATATTGTGATAAATTAACTTCAGAGACAAATCCAAAGCTAGCTGAAGAAGAAAGGAGGCGGGCAAGATTTAGGTCATAGGTTGAGATACCTCAGTGTAACCATTTTACCCCACAGAGATCTATTCAATACTATAGCCAGAAAGACTGTTGTCTCATCCTGAGATAGACATTTTGAATGTGATTCAGATGCCTAAAGACAAGTTCTTCTTAGACTATGATCTAGGCCTCCAGATACTACTCCAGAAAAGTGAGAGTCAATGTAGGTCCTGTGTCTTATCTATACTTTGTGTTAATGTTTTAGATGCCCTGAGACATTTTAATGGCACTAGATACATAATGGTGGGCAAATGAATCAAGTCCTCAGTGGCTGGTCAGCTGAGCTGCTTTCTCTTCTTCTCTGATAAGGTTACCTAGATCTGTATTGATTACTGACTCTTAATTAAATTTCCAAGCTTGTCACAAGCATGTCTATAGATACCTGCATTTAGATACCTGAATTTAAGGGCTTGGTTCAGTTGCCTACACATAGGTGGCTAGGACTATTTCAGATCCTCTAAAATTTTCCAAATGTTTCCAGCTGCAGCTCCAGAAGATTGTGGATTTCCCCCATGTCTTGTGTCAGATCTGCCATTAATTTGCCTATACAAATTTCTTGGATTTCATAAAGCTTCTCAAGTGTCACTGAAAACTTATGTTTATGCAACTGAACTGATCCATAGAAGTCTTTAACTGAAACAAAATCACACTGATGAATTTAAGTGTCACAATTTCAGACTGAAATCTACCTGAGACCACCAAATAAATACCTATATTTTAATGAGATGGCTCTGGAGCAGACATGAGGTATTGTTTACTTCCCTGTATTTCTGAAAGTCCTTGGGCTTCCTGGATGTTATTTGATGCTGTCCATATCAGCAGTTTCTGATGGCAAAAAGACAGTTACAGCCAGGATAAAGCACTTTATGTTAAGCTAATGACCACCACCATGACATCTGAGTAACATTACCCATTTTTGGGATAAATTATTTTGTATTATAGGAGGTACTGAACTAATACAGAAGCTCTCAGAAAAGCCTGTGCATGAAAGAACTGAATGTGTCCACAGTAGTTCAGAATGGAAGAAGTGAATTGCAAGAGGATAGCAAAGGAAGAACATCCTTTCTTAAGAGAAAGCAGGCTAGGATGGATGATCATTACTGCATTTTTGTTAGCTAAATGAGACAAATGTGAGCATCTTCCCTGACACCTCTGTTTCCAATTTCTCCTTGAAGAACTGAATTGGTCCTCTCTAACTCCATTGTGCCAATAAATATGTTAGAACACCACACCCATAGCTATCTTTGCAAAAATGCCTGGATTAGAAGGACAGTTCTAAAATGAGAATGGAATTTATTGTAGCCATGGCAGTAAAACATCCCTACTAATCTAGCCTGTCAGCCACCTGGGACAGCAACACTCAAGTGAACTTAGACAAAAAGATACATTAAATGTCTAAGCATGTAAGATGAGGCTGAAAGTGTGAAAGGATAGTAAGAAATGTAGTAAGTGAAGGAGAGTTTTGAGGGGGGAAAGACTTTGATGGGAAAAAAAGTATTGCTAGAAAAAGAAGGAATCTCTTGAAAGGATTGCTTCTCCTCTCATTAATGCCTTGGGGAACATTGCTGCTGACCGTCCACGTGATTTTTTCTAATAGGGCATTAAAAATTGTTTTTCTGAAAATGGATTTATTCAAAAGTTGTTTTCAGGTCTGAAGATTGAATTCTGCTCGAAATTCAAGCAAAATCAGTTTCAATCATGCTTATTTTTATATAACGTTTGTGCCTCTATTAGGAAGCCAGTGGGACTGCGGTGGAAATCTCCAATGCTTTTAGAAAAATGAACCTCTTCAATGGAGAGTGGTTTTTCAGAGGCAGGAGCTGCAGCAGACTCTGTGGAGCTGACCCACATGGGTCACAGAGAGGCAGAGGCCACCCCACACACGTGCTATTTCAGATGCACATCCTCAGGAGTGCATGCACATTTGCCTACAGAAGGCTACGCGGTGTTTGTATTCCCCGTGTTTCTAAACATCAGCGTTTGAACTGTATAGTTTCACGCATTGTCCCAGGACAGGGCTGTCATCACAAAAAAATTCTCCTCCTTGTCCCAGAAGGATCACAGTTTACTCTTTGCTTACACCACCAGTGATCCTTGCTTCTGCCATCATAGACTGGCCACACCAGTTAGCAAGGAAGGGGAAGCTGAGACCGGGTCTCAACCATTACCCGGAGATGCCAGGGGAAGTGAAGAATCAGATATCCCACCAGTTAATAAACTCAGCCTTGGTCCAGCCCTGGCCCCTTGCTCTGCAATGCCCAACACCTGCCACCCTGGGCTGGGGATGCCCCGGCTGCCCCTGGGGCCCTGCTCCCTTGGGGCAAGGGGACAGGCCCCACTGGCAGCCCCGGACACTGGCCCCGGGGAGCCTCCAGCCCTCATGGTGCCCTGATGTGCAGGGGTACAACTGGAGCCATGAGTTACACCTAACTGTGCAACCACAATTTTGGGGAAAAAAAAAAAAAAAAAAAAAAAAAAAAAAAACAGCTAGCATCTGCAATATCTGATGTTGTCCTGAGAGTTGGTAATTTCCTGTGTTCAGTATTAATGGGAATGGCTCCTTAATCCTTCAAAGTGTTAAATGCACCAAATATTTTGACTGCGGCAAGTATTACTATTAATAAATGGCAGGGAACAGTGGGTTTCCTGTGTACATATGCCCCTCTGATGAGGTACATGTAACATGTGGCTCCTAATACCAAAGATGGTGTAATCCTTCACTTGTCAGCACCACACTAAAGGTCAGTCTGGTTTTTCTCACTTTACAAACTTCCATCTGTCAAGGGATGCTTAATTCACAGCTTATTCTCACATCTACCCCAAGGCTGTCTAAATTTAAAAACAGCCGTTTGTTTATCATGTTCTGTTTAAAATAGGAGCCAGTATTTCAAGACATTGGTTTGTCATAGGAAAAGTCTTAGAGGAATCTTTTAAAATAAAATCTGAAGGAGTGACTTGTGATTATAAAAGCTAAAGCTTATAAAAATTATCAGCTTTCACTGCATAAAATGTGTACTAAAGCTTTCCCTTCTCCGAACTGGACTAAGCTTCTCTGTATTTAGGAGACAAAGCACATATGCTGATATTCTTAGTGAAATGACACCTTAGTAGCTCTTTATTATTTAATAGTATAAACGCATTAACGCAGCTCAAAGCAAAGGGCATCAGAATTAGGCCATGTGAGATGTTTTATGTGTATATGTATATATGTATATAAGTATATGTATACATTTTAATGAAAGTGTCCTTGGCAATGGAATAAGAAAAAGGGCGCTGGTTTAATAAAGCACTCAAACATGTCCATAACGTTTGAATATAGAAGAACCTGAGAATGGTTTACAGTTAACTTCTTGCTCCAATACTTTGTTGAACTTCACAGTCTTCATTCCAAGCCACATTCAGTTACTTTAGCAATATTTGCTTACATAGGTAGTTGTCAGATATTTGTGAAATAACTCTTGACAATAAGTGTATTACCTATACTCTCAGTGGCTAAAGTGAAAGAATACGTTTAAACCCTTCCTCTGCTTTTGACGTAAAGAAACTAGGGTGAGGAAGAAGCTGTGTTCACAGTGATACTTGCTATATGAAGCTTCTTAATGAGTTTAGTTTCAGAACAACTGTAGCAGTGGCTTTTTGGTTAGCAAATGTCTGGCACATTGCTCTCTCTCTTCTCACACACTCCCCTGTGCAGCTGTCAGATGGAACATATACGATTTTTTTTTCAGTTTACTGAGTAAGAAAAGAGCATCTGAGTAAGACTCAAAGACTGCAGCTATGCTAGTAACTTAAACAGTGTAGGGTTCACATAAAGGTGTTGGATAATTTTAACCTATAGTTTGCTTAAATTTTAAAGTAGTCCACAGCACAGGTTAGGTTTAGGCCAACCAGCACTCTTCTGCATAATTTGTGCGCAATTTGAGGGTTTATCCAAACCAGGGACCATTCCTAATAGCCGGTATGGTTGCAACCTCGTCTTGGAGGCTGAGAGAGTTTAGTAGCCTATTTAGGGTAGCCAAGCCATACCAGCTGTCCTCAGGGTCAGAGCACACTTTTTAGGTTACAGATATAGATGTAGCCTAGCTGTCCTCGAAAGAATTAAGTGATAGAAAGGTGCTATATATCCAAGAAGCCCTCAAGGTTTAGTTAAAATGCCATGCAAGAAAACAGTCCACCTCCTAGTCTTTCTCTCGCTTCACAAAATTTGAGAGTGTGTCAGAGCTTTGTAGTACAGACATGTAACAGATTTGAGGGATTTAAGACTTCCTGAAAATTCCTGGGTTCATGGCCTGTATTGAAAGGACACATTGGCAGCTCTTATTCACCAAGCCAAAAGATCCTCTGTGTCACTGTAACGGCCTGAGCCTCACTAGCCCCAAGCACTTTTACTTAAGTGAATTCACAGAAATGCTGAAAAATCTGAAAAAGTTGTTGGTGTTTTCATGGTTTAACCCTTCCTTTTTTTTTTTTTTTTTTAACGTGTTCTACATCAATGCTAAATGACCAAAACCCATCAAAGTATAGAGTATTAAATGAAGTTTTCTGTGGAATCCCCTCAAGTGAAATAGCTGATATAGTCAGGAAAGCTCCACTGAAGTTAGCAAAAACTGTGCCAACTGTTACTTGCTGAAAAGTCTGTATATATCTTGTCATATATAACCTTTCCTCTAGCTTCAGGGGTAAAATATTCACTATGAGTGAGCTGAACAAGAGGTCTCACTGGAAGATACCAGGACAGAAGCCAAGGTTTGGTGGTTCAGGATAGTAGAAAATCTGCAAAACTTGTCACCCTTGAAACATAGATATCATAGCAGTTATGCTGCTTATACTGTATTCAGCATGCTTGACTTCATGTGAATCATAGTCACCCTGAATACTGCAGCCTAAATAGAAACTAAAGAGATCTCTCTTTGCTAATGAGCTGGTACAGAGAGCCATTTGCAGAAATGGTTGCCAACAGGAGAATGGGGCAGAGCTGATTTTGTAAAAAATCCTCTAAATCCCCCTATTTTTGCTATTTACCTTGTTCTGATCTCTTTCATGTCCTCACAACACCCACAGTTATGCACAAAACAACACCCTGTACAGCAGCAGGCCTTCTTTTATATTACTGAACTGTCAAGAAAAATCTTGTGTTTCTACTTTTTATAGTCACTATGACTTGACCCAGCTGAGAAGAAAGGAAAATATCGTGACAGTGCCAAGAAATATACTGAGTTACAGTCATCATCAGAGGCTTCCATTAATCATGGGCAGAACTATAGCAAAATAGGGAACATCTTTTTTAGGTTCACTTTGTTTAAGTCTCCTAGGAGATTTATACAACTCTGATGTCTATCATGAACCTAGAGGATGTATTTTTAAGAGCTCACTTAGGCCATCAAAAATTGAACAAATAAGTAAAAAAAAATAAAGCTGGCCTATGTTAAGTGCAAATGTTACAACAGTGTAAACTGTATGCTAAAGAGTTTTCTTTCTGAAATAAAAGCCAACCTCCTTCTCTCTTTCCATTGTTTGCAGTACCTTCTAAACTTAGAAACAAAATACTCTCTCTTCTGACTTCATCCTTCCCACTTGGCTAACACTGGTATTTCTGTCTTCTCATTGGAGCGATACCAAATAAGCTTATTTCAAATGTTTCTTTGCTTTTGCATCGGGATCATTAGCAGTAAAGCTGTTTGTGTTCCTGAACCCATATGGCAATGCCACTTTCAAGCAGAAGAGCTCCAGAGTCTTTTCTGTGAGCCTGTTTTGCTCTGTAAGAGTAAATGTTTGTCCACCAGCCTGCTGTTTACTTCTTGCTCATTTGGTACTTTGAGAGATGACTTGTGAGCTGCTGCTTTTCTGAATCCTGCCAGTAACGTGGTTCTGTCCAGGTGCCTTCATGCATTTGGGGTCCTGTGTGCTCCACTCATACCTCAGCCTACATTTGCACGTCCTCTGCACCACCTACAAATCTGATACAGAAGTTTGTCCTGAGATTATTTCTGTGTAAACCTAACCACAAGCATGATACTGTCAACTCAGAAAATTCAGATGGAGCTACAGGTAGCTGAATACATGAGCTAGTATTCTAGCTTTTTAAAAGTTTTAAACTAAGTTCTGTGAAAACAGTAAGCACAAGGATTATATAGTTTATGTGCTGTACGTATTCAAAGCGCTGGTGCATTTTGCTATAACGATACCTTTTCTCCCAATATTGTGCAAATGAACAATGAGCAAAATGAAGAGAAATGAGTCTTTACCTTGACTCTATAAGCCCTACACCATATAATTTAAAATAATACATATATTATTATTAACTCTTCTTTATACATAGTCTTATAAAGTAGAAAATTGCGCTGATTTTCTTTTGTTATTGAATAATGATTTGTCAAATCTGATACTTCCCAAAAGGATGTTTATTTTTAAGCAATTTTTATTGCCAGGCCCTTCCAGGTCCAGGATGAATTGTCTGTTCAAAACCAGAATGAGATCTATACTGAAAAGGGTGGTGGCTCCCTTCAGGACAGGAATTTAAAGTAGAACCTTTCTCTATTCTGGCTAAATTCTTGAATCTCAGTGCTATCAATTATTCTATTGGGCTACTCTCATCTGAAAAAAATTGCATGCCTTGTTTGCATTCTGTATCAGAACAAAAATGAATATGAAAACCTTGAAAATTTTTCCTGAAATGGAATTCTTGTTTTCTGGCCAGCTCTGTTTTTAAAAGCCAACTTTATAAAACAAACAGGAAAAATATTCATTGTTGCCTAAAGCTGCATAGCAAGCAAGACTTAGCTTTTGGAAACACATGACAGAAAGGTGTTGTATTATGCATCTTCGGAATGTTGTTGAAAGAATTTAAACCTTACTTTTGGATGAGATTTCTCAATTCTGGAAAACATTACATTGTAAGCTGACACCAGTCTCAAAAAAACTCTCTTTCTCTCTCTCTCTCTCTTTTTTTTTTTTTTTTTTTTTTTTTTTTTCTTACAAGTATCTAAAAAACCTAACCCCCAGAAAATCCTTATAAACTCTACATCCAAGCACCTCAGCAGTGGCTATGTACCGTAACACTGCAATGATACAGCCCCATGTGGCATTTTACAGGCAATAAGATCCCACTACTCCATGTTAGCAGTGATAAAAATTAGTGTGCTGGTGATGTGTACTCACTTGTTTGAAGGAAAGTAGTCTTCCAAGACCCTGAACAAGAGAATGAAGCTGAATTCGATACACAGAATAAGGAAAAGTCAGTTAGGATCACTGCAGAGTCATTACTTAGGCCCTTCAAGGGATGATGAATTAATGGGCTGTTAAGCAACACATTTCTACGTAAAAAAAATTAATATCAATCTCTCCCTTCCTTTCAAGTTGATTGCCTTTCCCCTACTCTTCCAAAGCAGTGACATTCTGTAGCAGCCTTTTTGGAGTCCAAAATACAATTTTCATTCACTCTTTGTAAAATGAATTAAAATGTCTGTCTTTCTGATGAAGAAGACATTCTCTTGTATACGCTAGTTTCCCCCCCCACACACCCTCTCACCCTCAGTCTTTTACCTCTGCTTAAAAAAGAAACCCTATACTTCAACTAGCAACAAGAAATATATTTTTGAACATGAATTTTTGCATTTTTAATGAAATAAGAAATAGAATTAAACTCATATTTCATGTTACATCAGGTAGCTGAATATTTACTTTGAGTTATATAAACACTATACACTGATTCAAATATTAGGCGGCCCAGAACCTTGGGCGGAAGGTGTCATAAGTAGTACTGTTCTCATTGCACATTTGTGAAAATAGACTCAAATTCACTTGCCCAGGGCAACATACATATTCAGAAACAACCTGTAAAGAATAAACTCAGAATTACAAAGAGAAGTCCCTGGCTCCCAGCCAAGAAGGCTGTGAAAGAACCAATGTATCTTTTATTTAATCTAAATTTCTGTTCAAAAGAAAGCTTAGATTCCCCAATGCAGGAAGAAAAACTTTGTTTTTAGAGTCTTGAAACTTGAGTCCATCCCTCATTTTGCACCAAATGAATGTAGACAAGTTCCTTTTGTGGGAGCAAGATCTGAATGGTGTGAATGAAATGCAATTTACAGCCTGGGATCTGCTCTTTATTATCATTTGTTTGAATCTTAGGAGTACTCAAGGGCCCTACTGAGGATCATGCCGTACTATGCAAGGCACATTGCAGAATGCATAGCCCAGGACAGCCCAGGTCCTGAAGACAACTTGAAAAAGAAAGTACCAGAGGGAACAAGGGCACATGGTCAGGGTCTTGAAAGGCTGTTTTTGCTAGTTACAATTTGTTTCTTGGTAAAAATTGGAGGCTGAGTTTTTCATGGATATCCTACAACATAGGATACCACTGCCTGAGTGGGTGTCCTGGAGTCTGTAGGGGAGAGCTTCTTGGTAACTAAAGCTAAAATGCTGCTTTTTTTGCTGTTATTGAGCAAGCAAGCAAGAAAAACTCCACATGACCCCCAATTAGGTTTGAGTAAAACTGAAACAGGTTTCAGAACTGAAATGCAGTCCCAAAGTGATTTACATCTGCTCAGTGGGAACCAAAGGAGGAAGGAAATACTAGCAGTAACATCTTCCAAGACATGTCTGGTCCTGTTAATATTTGCTGATCTGTGGTATAGTTAAAAAGTTCCAATGCTGTGAAAAATGATGTGGCAGAATATGTTAGCAATTAACAGCATATACCACAGCAATGGAAAGCTCTTAGTGTTCCATACTATCCACATTGAGATGTGGTCAAAGGAGAGAAACTAGGTTTCATTTTGGCTGTAAGGCAGAATGCAAGTAATTTAAAATGAAAGGAGAGAAAGATGGTTCACGATAGCTAATCCTCAGGGAGGACCTGATTTCTGCATGGACATTTGTTTAGAAAGTGAATGGTAACATAAAGTCATGGTAAGTAATTTTTATTGATCTTAATAAAATTAAAGGAGATACTAGCCTATGGAAGTATCTGTGACTGCGTGCCTTTTTAAGTCCATGTGTTCAACAAGCGTGAGTCAACTTCCCAGACATAAAAAAAAATACATATATACACACATTTACTTCACAAGTCACATTTTCAGTTTCTTCTTATACAACAAAGAGGATAGCCACTGCTTTATAATAGAAACTAAAACATAACTCCATGTCTCTAGAAAATGAAACTTTAAGTAAAAGTTCGATCCCAGGCACAATGTACAGTAGTTACACAACAACGCAAACAAAGCTAAACAGGCAATAAGCATAAGAACATCTCGTGTCCTCTTAGAAGAGTTGGAATGCAAGGAACTTTTAATAATTTAAGGCAAAGCTTGAAAGACTGATGATGTAAAGGACTGGCTTGACTGATGCAGAAGGGTGTTGTGCTGTATGCTTATATGCAGGTAAACAACACAAACCGTAAAACCTCTCTCAAGTGTGCTCTGTGTCTCACTTCAGGTTTTAACATTGTTCTTGGGTAAGAACACCTCAGTTAATCTTACACCTACATCCTTCTAACTTGTTGCTTCTTCCTAAGGCCACTCTCTTCCTCATTCTGTCACTGTATTTTCCATTTCCCAGCATTTATCTTTGAAAAAGAAAATCTTCCTATGCCAAAAGACTAAAAATACTCACGAGTGCTTCCACAGAGTTTTAGTACAAATGTCCTAGTTTAGAAACCTGATGTGAAAAACTTCTCACCTAACTTCAAGGGGTTTTAAGTATAGATGTCTGTATACATGATCATTTTCTAAACTGTTTTTATAGATAATGGAGAGAAATTGATCCTCCAGGATTTCAGACATCTGCCTGAAGGTGTGAAGACTGGTGTCCTAGAAATGCCTAAGCCTTCTCCCCATAAAATCACCCTCAGGTGACAAAGTCAAACATCTACACGTAGGAAGATGAATGTACACGTTTTAAAGCTGCATACGCAGCTTTCATAGTGTAGATGAGTAATGCTATATCCCCTAAAATAATTCATAAGCCTTACCAGTGTGCTCTGTATGTCCTAAGTATTAGCAACCACCAAAACCCTATCAGAGCAGCACATATGTAGCTATGTCTTCAATGTTGTATATGTTCAAACAACACAGGTGTTTAGACATGCTGCCTTTGTTCCTCCATGTTTTCTTCTCTCTCAGTTCCTATGGGTTTTCTTCATGCTACATTTGTAGAAAGACAAGGACGTGAAAAAAAAAAACTGACAAAGTTAAAATCTGGGTGAGAAATCTGAGTGAACTTCTAGTGTTGAGGTGATACCAGAACAAGAGAGGTATGTATAAACTATTTTTTTAATCTCCATTACTGCATCCACACTAGGGATTTCATTAATATAAATTCTATTAGTTTCTATGTCAATATTATCAGATTGGTACTCAAGTTGGCCAGAAAACAAGAATTTTAGTTGCAAAAAGTCATGGTTTTAGAAATCATTTTCAATCTGCACTGGTACAATGCTGAGACTATTCCAGAAAAATGTGCAGCAAAAATGCATGTGAAAAAGCTTTTCCCCTAGTATCTTGTAACTCCCCAGTGTGCTCATGGGGACTACTCTATTGCAGCTGTACAAGTAAATGTTGTCCAGGGACCACTGTCTGCCTTGAGGCCCACTGGTATGGCTTGTGTTGATGCCACTAATTGCTTTTACCCCCCTAAAACATGCTGACTATCTCTCTACGGGCCCAAACTATCCCCTCAAGTGTGACAAGACGTTTTGGGGAGCATAATAGTTAGCCCAGGCCAAAACATTGCCAGGAACTATGCTAACGATTTAACTGTACTGACAATCATCTGTTGGTACTCAGGTTCATGCCCTGGCCCTGTGTTGCTTACTGAAATAACATTGCTCAGGAGACCATATTCCAGGCCTTGCTCTTATTCTTACATGCCACAGGAGCTCCCCGTGCCATTAGCTATTTTGAGAAGAGATTCTTTCTGTCTGGTTTTGATTGGAAATTCCAGCCTCAGCTTGCACAACCATCCTGACAAAAATTTAATGGAAACACATGCAGCGGTATAAAAAGTTCAGATTAATCTGCATCTTTCTTCAAGAAATCATGCCTTTGACAAATTCCACCAATGCAATGTTTGATTTAAGAAATGCCTCCAGTTAAGTATTCATCTGTACTTCAGTCCTTGAATGTATCTGGCTGATATTCCAAGGCCACAGTTACTAAAGCATTTCACTCCATAGCAATTACATTGTGGTTGGTAAGAGCTGGATTGAACAATTTTGAGATATCAAAGGGTATAACTATTTTTTTCCCTTCTTCTTTTCCTTCATTTTCTTCCTGACTGCAGTGGCTTCACTCACTGCTAACAGAATTGATAGATACAGTATGTTTGGAGATGATTAGTGCACATATTCTTTGTCCTACACTAATTCCTAAGAAATGTACCTCCTTGAGTATTCATCAAAGCAGGAACCAAGTATTTGAATACTGATGGAAAAATAAACAAAGAGATTTAACTAAGATGAACGACCATTTACATTATATGAACTTTTCCCCAGATACGCTTATGCTGTCCCCCTACATGCATCTTCACTTATTTCCTTTTTCTTTCTTGTTTATTAAATAAGTCATTACATCTGTAAAGGGAAGTGTGTCCTCTTAATTCCACCTCACTTCAGAACCTGCTTTCACACCATAGAATAATGAATAGGGAAATCCTCAGTATGTTTGAAGTGGTTTTAAAATTCTTTCCCTCTTTATAAGACAAGTTGTGTTTATCAGTAGCTTTAACTTTAGGGGATCTACAAAGGGACTGGTATGTCAGAAGAAGACTTATAAGCCTCCCTAACAGTATCAAAGACATTATGGCTCTCTCAATGGTAGGATGCTAGAGTTGCATACTAAAGATAGCAGACACATGCTTCATGGAAGTAGCACTACTGAAATATAAACAAGCCCCCTTCATCCAGACATTTTTGGTTATGTTTACAGATTAAATCTCAGGATGTGTATATTAGATGTTCTTGTTTCAGGATATTAATGGCAAAATGAACCTGTTTTTGATGTTTAAGTCACATTAATGTCTGATGGACTGTTAAAATGTTAAAGGGTACACCAGACATGCTGTAGTATGTGACATATGTTAGTCATACCATACTAGCTAGGAATTTGGATTTGTTTATAATGAACATAAATTGACTGAATTTAACCCCCCTCTGCCTCTCCCAACAGTTAAACCACATTAGGTTCCATTTCCTCTGAAAGACAGTCTTGAAAAATTAGATGAAACTTGAAAAGCCGTTGTATTCAAATTTCAACAGTAGTACATAAAAGTAACCTGTTTAGTCATATGAATGTATATGATCTGTGGACATATAATTAGATATCTGCAGAGCATTCAAAAGGTAGCTTCTTGCTCTTCAGAAAAGTTGGTGTAAAAATTATCCAGATTCTCATGTCATCTTCAGAATAGCTGCAATCATTAACATAACTCATTTTAGTCCTAGACACATTTGTTCTCAGAGTTGTTAAATTCACTCTCTAATATAAAAATGCTGAGTGTGAACATTGTTGAAATTGAACTCTAGGAAAAACAGACATACAGATAGGAAGATTAAAAGAAGCAGGATGGTCTGGCTCAAATTTCAGAGCTGATACTACTGCATTTCACAACAACTAATATTGTCTCATTACTTCCTTATTATTTCCTTAGTATTCCCACTTATATCTATCTCGTATTTCTTATTATATTAATACTACACGTTCTTTTGGAAAAGGACAGCAAATTTACTGTTTGCTTGTATGAGGGAGTCTTGGTCAATGACTAGATCATTATGATATTTAATAAAAGGTGAAATTTACCTTTTTCTGAGCATTGTCAAATTGCATTGGAGTGTTTGGGGTTTGGGAACCTCAGCTGCTTGTTGAGGCTGTTGTTTTTTATTAATATGGTAGATTTTTGAATGTTTTTTTTAAGAAAAAAATGAAATAGTTGTCAAAGGCAAGGAGCTGCATGTAGTTTGGGAGCTGTTACAGCAAGAGAAGCTTCTTTACTATGCTTAGCCTATCAGAGGAAAAAGGACTTCACAAGATGACTGTCCACCTGCAGATTTCAGCTGCAGGCAGTGTGACATCTCAGCACTGGAGTCAGTCTACATCTACTCAAGCACCAGAGAAGAGTCCAAGCTGTGACATGGGGAGCAGTAAAAACTGAAGATGTATTAAGTGCTCAGGAGTAATTTTAGGCTGAGTTCCAGCCTGGCAATGAGCAAAGAAGGAAAGACAGTGGCTAAGAAAGAGTGGTTGGCTCTACAGCCAAGCCAACATTCAGGCAAAATGCTGCTGGGAAATGCTTTGAAATATTGCTATTGAATGGAACTTGTAGGCCCTGGAAGATTAGGCACAGTGGATTCTTTTCTCTCCCCATTCTCTGTCTTCTTCTTTGTAAATATGTCCCTTTTCCTCATGCCAGGCAGTACAGCAAAGGTCACTCAGATGGCTTTGCAAAAATCAGAGAATCTGTTTTAGTGGAAATATTCAGAAGGAATCTCCAGGTGGTACGCATCATCTTCCACTGCTATGAAGTGAGCTATGAAGCAGCATAAAATGAACTCATCAGACTGAGAGATTTGGCTCCATATAGAACATTTGTATGTCAAGATAGTGTTATACAAACTGATGTTAATAAATAAATATGTCAATTCGATATTTAAGAATCTATAGGTATATTGAAATATTCCATTTCTGATTCCTAGAATGTGCTCTTCACAGAAGCAAGTGACAACAAGCATGAACTTTAACCTGTCAGGCTTTTTAATGATATAAACTAACACAACTATACTTTTGGAGATTATAATATTTCATTTTCTGTCCTCTAACTACTTTAAATTTTGAAAAGATACATAAAAAAAAATTACAAATTTCTCCTCAGTATCTCTTGGAGAAAAGTGTTTTGGTACAGAGTATTCTTGCAGTTGAGGAAACATATTTTAAGTCCTGGCCCAGCAAGTGTGAAGTCCTCTCTGAGGAACAGTGAATCTTTTTTTTTTTCTTTTCAGTTATTTAAGAGGTTTATGACTGACACAGTGTTGGCGGGAGATCAACAATAAATCATATCTATGCAGAAGATAAATTTGCAGAGGATTTTCAGATTTGGTACTGGACCAGTTAGGCACGACTTCTGAAAATTTTGAAATTAGCTAGAAGAGAAAGTTTTAAGAAAAATGTCCCACATCAAATGAAATGTCTCAGAGAAAAACACTTGATACTGATTGACTTTTTAATTATATTGAGAACACAAAATGAAATATATCATAAGAATATTAAACTGAAAAATTGTTCTGAAAGGAAATATCTGATGCCTGCTTCCAAAATTATAAAATAGGACAGTTTGGCAAGGTCAGAATATCCCTTCCTATTTGCCAAAATTTAATCTCAGCAAACCTGACAGGACTATGAAAAGCATTTTGTTTCAGAACAACTGCATTCTTTGATTCTTCATCTTTTTCTGGCCTGCAATAACAACAGTATTGATTGTACAAACATACGATTAATTCACCTGCACCTGTACATCTTACATGTGAAGAGTAAGCTAATATTCTTGAAACTGGTTTCTATTTTGTTGAGCTGTGAACAAAGCTAAAAATTTAATGCTAAAATATTCAATTTAATAATTAAATTTTGAAGCAATGGGAAAATCAGTTCTTATAATGTAGTAAGAAGATGACAGCTGTGACAGCTGACTCAGCATGTTTCATTTTTCATTCTGGCATCAAAAATTGGATTTATATCACCTTATTTTAGTTATTTAAACATTATTCATGGCTAATTACCCAGGATTCTCTCTCTTTATAGTTAATGCGGTGAGAGAGAAACTTCCATTGGAAGATCCTTCCGTCCTATAAAGCTATCTAAGGTAGGTGAGATGAATTTCCCTCCCTATATTAACGAATCCCTGATGACTTCTCTGAGGAATGCTGTCACACTTTGGGCTCAGGATTCCAGGTCTTTGAAACTGCTGACAGGACTAGGAAAAGAGACAAAAATGACTTATGAGAAAACAATTCATCATCAGTGGTATAATAGTTCTTGATATTTCTTAGCCTATTGCCTACGAAACGTCTGCTAGGCATGATATGCCCTTTTTACAGTCTGTGATAAAAGAAGAAAACAGAAACAAAAGCAAATTAGCATGGACCATCCTCAGAGCAGGCTTAGATAGATCAGCACAGAGGCCCTGAAAGAAGCACTGCTGATGCTTCCAGCAACCAGCCTATGCTGAGGAATGTGGAGCTGTCACTAGAGCTAAAGCTCAAGCTGGGTAATACTTGCCTCATTATTTTCACCACACATGGAATGGGCACTCTGTGATGTTGCATTCACATTATAGAAGATGAGAATAGATTCGAAAACAAAGAACTTCTGTTTTCTTTGTTTTAGCCTTTCATAGGAATTTCAATGAAAGTAACAGCTTTCTTAAGAGCAAATTTCATAACCCAATGTGTTTTGCCCCAAAGGAACATCATAGCCCTTCATTATCTGTTAAGTGTGGCCCTTTGACATGTCTAGGACAGGATTTAAGCATAAATAGTTGTCAAATCATTCTTAGAGTCTTGTGGTGTGCTGTAGGTCTTATGGGAGTCGAGTGGAAAATTTGTCTTTAAATGAATCTGAGTAGAACTTTGAGAGACTATGTGGATCTCAAATTTGTCTTCAGGGTATACAACAGTTCGTAAGACTGCTACTTTTTGTGACATGGCTTTTATGGGGGTAGAGCCAGAGTATTAAGCTCATTACTTCCAGATGGAAAGGTTGGACAAGACAGAAATCCTTGGCATTGGGACCATGGACAGAGTAGTGTGATATGGACATGACATATTGAAGTAATCTAGATAGAAGATACCATGTTAGCCAAGGTTGTCAGTTGGATACTTTTTAAAACATTATATGGTTTGTAACAAGGTATTGTGTATCCTTCAAAACCCTCCAGCTTGAAATCCTGGAAAGACTGTGGGGAAAACTGATTATTTTGCTTAAGTTACTAGAGTTCATTTTATATGTATTAAGAGCTTGGCATCATTTGCCTGCAAGAAATTTTAGGCCAGCAATTTATACTGTACTAGCAATGTACATCATGCTAGCAGCACTTAAATGAGTCCAGGTGCTCACTGGAACTTGGGCTCTTGTGCGCTCTTATTCATGGGATATACACTGATAATAATGCAGTGCCTCAAATGAGAATGAAACTCAGACATGTTTCATAAACCACACATCTGTTTACAGAGATATTTTTGCATAAAATCCTTATGGCTACATAGAAGAACTTTTCCACCAGGGGGCATGTAAAGCCCACAAGATTAATCACTCTTCCACTGTATATTTCCTTGGATGTTTTGCCAACAAGAATTGCTTAGAGCATTTTTAGCTGTCAGAATTCCTATTATACAAATTCAAAATGTATATTAGCTAAGCAAAATGTTAAGAAGAAGGGGGATATGCTACAAAGATTGCAGGAGAAGTAGATACTGGATTTAATCCTTCTCATACTCTTTATTTTCCAAACTGTGTATCTATTGTAGTGCTGTTCATATTTGCAAAATACTTGTTTATACCTATGGGGACATTTATGTTTGCTCTGGTTTCAGAAATAAATAATATCAGCTTTTATCCAAACTTTTCACTAGAGCTGTTGTGTGCAACAGAGAATAGGACTTAACCCCTTTGTGTGAATATACAAATCATATTCTTAATGTAATACAGTACCTTCATATAATGAACAAATCGTGTATAGCATTTCAGGGGTACATGAATCAGGCAGAGAAAAAAAGCATCTACAAAATCATATATAGTGACCTCCTTCTTTCATATCTAGGGCCATTGACAAGCACAGAAATGACTCTGAAAGATTTACACACAGCAGAGGCAGACAAGTTCCTAAGGTTTTTCAAGAGCATCTTACAGATGTAGGCTAATTCTTGTGGACATCCCTATATTTGATACATCATAGAATCATAAAATCACATAATCAGTAAGGTTGGAAGGGACCTCTGGAGATCATCTAGTCCAACCTCCCCCCTCTGCAGGGTCACCTAGAGCATGTTAGGGTTGCATCCAGGCGGGTGTTGAAGATCTCCAGAGAAGGAGACTCCACAACCTCTCTGGGCAACCTGTTCCAGTGCTCCGTCACTCTCACAGGGAAGAAATTCCCCCTCACGGTCAGGTGGAACTTTCTGTGCTTCAATTTCTGCCCCTTACCTCTTGTCACATGGGACAACTGAAAAGAGTTTGTCCCTGTCCCCTTGACACCCTCCCTTCAGATACTTATACACATTGATAAGATCATCTCCAAACACAGTAGTGGTATAGTCTGGGTCATATCCAGTCAGTGATAAGATGCCTCAGCACAAATCAGTGCATCTTAAGCTTTCTGGGCAGTTACAACAAGCTGCTTTTTTTGTCCCAATGCAATTAAAAATTACTTTCTCACTCCTATGAGAACAGATGGCAGTCACACCCTTTATTTGGAAAGACAGTCAAGCTCAAAGAGACGAGGACAGAGTGAAGATGTATAGTTTTTCTTTCCCAGTAATATTTTTCCATGGAAAACCATATCCCACCTGGTCCTTCTGTTCACACAGAAAGGACTTATCTATGACTGTATCTTTCTAAACTTCCAAAAGCTAAGAACAATTCTCTCCCTCCTTAACCTGAGTTTGCAAGATCTTTCCTCATACCCATAGTCTTTCGTTTTCTAGCCTTCAACTCTAGGAATACAGAGAAGAATTCATCTCACCTAGTTGTAAACATCTGAAATACACCAATCAAAAGCTGGTTCCCCTTGGTTCTCTTCATAGACAATGGGGAGAAACAGACACTTTTTGAGTGTTGGTCTTCTTATGCTGACTACTCCAGGATGAAATGAGTTGTATTCTAGAGATTCAGGTTTCATTCCACTGACTATGAATCAAATCCAGGTGATCTCTTCATCCATATCTATAGAAAATATCTGTAATATAGGTGTTTACATTTAACTAGATGAACCCTGTTTTCATTGCTGAAGTTGGAGAAGGCTGTTGGTACCTACATCATCTGCATCACACCAACTGCCCCCATAGGGAGTCAAGCAAAACATTTTTTAAAAAAATACCCCTCCCCCCAATACCAAGGTGCTGCCTAGTCCTAGAATGTTTTGTTTTCAGCACAGGCCTAAAGTCATGACTGGCCTTATCTCCAGCTGATCATGACTAATCATCCATAGGACTAGCTCTTACATAGAGCACATCATTACCCAAAGGTTAAGTGTTCCTTTGCCTGTGTGGTCCATGCACCAGGATATGCACCTGAACCAAATAGAAAATTATATTCCAGTTCCTGTATGAAATATTCTTTGGAGAAAGTGGTATATTATATTCTTATTTCCCATCTGAGTACCTAAATCATAGAGCTAGAAATTCATCTTCTTATTCTCTTTCACTAGCTCAGTGTTTCATAAAAAATGGAGTTTCAATAGGATTTGATAGAACTTTCTTCTCTGGTGTTCTGTTTAATTTAATGGTTAGAACAGACACAGTTTCAAATCCTCTCCATCACTAGCAGGAACTGAAAATGAACACCCCACAACATGGATGTTTTTAAACTCTGACAGCACTATATCTACCTCCTTGGTTGTATTTTTGTGACAAAGATTTAGTATTGAGCTCTACATTCTGGAAAGGGCTCAGAGTTATGAAGTCTAATTGGAAATAGGTTTTCAAAAGACCAAAGAGTAAGCTGCACAAATGTCCCTGAGAGCACTGGGAGTTAATAAATTCCCTACATTAGAGTCTTCTACTGGTTAGCATAGCACCTTATTGAGCTTTTTTTCTTTTTTTTTTCCATACACATCCTTAGACATCTAAATATCCATGTGCGTATGGGTATCCATCCATGTACCCATACTCACTTGGTCATTCCAGGTCTGAAGGGTTTAGTGGGAGTGGAAGGTGGGAAGTTACTCATGTAACACAGCATCTAGCGGAAATATTATTGTGACCCAAGCCAACTGAGCAGTTTCTCCTCTTATTCCTAATGGAATCCCTGTAATCTTTTTCTTTCCACCTCCATTTCTTTGAAGCATTTCCTTTATGACTAGTTTACAGCTGCAGATAGAAGATATTTTGCTAAGCACTGAGGTATGACTCTCTAAAATGCACTCCTTAGGGAACTGTCATTCAACCAAAGAGTCATCATAAAGAACAGACCTATATCCCTGAGACCTTAAAGAGGACACTTTATCTTACCTGCATAAAGACAATATCTCCCTCCATTTAGTTTAAAGAAAACTTGTCTCTGCTGATGAAATGGGTAACTTAAGTGCTTGCTTTAGGAAGACTGTTTCAGTAAGTACCTAAAATTCATGCTGTGTGTGTCCTGTTGCCTGTCTTGTAAAAAAAAAATATCTAAGTGTAAACAGAGAATTCTGTGCTCTAACGGGAAGCTTTAAACCGAATACATTTTAGGAATCGTCAGAGAACTGTGAAAATTTGGAAAAAAAACAACATCTAAAAAACAAAGGCAAAAACTGAAACACAGGAAGTTCCACTTGAATATGAGGAACTATATATGACAAAAAACTTCTTCCCTGTGAGAGTGACGGAGCCCTGGCACAGGTTGCCCAGAGAGGTTGTGGAGTCTCCTTCTCTGGAGATCTTCAACACCCGCCTGGATGCAACCCTGTCTAACATGCTCTAGGTGACCCTGCAGAGGGGGGAGGTTGGACTAGATGATCTCCAGAGGTCCCTTGCCAACCTCAACCATTTTGTGAATCTGTGATCCTATAAACTTCATATATGTATATCTACTAAAGTCTCTCTCTTTAGTATTTATAGGGTTACACTTTCTAATCTTATTTGTAATTTTTCTCTCCTATTGCAATATTTTCTTCACTCTTCTGCATTTATTAATGTTTCCTCACTCTAAACACAGTGTTGAAAAAGAGTTATTAGGTGAAATTGGAATGAAAAACTGCAAATACCTTTTTCCTACATACACTAACCTTTTCAGAAATGGTATGTCTCAGAAATAGATTCAAATGAAAAGCACAGAGGTGTAATGCCTGCAGTTAGAATGTTATACAACAGATTAAATCATGCACAAGAAATTCCAGCACTTTGGATTAGCATATTAGTCACAGAAAATCTCATTTACTTTGTAGTCTTTACTGCTCTATTATTTAAGTACTGAGCTCATCAGAAACAAAGGGCAGAAGTACTCCATTTTTAAAGAAAACATCAATAAATACAGGAAGATAAGAGGACCTGGGGCAGTAAGTAAGTAATACGCATTCCTCTTTTAGGAACAATTAGCTTTGAAAGCTATTCAGATGACTTATTTTCCAAAAATGAATGTAAGATACCTCTTAAAATGTATCATTCTCTTTTACCTAATTGGGTCCTACTGACATTAACCAAAATCTCTACCCTTACCTTCGTTTCATAGTTTCAGAACTGGAAAACAAACAAACCATCAAACAAACAAAATCCTTATGAATGTATTAGTTTTATTTTGGAGTGGAAATCAGTGAATTTGACCTATTAAACTCTGTGATATGATCTGAATTAAGCCAATAGCTTGGTCTTGACCAAAGTATATCTCTCCCAGAGGCAAAATCTTCAAAATCTTCTGAGATGTCAAAATCTTATTTTTTCTGAGAGCTAAAATCTTCATTTAAAAATAGAATAATATGGATAATTCCCTCAATCATGTAGACTCACATATTGATCACAATTAAGCCACTTAAAGCTTTTTCTTATTTTTTAAAAAGAACCTATAATATATTCCTCTATTAGAGAAGTTCACATATCTATGAAATGTCTATAAAATGAATGAATCTATGAATAAACTTAATTTATTTAAATTTGACAGAAAGGACAAGTCCTCAGTCCTTCTGAATCACATAAGTTAAGATTTAGAAACTAAATTTAGAACCTATTTTAGAGAATTAAAATAAATGTGATTTATATCTCTCATAAACAGAAAATAAGTGTGCAATAGGCACTTACTAGGGAATGCTGAAATATCCTCAGAAATTTCTATCCATCAGGTCAAATTAAAGACATACTCACTTTATTTAGCACGTCAGATCATGGATTTAGAGAGATTAATAATAAAGGAAACAAAACATGGTTATGGTGATCTTTTTTTCTGGATTGTCACAAAAAGGTAAAAGTAGATACAAATGGTCCAATGCCCATTTGGGTTATTCAGAGTGTGAAGATAGCGGAGGAGATGCAAGGAGATGTGAAAACAGTAAGTGTTCAGTGTGCTGGTGGGGATGCTCAACAGCCTGTGAAATGGTTTATATGGCCAATAATTCTGAACACTGGTCACTGCAAATAGGTTCTGGTGTGCAGGTTTGGGGCACAAAGTTCCTTAGACTAGAAAACTCTCTTCAGAGTTCCCACAGATGTGAGACTCTGCCTTGGGAAGAGTATGTAGTTGTCTCCGTGGAAAAAAACACAGCAATGTACACCATATTTTATGCTTCAGTGAAGCATGGAGCAAAACTCTGCAGAGATGTGTTTGAAGGATCATCATTTACCTCCTAACTGCAGCAGTGGGGGAATAGCAACGTACTGCCAATAATAGAAGAAAGAGATGGAATTTCACTGAGCTGTGAAAGGAGATGGCCACTCTGCAGGCAGGGAACCTGGGCTTCTTTGCGGTGATTTCTCTACGCCTCAATTCCCCAGAACCACATCAGTGTATCTCACTACAGTCTGATGCTTGGATGATACCATTTATTGGCTGTGTTGTAAAACTCTAACACAGAACCAGTGTTTTAAGTATCCTCAGTTCCTACAATGCTACTGGGTAATTAGATGTACAGACAGTGAATTGTTAAGAAGAAAGAATAAATGGAAAATGAACTGGTACTAGTAGCTCTTTTAGAAATAAGAATGGAGGATTAGGATGGGGCACAGCCATGATGTTTAGGAAGAGCCACCAGTGCCACTCAGATGTTTCCCTTGTGTTTGTAGCCCGAGTAGTGACAGTAAATCTATCCCTGTGGAGAATGAACATCTCAACCAGAAGAAATTGTCTGTGGAAATCCCTGAGTGAAATTATGTGGCGTGTGTTGTGCCTAAGTTCAGACCAGGTGATCATAGTGACCCCCTTGTCCTAAAAGCTTATGGCTCAGTCACACTTTGTCATGGACAAATACAGTAGACAACAGATTTAGAAACACATATTTTGACCAAAGCAATTTCAGACAAATACCACTGATATCCTTACACTAGCAGGATTCCCCTCTACAATCAGATGCATCAAATGAAGTGACATTTCCTTACAGGAAGCAGAAAGATTCTTTCAAGATTTAAACTTGAGAAAAGCGTCAGTTACAGAGAGATTTCCTGCAGTTTTTAAAAATATGTTTTAGTAACAGCTGTCTCCAGTCATATGGAAATATTCCAGAAGGGAATTTTGTCCCATGACACAAGGACTGCTTTGATCATATTGATTATAAAAGCAGATACCTAAGGTCATATTGACAGAAACTTTCTGTTTCTTTTATGCATATGGAGCCTAACTTATAAACTGTAGCTACTTGTATATGTAAAATTGTTTCCACTCTCACCCAGAACGGTCAAATGACTTGATGAATTGTAAATTTGCAACTGTCAATACTCATGGTAGTTTTCCTGCAGTGCATCAAGCTCAGCTAGCAGTGAGTTAAGCCTTTCTTGGCCTTGCTGAGAAGGCAGTAGAGATAGGTGAAGACTCACAGGTTGAAAATATTTTAGTCAAAGTGTAAAATATATTTTCCTTGACGTTTCTGAATGCTTGTGTACTTCCTTACTGTTGTCAATAAATATCATTGATTGCTAAAATATTCCATTTTGAATGACAAGCATATACCTTTACCCTACATTTTTATATGTTTTATATAGATCCTTTGCCTATGCCAAAACCACTGACAACAAAATATATAGTTTTAAGAGACATTCTCTGCCACAATATTTTTGATTCTTAGGAACCTAATAGTCTTCATCTTTGTGATCTACCACATACCTTAAGCTTCATATACTTTCATGCAGAATGAAACAAACCATGGCAAAAGGAGATATCCAAGACACTGAAGCAGAAAGTATGCTATTTACTTTCAGCTGACTTTACACAGACACAGCAGTTTGTGAATCCTGTCCAAAGCAGTTTCTGAATTATGACCGTACTACATACTAAGGCAGAGAAAGAAATGCCTGTAAGATCTTTTTATCAGTGCTATAGCATATGAAAAGCTAGAGTGAATATCTATCCTTGGCTCCACTACCTATATTACAGGTTTATTACTCCTTGCATTCCTATTTCATATCGTGAGACTATGTACACAATGAACTGATATAGGATAAGGGAGATAAAGAATACTCTGCTTTTGCTATTCACACTTCACAGGCTGAGAACAAGAATAAGATCCATTTTTCAAAGCTATCCGAAATCTGGAGGCAACAACACTTAGGTCCTTCAAGTTTATACCCTTGTTTGATTGGTTCGTTGGTTTACAGCCTCATGTGGTTACTATGTGAGATTCCTCAGGAAGCTAATTCCTGCATTGGCAAACGAATAAACACTTGCTTCATTCCTAATCCTGTTACTGAAGTCCAAGGACCTCAGCAAGAGAAGGGGAGCTCTAGGATTTACTACAGGATGAAGTGAGGTCTCATGCCCTGCCCCGCCCCTCTTACTTCCCACTTCTTCCAGATTTGGAGATGTGGGTTTGAATTCTCAGCTGAAGAGTGGGCAAGGAGTCAAGTGGAAGTCTTCCACATTCAAATCACTTGCCCTTGGGTGAGATGGTTGTTCCTGGTTTCTTCTCTTGTGAACCAAGTAGAACTCGAAGATCCAGGAGCCCCTGTCTTTCGCAGGATAAGTCTACTGACCAGGTCACCACTGGTATCTCCTGTGCAAAGTTTAGTGTGACTGGGAGCCAAGAATCACACAAGAGCCTCTCCCAGAGCTGAGTTGCTGTTGAAAATTTAGCAGAAGCTTGAAACCATGAAAGGCAGCACTCTCCTAAGGTATCCTGCTCAGTAATAGCTGCAGACAGTCAGATGGCAGTTGATCCCTTCCATACTATTTCTTGCTCATTCTCCATAGGCATTCAGAAGACAGTTGTTTCCCCCAGGGTGCAGAATCAGAAAGTGATGGGATAGCACACTGCTACTTTGGAGGTAGTTACGGCTACGGTCAACACACCACACACTCGTCCCTTCATGAATCTGATGCTATGCCCCTTTTGAAAGAGGGACTCATTTAGAAGCCTTAACATGTTTCTCCAAAAGTAACTGGCTCAAGGTCACAGAGGAAATCTGTAGCAGAACTGGGAAATAAATCAAGATCTGAGTCCCAGTCCGGAACCTCAGGCACAAAACTACCATTTTTCATAGGAGGCTTAAATATGTGATGATTTCTTTTATAATCATATAGTTTCCTTTCCAATGCCTTAAAGTTTTCGTGTTACAATCATTAAACTACTAGCTGTCCACTTTAACAGTTCTGCAGGAATTCTTTCATGTCAGTAGTGTTTGATAATAGGCCACGTATGAGGTTCCAAACTTACTTTTTCCATTATTAACCTTTCATTTACTGATGATAATTCCCTCAGAATGTTTTGCTCTTGTATCGTCCTGCACCATATGTTTATAATCATCTGAAACTTCTGAGTAATCCCATTATTTTTCTATTCTCTCACACATCATAAATGTGGGCTGTGTTCCAGGATAATTTATGCAGGATTAAAACATGAAATTGGCTTCAATGCTTTATCGATGATGTCTTCAGAGTTTATCTCTCAAATTTGTATCCTTCTCAGCACTAACAGTCCAGGAGGTGAAGATCACAAGCACACAGTCACACACACTCACACGCACATTAAATACCAAAGTGAGTGAAAGAAGAAGAGGAAGAAGCAGGGCTCGTCAAGGAAAAAATTGACCCCATTCAAAGCTATTGAAATCAGGAAGAAGACTTCTTTTCATTTCTCTGTGCCTCACACTAGCTCAGCTATGTCTAACGGTGAAGCCTGAAATAATTATTGCACTGATGAAGTGCAGGACTTTTTTCCAAAGGGTAAGCACATGCATTGAGTATATGACAGAACAAACAATATGATAGGAGAAATAGTGATTGAGGGAAATCTGGAAGCCTAAGAAAAATAAGATTGAGCCTATAAACCCAATGTGTGAGGCAGCAGCTAATACCTTCTTGAGTTCACTGATTTTAATTAACCTACTTTCCTTTGCCCCACAAAAGAGAAAGCATCAAAGGCACTCATTACTGCCTATTACCTTCCAGTTAAGGAGTTTGTCAGACTGCATCCTTCTTCAAACACAGGAACAGGTCAAAAGGGTCTCAAAGCCCCGAGGCCAAAGTCACAAAAGACTTGGAGGTGCTGGGAGCACTGTAAATACGAGTGAGACAAGGGACTCCAAATCCAAGTACTAGCAGGGGGATGTCAGAACTGAGTGGAGCATCTTGTGAAGATGACGAGAGAGGACGAGAATCATCAGGAGCAGTGTTTGCTGAAGGCAGTTTTTAACGGGCTGGCTCAGGACTTGGCAGTCACTTTTAACAGTCATTCTACAAATCTACAGAGCCACCTCCAGCTATAGAGCTGTGGCTGTAGGCTCTGGGTCAAACAAGCATTGTTAAGATAGGTGTGTTCCTCTTAGCACATATTCATTGTTCCACTAGATAAGTCTTTTGGAAGGATAGGTTGCAGTAGGGAAACCCTAGCTTCTCTCAAACAAGTTCAAGCTTCCGCCTGTAAAGAGTAGATCAGACATCAGTTGGGCATTAGCACTATTTTTGGTTCCTTATGACTTTGCCAAACTCACACAACCAGTGTCATTTTCTATGATAACTGTCAACCTGAAACTAATAAAGTTGGGAAATCTCGGGTGGGCAGAACAAATAGTTGTGAAAAATCATGAAAACACATTTATTTTCCCATACTGAAAATTCAGGTGAATTGTTCATTAAACACTGATAACATTCACAGGCTTTTGGATGTGAGAATAGACATGAAAATAGCAGCTGAGAATAGGTGAAGGTGGATGTTTGGGTGTTTGGGAGGGAGAGTGATATCCCTCTTTCAATGTATGCTGACTTACATATACGTTAAACTATGGCCAGTGACTTGCTGTGGTAGGAATCTAGAACTGAAATGAGAAATAAAAGTAAGCTTAGCACAAGAACATGTGTGAAACAAGGGGAAGGAATAAGATTGGGATTAGTTCAGGTTGAGAAGGATGGACAAGGAGAAGTCCTACATGGAAGAATGAACAAACGAATCTATGGCCATAAGATCACAATCTTCTCCACCGCTCAGGCTGTAACAGGAGAACCCTCTTTTTGTTGCCTACATATCAAGAAAATCTGGCAAAATAAAAAATGAATTTGCAGGCTAATTTCTAGAAAGGCCCTTCAGGAAAACATTGTAGAGCTCTGGAGGTGTGATACAAACCAGAAAAGGAGGTAAATGCAGCTTGAGTTGACTGAAATCAGCTTCAGTGTTGGTCTTAAATATCAACAGAGATTCATCTCAAATAAGAGAGAAAGAGCCTATGAGAAAAGAGGGTGTTACTGTGCAATTAGAGAATGTGTAGGACTGAATTTATATAAAAGTGATCAAATAAATGTCACTTTGCTTGACCACTCTAATTGTTTCTTTTTGTAACTCCTGAGTGCCGGACTCGGAAAACAATAATTTTTTATTTTCCTCTTTGTCTCTATGGGGTTTTGTTTGTTTGTTTTTCGGGCTCTTTTTTGTTGCTGTTTTGTTTTCTGCCTGATGAAAAATAGTCTGTTCATACACTTATATGTAACTTACAGGCCTTTCCCATTCAGACTGAGTATTCTCACAACACACTTCTGAAGGCAGCTCACCCTGCCCCTCTGGGGCCTTTGAACTGAGTGTTACCTGATTGGAAGGGGTTGTGCTGCAGGATTAGGCTGAGATGCAGTGACAAGGTGCCGGCAGAAAGTCTGGATAACAAAGGATTAATCAAGCAGTTCCACAGGGGTTCATAACGCTGTGATCTGAGGCACAGTACCGAGATCAGTAGAAACTCATGCTTCTATTTTTAACAAAAGCAAGCTCCCAAGCCCTCTAGGCACATAGAAACAATACTTATACTAGGAAATTAAATGGGCCAAGGACCATTATTTGACCCTGAGGACACCTGGCATGATATGACTTTGATTCACCATGTTGACTTTGCTACTCCTCCAAAACAGAGCTAGGAGTGATCCCTCGCCTATGACTGTGTCCAGGCATTGACTGGGAGGGTGTTTGATGGTCTTCTCCAAAACTTTGCCAGGAAGCCAATTTAATTCTGTGGATGACTGAGTGACAGTGGTGGGTCTGTGTCCAGGCCTTGATTAATTTGTTTGCATGGATATATCCTACTGATCTTGCTTCCTCCTTGATTGCTATAGACTCTACTTTTCTTGATATAATTCTTGATAAATTATATTAATTAATACTAATAATCAATGCCTTAATAATTACTTAGATAATTTCAGGATGGGAGTGGAGTGTGCAGTTAGGGAAAGCACGTGAGATGACATTGACTGGACTTTACAAATATTTTGATTTGGAAGATTAACATGGTTTTGACCCCATTTACTATCCAATCAGTTCAGTTTTTGGAGTAATTTTCTTGAGTGTAAACTAGAGAACTTTTGAAGGACTCTAAGCTGGAACATCAGCTCCAGGTGTGCACCACATACTTTCTAGCTCCTGGAAATAAGAGGAGTCCAAACTAATCATCAGTTCTTTGAATAACTTCAAACCACACTTCTAGTAAACAAACACCCATTTGGCCCAGGAAAAACTACTAAATCTAGTCCAAATTAAAATCCTGAATTACATGTTGTGTCAATGGAGAATCTTCAGCACGGACTGCTTTTATCTACTAACCAGTTCCTCTTTTGTGAAATTACTTGTTAAAGGAGACACAACCACTGTCTTAAAATAGAATAGTGAGTGATAAGTTATCTTTGTCTCTTATTGTAACTGTGAAATAGTGACTGAATTTGGGGCTGCAGAACTGTAACTTACTCTCGGAAACCCAGAAGAAGTTCCCTTCAAAATAATCCATGGCAGTTGATGCAGGATGTCTTATATCTTGACTCTGAAAAGGGATATATTTTTAAATTCCAGTGCAGATGTGGTTCCTATTAGGATTTCTGTATCTTTTTCAGAGATTATTCCATGAAAGTGTCATTGATTATCTCAAGAAATATGTAAGTGCAGAAGCCTATGCTGTCACAGCATGATGTTCATCTTACTCCTGCTTTGTAAAGAATTTGTTTTATAAAGAATTTTAACTAGGATTTGAGAAATATTTTTTATGTCACAGACCGTCTTTTATTAATTTTTCTTTGTAAAATTCTTTAGAAATTATTCTGTGGATGTCTAACAGATATACTTTTATTATGAAATGCAAACTAAAATTACAGCAGTGAAGTAAAAGTATTCTTCTTCCAAAAATTGCAAATGCAAAGACACAAACACTGAAAAATGTTGGATAAAATGTTGCCAGAATTATCTATTTTTTTTTTTAAGGGAAATGGGACAAATACTATGATTTTAACTTATCATTGACAGTACAATGAAGGCAGCTCCTGCTGCTCTGAATGTTACAGAACACAACTGTTTATTACTTTCTGCTTGGTGGCCCTTCAGGAATCTGAAGAGCTGGAATACAGCAGTAAAGCCTTGCTTGAGTTGGAGGAATCCAAGGTGGGCCCTGCTGTGGTCAGTGCGCTGTGAGAAGGAACACAAATTCTAGTTGTTCTGCACAGTTAAGTTAGTAACGACACTGACATCTCTGTAGTTATAACTCAGTCATAATGTTGGAGGATTTTTCATTGATCCGTGAGCTCAGGCAGCAGAGAAAGTGATTGCTTAGGAGATCTAAGGGGAGTAAAACAAAATATTTTCTGTTGTTATTCACCTCATGCTCTGAGTAACTGAAAAGATTTAGCTATTTGTTCTGGGAAAAAAGTGGGAGAGCTGTAGTAGAGGGTTTACTGAGCTTACTCTTCAGTTTTCTGTACTTTTCAGGCATGCACAAAGTGTAGCGAAACATATGAAATTTGGAAACTGCTACTTCAACCATTTGCAGTTAATAAGATTGTAACATGTTTTTATATATTACCTGGTATCATCTGCTGCATAAGAAAAACACCTTCCACGGTCTTTCACTAATAACTGATACAGGTCAGAGTTTGCAAATGCCTCCCAGATAGATACCTTACATGCACTGCAGTGCACGACAGGTGGAATGATTTGAAATGTTCTTCATAAACCCCTTTGTGTCTAGTTTGTGACACATTCAGTAAAGGCCACTGTGGTAAAGTTATTTTTGTTGGATTTGGACCTTTAGAAGGAAGCAGGGAAAAGCAGAAGATCCTGCAGCAAGAGGAACAAAAAGGGGTTTGAAGAGGGATCCACATGCTGGGTGATAAGCTGTGGTAGCAGGGCTCTTAATCCCCATTGGCTGCAGAAGTGTAGTTTTGAACTAGACTCTGTAGCACATCCCAGGCTGAGTGAGAAAAAAAAAAAAAAAAAAAAAGTAAAGGGAGACTGTGGGGTGGTTTGCATGCTAGGTGACAGGGACAGGACAGGATGAGATGGGAAAGGTATGGCTGATAAATTGCCAGAGTGGTCAGCCCAGAAATGAGAGAACTTGTACACACTCACATGCAGGCTGAACATCTGCAAGCAGATGTAGTTTAAGCTTGGGAGGGAGCAGAAACAGAGCTCTGTGGGACAAACAGGGTGCATCTAGTCATTTAAACAATTAGGAGACACAAGAGCAGGCACTGAACTCCATCCTCTCTCCTGCCAAACTGTCGGAGTAGTTCTTGGCACAGTTTCAGCCTGCCTCATCACACTGTGCCCTAGCGTGTCTGTGGAGTTAGCACAATCAGGGGTCCACTCCTGTTAGGCAGTTTTGATATCTCCATCCTGTTTGAGAGCATACAATAGCTCACAGGCCAGGTTGCATCGGTAGGTGCGCTACCTCAGGTATCTTAATTTACTCATGTGGATGTGGATACGGCGACTATAAAGTCAGCTTCGATTTCTAAACAGTAAAGCTGTATTCTCTTATTTGGTCTTTGTATACAGAAATCCTCTCTTTGTGAGTAAGTAGGTCTGAGATAGAAAAATAGGCAACATAATCATTGGCAAAGTCTCAGATACTGTCCAGTCACTACAGTCAAGGAGTTGTAAAAATTCTCTGACTACCCCCGAGCCCACAGTAGGAGTGACTGGTCCCAGCCATACTCCTGTCCCTTCAAGAGTCGGAAATTGTTTTGCTGGGAAGTCATGGTGTTAACACTGTTTTTTTGGACTAAGATCAGTTTGAAACATTTCTATTTCAATCTATCTAAGACTAATATCTGACTGTGAATTTCACAGGTATTTGAATTTATAATAAAAAATTTATAAGTCACAGACATTATGTAATGCTTAATGCACAGTGATAAGTAATGAAGATAGCAGGAACTGACCAGGATAATCTAGCTAGGATATTTGAAATTCGTAGTGATATTGTCTGTGAAGTCAGACTTTGTCTTAATCTTGTGCTACAGCCACTACTATAGAGATGCCAATGGCCATCTCTGTGCTATTGCCAGGGGGCATTCTTGTCAAAATGCCCATGCTGTTCACTGGAGAAGCCCATGCACTGGAAGGCCACTGTTCATTGGGACTGTCACACTAGTCAGAGGACCATAGAGAGATACGAACATTCGCATATGGGATGATGCAGCATGGAGGCACTTGAACAGACTGATGGGAACCATACAGGACATGTGTGTATAAGAGGAACAACAGAAAAAGAGGGATGAGATGGAGATAAACATAAAGATCCATGCAGAGCTTTTTTAACTTTTTTCATTTGCTTTTTTTCCAAAACACTTTACTGTTTTCACGGATGGAAAGACATAGCCTTAGAAACAGTATGTGCATTTCCAACATATCCAGTGTACATGGTTAAAGACTAATGATGGAAAGAAATATGTCTCAGTGGATGAGTTTCTTCTGGAAAGCTTTCAGAAGGATCTTTCACCTTAACTCTACACAGTACTATCTTGAAGACTATAGACTGGAAGTTTGCTTCATGTGACCTATGAAGGTATTGAGCATTCCTCATGGCAAAGGCAGATTTGTTGATAATTATCTTACAAGGAACGTTAATAAAAGTTTTCTTTAGCCTAGTACTGCCAGAGTTCTATTCATTTGAGGGAGGTCAGAATTTTGCTCTGAGTTATTCTCTCACCAACAGAGTTATTAAGGGAGATAGTAATGAGGTTAATATGACTGTTTAAATGTCTTGCCCAAGATAATGCCTAACCCTTAACACATTTACTCTCTTAACATGTCTAGATGGGCATGTAATTGTTATCATCCCATCGTAAAATCAGGGGACAGATTAACCAAGAGGCGTCATAGATTGTTCAGTGTTACAGAAGGGAAATTAAAACAAACAAACAAACAAAAAAAAATTTAAGCCAATTAATTTCACCCTACTAAGTTCACTAATTACATCTCAGTACTCATATGCACAACAGCATTCTTTTTCCAGCTGCTACCTCACCTTGATGTAGCCAACATCCACAATCTTCAAGTCCATATTAAAGTTTCTCCTTTGCCTAATCTTTTACTTCTTAGCATGTTCTGCATTGCCTCAATCTTGAGATCACTGAGCAACTCAGTGGCTAAGTCATCCGTTTGCCCTGACAGAAGTCAGAAATTTGACTTTCTTATGCCCAATTTGCTCTGAGATTCCACCTTACAGAATGGGCTCCAGGAAAAATGTAGTCATGCCCTGCTTTTTGTCCAGAGACCATTGGAGCACTCACAGAGGATGTAGAAGCCTCTGGGAGTAGTACCCTTGCCACCAAGTAGTACCAAAGCAACCGTATCTTTTCCATAGATTATATGGAGGACCAATGGAGGAGGATGGAGCAGGGAGAAGGGAAGGCTAATGTATGCAAGGTGTTCAGTTAACATAAAGGTGAAAACTGAGTTAGAGAGTCAAAAATTTAGCGAGAGAGTGAGCATGAGGGGATTCTCCTGGAAGGGCTATTTTTTTTCTTTTCACAAATTTGCCTGTATCATATTAAATATTCACTAGCATCCAAGATTCCTTTTCTCTCTCTTAGCAATGTTACCGGGCCAAATTTGATCCTTCCCAATGACCTCTGCAGAATAAGGACCTGAGCAGTAATAAACTTCATCCCAAGCAGCTGCCTTATCTAATGTGCTGTCATTAGTGACAGATGAGGAGGAGATCTTTTTCCAGCTGTGAAGAAAGGGCTGGTCTAGATTCAGTTTTGAATTGAGCCCCGAGTTCCCAGCTCCGCAGTATCACTTAGAAGAATGAGTTCTAAGTAGAGGGGAAGCTTTGGTCCCTGAGAAAGGGATTTTGGATACATCTTCCTTTATTAAAGCATTTTCTATTAACTGTAGTAGTTGGCTTTCTATTACGTGGTTTCAATTTGATGAATCATTCTGATTCTGCACAGCATTGCATCTTCCTTCTCTCTCATACCGAATAAGGGGCCCCGGAGCTGAAGACTATAGATTCTGCCTTGGGAGCCAGGTGCATTGCCATCCAACAAGGCAAGCATTAGCTGCTTTTTGCAGCTAGCTTGAAGATTGGAACTAACTAAGATTTACAGAAACATGGCACCAAAGTGACTTCTCAAATAGTTCAGGCCAGTGTTTTTCTGCAAACCTATCTTTCTTCACCGAGGAGAATTCTTTTCTGTTTCGCTATAATTTTTTTCCCCACCTTGCTAGTCCATATTAACCAAGAATTCCAGGTGATCCTGGGTAGTGTTTGACAAGGGGAACATGACTTATCAGACACAGAATGATTACAGAGTAAATCAGAGATAGTCATATATTACTTGTTTCCCTATGGCAAGGTGCTGCATAACTTATTCCAGTGATATAGCAGCGGAAAAAGGAGTAAAAAGAAAGCATAAAGTCTTTTAAAAAACTGCTGTTCCCTGGGCACTGGCAGGTCATACACTTTGGATTGCTCACTGGACTGCTGTTCTGGCAGAGGGAGTGAAAACGGATCAACGAGAGAAAGGTGCTCTACAGCATAAATATTCCCCGAAGCAGGAACTTTGAATACTGCTCACAACCCATGAGTTGTTTCTAGAAGCCTGGATTGTCTATTTTATTTTCTGTAATACACCATGTGCCTGTAACAAAGTGCTGAAAAGTTACTATTATTACAATGATTTATACTTACATAGCTAGTAGAGCATTAGGACTATGAAAAGGGCTTACTCAAAGTTGTGGATGAACCGCTTTTGCAGTATCTGTAAAGTTGGGACATTTGGCACTTATTAGGGATGAATATTCCATATTGAGAATTTAAAACTTTCCATAATTCTTAAATATATAAATTGAAATTTTGACACCTGCCCTGTAAAGTGCAAGTGTGAGGAAAGGGCTCACAGGTATAATCATCTTCCATATATTTTTTTAACATTCATACGACTTTTCCAAATAATTGCTCTTTGAATTTTATATATTGCTATACCAGGTGGCAAACTGCAATGGAATAAGCTGCATAGTACCTTGCCATGTAATGGGAAAGCATGCAATTTCTAGCAATATATCCAATAAATTCTACACATATCGCCTCCTGCTTATGAATGGGTTATTTACTAGAAAATCTGGGCTGGGTTTGTGTTTTGTGCCTGCTGGCTTCACAGACTCTGTCTTCATTGTGTGCACTAATTTGCAGCATTCTCTCACGCCAAGATACTTGTTTATGGTTTTATCATAGGTGACAATGAGTTATTCAAGGAAAAATTTCTCTGTGTATTTTGTGGTGGGTTTGGCAATCATCTCTTTTCCAAACTTGCTGTATCCTCCAAGAAGGAGGAATTAGATTTAATAGGCTCTGCAGCTGTTTGGCATCTGATATTCAGAGCTTATTATTATTAGCGATTTGTGATCTCTAACCAGTCAGATCATCCCTTTTTCTAAACATTTTTTACTTTATTTTTTTCACGGGGAATGTAAAACTTTCCTCCTTTAAAGTCTGATGAAGGGAGATGAAGACATTTATTTTTCAAATGTTAATAAAATGAACTTTATATTATTATTTCAATGACTGATTAAAAATACTATTTATATCATACAAGTGCTTCTCCTTATATTATAGGGTGTTTCATTTGTGATCCAGTTGAGATAGAACAGCTCTAGTTCACTTAAAAATCCTGCAGTGTGAACTCAAATTAGTCACAGAATCATAAGTAATATAAACAGAAGTGCCTCTAGGTAACATATACATTTATGGTTTTCCAGTATATGGAAAAATAAGATTTATGTTTGCAAGGATTCAGGGAAGTCCTGTGGCTTGTATTAACAGGAAGTCAGAATAACTGATCACGATGGTCCCATTGGTGTTGTATTCCATGAATCAATAATGAGTTACGTTATGTATAGCATACGCAAGCCCTATTCCATTGGCTCCAACTTACTTAAATTAGCAGAGGAGATCACCTTATATTCTTTCTGTCTCTCCTTTTAGCAAAATGGGCATGTAAATCTTATTAATTGTATTACTATGGGCAGATTCTGAGCAAGCTCTGGGCTGAGTAAGTCCACAGATTTTCCTAACGTAAATCAACTGTTTTGCTCTGGTTAGGCAGAACAACCCCTCTGTGCTGAACTGAGCCATGGCTCAGCGTTGGCTGTAAGCCATGGACGAGTAATCTAATGATGGAATTGAACAGAGGTCAGCAAGCTTATTTTTCTAAGTAAACAAAGGCAAACGTTTTTATAGATCTCCAGGACCGAAGGTCGGTGTCATCAGCTGCATTATTTGTAATCATGTCTCTTTCAAATCTTCCTCTCTATAGAGATTTAAAGTGAAAAAGGGATATGTCGCCTTTGCAATATGCTTCCCTGGAAGATGCTTGTGCCAGAGCTTCCTGTTGGTACTGGGGTCATGTATTTAGGACAGCATTCTTAGCTTGCCCCAATCTGGATTTTACATTGTACAATATTAACTCAAGTGCTGCAGCTAATTACATGATTTTGCTCTTTAACATGTTTCATCTGGCTATCCTGAAGGAACTATCCAAATGTTATATTTAAGTAGGAAAAGACTGCTGAGAAGTTGGGGAGCATAAATTTAAGTATTTTGCAGGTGAATAAATATGTCAGACGAGGGTTATGAATATATTTCAACAGCCCCTTGCCATAACCCTTAGACAATATTGTGGAAGAGACAGTAGAGTGAATTATTTTCTCTTGCTCTTGTTCATCACTGTAATGCTGTTGAATTCACTAAACTTTCTCTAGATACTTTTTTGTTTGGCTGTATCAGCATGCCCAAACAATGATCATTCTGTTAAAAATGCTCATGGAAAGCTGTGCTAGCAAGAAGATTTTTCTATCTAGTTCTTTGGCTTCCTGACTTTTCTTCCAGGACTTCCTATTCTGTACGATGTAGTGATAATTCCAAGATGAGTCTCATGCACAGAGACACTCACAGTGCTCCCGGCTGGCTGCCAGTGGACTTTTGGCCTGCCATCCTAGCTCACAGACATGGCATAATGTGCTCAGAGCTAATGCTCAGCCTCCAGGAGCCTAGAGATATTCACAACATGGAATTAAGTCCTTAAAAAGTAGTAATTTGACCCTGCAACTGAGGAGCATTTGTTAGAAACATGTTTGTGAAAAGTAGTTCCTGTTTTTACTAAACAATTTTCTAGTTAAAACCAATTAAATTATGGCTGGAATGTGGCTTGTATTAGTTGCTCAAAGATAGCTAGCAAAACCCATTAGATATGGGCTGGGAACTCAGCAAACTGATTTCTAAGCTGATATATGAGTAATCATGGAAAAATAAAATCTGTCTTCTTATTCTTTCAACTTCTGTGTCTATCCAAAGTGAGGATTTGTATGGATTGCATTTATAAAGCACCTTGAGATCTGCAAAACAGTGTTCTAACAGCTAGGTGTTATTATTACTCTGTTCTGTTGACATTTTATACTATATTCATGGCAATGGGATAGCTGAATGTCTTCTAAAGGTAAAAATAAACAACATGGTTATTTAACATTATTTCTTTCATAAAGGGAGATGTGTATTTATATTTAGTTCAATATTAACATATTCTAGTAAAATTCAGATTGGAAGGGCATGGAGAAAGGAAAATGCAAGGAAAAAGTTTGGATTTAGCCTGGTAAGTGATGGTGTGAATAATATAGTTCCCAGTGGAATTAATTTTGTGATTTTGGTTTATAAATCTCACCTTATGCAAATGAGTTCAACTGCTTCCAAGATTTTCAGAGAAAAGAACTCTTAATAATGATTAATATCTTGAGTGGGGAGATAGTCCATCATATATGTTAATCTCTGTAGGCAAAAAAGAAAAATAATGCTTTATCTTTGCCTCATCATTAATAAATGCTTAATATTGTGGGGAGGGTATCAGCTTTCAAGAACTGATAGAACTTGGACAGGAAGGCTTGATATTTGACCAAGAACAGCTGCAAACTCTTCCCCTGCTATCTTATGAAAAACAGAAAGATTTGCCTGAAACTCCAGACCTGTGCTTTGGCAAGTTTTTAATATCACTTCAGAGTTAATCTCTCTGACATATTTATTCTCCTGCTGTACTATGTTGTCTCAAGACCAGTTTTAAAGATTCCTGAAAACATTGCTTGAAGAGCCACCTCCAGCTCAAGATTCATTAAGTTTGAAAGAACAATTCATGAAGTCCATGATGTACCTTGTGATACACTTTATTCTTCTGTCCAGCTGCGGTGCTTGCATGACTTCTCCTGTTGTCTGTATTTATTCCATGAAAACGTACTTCGCTGCACAGCTCCTCACAAACTTCATGAAGAAAGGCCAAAGAACTGAGTCACTGAGGTCGTGTTTCTGTTACTAAAAGCATTCGCCCCAGAGAGTGATCCAAGCCTTACTAGTGCAGAATGGTCACATTCAGCCTGCTGGATTCCTCCAGAGCAGACTGGCCATATCTACACAAGGTAGCACTTGGCCACGGGTATCCTCTGTCCTCATACACTATCCCCATGAAATTAAGACATAATTATTTTAATCTTTTCTCAGAATATGTGTAGTGTGAGATAGATGTTATGTGTTGTATACACTGCTGTATGGCATGAGAGTAGACAGGAGCACTCAAAGGTGCAGAACCTGCTTGATGGTTACAGGACAGCACAGAGCAGAAAGCCAGTCCTGGTGCATTTGCCTGTTCTGCCTAATAAGAGCAGCATAGGAAACAAAATTTCCCTGGAGTTTACACCTCGTGGTCCTAAGGAATCTAATTAGTCTGCTCCAAAAGAAAGCTTGAAGTGAACTACATTACTTTGACAAAGTGTAGACAGTCAGAGGACCAGGAACTATGGAGGAACTGGGATCTAATCATTTGAGAGTATAGACATAAGCAGATGAACAAAGATACCCACCCCTGAGCTGAACTAAGTTATGAATGTAATTCCCAAGCCCTTTTAATCAGGGGAGCACACTGAGTAATCTAGAACATGAGAGCTGGCCACTCAGTAGGCCTATCCTAAAGCAGTCTGTGGAAACACAAGAACTGGAGCAAAAAGACAAAAAAAGATATGAAGGTAGCAATTGTTCTTTGCATCTTCTGCTAGATCAATGTGATCATTTTTTTTCCTATTAATACTGATGTCTAAAGCATTGAATGCTGGAAACTAAGTCTCCATGGACAGTTATTTTGGAAGACAAAATGCATATGGTCAGCTTAGACTATAAAAAAATGGTCTTCTGATGTACAGCTAAGGTAGGGAGTAGTAATCTGTAGCTGGAAGTGGAGAGCAGAAAGAGAAGATCCAGATTTTATAGATTTATTTATTTTAATCAAGTTGTCTGCTTCAGAACTGCTGTCAGATAAAATGTGCCATTCATATTATGTAAGTGAAGGCTGAAGTGTTGATTAGTGCCTTGAGTAATTTAACCGACTATTATCACTTCTGTCACTTCCAGACTCTGGCTTCTCCCAGGTGTCACACACTGACAGTGAAGTAAATACAGTCAGATTCATCTAGTGCAGGGCAAAATGAAAACTGCAGGGAATTCCCCAGTGAAAGAGTCATATATTGCTCTGATTCATCTTTAACTGCAGTACACAGGGTACAGTATGGTTCAACAGGGTCCAATAAGAAAGTCCGTAGAAACTCCACCCCAGAATAGCACATAATACAATCAATACTAAATATTTCGTTTGAACACTTAAATAGAGGAGGTTTGGCTGTAAGTCTTACCTCTAAAACAGGCGGAAGAGCAGGTCTGAACCTCAGTCTGAACTAACTATTTGGGTATCATAAAGGCTTTTCCTTTTCCTTTTTTATAACTAAGGTTGTCCTGGTTTAAATACTTAACTCAAGGAAATAGTTAACAGCTACTAAAACAGAGTAAAAGATGGACTGAGTTCTGCATGGGGCAGCTTAAAGTCCACCTGGCCTCTCGAGTTTTTCCTCCTGGCTACGGCAGGTAACTTCCCACTCTGGTTGTCACGTTCTGGGAACCCCACTCTTTGGTGCTCAAGCCTTTCCGTGAATTGTGTAGAGATCCTGCAGTGACAATCATCCACCCAATGACTTTGTCCTGATCATTTGTTTTTTGACATTTGATAAATCCAAACCAGGCAGAGATTCACCTATATAAATTTATTGCATAGCTCTTATAACTAAACTACAGATGCATATGCACTGATAACTTTGTTTGTCCTGAGCAATAATGGAGATGATACTCCACAGTCTGTGTTAAACTAGTGCAGCTGAATTATACGTGATTAGTTAGAGCATAAAGCAGTGAACTAAACAGCCGTTTCTTTAGAACAATGACATCTCAGCTAACCCAAGTATTTATTCCTCCATGATATAGCTGAAGTTCCCTTGTAATAATGACATCTGATGACTTACAGACCAAACACCAAACAGTTATTCCATTGTTTTATATGAAGCAGATGATAATTATTTGGGGACTTTTTATTAACAGACATAGGAGCAGTAGTAGTTTATGATTCTAATGACTCCGATTTATCCGAGACACCAAAAATGGTGGATGAAGGTTTGCTTTATGCTTTTTTTTCCACTCTCCTACTGCACAGTGTTGGGGAGAGTTGAGTTCCACCGTTCCTATAAAGTGATATTATCCTTACAGCTACTTGTATCAGCCAAGCAATATGAAACATGCATTTGAAGACTGACCCCTGTTCGGGTTATATTTTTACAAAATCTAAAAAAAACAACAGAATCTTTTCCTTCTGTTTATCTATTCCCTTGTTCAAATAAAAGAAGTTGAAATAATATGAAACATGTCAAGTTTTGCTATCAGTTGGACTAACTTACATAGCCAGAGAACTATTCTAAGTATTTAGAGCCTTTAATTAGTATGTTTTCATAAACAGATATTTTCAATCTCTGTGGACTTTCAGGCAGATGTTTTTGAATTAAAATCATTCTATTTCAAAAGACACCTCTGAGCTTATTATAATATTTAAATAATACATTCCTTTTGATTACAGTATTGTGACATACCTCAGACATCTTAATTGTTTGTGCTATTTTTCAGAGCACCAATGAAAGATGACATAATAGTGGCACTGAATCAACTGGTTATGTTGGGCACTGGTCTATGTTAGGCAGTGTTTATTAAAATCAACCTTATAAACAGTTTAAAGCTATTATTATTAGATAGGAGGCTTTTAAATTAATATGTGCTGACAGAAAAACTACAAACTCGGACCTGCTTCAACAGTTTGCCTGAGAAAGCAAGGGCAATTTTTCAAATATCATATATAAAGCCCCTGCTATGTTCTACAATATCCATTCCATAATTGACATTTTGTTGAAGAAAATATTCAACCAAAATGACAAGATTGACTTGTGAGAAGATACAAGGCACATTTCAAAGGGGCTGACCAATTCACCTTGATTTCTGCTCACATTCACCCTAAACGTAACATACTGCAAACTACTGTGTATGTCACACTGCTCATCAAGCTGCAATTCTGTTTTGAAGAATTATTGGTACAACTCAGCTAAAAAGGAAGTGAGACTCTTGAGGCTACCACTTAGATGTGTCTCTTCAGGGGAAAGTCAATCTTGCTAACAAGAAGTTAAACAAAAACTTCCTTTACTCAAAATGTTCACTTGTTCAGTCTTTGATAACACCATTTTAAGCAGTGTGAATAACATGTTTAATTATGAAAACCCCTTAACTTCTAGTAATAACTAGAAGCTATTAAAGTCATAATTTTATTGCCTCTCTATTCATTTATCAAGTTTAGGCAACAAAAGATCTGAATTTCTTACCAGTGAAAAGTCAGTAGAGGAATAAAAATACATTTTATGCAACACATCTGGCAAAACTAAAAGTACAGGTAAGTCTTATAGAGTGAGTTTGTTTGCTGGTTACCTTCAGAGGTAGATCATTGTTATCGAGAATTTCAGCATGACCGGCAAATAGATACAAAATTTTTTTCATTTCTTCCTGGAAATCTCACTGTTTCTTGAACTAATATGTCAAACTCATGATGAATGCATAGGGAGTAATGAAAAGCAATTTTGTAATTTATGAACAGAGAGCAGATCTATCCTTGAAGCATATATACAAACACACGGCAATGCCTCAGTGCAAATTTCAAACAAACAATATGTTATATAACGAAATAGTCAATTTGTTAATTTCTAGAAAACTGGCAACCATTTTGACTTGCTGAAAGATCAAAAAAAAAAAAACTAATTTAAGCACTGTGTTTAAAGTTAACCTGGCTAACAAAAAGCAAGGATAAACTTTCCTAGACTAAAATTGTAAATTGGATGCAAATTGACAATAAGAGTGGAACTTTAACAAAGTATGGTATTGCCCACTGCTGAGGAAGTTAATTTGATGGTTAATAGCATTCATTTACACGTGGATTCGTTTGCTGATTTCCTCCAGTGCAATGGCACTATCTACCCTGTTGGTAGTTAGAAATAATAAAGGAGAAATTTTTTTAACATCATCTAACAGAATTAGGAACAAAACGTCCTCTCTTGGAAAATCAATGGGACTTACACTTCTGAATTTTCCCCCAGTGAGCAGTGGAAAGTTTTAAGCAGAAAGATTGAAACCTGAGGAAGTATTTCTGTAAGGCAGATGGAAGTGAATTTACAACGCTCCAAGGCTTAATTGCAGCCTGTCTAGTGTGATGCCACATGGGCATATGGGGTTTATCGGTGAGGTACACTCAACATTGGGAGTAAGCCCAGAATAATTTGGAGGAGTTGAGGAACAAAGAGGAGGAGTTTGACCTTCTCAGTCACAAATTCCCAGTCTTCTTCCAAGCCAGTCCAACCATGACCTGCCCATTAGTATTTTCTTCCAGTTGTTCTAAATAACTACTTATGATGCATTTAACAAAGCCGTGACTAAACTCTCTCTTGGCAGAGATTAAATCAACAGCACAGAAAATAAATTACTGAGTCAACAACCTAAATGGATTTCTCACTATATTAACTGGCTGACTATTGACTGTGCCTACTTCATGCTATTTCCATCATCTTTAGGCAATGAAGCTCTAGCTTACTTAGCTACTTGGTTTCCCTACCAAAAAAAAGAAAGCACAGAGTTTATTAAAATCTCCATGAATGACATCGAGTTTATGGACTGTTTTCCATGCTATACTATATACTGTGCAGAGGGTAAACAGGAATCTAATGGAACGGAGTTCTAGTATTTTTAATAGCAGCAGCTGAGGAGAATTTGTTTTTTTATAGATGGTAAAATATGTTTTCTATTTTTTTATTTGAATAAAACAAGGGGGAAGATTGAAAGGAAAAAAATAAAAATGAGAAAGAGAATTTTATTAGAGTCTTATGACAAAAGTTTGCCATGCATATTTCTGTTTCAAAGTATGTTAACTGTACTATACCAAGATCAGACCAAACTACACCATAAAGAGTGCATTTCCTTTCTCTGTGCATTTGCTTTCTCTTTGCTCAGCAGGATTACTCATATTTGTTTTTTCATCAGACATTGTTAACATAATAAATTGCATATGTTACATTATGTTTTTTGCCAGCATTCTTAAATTAGTTTTCAAAGAGACATCTAAATGATCTCAAATGATAAAGGGAAGAAAATGCTGAATTTACAATGCATCAGAAATAATAGAACTGCATCACAGTTGTCTGTGTATACGCTTTGCTGGCCCAAGCTGCTGAAGTTGCCTTTCATTGGCAGAACTCTGTGGAACCAAATGGTGATATATTTGCCTGGGAAACATTTGTTTTAAGTAATCTCAACACCTTGATCAGCTGCAAAAGTGCTGATCCAAAATTAACAGTGGCAGAACAAACTTTAGAGAACAACGAGTTGCCAGATGGGCAGGTGCTGAGAAATATTAGACTGCTGCTGTAATGTTTAAACTCCTTACAGAGTGATGAAATAAACACTGTATGTGTCACTGAAGGTGATGATAATAAAACCTAATGAAAGTAATAATGAATCCTCATTATACGTCTGCAACAGGCCTTGGTTTGTCTCACCCCAGATCAGGTACCATTTCAAATTTCTTTTGAACACAAGTGCTTTTTGAGGTGGGAATTAATAATAGTTCAAGCTTTGTATTTGTTCACTCAAGTTAATATTAAAGCTTGTTTACAAACGAGAAGAAACTCAAGGCTCCTATTCATGTGGGCAGGTAGATTTAGCTCGGGTGACCGAAACAGTTACTGCACCCTGCTACCGCTTCCGCTCTTTCTGAAGTTACTGCCCTGCAGCAAGGATGGCTGAACAGAGCATGAATCTGATTCAAAACTATGACAACTCATAGCCCAGTGTAAAACAGAAACTGTCAAAATATACTGCTAACAAATTGGCCTGTGAAGTGCAATGACTTGAATATGTTCATCTCTTCTTGCTTCACAAGTATCCATCTCTTGAAGAAGGTGAACAGCAGTTATAAGAACCACCTCTAGCTTTTGCATGAATCAGAGCCTTTTACATTGTCTATGACCTCTGTTCAACACGATATTAATGCAAACTGTATTTCAAAGAGTATGTCTACAGTGTTGACTGAAAAGGTCAACTTTGGTCTCAAGGCCAAACGATGCAGATTAACTATATTACTTACGCCTAACTGTCTAGAGGATACTAGATATTTTCATATTTCATAGCATTTAGCATTATGTCCACCCAAGACCCCATGTGATGACTTTGTTGCCATAAAACAGCCATTTTTCCATGTTTTTCAGTTTATTGCGCCTGAATGAGAGCTGTGTTGGAGTACTCTGTTATGCTTTTACAGCATTAAACTGAGCTGTAAGCCCTGAGAGGCAGAATGAGGGCACATAGAAGCATTTAGGGATACACAGCTTGATGAAATAATATTGGAAGACTGCATAGAGCAGAGGTAGCCACTTCCAAGTCTTGTCTACCTATCCTGCCAAGAGAGAGCTACCCTCACATCACAGCTTGGAGGAAGCAGCTGGAATGAGCCAAAAAAGAGTCAAGAGCAATGCTAAAAATAAGTTAGGATGGATAATCAGGGAGTCAAAGTTATGCCTATGCTCAATACCTTTCCCACGCGGTTTTGTACCGCTTTAAGTGCATTCCTTTAGTATCTATCCTCTAACTTAGTATGATTGAATATAGGAAAAATAGCAATTAATTAAAGTGCAAAGTATACCTTGGATCCAGAAACCACAACAAGGCAAATCAGCTGTGCACAAATGCATAGGTGAGCAGCTTGACAAAGGAAAAAAAAAAAAGTTTTAGGCATATATTTAAAATGTTTTGTTGCATCTGGCCTTAACTTTTTTACTAGGCTAGTGGGTAAATATATGAAAGAGACGTGGCAGGTTTTTCATTCTATCCATCAGAACAAACAGATATTTTTCAAGATATTCTGGGAGCTCCCGGGCTGGGAAACAACACCAGTTGTTTCTCTGACTACAGTCAGAGAAAATCCTTTGGCTGATTCAAGGTGGACTATGGTTTAGACTAGAGAAGAGGTTTGTTAACATACTACCTCCACCCTCCTGTCTGTGGCTTAAGTACATAGGCAAAGACTATGCTCCTCACAGCCTTTTGTGGGAGGAAGGAGAGGGGAGCAAGCAAAGAGTTCCAACCAGTAAAACATCTATACTGTGTAAGACACAGATTAGTCTTAGGATCAGACAATATAGGGTCTCTTGATTATCACCTCTTCCACCACGTCAAGGGAACCACGCTGAAAGGGGAGACAAAACCACTGTTTGATTTTTCAAAACTTGGCACAGGAGGTTTTTATTTCTTGCCCAATTCTTAGAGTAAAAATCAGAGAAAATAAACAAATAAACTATTTAAAATATCCAAGTAAACATATATTTGTGAGTAATATTTTCAGAGAAAATAGTTCTGTGACTTAAATGAATAAATGCCACTAGTAGGAATATCTGAGTAGGAGTAGGAATCATCTCACAAAACTGCAGCAGAGTAGGAATCATGTCACATAAGTCTAATTGTAAAAAGTTAGACCTGAATCCTTAATTGGTACCATTGTATTCAGTGGTGAGGTGGGTAAAGAGAAATCCCACCAAATAGACCACTCAAAACCAGGCATCTAAGGGAAATGAGTTGAATGAAAATCAGGAGGTGCTTGTCTCCAGCTTGACTACATCATGACCTGACACAGGTTACCTGCTGAGACCACGTACCTGACTTTTAGGTTTCTTACCTAAGAGAAACATATCTTTGTTTAAAACTTCCACTGAAGCTAAAAACAGCAAAGTGATGCCTTGAAGACATCTGGAAACTCTTAGATTGCTCTAGTGAATTAAAAAGTATGAAGGAATGTTCTTAGGTACTGATTGGTGACCATTTGTACCACTGTACCATTTGTAATGGGGATGTTAGACTGGTCCCTGGCATGATTTTGACCTGGGCCAACACTTTCCAAGACAATTCCATAATTCAACCAAAATGTTAGGACTTGCCAGGAACCATTCTCAAAAAGTAGTTTGGATGCAGATATCCTGCTGTGAAAGATAAAGAGTGTTTAAAAGTACAGATGCAGACTGGGATATTCCAGCTGGCCTCATTGCCAAGGAATAGCCCCAGGCACATTTAAATTAGTAGCTTAGTACAGATAGTGTTAGAGTAACAGAGAGAAAGTATTGAGAAGTACACAGAACAACTGTAAATGGAGAGATGCTGGAGTATGACAACCAGTTTGTGTTGTCTAATTTCACAAAAGAGATAAAAAAAACGGATAGGATGTGGAGAAGAGCCACAGAAATTATCTGAAACCTTGGAAAAGGGGCTTGCAATAAGAAATTAAAGGGATTCAGTCTGTTGAGTTTAATAAAAACATCTAGTGATGATTTCAGTGATTACAGTGTGTGAGTATCACCACAGGGAGAAAATACAAAGCAATAACAACAGCTCTCTTGTTTCATACAAAAAAAGGCGTAATGAGAGGTGATAGCTGGAAGTGAAAGCCAGAGAAATTCAGGCAATAATCAAAACACATTTTTAGGAGTGAGGGTGATAACCACTGGAATACACTGCCAAAGGAAGTGATGGATTCTCCAACTACCGATAGCTGCAGATCTAGACTGGATGTCTTTCTTGAAGATAAGCCTTAGCCAAACTTAAATTGCTGGACTTGACACAAGGCTAACTGGGTTAAATTAAATGGCTTGTGTCATTCAGGAAGTCAGACTAAATAATCTAAGGGCCTTCTCTGGCTTTAAAAATCTATGGATCTATAAAGAACAACTGTGTAATTCTGTGAATTCTAGTCCAAGAATAACACATTTTGATAAAATAAGATTTCCATAGTCCAGTGCTATGTTAGCAGACACAATTCCAAGAGATCAGGCTTATAGTTATAAAATTGAAAAAGAAAAAAAGCATGACGACATGCTGATATTAATAACAGTACCAATTCTCCATGTGTTTACAGGGTCAGTCAATAGAAATTACAGTAAAGTCAGTGGAATTTTAGCACTATAAAATTAGCAGGAGAAAATATCCTTCACTTTTCCAGAAGGATCTGAATGTCATGAAAGTAAATTGAAAAATCACATCTATTCTGTTAACACTTGAGGGAGTAAGGGGGCATACGTTTGGCTATGCTTGCTCTACTCAATTAAATAGTGACAGGGCTCCAGCCCAGGAACTGAAACTTGATCATCTATACTATTTAATAGTTAGGGCAGTTCTTGGCACAGTTTTAGTTCTGACCAGCTAATACTTTCCAAAACAGCTCTCTGTATGATTCAGGAGTTAGCATGGGCCATGGACAGTTTGGATGTACCCAAGCCTGCTCTGGGGAATAACAGAATTTGACAACATGAACGTGCCCTCACTATTCCATTTGGCTTGTGGTTCAGGAAACAGGTCCTGGCACTTACTCTTAGAAATACTGATGTAGCCAGTGAGCTCAAAATGTCAGCTGCTCTTCAGGAAAAGAGCTCTGCTCTCTATTTTTTCCTCACTGTTGCTACAAAATTCTCTATATTGTATATATTTTAATTTCACATGTAAATGATTTTGATCAATCCTTGAAGAAAATCCACACTTTCAGAACTGTTCAGCTTTCTTAAAATTGAAAAGGCAGATTCTGAAAAAAGATGATCACAAATTGATTATTGCATCAACTTTGTGAATGGACCTATCAAGACCAGATCCAGTTAAAAAAAACCGAGATGCCTACAAATAAGGCACAATAAACACTTGACTTTTATGTCTTTAACCCTCAGAGTGGAATACAAAACCAGAACTAGGGACCTATCTGGCACACAAAGTCAGGTGCTTTGGAAAAGTCATTCAAAAACCCACATAATGAGAAGGGAACCAGCAGATAGTCCTGAGCACGGCAGAGTAACTGAATACCAACTCCCCCTAGAACTGAAATACAAGGGTATAAGTGAATGTCTTCCTCTACTCATAGCCTGGGATCTGTTCCTTGAGGCATTCTTTATTTTTCTTCCCAAAATAAGCAGTCAAGGTTTTTCCTTTCATCTTACAACCAAAGAAGGCAGTATCTAACTTTAATGTAAGAAGGAAATAACTAGATCTTTTGCCTGGTAAAGGGAATATCCTCAGCTGGAGATGAAACAGTTCCTAACAGAGGTCCTTACCACAAAACTACTGGTTATAATGTAGTGCTGTCCTGTTGAGATGGAGTTACTTCTCAGCAGGAATAAAGGTTTCATGAAGTCAGGAAAGGACCTTATAGAAGGAAACACGATTATCACAAGAGTAAGTATACTAATCTAAGAATTCAAGTGTCCCACTTGAGCACTAAGGCTACACATAAGCACTGAATTCAGGGAGTTGAAGTAGGACTGGAGTAAATAAAACTACGAACAATAGTCATAGAATGAAAAGGAAACATCAAGCTCAGGCCAGGTTAGGAAAGTGCTTAATAAAGGTAAAGGCATGATGAATCTGGCATATCTCTTTCCTTAATACTGTTCTAATTTTAAACAATCTGTTGCATTGTTCTGTTGATAGCCTTGTGTGAGAGCCATCAAAGGTTCAGCCAGCTCAGCTGCATGATCACTGAAGAGAAGATGCTACCACACACAGGCTTATTTGGATTAGTGAATACCGTACACAAGATACTCATCTGCCAGATGGCATTGGAAGAAAGCTGCAACTCTCACTTTCATTTCCACAGCAGCAAGCAATGTTATGTATTTAAAATAAACTCTTCCAGATGAGTACAAGACAAACTCTGTGGTGCTTTTTCTTGGTCTTCTCTTTGACTTCATCATTTTAAAAATAAATAAATAAATAAATAAATAACCTATTCTGACTAGTCATATTAATGAAAAATCTCAGTTTAGACCACCACAGTATAAAGCTGTCCCTCTAGGCAGCATCAAAATTCTATTGCTCAGATCAAAACCTATGCTATTTACTGAACAAAAGGCAAATATGAAATACAGTATTTTCATTCATCTACTTCTGTCAACAGAGCCCTTAAAAATGAACACCTACCACATTAAGCCATTTCCTTTCATTTTATAGGTTTTCCACAGTGAAGAACTGTGTTGCTTTGTTGAAACAGGGCTGTTTTCACCTTTCCAGATATTTTAACCCCTTTTTTCCAAATATCAGGTATCGAAAATTAAACAAAAAGTCCTTAAAAATACACACACAAAAATTTGAACCGAATCTTTTTAATTGTTGGTTTTGACTTGTCAGGTTGCTTTTTTTGAATTTGTGTGTGAAAGATAGTAGAAAGATAGCAGAGAGTATTCTGCTCTACTATTCCAGGATTCTGGTTTTGGGTGTACTGAGATACAATTAGTTTGCAATGTCATTCAACTAATAGATAAAAGGCGAAGTTATGTTTTTGAAAGTCACTACTTATAGCAAAATATTATGAACAAATACCTCCATAAAGCAGGCTTATATGTTTTATTAATATCTGTGCAGGTGAGTCTGGGACACCTCTGAGTCTTTCCAGTAGTGCTGACTGAAAATGAGGAAAATGAAATTTTGATGAAAAAAATTGCCCAGACCAAATGAGTGTCCCTTCCTCCTTCCCCCAAGTATTTTCAAAGCCAAGTGAAGTCTAGAGGAACTAGAATTATCATTGACTTCAACAGGACATGAAGGATCTCGGCCCTTGGGAATACCAAAAAGCGTATACTGCAGCACTTTTCAGCTTGCTATAGGCAACTCATGGGCTACACCTACAGTACTGTACAGCCAGGCCTTCAAGGCAGGCTAATGGCTAAAATACCTATCTATATACACTGGAAGAGATATTTCTATCCATAAAGCAGACCATAATGATTTGTAACGATACAAAACCTACTTACTGCAATGTTTATGGGTCCTGGGCCTTCAGTGTGTTACTTGCCTTTCTGCAGATGCTGTTCATGATCCCTTCCTTGAAAACAGGATCTAGAAAGGCCCTAACTTTGCTTGCCCAAGGGCAGATGGGATTTGTGGAATGGATGGTCATGCAATGACTTCAGAAGGGCCCAGGATACTGGCCTACTGTTGAGGAAGGTTGCAGCAGTATTGAAACCAAGTGAAATAACATCACTCATCACCAAACTGCAGTCCAGCTGGCAAACTGAGAAGCATCCTGACACCTTCAGAGATGGAATGACATTTTGGGGAAAATATGCCAGAATATTCAACATTCTCATAAAGAGAAACATAATTTGTAAAATCTTTTTTTTTTTTTTTTTTTTTTTTTAAAAAAAAAAAAAAAAAGAGCCACACATACACAGAAGGGCATACAGCTTCATTCATCAAGCTTGCATAAGCCATAATTCAACTGGCTTGGCCCTAATGCCCAAATCTAAAGGCAAGAAACCAGGATCATCAGAAGTACTTAGGTGCCTGATTCTCATTACTTTTGGCAGGACCAAGATTTCAGACTCCTTTCTTTGGTCATGAGTTAATAATGCCAAGGTTGAGGGTTTGATCCCTGTACAGGCCACTCGTTTGAGGGTTGGACTAGATAATCTCCAGAGGTCCCTCCCAACCTTACTGATTCTATGATTCTGTGAAGTAGACATCAAGAAATGCTCTGCTCCTTGCTGAGCAGAATATTATAGATTTCAAGTACGTGACAGCCTTCTGAAACTTTCATGGCAAACAAGCTATCTATTCCTTCCCTCTCTAGTTTAAGTTTTTGTTACATTATCTGAAAAGATGCGATCATTCTTAAATGTAAAAAAAAAAAAAAAAAAAAAAAAAAAAAAAAAAAGTTATTAAACTTGTTAGTGGTTAGTGTGCCAACCTTCCCAAAAATAAATGATTAGGAAAGCATTCCTTTCTCCATGTTATGCAGGACATTTGGAAACAATTAAATATTCAAATCTAATTTCTCAGATTGGAATCCAGCTACAACAGGAGGGAGGCTGTTAGTGGTAGTTGAAGTGGTAGGTAAAAAGTCCGGAGGGCGGTAGCAATTTTCTGTTAAGAGAAATAGCTGTGCCATTCTGACACAGATCAAAAATAGTAATTCAACTGTGTATGCCTCCTCGATCTTTTTGCATGTCAATCACCTCTAAGTGATTAGTTTGGAAAAAAGTTATGTGAAAAAGGGAACAGGCCTCCTATTTTAAAATTATTTGTATGACTTTTGCAAGTTATTTATTTTCTTTATGGCCTTAGGTGGAAAGAAATCAAGTATGCTTGAAGTGGGAATTACCCACATTTTCTTAAAAACAGAAGCACAATCACACTACACATTTGCAGGCCCTGGCTTTGAACCCAGTGAAGCATTCACATAGCTTAGGCAAACCAGGCAAACACTGCAGAACGAGAGGACAGTTTAAATACTTCTGTTTTTACTGCATCATGGAAAAACTGATCATTTATCTCATTAAGATGGAGAATTTTTACTGGAGGACTCACGCTGAGTTTATAAGCCTGCCTGCTGTTTTGCCTGTAGTAACTAAAAGAACAGTGCTGTCCCTTTGCCTAGTGATAGATGTTGGGCTTTGTGGCAAGGTAAGGAAGGTAAATTGATGACAGACTCAGTATTTTTTTAAACGTACGTAAGTTTCTCTTTACTTAAACAGATGTGGCATATAAAATAAATACATGCAACTGCAATTTAGTTCACTGGCAGAAACCTCAGCTATAATAGCACCATGTGTGCAGGGAGGCCTGGCTTGTAGTTGGTTTGGGACTGAGAATCAAAAAAAAAAAAAAAAAAAAAAAAAGTAGAAACAATTTCTTTCTCAAAGTCTAACCATGATCTAACCATGAGGCAAGTTGCTTACAGGGACACTTTTGAAAGTACTGTAACCAAAGATCAGTAAGTTACTCTGAAGCACTTTGGCAATATTCCCCTTAACTCACTTTAAGCTTGTTTTCCTTATCTGTTACATGCAAAATTTTCCTTCCTTCAGCTGTGCCTACATGTTTTCTGACTGCAAGCAGACAATGAATATGTCTACTTGGATGTAACTTTCTAAGCAACTGAGCACAACACTGAGATCAAATCCAACATATCTGCCTCTGAGCCTTATGTCTCATCACATGTCAAGTCAATCCAGGAAGCAGATGACACTCTCAGGCTAACAATTAACTCTCATCCTCCCTTCAATTCCTCAGGAAGTTGCTGACAGCTCTTCCTATTGGTCTTTTCAAGCAAGAGATTAAACTGCACCTGCCCACGTACCTGCACGGACACACACACACTCATATACAGATTTTAAAATAACCCTTTTAGAATACTGTTAGTCTACAATGTGTTGCAGAATACAAATTTAATCAATGTAAAATGGAGCCACGTAGAAGCACTTCATTCATTGCTTAAAGTGGCCTAAGGCTCCAATACGAATGTTAGAGCACTGTTTGCAAATGGACAACTTAACACCACTACAGTGGTGACCTCCCTGTCTCAGATATGGAAGTGAAGGCCTGTTTTGGCATTCAGAAGAGTTGCCTCTGAGCATGTATGTTTATCACAGATCTAAAAATCATCTTAATGTATCTTTATTGCATATTTGTAATGTAGCTGTCAGCAATGTGATCAGCCTCTGCCCTTAACTGTGAAACATACTGTTTTGCGTTTCCCTGGACTTTACATATTACGCCTGGTTATGGTCCAATTTTAACTCCTTTTTCAGTTTACAGTCTCCATTCTTAATTGGAAACCATTTTATTTGAGGGTTGTGGTGCTCAAGTGGTGGCGTTGGCAGAGGGAGGTATCTGGAACGTGACTCTCTTGGCTTTACTGCACCAAATAGACCTGGATTAAATAGGTTATAGAACAGTAACATGGAGAGCTTGCCATCTCTTTCTGGAAGCACTGCAATACTGGAGTGAAGCGTGGAGTGGCTGGAACAAGCCATCCATCCCTCTTCCAGCTCCAAGGAAAGACATTCAGCAGACAATCCTCAAACCACGGACATATATCTGAGCTAAGATCTAAGAGTATAGTCTAACTTTCTTGGCCAAAATGATTAGCTCTAATCTTGATCAAGTTACCAGTACTTCTTGTTGAGGTAAGGACTCCTCTTCGGTTTTGCACTTACATACATTGTGCAAAGAGCTGTTGCCCTATAAAGCCTAGAATTCATAGAGGCTACTAGAACAGTAAAAATATCACATAAACAGTAACAGCAGTCTTAACAGAGTAAGCAAGGCTTTTTGGACCACAGAAACAAAATTACATTCAACCTTGAACTTGACAATTTTTCCTTAAATCTAATGTTGAAAAAAATCTTACATTTTGATGCTACTGTTCCTAACAACCCATCCTTTCAAAAGGTTTTCAGGCAATATTCACTCAGGCATATTATATTTCATTAAGAATACCATGAAATCACTGTCCTACAGGACAAGGGCTGTGATTCAGATATGATTACAGGAAGATAGTAATTTTTTGATAATATTTTTTTTTCCTGAAACGTTGCAGAAATAAAGGTAGATGCATGAAGCATTACTTCTTATATAGTCACACCACACAGCTGGTACTTATTATATCACATCTCTTATTTCTATGTAGATCTATATTTGCTTTTGAAGGCTAGTGGATAAAATATGCTTGTTCTTCAGTCTGTGAAGTTATATATTCTTACGTTCCTCAGATAGCTTCACTGCAGTTCTTTACCACAGCATTTTCAGACCAGTAATCTTCTGCTGTCTCTACCTTTGCATCTCAGACTTCTCTTGCAAGAAGCATGCACTCGTTTCACTCAGTGAAACGATGCAATAATATTGCTTCAGTATCATTACAGTAATATTGACAATACAAATCCAAGTTTGGCTCAGCTTGTCTGTATCTCCCTAAATATAAAGCATTAAAATTGGATGTCCTTGTTCTTTGGTAGAAGTGTTCCATATTGTTGCCCAAGACAACCTGCAATTCATGAAAACATTCCCTTGCTTTACTTTATGCTGCATACTAAATGCATTAATTAATTTTCAATTCTTTTTTGGGCTGTTTCAAGAGTTCGGCATAGTTACTTATAAGCATTTAGAATGAAAACATGAAATGCAATAATAAAGATCAAAGCCTAGACTTTTCTCTAAAGACATTATTAGCCTCCATCTAATGTTACTTAAAAGACATTTTTTTTAACACTCAGACTACCCTTTGACAACATTCTCTTCTCTACCCCTTGCCTTACAGTGAGCAGTACAACACTTAACATGCTTAAAAATCATGCTTTTCCTACTTTGCCTTGTGATTTTCTGCAACGAAAGTGGGATCTTGTCCCACACTGAAGTCACTCACCCAAAATATGGCCTTGCTAGGAAAGGGGAAGGAGAGATGAGTACCACTCTATTGTGCTAAAGTTAAAAAATGATGAGTCTGACTAAACAACCAGAGAAAGAGTCTCAAAAACAGGGGTGCTGACTGAAGTTCAGAACTCATAGATTTTTATCACTTACTTATAAATACCTATGAAATACATCACTTACTAATACCACTTGAGTAATTTGTTTTCCTAGGATAATTCAGTCTTTACCATTTTCTGTTTATTCTATTTATCCTAAATTAACTATTCAAATATTTTATTAATTCAAAGCAAAACAAGAGGTCATAAACATTATGTAGGCAGAGTGTTTTGAAGCGTACTGAGTATCATAGAATCAGTAAGGTTGGAAGGGACCTCTGGAGATCATCTAGTCCAACTCTCAAACAAGTGGCCCATACAGGGATCAACCTGTGACCTTGGCATTATTAGCACCATGCTCTAACCAACAGAGCTAAAGCACCTGCAAAGAGTGCAAACGCAGTCCCCCACTACCACAAATTATGTGTGAGTTTCCCACATTTGGGGAAATCGCAGGGGTCAGCATACCCGGAGTGCAAGAGATGAGCCTCACCCTCAGAAAACCACCTGCCTGATCATGGTGTCTCCCCTGCCAGGTAAGTATTTTATATGATTCTATTAATTACATGAATTCAAAAAGAGTAAATACATGAACGTTACATAGAGCTGTGTCGATTATTTGGGGACCATTTTGATCCTGCTAATTCAGCATAGCAGAGGCTCCCTAAACTGATTGAGGTGAATTTTTTAGCTGTGAAACAAAGCTACAGTGTTAAGAGCTCTGGTTCCTGAATTATATCTTCCACAATGAAAGAATGAATGCCGTTAAGTCTTTTTTTTTAATATTTCTTTATTATTTAAGAGTGTTATTAAGCTTTATTAGACAGACTTATTTCATCTTATTACTGAGTTAAAGTGCCATCAGTCAAACCAAACACATATTGAAAAGCCTATTTTTTCAGTCTAGTCAGGGTTGAGATCTTTTTGTAAACTTTGCACAGATACAACTCATGGCACACAAAGTGCTTCTGAGACCATAAGACATTGGTCAACTAAGTTTTCAAAGAAATGAAGGTGTCTGTGCATATCAAGAAACAGCAAGTTTAGCACACATGAAAAAAATCTGCTTGCACCATGTATATCTGCTCATTGAATGGCAATGACATTATTCACAAAGTTGACTTGTGCTTCACAGCTGAGCTATATATGGCTCAAGAGCTCTTGTTCACTGAACTATATATCACTGATGACAAATCTTTCACTAGCACTCACAGGCCTAAAGGATTACAGTGTAAGACACCAGTAAAACTGTTTACTCCATTTGTCATCATGATGGCTCAAAAAGACAACAATCCTATTATTAATATTAGGATCAATTTTCATAGCCTTTATACAGGAGAAGTGTTTCACCATCAATACCCTGCATTGTCCAACTTGACCACAAGCAGTGGAACATGACAAATAAGCATATATATTGCATAACACAGTTGTGTTTGATTTTTATTTATAGAACACAGGTTTCCAAAGAGATTTAATCAGAAATTATACTCACACCCTAAAACTGAATTTTTTTTTAATGCTTCTCTATTAAATACAGATTACTGTTTATTTCCAAACTAAATTCCAGCATAAATCACTCCTCTATCTAACACCTAGGAGCAAAGTAGTATGTATTCCCATACCATTTAAGGTGAGGATTACACTGTTGTAAATATGTATTGCATAGTTATCTGCATTCTTTTTAGCAGATAGTCTCTGGCACTTATTTCAGAAGTCCAACCATCACTTCACTGATATCCCATAACTTCCTTGCAACCAAGTCATCCATGGCTTTGGGCAGGAGTTCCTCCTCTTTGCAGTCCCCAAAATATTTCCCTGAGACACCTTCTACATCAGGAGACGAGGCCAAATAAATAGAAGTCTGGGCTCCTTCCAGAGGTGTTTTGAAGAAAGCCCATGACACCAAATTGAATAGGGGTTTTGCCAGGAAAGGAATATTCACATACCTGCCTAGATTTGTTCTGACAATCCCAGGATGAAGTGAATTGACAGTGACTCCTGTCCCTTCTAATCGACGGGCCAGCTCCCTTGCAAATAATATGTTAGCCAATTTACTCCGACTGTAACAAAAGCTTTTATTGTAACTTATCTCACTGTTCAAGTCTTCAAAGTTGATTTCTCCATATTTGTAAAGCTTTGAGGATACTACCACAACCCTGCTTGGAGCAGAATTTTTGAGGAGGCCCAGAAGAAGGTTGGTGAGCAAGAAGTGACCCAAGTGGTTTACACCAAATTGCATCTCGAAACCATCCTCTGTCTTCATATATGGACACTGGAATATCCCTGCATTATTAATCAGAACATCCAGCCTTGGCTCTTCCTTTAAACAGGAAAGAAAAAAAAAAGATTCAGTTTTATAATAAATTGTCATACAAAACATACCATTACACTTGTTTCTTTGATCACTGTTAGAAAGAAATAACTTTACTCCTAGTCTTCTAAATTGCAATTTCCTGATATTCTCTTAATGCACTACTGAAAAAAAGAAATAAACAACTACTAAACTGAATATACGCCTCAGGTAAAATCTAAATATATTTAAGTAGGTTTAAGTCTACTTTTAATACAGGCAGAACACAATCATCTGTTTCTCTAAGAACAACTTTTCGTATAACAACTCAGTGAAAACTTTTCTGTAATGCATTTTATTTTCCTCTGAAAAGCAGTATTTTTACCAATTTACCAATTGCAAAAGCAGATGCATCTACACACTATCATAATTTGAGTTACAGTAAATCTCAGCCATGGGTATGGGCTCTACCATGCAAAGATAACAAATATGTAAAAAAAAATGTTAGCCCCCCAAATTACCCTCACTATTGAACAGAAACTGTCAATTTGTAGAGCCATCATCTCACTGGGAAGCAGATTTCATGAAAAACTTTGCAAAACAATGTTCTCATGATTTTAAACACGATTTCACTTGAAAATTCTCTACACATCATTGTGCTGGTTTGTGATAACTGCAGAGCAGAATGTCATAGAAAAGTAGCATTCATGATCCTAATTGAACAGGGCAGGAACAAGCTTCATAGTGGTTGAGTCTAAGAACTTAGTGTGTCTATGGGACTGAGGCTTGAAATTTTTACATGCTCAGCACATGCTATTTTATGGATCAGTATTTCTGGACCAGGTTAGGAGAAAACAAAGAATTAAGGAGACATTCTACAGTGTGCAGAACTCTTTCCAAATTTTTCCCAAACAATGATTTTTTTCAAAACAAACCAAACTTCTTAAATAAGCTCTGAATTCAGCACTTCCACACACCTCTGGCAAAAACTTATCACATGACATTTGAGTGACTAACAAAAATGCATCCATTGTATAGAAAAAGTAGCACATGTTTTCTTTACTACTAAATCTTTAAACCCAATGTGGTAAGCAGAGATTGCTTTGGAACATCTTAGTGAAAAAAAATAAAGAATCTCCGGGTAAAATTTATCCCATTTGCCTGCAAAGAGAATAAAATCTGAGTTTGTACTTGGTATTCAGTTAATGATGCTGGCATCAGACACTTAAAATATCAAATACTTTAACCTCTGATTGATTTCAGTGGGACTTGATGTTGCTCAGTGTTTCATACAATTGGGTCCCCGACACATGAACAAAAGACCATCAGGCTCAGTTCTTTCCCTCAAAGAGGCATAATAGTTACTACAACTAAACAAGGATATAATCAAATATTATCTAAATAGGTATTATCTATAGCTCATTAAAGTGACACATCCACTTTCTTCTATAGAGCAGAAATTTGCTTTAAATATTTCTTGTAGCATCTGACCTGGGGATTTATTTTGCAAGCCTTAAAACTTCAAGGAGCAGGCCTTCTGCTCGAGCTACATTCTGAGACTTCCAGATTTAATACTCTGAAGCAATGTGACCAATGCTAAGCAGGCAGCTACTATGAACAACTGCATTAAAGCATACAAGACATCAATTTGAGAGACAAAGTTATTTCTTTTAGCTTCTGAAGCTTGTTTCCACTTCTCTCCATTTTTCATGATGCATTCCAACATCTTCAAGTCCTTTATTTTTTGCAGTGAAGCTAAAGAGTGAAAGATGGATTACTTGCTGTTCTGCGATGAAAAACTTCCACAGATTAAGTTCAGCTGTGGGAGTGCATCGTTTCCTCACCCTACCTATCTTTGAGCCTCCTTCATCTCAAAAAGAAAGTATTTGTTGAACTGGACATTGTAATAACTCACATCCTCTGCCATTAGCTACTTTTGGGATTACTTTAGAAATGTAAATTAAAATGGAAGTATCAGCAGTGCTCTGCAAACACAGGTGCTCTCTGTTTCTCCACCCATTTTTTCTCGTATAGTCACTTAGTCTAAAGAAACACTAAACAATTTACATTTTTGGATTTTTTTATACTTTATTTCTAATTTAATTTTAATTTAAAAAGATTAGACAATATTTATTTTTTAGTGTTTACTCTGCATGTTTTACATCCTTTTGTATATGCATATATTCCTAGAATGCTAAAGGAAGATCAGACCTTATCACTTGATTCATGTACGTGACTATAGAGAGTTCCACTAAAGCACACAGGGCTTGACTTTTTCAGACACTTAAGTCTTGCAAAAGTTATTTGAAAGTTAATGGAAGATAGTTCCTCTCCTCTTTCCACAGCACTTAAGTATCTTCTAAGTACCTAAAAAGGTGCAGCATTTATTAAGCTTGATTTCCTATGACTTTGTGTCTCACGGTTTGGTTAGCTAGATGTGATGAGAGGAGAGTCCGAACTCTGGTGTCTAAAGTAAAGCTGAACTCATCTAGCAGCACTTTTGTCAGATGAATTGATTGGATGTGTCTGTTCTACTTAACCACAAATTTTCAGAAAATCTGTAAAAACTCTACGCATTATAAATATTTGTATCTCCTAAATTCAGCTGGCACTGGCCAACAGATTTGAAATGCATGGTGAGGGACAGCCTGAGGAGGAGGCAGGACTGATGTAACTGTGAGCAATGCTTTTAAGTGAGCCTTTACTCCTTTGAGGACAGGGCTGAGCTGTAATACCAATTTAAAGCAGTAAAGTCAAGTTAATTAAAAAAAATGCAAAGGCAAAATATTTCTTTCCTGTTAAAAAAAAAAAAAAAGAAAAAAAAAAAAGCTTTTTCTTTTCAATGCTAAAGCAGTCCAAATCCGTATGAAATTTACACTTCAAGTTACTAATTCAAATCATGGTTAATTTACTGACACCCTCCTTTCAAATCCTGCAGAACTCAGCAACATCTAGTACCATCCAAACTGGACTGCCAGCAAGAGGAACCAAGCCTGATAAAAACGGAACCACAAGAATAATAAAACCGTAATACTTTACAAAGTTCTCCCGATCCGTCCGTGCTCGTTCCCAGTCCCGCCGCAGGAGACCGCCCCCGAGGGGAAGGCACCGGGGCGAGGCCCAAGGCGCGAGGCAGAGCCGGCTGCCGCTGCCCTGCGCTTTGTCCAACACCCGGTTAACAGCCAAGGCGCCCTAACAGCGGCGGCGGCCCCGCCGCACACCCAGCCTCCTCCTCCTCCCGGGCTGAGCCGCTGGACCCGCCGAGGCCCGGGCGGGCCCCGCTCCCCGCGGCCGCCGCTGCCGAAGGGGCTCCCGCCTTCCTGCCGGGGGGGGGGGGGGCGGCCGTTACGGCCGTTGCAGCCGTAGCCATGGCGACGCGCGGCCGTACCTGGAGGACGCGGTGGCAGAAGGCGCGCACGGAGCGCAGCGAGGCGAGGTCCAGCTCGCGGACCACCAGCTCGCCGCCGCCCTCGGCCGGCGCCCGCTCGCCCACCTCGGCGCGGATCTCGCGGGCCGCCCGCTCCGCCCGCGCCCGGTCGCGGCAGCCCATGATCACGCGGGCCTGCATCCGCAGCAGCTCGGCCGCCGCCGCCCGGCCCAGCCCGCTGTTGGCCCCCGTGATGATCACCGTCTTGCCCCGCATGGAGGCGGCGGCCTTGGCTCCAGCCGCGGCCGCGCTGCCCCGGGCCCCCCGCAGCCAGCGCCAGGCGACGAGGAAAAGCCCCCCACCCAGCGCCGCCGCCAGCACGGCGGCGGCCATCACCCCGCGCCGCCGCGGCCGAGCGGCGCTCGGGCCGCATGCGCGCCGGGCGCGCGCCGCCGTTGGCCGGTCGCCTCGCTGGGCATTGTGGGGCTTGTAGTCCTCGGCGGGAGCGGCGCGGCCGCGGGGCGTGAGGCCGCGTCGAGGCCCGCGGCGGCTCCGCGGCTGACAGCTTACGTGGAGCCAGAGGCTCGGCGCTGCGGCCGCCTCCGAGCGTCCGCGGCTGTCTGCTGCCCGCCCGAGCGATGTCTGAGGCCGTGCCCCGAGGGCGGCGGCCGCCCGGCGCCTTCGAGGCGGCTTCGGCCTCGAGGCTGCTCGAAGTCACTTCGGGCTGGGAGGAAAGTGCCGCTTCAAAGGGCGCTCGCTTGGGGTTATTCCAGCTCCGCGGCGACACCCGGGAATCCGACTCCAAAGGATGCTTAGAAAGGTATATTTTTAAAATTTAAGATATGTGGGCAATCCCATGCGTGCGGCTTTTCCTTCTTTATTATTGTTCTCCTTTCTGCGTTTGAAGCCTTTGGGATTCTTCTTTTCACTGTTTTTTAATGTGGAAAGGACAGTGTGTTTCACTATAAGAATAAATTTGTAGTGATCATCTCCAGCCTCCCTAAGTTTTCAGATTTAGAGCACTGGAACCATGCAGGATTCTAGCGTCAGTTATCTTTTGTGATCTCTCTGGTGTTTTTGCTGTTATCTGCAAATCCTGTCAGCAGGAAGAGGACTTGCATGCAGTTTCAGATAATTCTTGAAAACATAAACTAAGATTTTTGTAGGAATCAACTGTATAAGCAATCAAATATGGATGTGAAAATGCCCAACTGGTGTTTAGAGCAGGAGCTGGACTGCAGGTCTCTGTGCTGTGTGACACAGTTGGTATGCATTAGAAATATCTTAGATCAGAGAGAGGGTGTCTTGAGGGTCCCCCCATCCTGCCAAAGTAGCTTTGAATCCTCAACCCAGACCCAGTTTTCAACTATCATCTTCATGTCCTGTGTTCAGATCATGCCTTTATTAATGCCAGACCATGACCATCCCACCTAAGGGAATGCAAATACATCCAGTGAGGCAGACGTGGCCACTGAGGTTCACTCACTCAAAATCCTTTTCGTGTTTTTTCCTTGCAGGGTTGCTAGCAGAAATGTACAGGGAAACAATAAAAGGGCAACAGAATTTTGGTCAAGAGCAACGTAGGTTAGAAAAGAAAGAAAAATAATAAGGCTGAGTGCAGATTTAGGAATAAGATAGTGACAGTGAGGAGAGATAACAGAGATTCAGAGGCTCAGGGTCAGGACTAGAAGCCGGGAAGCCAGGTAGGTGGAGTCTCGGGAAACAACGGCTGAGATGGGGGGAGGATCAGAAACAGGCTTGATTGCTATGAACATGTCTGTTCTTGGTCAAGACCTGGCATGTTTGGGGAAATTATGTTAGAAACCCAAGAGGAAACCCATGAACCTTTTATCCGGTTTCCTATGGTTGCTCTGAATGTGATAAGCATCTGCAGTAGTAACCTCCACTTAACTGACATGTGCTGACGTCACCCATGGTCTGTTCACATTGCCACAGTCTGTTCTCAGGTTGACTTCAGCTCACGTTACAGCCAAGGAGATGTATCAGATTCTTCTGGAAGCATGCTCACCATCTCTTCTGACCATTTGTCACACTTCTCAGGCAGCAGGAACAGGCTCCTAGGCACCACTTCTAAACACATTGGATTCTCTGAAACCTCTCCTGTCTGTCTTTTTACTGCAGAAAATGGTCTCTCTCTCTGTTCTTAGTGCTTCACTTCGTTTTGAGACTAATGACTACACCGAAAAGTATTTTAACCAGGGCACACCGTTGTGTCTGCTCTATGACAGAGATGGCTTTTGGCATTCTTAATCTGTTGTTAGAACCATAACCAGTTTTAAATGTTCTACCATATGCTCTGCTCAGGGTAAATTGCATCTTTGGGATGTGTTGGGGCCAGGCCTACTTCTGCTGCCCAGTGACTTTGTGGCCAAGGACTGTCAGAAAGGGAAGATGGTTTCAGGTGATGGAGATGCCCAAATAAGAGAACCAGGAAATACCCTGTCAGGAGAACAGATTGCTGCTGCAAGAAATCATTCTGTTGGGGCATAAAGAATCTGCTGTGCAGCATCTGGCTGTGGGGACTGACTCTGGCAGCCATCTCTGGTACACCTTATCCTTCAAAAATCATGAGCATACTGGAGATGTGCTGCCTCTAGGTCTGCTTAGGTCCACTGGCAAATAATCTAGCCTTCCATGCAAGGAGCATTCTGCACAGGAGCTCACTGGTGATGGTGATCAGAAGCTGCTCATCCAGGCAGGGATGGCCCACACATTCAAATTTTACTGGTCCCAGACACTGCTCAGCAAAGTAACTGAAAACTTGCTTTTTTCTTAAGACAGATCAACCTGCTATACCAGTTTCCCTCTCTAGCTGCTGCATTTGAAGATAAATTGATGTATTCTTCTTACTAGCAATACTGCATGTCAATGCAGGTAACAGGTTCTGGCAGAGGCAGAGGAGCCCAAGTAGGGGTACTGGTGAATGCTACTCAGGATGTTAGAACTCTTTAATTCCTGAGGCTTGAGAATAGATCATAATCCAGGAGGGGCACATCTTGGAACATAGATGGTAACAACTGTCCCCAATATTCATCTCAAGTGTTTTGCTTCCTTCAGGTTTTGTTTTGCTATATAGGACATATTGACCTAGAGACTGAAGGGATGTCCTGAATGGTGAAATAATTGAAGAACATCAGATGATTGTATCTTGGTAGCTAGCAAGAGGTATACAATGCAGTCTGGGAATGTGTTCTCCTGTAAATAAAAGAAAAAATAGTCAAATCACCTTAAGGGTCTTGTTTCCAACATTTTGTTTGTGGATATTTTGGGGCTGGGGGTAGGAGACATTCCTGTTTGTCTTAATTGGAGTCTTCACTGTAATTTGGTGCGTGAATGTAGTTGCTAAGTGAACAAGGACTATTTTTTGCTTGACAAAGGTCTGTCTCAGCACAGAAGGAATCTTGATTATCATGAATCCTCTTCCATGTTGTGTTTGAGATGCCAGTATCTGTCTTCCAGTGTTATGGACAGGCTGATAGACAGGACAGTCCAAAACATTCCTCCTCTTTTCTATTCCCATATTAAAAAGTGTTATCTAGCACTGTAACTGTGGCTGGCTTAAGGATATGAGATTGCTAGAGCATAATGTTGTCTTTATGAGCATAAGAATATTGTTTGGCCTGGAATGCTAAAAGATTATTCTGGATAGGTCTCTGAGACCTGTGCTTTCTTCTGGTTTCTGCCTACAAAAATAGAGAAGTGGGCTGCCTCCTTCAAGCCCTTTCCCTCAGTTCCCACTCCATTTCCATCCCATTCTAGAGGATTTTATTGAAAACAATGATCTTGGTCTGCTAGTCTAGCTGTTCCCTGGGCCAAGAGATGATGATTATAATGGGCAGAGGCCTGTTATCTCCCCAGACATCCAAATGAGGCTCAAAAGACACTTGCATGAAAGAATGAGAGCTGACTCACCCAAAGGGCTGCCAACTGGATATTCAGAGAATCAGCCAACAAGCCTGGGCGAGTTACATCACAATTAAAAGGCAGTGGGTGTAATTTGAAGAAACATCTAAATGCGTTTTGGTCTGTTAGCTTAGAAAAAGTGATTCTGAACTTTTGGACTTTAATGTTGATTTGAATTCTCTGACGAAGAAACCTAGTATATAAATTTAAAATGTGATAGTCTTTATTTCCCTTCACGCAGACTTGAGTGCTTTCAGGACTGAGACTCCATGAGACGCTCACCTCTGGAGTATCAAGAATCCCACTAGGCCTTTTCAGTATCAAACTTGAATTACTATATTCAATGTTCAGTCAACATGGAGTCAAGTATCAGCAATATGTGCACGGCGTATATATCCTTTATCTCTTTCTCCACTCAACCGTCACATCTATAGCTCTAACAATGGATGGATGAAGAATGACTGGTCATGTTCTGTTTCAGCAAGACAGGCCCATACTCCTGGAATTTGCAGCTATGCTTCTGTGGTGTGTATACACACAATTTGTATTCCACAGTCAAAGAACAGTTTTGGATTCCTTGCTGATTCTGTGCTTTCACATAAAAACATCTGCTAATAACATTTTTTGTAATCTCCATTTGGCAAGGTAACCCTATCCTATCCTGGCAGACAATCACCAGACCTCAGTTATTCGTGCCTTCCTCACCTCCTGGCTGAGCTATAGAAATGTGATATATTTGGGCAAAAAGCCTTTAGCACTTAAGAAATTCCAAGTATACTAGAACTCTGCAGTATATCCCTTCAACAACACATGCTGGTGTGAACATAAAAAAATCTTTCTAATTTTCTTTATTCAAGTTTCATATAGATCAAGGCTTTCAATTTGTTTTTAAAGAACTTTGTGGCTTGGACCCAGATCATTTAAAAGATTGCCTATGCTTCTGGGATGGAAATCACAATTAATGCAATGAAGCTTTCTACAATAACAGGACAGTTCATCTGGACAAAGGAGTCCAAATGTTTTTTAGAGGCTAACTTGAGATTCTGGGGTGAACTCCTGCAGGAACCAAAGATTATCACAAGCCTTCACCATCTTCTACTTCCAGAGCAAAGCACATTCTTTTGGCTTTGTCTCTTCTAATATGAATACACAGAAACAATAAAAATAAAACAAGACATTTGTCCCACAACAGAGAGAAAGAGAACAAACACCACCTGACAGATGTTAGTTGTGTCATTTGGAAGATGCTCAGATACTATAATGACAGTGAAATACAAGAACTTAACATAAAAGAGGTAGAACAGACTTATGGTGTAAATGTACATGAATTAATGTTGCAATAGACACTTGTCCATTGGAAACTCATTTGAGGTTGCCAAATTCAGGTCATACAGATCACAGAACAGCTGTAAATTCCTGATGAATCTAGCTAAGAAATAGTAGTTGCATCAGCAGTATTAGTTCAGCATTCAGCATGTAAGAGCAGATTCTCTGCTCTTACAAAGGTACGCTCTTACGCTTCAGTCTTTATCTCAGTCAGAATACTGACAGCATCTCTGTTCTTCCACCTAGCTTTATATCTGTGTGAAAGCTGTAAGTGTCTTTGAGACCTCTGTCAAATTTGACTGAAAGTGGTCAACTGGTTCTAAATCTCTTGGAGAAGAGAGAGATACAGAGACACTGATCACATGAACCTTGTTTCCACTGGAAAGTATGCTAAAACCTCTACGTAAAAAAAAAATGACAACGTTCTGTAAAGCCAGCTTTATTAAAATAGGAAAATAGTATAGAAAAATAAAGAGTTCCTGTAAACACAAGCTCATGTTTCACTGGAAAGACAATTGCCTGCAAAAGTTGAAACCTCATGATCTCAAACACACCGAACACATATTTAACAAAAAAAAAACTACTAACAGGTAAACACTTGCAGGTAAACTGCACTTTTCATAATTTCAGAAAAAACTTGCAGGAGCTATCTATGCAGCATGATTTTTGTTATAAATAACCTATTAAGAATTTTTAGAGAAAATATAACAGTTCTATATTTTTCAAAATACTGTTTAATCTATAAAAAAAAAAAACAGTCCAAATCTTTTCCTACTATTGAAAACACAGTGTTAGTTCCAGATGAGTAAAAGAAAAACAAAACAAAACCCTAAACTACTTAAGAATACTATTAAAATAAATCTATTAGAAACTTACCTATATTAAAATATTTCCTTTAAAGATTGTTCTAGCCAGAAATCAAATCTTAAAACATAGTGCTTGCAATATATAAATACAGATTTTGTTTTCGAACACAACTATTGGTATATTAAAGGCTGGCTGAGTTAAGAATCATCTTTAATGGTGCCATCCAGTTATGTGGATTTGGGATATTTCTGAGCAATGCCATAGGGAACATGTGCAGCTATGGTCCCTAATTTGTGTGCTCCTTCGATGTGAAACATCTGGTCATCAAAGAAAATGTGAGGACGGATTTTCACCAAGATTGGTCCTTTAGGAGCTCCTGCTAGGAAAAGTGCCTCATCAATCTCCAGACCCCAGCTACGAAGAGTCTTCAGTACTCTGGCTCCAGAACTTGCTGCACTTCTGGCTGTGACCAAGAAGGTCCTTATAGGACAATTTAATCGTTCATTTTTTGCATAAAACTTCTTCTGGAGTTTCCCTAGGTCTTCCAGAAAACCTTTCAAAGGACCCTGAGTATAAAATACCAGAAACACATTAAATATTTGTCCACAGCTTATAAAATCATCCATTTGTTTTCTTTCAGATTGCCTGTTATACATAGAATTCCTTCCCTAATGCTCTGCTGTGCAACAGTCTATGCATGTAGCATTTCTAAAAGGGTTTGCATCCTCACTATGAATACACAAATTGAAGAAAAAAAAACACTTAAAATTATCCTACATTTTATGATCAGTAGAAAACCACTTCTGACTAAGGCTTACAAGATCTCTTGGAAAATAAAGCTAAAACTATAGTCTTTAACCAATTTAATAACATGTTCTTTAAAAACACTGAGCTCTTTTTGCTACAATCCACAGGGTGAATTTTTTCTGTCTGAAGAATGCTAAGATACTTAATTACTCGGACTTCACTGAAATCATTTCAAATTAATGACAGCATTAGAATTATACTCTGACTAAAACAAACAAACAAACAAAAAACCTAAATGATACAGAGTCAAAATCCAATATATTGAACTTGCCAATACTTTCACAAAGATAGGTTGCATTCTTCTGGATTTATATCAATTTGGTATAAAATTTTGGTATAAATATTTCTGGCATTTATATAATATTGTCGACAGTATCAGAGTTGGTCTTTCACTTTAAGTTAATGTTAAAATATTTGTGTTTTCTTAGAAAAATATCTTAGTTTTACTTGAGAATAAGCATAGATACTACCCTATTTCAATAATCAGAACAACGTAGTTGAAACTGTTAACTGAAAATGATAACAAATATAGTAGCCCTCTTGTAATGATATAATTAAGTGATACAATTAAATAAAACTGCAAGTCACTGTCTTATGTATGCAATTCTCTCAGTGAAGCAGGAGATCTGGTGAAGGGACTACCATAGTGGGCTCTTCTGTGTCAAAGAGGTTCTAAAGACTATCCTGGAAAAAGGAAATAAATAGAGCAATGAAATGATACTTCAACTTACAAATGAAACTTCTGGAAGTTTCGTTTGTAGGAATACATACAGGGGAAGCTGGAGAAGGGGTAACTGGAGAAGGACAGCCACACTATTTACAGCAGTAAATATAAAAAGGTGTTTTGAAAATTCACTGATTCAGGAAGTACAAACCTGTGCAAGAGGCTTATTCTCATTCAGCTGTTCATGTTCAAAAAATCTGTCTAATCCTTGCTCTTTGGCAATCTGTTCTGATTCATCAGAAAAAAGAACTGCATCCCCATCAAATGCCACTCTCAGCTCTGTATCCGAGTAAGAAATATCTTTGTTTGCAGTGAACATTGTAGCTGATGCAATGCCTGAAAATGTATCAGAGAACTTCATTTACCATGTGAGTCATTTTTTACATAGAATGCTATTATTTTGCATAGTATGGGCACAAAACATCCCTAAAGCAGATTTGTAATGGCTATTGTGTCTGGAAGCGGTCCCATTGACACTTTTTCTTAGACGTGGTTCCTTTCACTTCTGTCTAAGAATACACAAAACTAGTCTCCAAGATATGCTGCAGGTGAAACAAAGCAGGAAGTTCTAAGAAGAATGTTAACTCAGACTTTTCTTTTTAACTCATTCTCAAATACAGAAGATGGGTTTTGTAAGTTCTATCAAGCAGACACATCTTGCAAAGAGGTTGACTGTAGGCAAGTAGGAGTATAAGGGGAGTTTCTTTCTTGCAGAATGGCAGGATGGGAGGAGACAGGAAGGCAGTGCAAAGGAAAGGGCTGATTAAGTTGTCATTGTCATCAGGCTGGAGATCAGAGAAGAAAAATAGAAAAATAGGAACCTGATTAAGAAAAAATATCAGTGATAAGTTTGTACCACGCAGAGTTGGACTTTCTTCATTTAATGAAACGGCATTGTTTTCTTTGAAACGTACAATTACAACATTCACTTTTTAATAAGCTCAGCTAAGAGATAAGAAAGTCAAATCAAACCTGCTTCTATAGCTTCTTGGACTTTTTCAGAGTCTGCAGACAGATATAAGTTGGTGAGATAAGCAGTCAGATAACCAACAGGGCTTTTACCTCCCGTCATGCAGAAGCGTTCAATTGTTAAACCTAAAATAAGAGCAGCACAAGCTGTGACTCCACCTTAATACTACAAATGTGTAAAAGGAACTCGTAAAAAGGAACACAAGCCTTCAACTAATAAGAAACTTAATAAGAACAATATTCACTGTAATTTGAACAAGCTAAACAACTTAAATTGATTACAGTGTTTGATCATTCCTTACTCCCTAAGAATTCCACACACACACACAAAAAAAAAAAAAAAAAAAAACTTCCATGCAGAGTAACTGCAGTGAAGGAATACTTTTGGGAGCATAAGTACCAAACAAGAAAACGTTAAGGACTTTTTTTCTCAGAAATTAAGATTTGCACTTGACAGGTTGTATCTAGAGCTTTGGTCCAAATCCTGTTTAAAACAATTTTACTTATTCTGACCCACAAAATTAAATATCATCCCCTAAGAAATAGGTAGCAGTATCAAAGTTGCTTCTATCAAGGTCAGAACAAGAAAAATAAAATGTCTTAATTTCATTATATAACAGCAAGCAGTTCTACAAAGTAGTATTTATTTTACTTACCATAGTGATTGATGCTGTTTATGAGCCTCACTCCCACTTGGGCATGGTTATTAGTCATCAGAACAATATCAAATCGTTCTTCATCCTCAGGGTACAGTTCACAAAGCCGGGCATTGACATGCTCCAGTGCCTGCAGGTTAAAAATGTGGAAGTTCATAGCAAGCTGCATGTGCATTCTTTCTTAATCACTGTGGTTTCAGTGAGACAACTGTCTTGAAGGAGAGTGCAAGATGGCTTTATTCCTTTCTGTTCTGCTCTCAGGAGCCATTTGACTGCACTTATTTGAAGGGAAGCAAATAAGTTTATTTTGCTGAAAGCTATATAAATTAATTTTACAACAGAAATCCTTTTTGTCTGGACACCCATGATCATCTGGAATAAATCAATACATTGTTGAACATTATCAAAATCCCTATTAACCACACTTTTTGGCTTTCAGTGGAATTAAATTTGTTCTGATTTCCCTTTGATTTTTTTTTTGTTTTGTTTTGGATGCTAAACATTCTTTCCTGGAATGCAAATGTCTCTTTTTTCAGAAGAGTACAAGATTCCCATTCATATTGCTTAATATATTTTAATGAACATTACTAGTGAATAGGAGCATCAAAAACTTTTTGTCTGCAGGAGTCAAAACAAAAAGATACTTCTTTCTACTTTCCAAGCAGAAAGTCTCACTCAGCAAACTTACATTTTCAGGTCTAGTGATTCCAGTAACTAAGCAGTTTATGAATCTCACAAAAAATCTAAAGTAAAGAATCCAAATGGAAACAGTGTACTGGAAGGCAACAGAGGTCAATGTGCATAGTTAACAGCTCTGATTTTCAAAGTGTGAGGAGTTAAATGATCAAATCTTGTTTATATTCAAAGAGTATTTGACACTGAACTGTAATGAATCTCTTGAAAATAACTGTGTTAGGAAAAACTGCAGTTCATTCCCTAGCGGGCGTAGCCTCTCTGGAGAAGAGAATGAATTCTTTTATGATCATGCTTTTATCCCAGAAATACCTTTCCTATGCCTATGTTATCGGTGCTCTTCACAGCTATTTGATATATTTATAAAAGCACAGATAATGACATAAGATTTTTCTCCACTATGTTAGGTATGTCCAGAAGCTGATGAGCAATGCTGATTTTTTTTTTTTTAATTTCCTGAGGCTGAAACTTAAGCAATGCAAATCTGCTTTTAAAACCAGAACCATTCTGCCTCAAACTCAGCTGTCAGCTGTGGCTCTGCTGATTATTATGTTACAAATCTCCTAAAGTTGCAGTGGAGACTTTATCAAGTGATAAAGTCATGGAGAAATGAACTCTGTGGATGACATTTTTTCAACCCAGTCCCACTAAAACCTTCATTCCTTAAAACTATGCATATCTTAAGGTTGTTTTTTTTCTTTTTTTTTTCTTTTTTTTTTTTTTTTTTTTTTTTTTTTTTTAGTAATTAAACTTGATTTCCAGGCTGCCAGGCTGAGGGCTGTTTGCCATGGCCATTTCTCTTATCTTGTGCAATGAGAATGAATATTCCAGTTTGCTCTGCTTAATCCTAGGGTTTCCTAGGGGTTTGTCCTTTTCTTGGTTCTCAGGTGCGATACCCAGAATAACAAGGAAAGTAAGGAAAATCTAAACCAACCAACAACAACAACAAAAAAAAAAAAAAAAAAAAAAAAAAGAAAAGTTTATTTCTGAACAAAGTAATGCAGTTAGTATTGGATCAACACTGTCTTGAATCTCACTAAAAGTGGGACAAATGGTGGAATTGAAATTGGGAATAAAGGTGTGGGGGGTTGGGGGGGGGTTGCTTGTCTGTGTTTTGAGGCGAGGAGGTTGTGACAAACCCGAACAACCCGGGGCTGCCGTCACGCTGGGGGCCGGGCCGGGCCGGGCCGGGCCGGGCCGGGCGAGCCTCGCAGCTGGGCGCGCGGCCGCGGAGCAGGGCGCGGGGCGGCCCCAGCTTTCCCGTTTCGCAAAAACCGCTGGAGCGCTGAGGGAAACGGGACGTGCTGCCGGGCAGGCGCTGAGCGTCGGTGCCCGGAGGAGGGCTCGCAGTTCTCCGGTGCTTCCCCGCGAGGAGGAGGCTGAGTCGTGTGTCCCCCCCCCAAGCTAAGGCAAGCTCCCCGGCTTGCCGAAGCGGCTTTCCGGGGGCGGGTTGTCCCCGCCCGGAGAGCCCTTGGGCTCCTCCTCCCCTTCCGAAATTTGGCTGTGGCCTTCGGGCATCCTCGGGCAGCCTCGCTTACCTTGACGAAGTAGAAAGCCGGGCCTGGCTTGAGGGTGACGTTCTCGTTTTCCTGCTGGTACTGCACGTACTTCTCCACGCCTTGCTCTTCGTAGATCCGCCGCTCCTCCACCAGGTCGAAGAGGGCTCGGGAGGAGACGGCCACAGTGATGGCGTGCTGGGGCTTGGGCTGCGAAGCGAGCGCGGGAGCGGGCTAGCGCCGGCGGGCAGCGGCCCCGGCCCCCTGCGGCCCCGGCCCCGGCGCCCCCCGGCCGCACTTACCGGTCGGGGTCTCTTGGAAACCAGCGAGTCGTAGAAAGCCTTGGCGGCTGCCCAGTCCTGCTCGGCGTCCGGCAGCTGGGCCTCCGCGCCGCTGGCGGGCTTGGCGGCCTCCGGGCTGGAGCCGCTCATGGTGGCTGGAGCGGCGAGGGACGGGCACTGCGGCGAGACGGCAGCGGCAGCGGGGCCGGGGCGGGACAGCGCGAGCGGCGGCCGGCCTGGCCCGCCCCGCCCCGCCCCGCCCGGCACGGCCCGGCCCGGCACGGCACGGCACGGCCTCCCCCGTGCCCCAGGGCAGTGCAGCGGGACCCCCCCGCGCCCCGGCACAGGCCCCGCGGGGGCAGCACTCCCTGCCCCACTCGCTGCCGGCGGCACCTAAAGCATCGCCCCCCGCCCGGCCGCGGCCGCTCCTCTCCGCCGCGTTTGCGGTGGCTGCGCCGAGTGCTCGGCGACAGCCGCGGGCACTGACGTGAGCCACAGCGTTAAGAGATTTGTTGTTTAGATAACAGCGACTCAAGTGATATTATCAGCAGCAAATTTTCCAGGAGATTTCTTATAAAACAATAATAATATTTCTAGCGGTCATGTGGGCTGATTGTCAGTGACCTGGGGTCCGTTATTCAGCACTGCCACTCCAAAAGTAGCTTTTAGAAACAGAGTAATTTAAGCAGCAGGCACGATGGGAAATACAGCACAAGCGATGAGCTGTTATTCTGGCATGTAGTTTGGGCTGTCTCCTAAAGCACAAAATCCCACCCAGGGCTACTTACATAATACCTACTTCTTATATAACATGTATCTTTCTGAAATGGTCCCAGCTGCCTCTGTAAACCTGCTTGTCTGAACCATCAGGTAATTTCCCCAGGCTGCTTAGCTGGGGTGAAAATGCAGCGAGAGGAAGGAAGCAGATTTTCTCCCGAGTTTTATGTGGTCTGGCACACCATACCCGCAGCCATTGCTGTTGATTGTAGCTAGTGGTATCTGTACGTCACGGTACATGTAGGCACCATTCAGAGGACTCTCAACATTTTGAAGGGAAACCTTAAACATGGCTTCTGACCCTGATTGCTGCATAATCTTTAGCAAGTTATGTCAGGTCTTTCTATCTGCATCCTTTCTCCAAAAAGGAGCATAATTATTTTTATCGCTTTGCCTGTTGATTTTTAATATGGCTTCCCAGTGAAAGGAGGCTTATGTGATTATACCATCTGTCTGTGATTGCCCAGTGATATCTAGCTCCAAACAAATTTGACAGAAGGATAAAGATCTTAAAGAGATTTAAATTCTCAAAACATTTAATGAAGAGCAACAACAGCATGCAAATTTTTGGCCTGCTGAGGGAAAGGTTGTAATAGAAATGCAACATGTTTCTCTCTGCTTGGCTGTACTGTCTAATAGCAAATGAATACTGCCTGGCTGATCTACATTCTCCAAATCTGCTACGTTACCTGTTGCCCACCTAAACAGAGAGCTGGAAGCAGGGAAATGATGGGAAGTGGGAATTGATACTGGGAAGAGGGAAATGGAAATAAGATGTACATGTAGAGGTACCTGAGAGAAATATATTAGGGGAAGAGATATGAAAAGAGTTAGAATTGTGGTAGCTTGTTATTGTCGTGGGAAGATATCAAGGGCATAACACACAAATCTGAACAAAAACTGGCTTTACTGGCTCTGCCACCACTGATGGATGAGCTTGTTTTCCTTGAAGTTTGACCTAGAATATCCCACTCTGGTGCCTGTTGTCTAATGTAGGGTGACATTTATTACCTATAACTCCCTTTCTGCAGTCGACTGCAGGCACATTTTGACTTTCCAGCCCTTTTCTTCCTGAGTGGCTGTAAGCCTATAGCCGGGCCAAGATGGGGAAAAGCTAGAAAAAGAGATTCAACCCACAGAGCAACTGCTCCTGGTCACAGTCAGTATCACTGCCCTGCTCAGTCTTCAGTATCAGTCAAAGAAGGTGCTCTCAGAAGAGACTACCCATGTATTTACGCCTGGCTAAATACTGCAGGTGGGTAAATTGCCTGTGCAGAAGATGGAAAAGGGACAGGAAGAATGAGGAACCAGTTCTGTGGTGGCTGCAAAGCTGAACTGTGATTTCTGTCTACTTGAGCCTGTGGCAGCACACTTTCCCAAGCAGAACCTGTGATGAACACTTGCTGTATTGTGTTCCCTGCTGCCTTGCATGTCCTCAGGAGTGAAATCAGAACTCCACAAGCATGTTCTTTGATCATGTTCCCCCTGCCCCAGGAAAAGAGCCATCTGTCAGCAATGATGACTCCTTTTAACCTTTGCAAGACACCTGAAGAATTACAAGATGGTAACTTGGTCCTGTGCTCAAGCACTGCTGTTGAAGTGCTGCTGGTGAAAGTAACGTTATGCTAACGTAAATATTTGGTCTCCAGACCTATATGTAATCTCTACATTGTAGTCAGTCAACTGTGCGAACCTATGCACTGAACTGAGATGTCTCTGTTCTGTGCTCCACTGCTTCCTGCTGACATACCCTCCATTTCCTCATTTGCTGGAGATCATGAACTTGGGGCCTCACATGAAAGCCTTCCAGATTCAGCACCTTATAAATGAAATCTTGACCTTCTAAATGCAAAGTGTAGCAGCCTTATCTACGTCTAAAATATGTAGAGTTCTAGTGAACATGTCTTGCTTTTACCAAATCTCCTGGGGAGTCTGAGAATAGGAATGAATCCAAAATTCAATGGTTTTGTGGTTTCTGAACAAAATTAGGAAAGGAATTTTCTGCTATCACCCATTATTTTGTAGGGCATTTTTATTAAAAAAGAATGTGTGTCCATGTCTTTTGTATGTGCATTCTTTCTGTAGTAAGCGTGCTAGCAAAAGGAAGGCACCCACCTACTCTGAACTCTGTTTTAACTGACAGAATGAAAAGAAAGTTCTGCTGCCTGAGCTACCTATATTTTTCCTAATTCAAGAATAACCACTAAGCAAAATTCAAATGTTCAGGAAGAAGCTCAGAATGCATTACTATATTTTTTTTTCTCATTTCTTCTCTCTGAAATGATGTGAAATATTTAAAACTCTGAGATCAAAAGTAAGGAAAAGACTTGCAGTGGAAGGACTTTTTTCTCTTTTTAACTGTATAGATCATAATTTGTATTGTGCATGAGTATATCACAAACATTCAGTCTCTAGGGCCTAAATCTACAGTGCAATTCAGAGTCACATCAAGGTCACTTTTGGGTGTCATTGCATTGACATTTATGCCATTATATATATGGTGATTTTTTGCACTGAGACCCCAAGACTCAAACCATAAAGTGTGATGTACTCAGAAGAAAGGAACCTGAGAAGGACTTTGGTTTTGGCTGGTCTGCCATGACAAAATATGTGATGACACTGTCAGATTACAAAAGACCTGTCAAATAACTTGGAAAGCTCTCCTGCTTTTTAGATCATACAGATAGTTTTAATGCCCCCAAGGTTCAAGAACTGTTTTTTAAACTATTTAACCTTTGTTATTCACAGCTAATTTTCTAAATGTTTCCTACAACTTGGATCACAAACTGTGTGTATTCCCTTAGTTGGCTGCCTCCTGTTGGTCAAACTCAGTCTCACACAGACAGAAAAAGATAATAATAATAAAAAAAAGCAGTTGGTTTGTGTCAAAGCTACTTCATGCCTTGGAGATGTATATTTGTATACACAGAAGAAATCTTTCGAGCACATCAAAGTACTTACTTTCCTTTTTCTGCTCATCATGTTTTCCAGTGTGTCTAACTGGTCCAGGTCAAGTTGTTACAGTCCCTCCTCCCCAGGCCTGGTTTCCATTCTCTCTTCCTCCCTCTCCCTTCCTCTCTCTGTGTTTGTGCAGGGAAGCCAGAATGCTAAAATCAGTGACATCACATTGTAATCTATGGCAACCGCCTTGCGGTCTTTTCCTAGCTTTGCTAGGTTGGTCTTTCTTTAATAATTTATAATATAAAATATTAAAGAAAGACCAACCTAGCAAAGCTATATATATATAATATATATATATAATATATATATATATAATATATAATGTATTCATTACAACAGCCACTTAATATAGATTTTATGTTTTCTTAGGTGATCTTTCATTTCTATCACTTTTAACATGGCTTATTCCAGTGTTCATGTGACAGATTAGACACCAACCAAAGGTGAAACTATCATAAGTACAGAGGATTACTACAGGCAAGGCGTAAGATTTCTGTCTAATTATTACAGTGGAAGTCGTCTGTCTCCTATTACGGAAGTTTTTTACTCCCTAATTTTGTGAAGATGAAAGCCACAGCTAAGTCATGTCTTTAGTCTTCTGGAAATTTCTTCTCTGTACCAAGCTTAATGTAATTTTTGTTAGGAAAATATGACCTATAACATATATAACATATAACACATAACATATATAACATATAACATACAACTGAATTATCTTCCAAACTCTTCTAAGCCAAGCAACAAATAATGAGCCAGCTATTTGCCCCCAAAGAAAGCTTATAACATAATTTCAAGATTTCAGAAAGAAATCAAGAAGAATTCTGTAACTCGGAAAAAAATATTTATTATGCAACTAAAAGAGTTAAAATACAGAAAACTGTTTTGGCTCCAACCTGCCATTGCTAGCAGTTTGCTGCAGGAAGAACTGAGAGACATTCCATGACCTTTCTGAACAACAGAGCAGGAGCCCTGCTTCATGTAATCCTAGCCGGCCAACCGAAAAAAAGGTAGAAGAATACCTTAAATGAGACAAGAATACTTATTGGAAATGATCAGAAAAGGTTTGACAGAAGGTACATGTGAAATGGGGTGGTATCGTGAAGGAAGTATGAAAGTTTTTTTCTTTTTTCTTTTTTTAGCTTAGAAAAGAAGCAATAAATTCGTAACTTCTGTATTAAAAATACTATAGAAATAATAATAATAGGTTTAGCTGATCAGGGTTTGACTTAACAGTACTGAATTATTCTTTAGGCATTTATAGAAAAGGCCACAAAGACAACACAGTTAAAAAAAAAAAAAAAAAAAGACCCACAGGAAGACTTGTCTGTGTTCCAAGCTTAAGCAGATAAATATTTGCATTGTAAAATCATCACGAATAAAATAGAATAGGAGTAAATTATATAGGTAAGTCCTATTACCTAGTTCCTACAGAAAAAAGTACAGTGTCATGAAAAATTTAAATGTTCGGCTCTGCATAAGAGACAATTGTTTAAATGTTTCTCATTGCACACTAATTATCTCTTTGATTATAGAAATGAATGAAGGCTGCAGTCATGCAAACTGCTCTATGCAGGGACATGCCTGTGCAAGACTGAAACCTCAGTGTTGAAACCCCATTGACTGATTTTAGCATCATAAAAGAAGTTAAACTATTCTAAGATTCATTCAGATAATTAAATGTTCTATCCTGCATTAAATGCCCAATGATTTAGCTATTAGGTTAGATTAGCTTCCATTAGGATTCATGTTACATATTAAATTAGGTTAAAATCTCTAATGAGAAAAACATATTGGGGGAAAAAAAACTCTTAGGTCAGATGCATGTGCAAAAATACCTTAGACATCTCATTTAATCCCTGTTGCACTCTGCTAGTTATATCTGAAAACAAATGAGTGAACAAACAAGAGTATTAACTGTGTTTTTTCTCACCCCTCCATACAATATATAGAGAACCCATTCAAGTAGTGCTGTTTTCCACTCTTTTCCTGCGTGGCGCATAGTGTCCAACAATGTGCGCACCCAAGTGTCACTAATGGAGGCTGAGGCACAGTCCCGATGTATGGGCTGATGGACAGAGGCAGTGGAAAAGCAGAACTGTCAGAGCAGAGAAGTCCACTGATTGCATTGTAACACTGTTTCACATACACATTGCGAAAAACTTGACCCACTGTTTTGCGAAAACAAAACATCTGCTTTTCCCTTTCAGATATATATAAAGTCTCATTCTACTCTTCTCCTCTCTGCCCCTTGATACAACTCACATATAATGGGATCTACCTGGAAGAGCAGGATTTTCGTTTATGTTGCCAGCCTTCCAACCGCTTTGCTTGAGAAAAAAACTTTTTTGTTTGTTTTCATGAGAATATGAAAACAGGCACTTTCTAAACACCTCTGGGCAACAAAGAATAAGGATATAGTCAAAAAATGTACAAATTGCTTCAAGAGAGGGGTGTGGTGTGGTGTGGTTATACCTATTAATAAGGAAGACAAGCTTTAATTGCAGTGAGAGTGCTTTTGACTGCAGAGTTACCACCCAGTTCCAGAAAGATGATTTTAAGTAAGTGATTAGTGCAGCACTCCTGAGGGGTAAGGAGAAGCCAGAAGTGTATGAGAGGAGATTTAGGGCTCCTCTAAGCTTTGGCTTCAAACCTGTCAGCAGCCAGCCTATGACGTGTCTGTTATTTAAGTTACAACACGATTCACTTTTGCAGTGAATGTGTATCCCATTTCTGGTGAAGGTGCCCTCCCCTCTTTTGACGAGTTAAACATTCAGGAGAAAACGAATAAGGACTAATAGTGATGATAATGCATTATTGTTTGTGTTATGGTAGTTTCCAAGGGCCTCAAAAAGCATCGAGGAATTGTGTTGGATAGTGTAGGAACACACAGGAAGGCGCTCCCCATACGGCACTGCTTCTCCCCTCTTGAGCCTTCTTAGTAGAAGGAAAATTACTTTTGCAGATCTCTCCAGCCTCAAGCACTAAGCGTGAGACTTGTGCTGTTGGCCTTCTCCTCATGCTTTCCCACAGCAAGGCTGCTGGCTTGTGCATTTGCAAAGTAGTGCCGCGGTCCCTCTCCTCTCATGCTGCCCCCACATGCCAGAGAAAACTGGGCTGACCTAGTCTGTGTGACCACTAACGGGAATTGTCTGGTGCCAGGGGGTCGTGAGACAGTGTCGAGGTTACTAGACTGTGCTGGAGCCAAGGGCAAGACCCACACCCAAAGGCCTCTTGCACTACGGCTCTTCTCTTTGTCGTGTGACTTAACGTGTTCCTTGGACTTGTTTATCATTTCACAATAAAATGCAGCACTATTCATGCATCAGGGAAGAAAATACTTGAGCAGTTGTATGCATCTTTCCAGTTGTATTATTTACATCAAAGCAGTATTTACATTTCTCTGTTTTCAATATATTTCTTGAGGGCTCAGAGCAGTAAGAGCAGTAATGACAAAAAGAGTAACAACAACAATAATAACATAAAAGCAATGTTTCCTGTAGGAGGCTTTTATGATATATCGTTCCATGTCTACATAACAAAATCTGATCCCCATTTTATGTTGTACTATAAAAAATCACAGAACAAAAAGATAAAAGGTTTTCAGTAGGCCATGAATCACATGATCTGAGCTGCATTATCAGTTTCATCTCCTGACTTTGGGCAAAACATTTAAACCGTCTGTCCTGCTTTCATCTTATTTTTTAGATTAGAAGCATAGTCATTATGGCTTCCTCTATATAGAGAGAGGTATGTGTGGAAGACCGTTCGTTCCACTGAAGGCTTGCCTTGCCCCTGAAGGTGCTCCTCTCTTTATAGTGAGTGTCTTTCTAAGCTAGGCACCTTAGTTAAATGTGTAATCCTGGGGCAGCAAGGGGGAATGAATCTATGTCTGAATCTAGAACATTTAAGCAAGATTAATCTTCAGTCTCCTCAAATATGTTGCAGGCTTTTTAGCCAACATGTAGCATATGTAGGACTTAAGAGCTGGAAGCTGTGTGTGTGGGGGGGAAGGGTTGAACTTTAAATAACATGACTGAGCATTCAGTAAAGCCTACCAAGAGATGGAGAATCTTTGAGGATTGCTGTCAAAGGTACCCAAAGAGCTTTAGCTACCTTGAGTACCAATGTCAAAGTGCCAGCAGTAAAGAACGTAGCACAATTTGCAAATGTTTACAGTGTCTGTTCACCCAGTGCTTCTGTGCCTATTCCTCTCAGTATCAGGGATAATTCAGATTTGTCCTTGTGGGCTGCGGTCACAACTTTGACTGCTGTGTGAACATACCCAATTACTGCTTTCTGCTGTTGTAAAATATCTATTCAGTAGTTTAGACACAAATTGTTGGGCTTGTACATATATTATTGTGTGAAATTTAGTGGTCTGCATCATGAGGGAGGTTAGACATGTTGACAAGAAGTCATCTTGTCTAAGTTGACTAAGTATGGCTTTTAAACTCAGTGAATCACTGTGAGATAGGACTGAATAAAGCATGGGGCATTTGGAGAGACTCCTCAGGGGAGGATGTGACACTGCAGAGAGCAGAGCTGCAGCAGTTTCCAATGGCTCAGTTTGCCTGTTCCCTGGTGATGGTGCTTACCCCTGCCTGCAACTGTGTTTAATTCGATTGCAGTGAGTGTTTTTGTGACCTGCAGCCATGTCATTTTAAGCTACTCTATCTGCTCTCTGAGGCTGAAAAGATTAGTGTAAATCAGGACTTATGTGATGGTGAAACAGGAATTGTTGAGCCAGAAGGCTGAGCTGATCCTGCACTCATCCTCTAACAGTAATGCAGCACCAGTGTGTTGACCACCACTGCTAGGTACTAGTCACAGATTTAAGGCTGAAGATCTTACTTGGCTAAAATTCAGTATGGGTGACTGAATATTGTCATATTCTGTAAATAAAGTAGAGAAAACAGCAAAGAACAAGAAATTTCCAGAGTTATTGTATCTATTTCCCTACATTGACATTATCCTGAGTGCATCACCAGTTCCTGATGATATTTATATCTCTAATTGTATCACAGATACTTGAATATAGTATTTCTCACTGTCTCCTTTAATCAATTTTATTATTTTCCTCCTTATGTGTGAACATCTTCTACATGACATCTTTAAATCAAAGTCTGTGGTCAAAGCTCTGTCTTTCTGTGTTAGTAGTGAGAGATTTGTATTAGAATTTCAGCCTTCCAGAAACTGGCATCTCTATCCTGGAAAGGGCTCAAATAAGCCAGAGCAGACCTCTGGTAGCCAAGCTTGTGTCATCAAAATTAAAATTAAATCTGTAGCTGTTAATAGACCACATCAGAAATGGAAAGTCGCACAGGAATAATTGTGGCTACAAATGCTTTTGCAATGGAAAAGTTGTACTATATCTGGGCAGTACATTTATTCTGGTCCTGTATAGAAACCTCTGTATAAGCCCCTCAGAAGTCAACTCAGCTGAATTTCATCAAGTTATTTGTCTTTGCCATTCACAAATGTCAGAAAAGGACCATTGAGAGCAGAGAAAAAATAATTTTGTGTGTTTTATTGTAGTTTTTCTCACTGTAATAGTTTCCAGGTAGTGCAAAAACATTGATCAAGAAAACTCTACTGTTATCTTGATACTCCAGAATAGACTTTACTTATTTTCTTCTGCGGTTGCTGCATGTAAAATCTTGTTGACAGGAGGTTTTGGGAAGCTGGGTGAGAATGGATTATACTCAGTACAAATTAAATCTTCAGAGGATTCTTGCTAACTCAAGTGTATCTCTCCTGAGCACATGTAAATAAATTTTTCAAAGTCTCATAACTTGGCAAATTTAAGTTGATTTTCAGAAGTATGGCAAACGTTCCTTAAAAATATTAATATGAGCCAAACAGTATATTGTTCCCAAACTGCATTCTAGGAGGCAGATGAAGAAATTCTGTTGAAATAACTTTTCTCAGTCCAATTTGAATTTAGAATGATAATATTAACAATAAAAAATGCAAAGAATTAAAATTTGGCAAAATGGAAAATATTAGTCAACTTTAACTATAGCTGTTAATGCATGTTCTGCCAACAATATATTTATTCCAAAATGAGAGAACTCTTTGCAGCCTAATAAAAGGCTGTGAAATGACTGGTAGCCTCGTTTTGAGGTTTAGTTAGTGCCAAGGAAAAGACTCTAAGGAGCAGACCATGTCCTACATATGATTCTGATGAAAAGCAAAAGGAAGGTAAATAGTCAATTAAGTCATAGCAGAGAAACATAGATAAAATGTGTCTTTCAGAGGATATGCCCACTAGTTTCATAATATATCCCAATAAAATTAGATAGTATTACAAAAATGTTTGAAAACAGCAACCAGAAAATTTGCTATACCAACTGTGATGTCTTACAAAAATAATAAACTGTAATAGGCACATTTTTTTAGGTAAGCCAATCTAAGGCATTTTTTTGTGAATAGTCTCATGGTACGTTGCAAAGGCAGTAAGTTCAAGTCCTGTTACCATTTCAGAATACTTTGTCCTATTTAAGTCTGTCTAACTATTGAGGTGATGAAAATTCCTCATAGCTTCAGCTATATTTTTTAAAAAGTATAGCTATCACTTTTCTTAAACAGTGATTCAGTGTTGTACACACCCTGACTTTTCCAAAGTGTCCTGAAAGTCCTTATTTTCTTCAAAAAACCCTAGTCTAGGCCCTGGTCCTGAAATGACAGAACACAGGTTTGATCCTTGGCATAGGATTGTCAGACGATAACGTCCCAAGCAAAAAAGTTATCCCATTCAGTTCAAAATTTTGTTTAGAGCCTATGAATGAAGCTGTTTATTCAAATAGTACAGAATGTTAACGATTTACTTACATAGGATCCTCTCCAGCTTCCACTAAAATCCCAGAGGTTCTCCAAGGCTTCAACTCTCTCTCTGGCTGCTGGGAACTCCAGTGCCGAAGCACCCACAGGCTGCTGGGGTGTCAGCTCCTCCTCCTGCGATTCACCACGAGGAGTCTTGTATCAGGGCTTCCAGGAGCAGACACCTGATTCCAGCTTTTGTACTTTTCTCAATGCAGTGGCCACTCAATTTTTGAGGAAACACGTTGAGCACCAGGTAAGATATATATGAGGTACAAGAGTGCTAGAAAGTTTCTGTCATTCTCTATCCTTTCCAGTCTGGGTGAAGCTGAAAATCCTTTTCACTTCTGCCTTTGGATTTTAGAGTCTTATTGCATGGCTTTATGGAGAATGAGTGAAAAGGACATCTAAGACCTTTTGAAGTATTTTTTCTACACCCAGTCACTGCAGAAATAATAATTATATAATGTTGTTATGATTAGTGTCAGAGATTTTTCTACTATTCAAAGACTTATTTGGACTTTTTGAATTTCATTTATTTTGAAGGGTTGCAGTATACTTGAAGAATAATATTTAAGCAAAAACATGTATACTGTAAAGTAGTAAAAGTGTACAAGATGAC